>NC_137737.1:98063363-98663363 GCF_963264785.1 Psittacula echo | reverse complement strand
GACATTGCTTATAACATCCTTAGCTATTCTGTTCCTAATTTTCCTCTGCCTTCTACCTTGTATTCACAGCTGTGCAAAGCAAGTGGAACAGCATTCAGGCAGCACCGTTCCACAGATACGCTGCATTTACATTGCTTTGGTGTAAATTAGGGACAGTTTGGCAGAGAATTGGTGATTACAGACACATTGATAAATATATATATATGTATAAATATATCATAACCATAGCAGGCAATGGGTCACCAAATGGACTAAAGCTGTGATCTGGCACTTGATGGGACAGGGGATGCTTTAGCAGCTCTATGCCATTTCTGGCCTTTGCCAGCAACTTGTTCCTCCCATGTTCCTCCTGTAGTATTGTCCTGGATGTGCACTAGGCTAGATGGTGGACCTGATCCCCTGGGGGAAAAAACAAACAACAACCAAAACCAACCCACCCAGAAATAAATAGGAAATATAAGAATAAACAGTGTTTTTTCCTGGGATTCAGTTCCCAAGGCCCACTACAAGGCCAAGGATGAATCAGTAAAATGGGGAAAGGAGAGAGAGGAGGTTACTGGCAGTCTTCCTGAAAAGTTATTCATTAAATTACACCAGGAGAACACAGAGTATTCTAAATCCTCGCCAGAGACCTGCCTTGTATGAGAGGCACAGAGGTAATGGCAGAGCTATAGCTCAAACTCCACCCTTTTCATGTCTTGCTGCCACTACATCTTCCAGGATTCCTTGGACAGAGAGGGACTGATGTTTTCCCAATGCAAGGTATTGTTTGTGCTTTAGTAGGTACACAGGGAGACAGTTTGTACTCTGGCTTGGAGCTTTGATTTTCAACATCCTGGTGGGTTTGGTTTACTCTGGCTTCAAAAAGCCTTCAACTTGTAAAATGGTAGTCATCCTCAATGGAAGTTAAACCCACAGGTCCTAAATGATTTGACTTTTTTCTGCATTTTAAGATGGTTTTCTCTGGAGATATGTTTTTAGGTAGAGAGAGGGGTTTTTTTCGACTTTCTGTGTAACCCTTCCAGAATTCATTTAAATGAAAAAATTAGATGAAAAATTAGACCTTGCATTTATCAAGCTTCATCAATAAAACTTTAAGTCACTCATGGTTGATGCAGTTTCACAGTCATAGCCAGTAAACCTTTCTATTTCCTTCCCAACTTGCTTGTTGGAAATTCAAAAATACAGATCACAAAAAGCGCAGCTCACAAGGCAAAAAAGTTTTTACTAATCCAGTGAGCAGAGATTAACTGAGCTCAGAACTTAGCTAACGAAGGGGAAAATCGCTGAAAACCAGGACCTGCAGTATATGTCAGAGGGCCAGTTTGGGGACTGGGCTGGGGAAAGAGGGACTCCAAGAAAAGAGGAGCTGCTGGCAGCTCAGGAGACTCATCCATTTGAAGTATCCCAGAAAGCAGATCCAGCAAGGTTAGGAATCACAACCCTCTCCCAGCCACCCCCCGTAATTCATCAGTGCACAGAACTCCGAAATAGCACACATGAATCAGAGGATGCTTAGTATTTCATGTTGTCCTCGACACATTTATGATGGCTAGTGTTTGAGGAAAAAACGGATGAGCCTTTGGTACTGGGACACCTGTCTGCTAGTGCAGGCAGCAGTATGGACTAATGTGAGCACTGAATCCCAGCCTGTCTTCCCTTTTCCCCAGAGCTTGCTTTTGCTGTAGGAGGATAAAAAAAACTGTCTCACATATCCACCCATTTTAGTGAAACTTGGGGGTATTTAACCGCAGCTATTAGCCTAAAATGAAGTCAGGACTGAAAACACTTATAAAACTGTAATCTAAACTTCTGTGGCTCAGGGGGAAGATGCCCCGCACCTCAGCCCTATGCAACTCACTGCTGCCCTGATTTCACGTGGCTAAGTGGGCATTGAAGGGAAAGGTCTCTCCTAGCTCACAGTTTTGTCCTGCAGCTATTCAATCTCCCAGCTTTTGTTTTGCTATGTTTTGTTTGTATTTTCTGACCTTGCATAACTTTAAAATGGCCATGCATAATTATTTGGACAGTTTCCATTTGGGGCAGAAACCCTTCTTGACAGGTTCAGCAAAGGCTCCAATTTAATAGATGAATTTCAAATTCTTTAAAACCAGGGTTTGAAGTGCTCAGACATCAGTTTCAGCATCATTGGGATCACAACACAGCAGAGGATGTGCAAGCATGTGCTATTTATGTTTGTCTGCAGTTTTACTTCAGGTTTGTGTACTGTTTGGATATAAATACTGGGTCAGATTCAATTCCAGTCAGTGCTGTCTTGTGATGATATAAACCCCAAAAGAGACCTCTGAGGTGGGAAATCTGTTGGTAGTGGGATTTCCCACAACCAAAACCAACCGTCACCCCTGTGTGGCTGAGGGGTCCTCCTGGGGATGGCAGCATGCCCCAACATTGGTTCTGCCATCCCGAGGAGTTACAGGATGTGCTGACCCAGCATGTCCCCCACAGTCTCTGCTAACGGTCATAAACTAAAGCAAATGCCTGTGCTGACGCCAGTGGAAAGTCTGAAGTGGGAGGAGGAGCTGGTGGGAACTTTATCTCTTTAGGAAGTGAATCTCACTGTGGCACGGGGGGTTTGGTAATGCTAGGAGGGGAGGCCGTGTGCTGTGCGCTGCCCACTCCTGCTCCCCTGCGTGAGGCTCACAGACTAATAAAAGCCTATTTGTTGCTGCAGCTGACAGCAGAAATATAATGTAAGCACAAATATGCATGAAAGTGATGATAAACAATGGCACAGAGGTAAACAAACCTAATAAAATCAAATGGGACAGTTCACAGGGCAATTGGGTGTTTGCGTTGTCCCAGGAAAATGCAGTCTTGAGGAGGTGAAGGGAACTGATGAGTGTATATTCTTACTTTTCCTAACAAACACCAGCAACCCACAGAGACTGGGAAACAAACAAACAAACAAACAAACAAGCCAAACCACTCTGAGGCTTCCCTCTCCCCCATCCTCTCTCTTGTTATTTTTTAAAACAGGGAGAGGGGCAAAGGGGCAAAAGAGCAATCCTTGTAATTGCCAGCCAGTAAATCTAACTTCAGTCCCCAGTGAAACAATGGGACAACTAGTTAACGGAGGGTGAGGGGGAAGGGGACAGAACATAATGGGGTCATGAGCAATTAAAAGGTTTGGCCTTTGTTTTAATGTAGTTTTAAATCAGCAGAATCATATCTGGGTTAGATTTTACTGCCTAGTCTTTTGAATTTTCTGGAGAAGAAATAGTGCCAAAGAAACTCAGTTCATCTGGTGGAATCAAAAGATGTAGTGGGAAAAATATGTTTTCTTCTTGCTTGCAACAGCTGTTAAACTTCAGCATGCAAAATCATATAGGAGGAAAAAAAAAAAAACCCTTTCTTAAAATTCTAGTATCCCTCTCAGTTAAGCTAAACTGTGAAAAGCTCATAATAAAATCCCAGTCCCTCCCCCGAAAGCCTCCAACTCCCTCATCCCCAAAGACGGGAAAACCAGGCTTGGCATTCTTGATATTATTGAGACTAAAAGATTGTTTAGTTTTCCTCTCCCCTCTGCTCCCCCCACGTTATAAATCAACACATTTCCCAGATGAATTTATACTTTGTGTGTGCATGTGTATTAAGGAAAGGCTCACAAATCCCATTTTTTAAAGAAAGGAAGCCGATTTACATTACATTTTAAAATTAGCCAGGACTAAACATTGCAATGCAGAAACTGCTCCTCTTGCTATTACACAGCCCCTGGAAAAACATCCAAGCAGCAGTTTCAAGACAGTTTAGAATGATGGAGCTAGCGAGGGTCCTCCCTCTTTCCTGGGCCATGCCACATGTTGCTGATGCACAGAAGTGCATTAGCACCACTGCTTATCTGACCCCTCCTTGAGCCAAGTTAAACAAATAGCCTCTTTTTTCTTCTATTTTTTTCCTGGGTTACTTTTCAGCTGGTTTGAGGCTTTAAATTGAGTCACAGAGAGGTCAGGGGAGCACCAGGGCCAGCAAAAGGGCAGGGTCTGGTAATACGTCACCAAGTCCAAGGTGAGGATGGCATGGTCGCACTCCCTGAGACGGGGTCATCGCTCCTAATCTGTGAGCAGCCCAGCTTCAGTTTCTCCCACTCTCACAGTTTATTTCAAACCATTTCACCTGGATTGGGAAATTAACCCAGATAAAGATTAGTCAAAACTAAGGTTAGTTTTCAGCCAGATCTGTTCCCCAGTCCGGCTCACTGGGCATCTGTGCCAGTGTAGCAGAGGCTTTTGAAGAGCAGAAGCCAGAGTGGTCAATGAGGGACACAGATGTGCTGCCCCCAAAACTTACACTGCATGGGAACTGAGGCTGTTTTGTGAGGAAACTGTGTCACTGCTCGGGAAACTTCTGTTGAAAATGTTCTGTATTAAAAAAAAAAGTCACATTTAAAATCTGGTCTGTTTGTTGCAGACGTGTGCATTAATGAGCTTCCAACCAGAGAGCTAGGTTTCAGCTCACTCCATTTCCTCTCCCACTGTTCACTGCTGCGTGTTCTCAGTAGACAGTAATTATCAACCCTAAAGCCAACAAGAATGATGTCATTTTTAATTCATCAAATAACAGGTATCCCAGGGGCATCCTTCACCAGAAATGTAGCACTTCTGAAACCAATTTTGGATTTTGGCTTTAGTGGAGGGATGGTGACTTTGGGACTAAAAGTGTTTGAAAACTCAGAAGTCATCGTGGAATAATGACTTTCTGACTGTCTCTGCAGTAACAGGCTAACACCATGAATAACAGCTGACATTTCAGTCTCTGGTTCACCCCTGGGTATTTTCTAGCTCTTGTTTTTTTCCCTAACCACTAAGTTTCTGAATAACTGAGATGCAACAAGGTGAGGTATGCTGAAGACATCAGATTACCTATAAGCCTGATGCTGTCATTTTAACCAACTTATTTTGCATAAAGGCTGATTCTGTATGAGCATGCCATAAACACGTAACCTATTGCGCAATGTTGTTTTTCAGCCGGACAGCAAAATAGATGAGCTCACAATATGATGCAGAGAGCACGTGTTAATTCTTGCATGGTCTTACTGGATTTATTCTGAGAGGTTACTGAGGCTTCCTGCAAAGATTGTTTAATAGCTTCAGTAGAAATAGTCGAGCTTTTATAATAATACTGCTGAACAAACCATGACTTTCCAATATCCAACCAAAGCCTGATTACACTCATTGAAATACTAATGTCAATATTTATTAACTAATATTAAAATTACTGCCATCTCATTTTTGCAGTTATTCAGAAAATCATTATGTATCCCTTTTCAAAAATCATTGACTTTTCCTTTGCACAGAAAACTCTATTATCAGTCTTTATAAAATATTTATGGCTTTCCATGACATTATTATAATATCCCTAGGAGAACAATCAGCATTCCTTTCACCGAAAATAAGACAAACCTTTTCTGCCTGAAAAATAATTAACGAATTAAATGTAAATGACACCAAGCCAGAAAGGTAAAAAGCTACATCTTGTTCATCTGTTGTTTCGTCTGACTTTAGGAAAAATCAAAGGGATCTCTGTTTTAACTCCTTTTTTACTATTATTTGAAAAAAAAAAAAAAAAAAGAGGCTATCTTGAATTGTCACTGAAGGGCAAATTGTTATTCAGTTAGGACCTAAGAATATGAAGAGTATTATTAGGCTAAATGGAGGGGCTTTTCACTGATTCATTGTTTTTTCTGTGCTTTTCATTGTTTGTGCCGCCATTTCTTCATTAACAAGACACCTCTCTTCAAGGTGCAGGGCAGGGTTATTGTAAAAATTCACTACAAATGTTTAATCACCTAAAAGTGATAAATCACCCAAAAGTGATAAATCACCCATGTTTTCATCAGACGCTGCCAGAGTCTGATAATCTGAATGAAACAGCACACTTTCATGCTACTGTAGTCTTACTTGATGCTGATTTTCCCTCCTATAAAGTGTTTTAGAAATCCTGATGTGCTGGCTTTCATGTCCCCATTTGTGTTTTTACCTGTAATCACTCGGTAAGGAGAGATGAAAAAGGACACCCTCCCCCGCCCTATCCCTGCAGGAGCCATGTATCAGCAGTGCTCCTTGTTTAGTTAGCAATTCTGCCTTTGTGCAAACTTTTTACATGCAGTTGGCTTGTTGCACTTCTCTGTGTACTGAGCTGTATTGCCATGGCAATAGGGAAAACGTGATGATGCAGATCTGGAGAGAAAGGAAAGAAAAAAAGAGATAAACCACCACTGTCATCTCAAGGCTAACTGAGGTCGGAATCGGATAATTTATCTGCGAAGTTAAGAGACATGAAATTTGAAAGATCAGAGAGGTTAAAAGGAGCCCTGAAGTGGAGAATTTTCAATTCATAAGCATGCAAAGATGTTCAACATGAAGATCTGGATTTCCCTAATTGGGTCCAATAAGTCAGGCTGCACTCAGATAGGGCACCTAGTAAAAATTCCCGACTCTGGAGTGGGCGATTTGGCTAGCGCTTTTTAAAGCAGACAGAGCATAAACATTAAGATTCAGCTTTTGTCTTTACATATATATTTATATACATCTATATATAATTTTACATTTCCCAAACATTATTTTAATATAAATTAGTTAAATAGCTTATTGTTATTTATGTAAAAATGGTCATAAAATTAGATCTTCTTTCCAAATTTCCTACTATTTCTATCTTTTGTGTTTAAAATTCTCTTGGCTTAAGTATAATTTCCCCCATTGTATTTACAATTGCAAAACCCCCCTGTGTTCCTATTTCAATTCAAGCGTCCAGAGAGATGGTGAGCCAGCCCAAAAGGACAGAACAGTAGAAGAGTTTCACCAGAGAGTTTGAAGTCTAATCTTGCAATCATTTACCCATGTGAATACTTCTAAGCTCAACAGTATTACTCTGGTGACAACGTTAGTTTTATAGAAATTGAGTCTTTCAAATGCTTGCACACATGAATAATTTTATGCATCTGAATAGTCTTCTTCTGTGAAACTACCGCCTTGTGTTAAGTTAACCATGTGCAGATGTTTCCAAGGATGGGAAGGTTCCCAGGATGATGATCCTGGGGGTTTATCAGAATAAGCCTTGTTGACCACTGTGTGATGAATAAAGCATCTTGAATATGATCAGTCCATTAGTAACATGCAAATACTGCACAAGCAATAAGGATGAAATGTAAATCTAAATTTTGAAGAAAATGCAGATTTGACTTTTAACAGGGAATTTCAACATGAAAATGTCTCTTTAAAAATTCACTGCAGTAAGATCAGTAAATATAAATAAAACATGTGAAGAATATTAATCTTAGTAAAATTGAAGAAGCAAGCTGTCAATGACTGTCAGACACAATGTGAACTGACAGTTGCATGGCTCACAGTCTGACATGGGGATCGTTACCTGTCTGTTTCTCTATCAAAATACCTACAGGGAATAAGAGTTTGCAGATTGCAGGCATGGGTGGGAGTGGGGAAAGAGGAAGAGCAGTTCAAATGGAAGCTTAACGACAGCTGTGAAACATATGTATGCAACTTATTCGTTAGGATTAATCATCAGTCTTAAGGAATGGTTTACGTCATTCATTATCATCATTACTGGAAAAAGGCTTTAAAACAGTATCTATAGCTTTCAGATCCCACTCCTCCCTCAAATCAAACTCAAACCTGACACTGAACCCTTTTGTGGTCTGCCACATACACAAAACCTATAGATGAAGGTTTAATCACTTTCACATAATAATACATTTTACTGGAAAGCATCAGAGAGTAGAACAGATCCTCGTGTGCATGGATGCTGCAGGCTTTTCCAGTGTCCTCTGTCAGTCCAGCTCCCCTGGCCAGGCACCCACCCTCCCAGGATAACACAGAACTCCTCTGGGTGCACACAGCATGACAGGCAGGAGAAATGACTCATGGGCAGGTACCTCTGTGATTCTGGTCTTCACTCCCAGGAGTCCATCCTGGGAACAGCCATCCTGGTATAACCTGGTTTTTCACTGAAACTGTAGAGTCAAAGGGTGACAGGTCACGGAGAGCATCCTCTGGGTGTATTCTCTCTGGGGTCCCAGGGTGGTTAAAATTGGCCTGACCATTTATGTGATCAGGGAAGAATCACTGCAGAGATTTCTTTTCTTGGCAGCCGGTTTCTACAACTTTTACCTCCAGACAACTTAATCCACACATGCAAGTCCTTGCTGAGGGTTAAGCACAGTGGGCTAGGATCACTAGGAAACTCAAGCATGATGCTCACAGGAACCAGCAGAGAAGACAGGGCCATATCCAGGCATGAAATCTCTGAGCCACCTTTTTGCACTCATTTTGGACAACTGGGTGCACAAAGACACTGAGGGGAGAGCATCTCCTGTAACAGCAATTGTATGGAGGGCCTGGAGACAGGTTTTCATACATAGAGGCTGCACAGTGACACTATACTGACTTGTTGAAGGACTACTTGATCCTTTAAAGAAAGCAGATAGCATTGCATGCAAGAAATACACTGGGGTTAATTTAACCCCTGAAGAACAACTATTGCCAGGCTTGCAAGCAAGCTGGTATGCTGTTAGTTTAAGACTTTGGAAAGCATGCCAGGAGAAAGCTAGGAAAATTCAGCTTTTTCCCCTTTAGATCTAAAATTGCTCCTTGATACACTCTGAGGAGCAGCATCCCACACCCTCAGCATTTCCATCTTCCCAGGCTGGGTGGCATTTCTAAAGGCTACTCAGGGTTACAGGAACCTTGTCTGTGGGCTTTTCTAAGGCTTCTGAGTAGATTTTCCTGGATAATTGCTGACTGAAACAAAACACAGTTGGGTGAATGACATAAACTTTTTCTATTAAATATTGCTTGGTATTAAAATATGTATCTATTTCACCCATGCTGAAAGTCTTCACGCCCCCTTGTCATAAACATTCATGCAGGAAAACAGTATTACTACACCTTTATGGAAAATTTTATGCACATATATACCAAGGCTTTAATTTTGAAATGTATTTCTTGTGAGGCTTCAGACAAGAAACCTGATGAAGGTGGCATTCATCCACTCTAGGAGCAGAAATAATGCCATGTGACAAATCACCATCAAAAATGCAGCTCTGGTGGCAAGTGCTTAATACCAGCTAGAGAGTGAAAAACAGCTCACAGGTAGAATCTCTGCAACATTTATCAAGAATTTTAATAATAAATACATAAAAAATAATGCGATCTCCCTCTAGCTGTAGCTTGTTAAAACTTGACTGAATCTCAGAATTTCAGCAGAACATTACATTAAAATTTCAACTGCCAAACAAAAATAACCCACCTTGTTAATGACAATTTATGCAGCAGAATTTAATGCTTTTCCACTAGTTCCACTGACTTACCTATTGGACAAAAATCACGGTTACAAAGTGCATTCCTAAAGACTCCTCCTGTTATACCACTGAAGGTGAAGAGAACGGATGGAGCAACAGGAGGAACCTTCACTAACCCCATGCAGCTTGGTTTGTTTTCAAATAAGTACACAGCTTGATTGGATAAGTCTCTCACACTTGATAATTTCCATAATAATTCACTGAAAAGTAAAAAGGATGAAGCATGTTCCCTCGGTTGATACGCCGGAGGGAAGGGATGCCATCCAAAGGGACCTCGACACACTTGTGAGGTGGGCTGATGCCAACCTTATGAAGTTTAACCATGCCAAGTGCAAGGCCCTACACCTGGGTCGGAGCAATCCCAGGCACAGATACAGGTTGGGCAGAGAAGAGATTCAGAGCAGCCCTGCAGAAAAGGACTTGGGGGTGTTGGTCGATGGGAAAATGAACATGAGCTGGCTTCAGTGTGCGCTCGCAGCCCAGAAAGCCAACTGTATCCTGGGCTGCATCAAAAGCAGTGTGACCAGCAGGTCGAAGGAGGTGATCCTGCCCCTCTACTCTGCTCTCTTGAGACCTCACTTGGAGTATTGTGTGCAGTTCTGGTGTCCTCAACATAAAAAGGACATGGAACTGTTGGAACAAGTCCAGAGGAGGGCCACGAGGATGATCAGGGGACTGGAACACCTCCCGCATGAAGAGAGGCTGAGAAAGTTGGGGCTGTTCAGCCTGGAGAAGAGAAGGCTGCGTGGAGACCTCCTAGCAGCCTTCCAGTATCTGAAGGGGGCCTACAAGGATGCTGGGGAGGGACTCTTCATCAGGAACTGTAGTGACAGGACAAGGGGTAACAGGTTCAAACTTAAACAGGGGAAGTATAGATGGTGAGGCACTGGAATGTGTTGCCCAGCGAAGTTGTGAACGCTTCATCCCTGGCGGTGTTCAAGGCCAGGTTGGATGAGGCCTTGGGTGGCATGGTTTAGTGTGAGGTGTCCTGGAACTAGATGATCTTAAGGTCCTTTCCAACCCTAACTATTCTATGATTCTATGTATTTGCTTTGTCTGGTGACAAAAATATTATCTATAAATTTATGGGTATTAAAAAATACATACTATTTAATATTAATTCAGTTTATGTCATAAAGTGCTCATTTTCAGTCAAGGAAGTATACTATATATACTATATATATGTAAGTATATATGTATTCACTGTACTCAAGGAAGGACTGAAAATGAGTACAGTTCCCATTAATAGTTATATATAGTTATTTCTACTATGGCAGTATCTGCAATCTGCACCTTCAATCTTTACTCTCTTTATAGAAGACACCTTACAAAACATAGGGAACCTTGTCCCTAAGAGCTATAGTGCTGACTGCACAACTTCAAAGGGAGGAAACTTTATCTTCTGATTTCATATTTGCTGAGGATACAATAGAGTCAACATTATGATTGGTATATTGTGTAACAAAGGTGATTTCCAAAGACATACTAGCTCACACAAAAGCAAGAAACAGTAGAAATTACACAATCCATTATATAGACACCCTTTCAGACTGTGGATGAAGTAGGTTTTAGTGTGAGTTAGCAGACAGGGACTGAGTACCCATCATGACTCATAACATCATCACCCTGTCCTGAGCAGATGTTAGAGGAACTGCACTTGCTATTGTTCTGTGTGCAGGTGGAATTCTAGCACATAAAAATTGACAATATTCCCACTTTCATGTCATTGCCGTGTAAGCACTGAATTCCTGGGATATTAAAAACTGTGTATACTTAATTCCTATTTATTTAAAAAAAATGCCAAACCCTTTGGGACAGCAAAAGCAAGTTTCACAAGGTTATGGCCATAATTTATATGGAGATTTCTTCGGTGACAGGGGCCCCAGGCAGTGACTATAGGCTTTTCTGTCTCTCTCCATCTCCCATCTCTGGTGTCAATCTTGATGTACACCATGGAAGTCTATTAGGATTTTACCTGGGGGGCTGCAAACAGGTCTTAGTAAGGGCCACAGAAAGGCAGAGCTAGGAAATGGAAGACTTTTGGGGGGCTGTTTTTCTAGCAGCTATAGATGCAAACCTGTTTTCAGACTGCCATTCTCTCTGGCTTGTTTTTCCAAATTAACCTAGGTGAGTTCAAATCTCAAATTCTACTAAGCCGTAATGATACCTCTCTCTTAACCATATTCCTTTCCCTATGCTTTGATAAACACCCACACCAGTCCTTCAGAGTTAAGAGAAAGCAAGGTATTAGAAATTTCACCTGGAGGAAAAGCCTGCCCACTGCTGAAATGAAGTGTGCTGCCTTTCAGTGAAGGGAAGTGCATGGGAGGTCACTCTTGAACCATCCCTCCCACCTTCCCAGGTATTTCACCCTTCTAAGAACATGATCTATGAGGGAAAACTGCCTGGATTTGTCAGTTTGGGATCAAGGCTTTATATCCTCTCTTGACAATCACGAAGGCGTGTTCTCATTAAGGCAGAAATCATACTTTTTACCCAGCAAAAATCTGCATTTGCACTGGGCTCATCACCTTCATCCTCAACACAGTAATGTTCAGCCTCTACTGCTGATATGCAGTCCTCCAATGTCTACTTGGTGACACGGGCTGCCTCAGAGTGCAATGTACCAGCTTTCCCCTAAAGCTGTAGGAGAAATCACAGTGCTCCTTAAGTTGTCTTACAGGTCTTGCTAACACAACTGAGCTTGGGATGCTGAATATTCACTTCCTAAATCAGTGGCTGGATATTCTAATGACTTGTCAATAAAAGTAATGCAGAGACAAGCGCTGACTTCAAACTTGTCTGAAGCACTGAGAAAACCTCATGACTAGATGGGTAAAAAACCTAAAAAAAAAAAGTGATTCTCAGGTGTTCATGGACATAGAGGGTTGACTTCATGACAGAAAAAGACTGGAAGGAAAGGGAGAGTAAGAATAAAAACAAGACCGAGGCCTTGTTTCTGCCACTGTCACTTATACTAATCCAGATCTTGACTTGTGTGTAACTAAACCTGACAAGCAATGACATTTTTTCTCATCTGATATTTTTGGAAATACTTATTATTAACTTATTCTTAATATGTTCATTAAATCGATAAAGATGCAGAGCTGGCTCCTACATAGGCAATGGTAGGACGTAAGTAAATCTTCAGGTTCCTAGGAAGCAAATCCTAGACATTATTTTACTTCACTAGGGCTTCATGCCCTATTCAAGACCATAAACTTTCTGTATGGAACAAGGAAAGTTTGATAAAAACACTAATGCATACATTCCTCTCTGTTCTCTTATTTACACGTTCTATATGTGAACCAATAAACCACACATTTTTCGTCCACACTATTTGTATTGAGCAGAGTCATGACAGATTACTGCAGACTGGTAAAAGCTTTCATTGGGAAATTTTAACTCATCTGGAGCGCTGAAGATCACCTGATTGTTTCAAGGCATTTTTAGTAAGAATGGTAGTTGGTCTTTAAATTAAAAATTAAAAAACTCTGTCCTCTGACAGATGCTTTTACTACCTTGTTAGGAACCTCACTTTTTTCCCAGTGGGTGATAATTGGATGGTTTGAGGCTTAAGTGTTTACTAGAAGACAAAATATGGTTTATTCTGTGCCTGATAGCCAGTTCACATATTGACGTATTCTTCTCTGTTTTAAAGATAGCTCTATAAACCTTATAATTTGGTAGATTAGGAAATAATAAACTGGTTTAGGCTGTAGCAAAGCATAACATTATTATTTCACTCTGGAGAAAATTCTGGGGTCAGGCTATGAAAATGTTTATTTTTATATTCTAAGAAATTATTGTTGACCTTAAACACAAGGATGGTGTTCTATAAGCAAGGACCTGAGCCTAATTGTACCAATAGCATGAACTAGTAGGCAAGTTTAAAGCTATCAAAAAATGTACCGTGAAATCTGTATTTATTATTCTATTCTTAAAAAAAGTCATAATTTAAACCTTTAGTGATTCACAGAAATAGGCCATGCCAATGTGAGCATTTTTATTTTGGTTGCACGTCGTTGTTCTAAGTGGAGTTTCAGCTCCATCAGTGTCTGACCTGGTGTGCCTCACCTGCATCTCACCTACCAAAGTTAATGGCAAAGCATCAGCAAGATGATGAGGCGCTTGTGGTTTTCATTAGGTAGGTGCCTATCATAAGGAACCACCTTATTTCCAACAGTGAATCTACAATAATATCTTCATGTATGGGTAACACTATCCTGCACAGGATTACACCATGCAAGAATTAGATATGTTTTTCATTTCCTGTTCCCATCTCTCCAGGCTAATTTCCTACCTCCAGTCACCATTTTATTTCTGCTTTTTTCTTTCACCTGCATCTTCTATAGTTTTCCTTCATTCTCTCTATGTCAATTTTAATCCAAATTTCACCCTAATTCATCATGTCTACTTAGTATTCATGTTGTCCTACTCCTCACTTGTTTGCTAGCTCTGCTCTCCCAGGAGTTCATTGAGCACTCTTTAGTGCTCAAGAAAATGCATGATATTTAATAAACTGCACTTTAAATAAAACTTAGTGCTTTTGCCTTGTGACCTTGAGGTACCTTAAATATGTAGTTAAATATCATCAGTGCTCATTTAACAGTTAAGAAAAATATCTGAGGATGCAAAATGTATGATTTTGAGCCAAAAAGTGAATCAGAGGCAGGGTGGGGAGCAGAAGCCCAGACTTGTGTTTCTTACCCCCATTCAATGACTTTCGCTGCCATGTGTCTGCCTTTCAGCTGGAGAGCAAAATATATATGCAAATAAAGTCCAGGCTTCTATGAAGTAGAAAGCATTGTATTTATCTGTATCTCTGCTGCACATGTACAGAGAGATTAATAAATTGAATATATCATAAGGGCATATTCAGAGTCAATGGTAAGCATATCCCTTGTTCAGAGATGTCACAGTGTGTCAGACTACCTCGGTCTGTTTCTTCACTATAGCCCTGAAATTCAGTCTAGACATATAAAAAGGTTGACTCAAATTCATCTGAGCCAATACGTATTTACACTGAAATAATGCATAATGTGTGATAATTTGCTTTTCACAGTGAAACTGAGACCATATCCCAACTACAACCAATATAAACTTTGGTTTGCTTTGATTTTTAGAGAAACATCCAAAGCTTCCAACACACCCACAACAGGTATTGTAAAAAAGCCAAGAGCAACTGTGTGCACACATCTTTGCAAAGTAAAACCGTATTTATTATTCAGTTCCTTTTCTGCTTCTAGCATTATACTTTAGGGTATATTGCTTCCTTAATTCCATGTTACCAGCTGCACACATTCTTTGAGATCCAAGTCTTCATACTTAGTCCGGAGTGTACAAATACTAAATCTGTACCATCATACCGTCTGAAGTAATGATAATTAGAAATTAAGCGACTATTTTTAGATTAGTTTTATCGTTAGCATCAATATTAAAATACACAATAAATTTTAAAAATAAGCTCTCATAAAACAAGTCTCTGCAGAAAATTCTGTTAAAAGATAAAAAAAGCAATATAAAAATAAACCCTTTCCCTAGTGTTCTAATCAATGTCTGGAAAAAAACCCATAATTTGATACAAAGTCCTATTTAAGTTCACTATTACATTTCCCAGGTTTAAAATGTTATAGAAAGTCTACTATTTTCTATTATATCCTGCATAACGGTATAATATCTCCCTCAAAGTGAATTAGCAAACTTTGCATATAAAAAACACATATCTGAATGGATTTTTATCAGATGTGCAGGTACTATACAGAGGCTGAAAACAGTGAGAAAGCAGGTAATTTTTTATTTCCATAGCAGATCTTCTGCTGTTCCATATCTGCAAAGCTAAAAGGATATTCTTTATAATTTCAAGCATTAAAGAAACGTTGAATAATTCATTTCCATGAGTATTAATCTACAAAAATTTATTTTAAAAAAGATAATTTCTTTTATTAGTTTCACAGTTTGAAGACATTTCAAAATCTTTGTGAGAGACTAATTTTACAAAAGTAATGTCCTTGGGAAATGAAATTTGATACCTGATTCCCTAACCCGCCTCGAGTCTTTGTTTACTTTGTGTATTATTCAGCTTCTGCCTACTTTGTCCCTATTGAAATACATAGATGGAATTCCTGAATAGGGGCAGAATGGATATTCTTAATTATTAGTGGCTATCATGAGATTTTAAATCATTACTGAATTCTTGGATTACTTCATAGTATGCTTAAAAAGTCTGGATAGAAGAGAAATCTGGGAAAGAGAGATAATGAGGCACTAAACTATTTTTTCTTCAACCCTAAAAATGAAAACTTATTATAAAAAAGTGAAAAAAGGGGGGAGATGAGAATCTGTTTTTTGCAGCTTTTCAAGCTTGTCTGCATCTTGGCAGGTAGATTCATCAGTAAGAAGACACTGAAAAGCTTTACCTTTGCCTTGCTTTTATGATGCATCACTTCAAAAGACTAAGCGACTTAGGAAATGAAAAATCACCTTTGTTGAACAGGGTAACAATTACCATTTATTCCTCAGGTATTTTGAGAACCTTCTTTGACTTACTCGGCATGCTGGTCTTTTAGGTGAGATTATAGTACTTGCCACTAACCAGGCTTGAGACCCTGACCTGGTGTGAGGTGAGTATACTTTCTTTATTCCAAAAACCTTAGAGAAAAAGAAAAAAAAAAGGGATCTAAAAATGTGTTAACCTTGGAAAAAGAATCATGTAAGGAATTTCAACAGATACAAGGCCAGTATTACTTAAAATAATCTACTGTAATAATCAGATTGAGCTCTTCATGCCTGTGGTGTTTTTCATGCAGATTGAAGCATTTCTCTCCCCTCTGAATATTTTAGGCTTGCCTCTTTGGACAGCAATGCCCCCTAGGCAGGGACTGACTCCCAATGGCCTTTGGTAGGGTGCCTACCCCAGTAAGGCCCTGTCCCTGGCTGATCTGCAGACACCACAGTCGTCCTGATGAAACCTTAAAGCCCCAAGTTCAAACTGAAAAAGAGGGCAGGATGAAGTGAAATAAAAAAGCACACTGCATAAGACAAATGTTCTCTATCCTTACCTTTAATTAAACAATGTCTCAGTAAATGAGGAAAATAAGGGGAAGAAGTTATGAAAAAGTAGGGAGAAATTAAAGGAAAGGGAAGGGACATGCTAGTAAAAGATACAGAAGGGCGGTAACTGAAAAAAATTCCTGTCTGGCCAGAAAGCAGGAGTAGCAGTCAGCTGTGTGGTGGAAGCTCTGCCTCATCTCCTCAGCTTGCTGTGGGTGTGAGATTGGGATTTAGTTTGTGTAGGAATTTCATTCTCTGTACCAAAAGCTTAGTGCTTCTGCCTGCGTAGCCCTGAGATGCCGCTTTAGCTGGTTCTGGTACTACAAGAAATGGGACTGCAACAAACAGCCCTCTTTATTAAAGGCCACTGAACATACACTGTATGGTAATATCACAGTTTTCAGTAGCTAACAACCTGAACTTTATTCCAGTCAGTAACCTGGAAGGAAATGGTGCCATATCCTATTACCAACCCTCTGAGCCAGGTCCCCATCTGCTCTGCAGATTAGCATCCCTCCATACCTCTTTTTTTTTTTTCTTCTTTAGAAACAAGAGGAGGTTCCCTGCCTATACTCATATCCCATGGGAAGCCGTACATAAGAAGCTCATTTTATTGTTTACAGTAAATTACATCATGCAATCATTGCTCTGTTTCTTTCCCTTCTATATTTTCATCAATTTTATCAATTGAAAATATATTGGCAGGGAGTAATTGTAGTCACGATGTGTAACTCATGCAATGTGTCACCAAAAGAAGCCTGAACTTTTTCTTTATGAAATAGCTCTTAGAAATGTAACTTGTAGGGCTCAGGACTACTTTCTATATCAGAGTAGCACAGAGAAGACATGTGATTATTATATTTTAGTGTGATGTCAAATATGTATGTACAGATGGAAGGATAGTTAGCAGACAGCAATATGCAATTAGTTATCAGAAAATAACTATTATTAGAAATCTTTCTTTTTTATCATGATATCAAACAGCAGCAGTAATATAATTTTACTTTCCAGTACCACTAGAGATATAATAAGCGATTGCAATATCTTCTTAATGGAGGGAGTACTTGTCCCTGTGCATTTGAAAGGCATGCATCATTAAAATATTAGAAAATATATATCTGCAGATCAATCCTGCTATATTTCCGTGAAGCTCTTTTGAAAATGGTACAGTCTCTACTACTCTTAAAGTATGTCAATCTAAAGCCCAGAACACCGGGGAATAGTCTTAAACTACGCTTCAGGATAGAAGACTTATCTTTAAACTGACTAATGAACTCTGTGTGATGTCTGATCCTGCTTGGCAGCAGCAACATGGTAGGGGCTGCATCATGCTATTCTTAGAGTACCATCCATAAGAGCTGGGCTAAGGCCTGAATTCCTGCTGTATGTTTTTACCCCAAGGAATGGAAAATACTCACTACTGGCAGACTCCAGGTAAGTGGGTGAGGCAATTGTCTGCAGGTTTTAAACAGAAGACACCTACCCCACGTGCTATGATGCTGTGTGTTTGTGTAATGGTTGACTGACAGACTTAGAGGGCTCCTTCGGCACTGCCCATTCAGCATTACTGAAATGTAGGTACTTCCAGGGCAGCCATATGACAAAAGCCAAAATCATAATATCATAGAATCACTTAGGTTGGAAAAGACATTTAAGATGTACACAAATTGTTGCTGTTGCAGATGAGGGAGATTTTTTTGCATGGACACTAAAGCAATGCTGTCGTGGTTTAAGCCCAGCCACGCAGCCTCTCTCTCACTCCTCCCTTTCCTCCCCCACCCTGCTCCCAGAGGGATGGGGAGGAGAATCAAAAGAATGTAACTCCCACGGGTTGAGATAAGAGCAATCCAGTAACTAAGGTATAACACAAACCACTGCTGCTACCACCAATAATAATAATGATAAGGGAAATAACAAGGGAAGAGAATACAACTGCTCACCACCCACCGACCGATACCCAGCCCGACCCAAGCAGTGATCTCCCCCTTCAGGGTAACTGCCCCCAGTTTATATACTGGGCATGACGTGCTGTGGTATGGAATACCTCTTTGGTTAGTTTGGGTCAGGTGTCCTGTCTCTGCTTCCTCTCAGCTTCCCCTCCTCCCTGGCAGAGCGTGAGACTCAGAAAGTCTTTGGTCAGAGTAAACATTACTGAGCAGCAACTAAAACCATCAGTGTTATCAGCGCTGTTCCCAGGCAGAAAGTCAAAACCACAGCACCGCACCAGCTACTAACAAGGAGAAAAATGACTACAACTGCTGAACCCAGGACAGTATCTACCCCTTATTCCATACCATTCATGTCATGCTCAGATCCCACATTTCAATATACCATCACTCATGTCATATATATACATATATATACATACAGAGAGAGTGTTCACACTGTTATTCACACGTGAATAACCTGGGCAATAGTGTCCATTGCTAAGCCCACCCCTCGATCATGAGTCCATCTCTGTGTTACATCTCTGCCCTGATAGCCTGAGGTGTCATGGGCCCATCAGGCTCAAAATAATTCACCCTCCTCTTCAGCAGTTTCTGCAACTTGTCTCTGGGGACTCCATACAGCTGCCTTCCATCTCTGATGCTTCCAAAGCACTGGAGGGGCCCAGTGGACCAGATGCTTGCCCATACTGTCCCACACACGCTGCCACTCATGACTGTCCAGCCTCAGGGAAAATCTCTTGGTGGTTCTCCTATATCATTGTCTAATCCTAGACAAGACCCAAACCCAACTCCGCTTAACTTTCGAGATCAGACAAAATGTTTGTGGATGAAACACACTCTATATGTGTGCCAACATGGTGATCCCCATCACAATCAGCAGGCAGGTCTCAAGGGTACCCAAAGACCATTCAGAACCTTCAGAACTCTCAAATGATGCTGCTGTACTTGTCACTGGGGCTGGTGTAGCTGCTGTGCTTGGAGTTGGAATAGCTGCATTATCTGTTGCAGTCAGACTTTGAGTAGCTGCTGCACTTGTCACTAGGGTGTGTGGGAATGTCTCCCTCATAGGCTGACCACCCGAGGAGGGGAAAAAGATGTGTAATTGCTATACACTTCTATTATATACCTCCAAAAGTATAGAAGTGGTGACCACACTGGGAATGCAAGCCAGATCAGTTTCATGATCAATGAGTCTAAACCACAGCACTGCACCAGCTACTAACAAGGAGAAAAATGACTGCCACTGCTGAACCTGAGACAAATGCTTACTACTAAAATGCTGCTATGAAGTCTTTCCAAATCCATGGAGAACAGGTCTTTAAGATTTCATCTATATTTCCATAGTTCTGTTTCACAAACAACCTTCTTCACCTGTACCAGTTTCTTCCTAATTTTGTAAGTGAACAGTGATCACCTGAGCCCATTGCTGCAATCTTCAAGTTTTCCACAGATTAATTAGTTCCTTTTTCTTGTTGTGAGAGAGGTAAAAGTTATACTCCTTCCTCCCAGAGGGGATGAGCTGCTGCAAAAATCTCTAGATTGAAATCGTCTGAGATATCTGACTTGTGTTTTGGAACTTGGTGGAGGTTAGGGGCACCAAAAGAGGAGTGAAATCCTTCGAAGTCTTTTGGACTAAGTGGCTTTCTCTGGACTACCGCAAAGCAGAGAACTAAATCTAGATGCTCCTGTTCTTTGCCTTAACCAGTGGGCCATCATTTGTCTCTAACAGCAAAGGGTGATGAATTGGATCAAGTAGGATATAAAACAGTATTACAACCTCAGGCTGAGTCATAGGCCAACTTTGCAACCAATTGAAAGCCCAGATTTTACCTGGTGCCTTCCTTGTGTCTGGAAAATAGAATGGAAGATAAAAATATGAAGTTACACAGGATTTTTTTTTTTAAAAAAAAAAACGCATTTCTATTAAAATTAAACTTGGTTTACCACTTCTAATCTTTGTGACCATGCTCCTGAATTACAAAAAGCCCCCAAAGATTTACTGGAAATGAAACTTCCTAATAAGAGACTGTTAGACAGCTAAGTTCTGGATTTGATTTTTACCCTTATTCTAATGAGCCCCACCATGACTGGAGGCATATGGCACTTTGTCAAACCAAGGACAGAAGAAAGACTGTAAACCTATTTTTTTCTCCTGAAAGTACAAGACTTTGTCCATAGAATTTGCTATAAGCAAAATGATTCTGTCATTTTCCTATAAGATACATCTAACCTACACATCTTCATAAATGTGGCCTGGAGGATGATGCTTCCTCTTTAAGGGAAGATATTGCAAGGAACAGACAATGCCACTTGCAAAAGTGGCATCTACAAAACACATATACATCTGTGTTATGGAAGAAACATCACTCCCACTTACTTCTGTGAACTGTGCTAATTGCCAGGCCAGCCATCAAGCCTCCAGACAAGCTTTGTGGATTAAAACAAAAAAAAGGGAAAAAAGAGGTTTTGTTATGCCTGATTCTGTCAGCTCAATTAATGCAGCTTTATAGCTAAACTTGTACGGAAATGTAATGATAAACTTCCTTATTGCCTGTAATTCTTCTGAGATGCTATGTTCACAGGGACAGTATGACAGCAATAAGAGCAGTTCCTGCATGGAAGAAGCTGAAGACCTGCAGAAGGAGGGCTTGACCAGCACTGAACTTGGGGAGACATGGGAGCCCTACTACAGACTCTGACAGATTAGGTTAACGACTCGGACTTTTCTGCCAGTGTCCAGAGTCTCCCAAGCCAAGTTGTGTTGACGACATCTTTCACTCATTGACAATGTTTGACTTATATGGATCCAGCTGATTCAAAACTCAGGATGAAAGAGTGCCAAAGGTGAGATGGTGGCCCCAGGTCATACATTTGCCATATGGAAGAGGAATTGATTCAGACCGAACACTTCATGAACGTCAACTGATTTCCTTGTTACCTATTAGGCAGGTTTGGAATCTCATTCTGAGGACTTAAGTGCAATGAGGCCAAAGAGGATCCTGCCTCTCAGTCTCAGCCTTAAGTTCTAACTTACATATTTTCTACATTCTGAGGGTAAAGCTGAGTGAGACACTGGCAAGAAACACTTTATGAACCACGTATGGCGTCACAGTCACACTCTCAACACAGACCCATCCTCTGGCTCTAGGAGACAAATGGACAACCGGGTGTTTTGAACCGATCATATAGGTTTTTCCATTTTCATCCTGTCCTGGGAATAGGGCCCCAGCCACAGGCTGCATTTTAGTAGCTGCAGGAAAGCTATCAACTTCTTTCTCCCATCCAGCCTCCAGATATTAGCTTAGTGGTTCGGTCCTCCTAGGCATAGGTGGAATTTTACAGCATTTTGGGTTACTCAGGCCAAGGTGGTGTACGCTGATGACTACTTACAGTAGAGATGAGGTAGTTAAGAAACATTTCTATACCAAAAATATTTCTATTACCATAAATCTCCTAGCTTGACAAGTCAGTGTGTAGTGAAACGCATTGCCCAGGTTTCCCTTTGTCAGTGTTGCAATGTGTGGAGCAGTGGTGTCTTAAGGCTGCTCAACCAGAGGGAAGAAGGCATTTTGCCCCTGAAGAGTTTCAAGCCATTTCCTCTTTACTCCTGACCTGAAGAAACAGAATGTGAATGCTCTGAGGCTGCTTTGAATTATGCAGGGATGAAAAAAGCCCCTGAGCAGCCTGGGAATGCAAAGGATAAGAGAAGATAACTTAAGCTGTCTCTGTTCCATCCCCTCTCAGCTGCATTAAGGGTACGTTGGTGACAGCTAAGTTTGGTTCTCTTGGTAATTATCTTGGCCATTTTCATATGGTATTGGCTGATAATAGCAGAGGTGTCACAAGAAAAAGTTTTCTTGTGTCAGACACTGATTTTAAGGATCTGTATCCCCTGCAATATTAGATATGGACACTAGATACCAAAATTAGCATTACCTGACATGCTGTTTGGTTATGTTTTTATACTATATAGATGCTAAATCAACTGAGAGATTTTGCTTACAGCCAAAAGCAAGATAACAAAGGTAACGTTTTATAAATTTAGAATCCTATAACTTGCCAAAAGTTTCAGTAGCAGAAGATAACTGAGTCTGGCTTCCTTCTTTCAGATTTCCAGGTGTCTCCTCACACACATTCAGACTGGCCGTATTATGTGAAGATATTTTTCAACAAGAGAAAGATTTTCTTTTTCTTTCTTTTAGTATCTTGATCAATATTATCAAACAGTCCTTGCTTTGCTAACACAATACAACGAGGGCTACTTTTATAAATGGGTTATACGGAAGCATTCATTTAAAAATTCTAAGAGAGGCTGGCTGAGCAAGATTATATATGTTGTCCAGAAGAGACCCCATTACTATAAGACTAATTTTTTTCCCTGTAGTGAGTGAGCTGCTTGGAGGTAATCAGATAGAGAGCAAAACCAAGCCAATATGCAGGTATCTGCCTTCACCTGCAAGGACCTAATGTATGTAGCAACCTACAAGAAGAAGGAGGAGAGGCTGCAGGAGTCCTCCCAGAGTTGTTCTGTTTGCCTGTGGCTTGAGTACTATCCATTGAGGTAACTCCAAGCCTTTCCCTTCATCCAGAGCCAGCTCAGGCGTGGAAACAGCCTCACTCATTATAGTCGCTGGGCACACACACTGGATATATCAGCTGTGGCAGGGCCAGTCTCAGCCCGCCGCTCTGGGTTCCTTTGGTGCAACTGAGATCAGGACCTTGTGGTAGGAAGGCTGACTGGGCTGACTGGGAGGAGGTAAATGCATGAGTGGCCCAGGGAAGCTGTGACATTGCTAACTGCTGAGTTAATGTTAGTCCGATGGCTACCTAGGACATTTGTGTTGTGACCATTACTGTGTACAGTCATCAGTACACTGATAACAGTAACCCTTATCTTAATTTCTTCAGGACAAATCCTCATCAGGAACCCTGGTTTCCAAAGTGTAGGGGGGATCAAGGGAAGTTGATGGAACTCTATGCACTTACTGAGTCACTACAGAAACAATAAATTAGTAAGTCTAATATTATCCATTTGGATGGCAAGATTCATGGGTACAGTTATTGACTATGCAGATGGTGAAACTGCATCAATTACTGGATAATGGGACTAGGCAAAAGCATATTGCAAGGATAACTAGACAGGGAGTCTTATTCCATTTATTGGCCAAGTGTTTCATTTTTCCAGCATGACTTATAGGGGCCAAACCTCTGTCCATGAAGCAAATACAAAGCAAATACACCACGGCCTGGGAAAACTAGGTTTCAATCCTGAGTGAGAAGAAAAATCAAATCAAAATCATTTGTACTTTCCAGCACGAGCTTCAATAGGAAAAGCAGATGAAGATCCAGCTGAGGTCACAAGAACAGAGTACCTGCCACTTCCTACAGCTGTGCTGCTGGTTTGATGGTCAGCAACAGCATGCTTGCCACTTTCTATCACTCATCTCTCCCACGTTCTCTGTTTCGTTTCTTGTTACAGGAATTTCTTAAGAGTTTCACACTTTGGATAAATTCCTGGAAAAAAGTTAGGGTTTAGTATTGCATGAACTTTTCAGCCTGGTGTGCGCCACAGAGTGTGTTGATTCTGATCAATTAGAGACAGAGCAGGAGGAAGCAACAGTGAAGGACCTGCACGCCCTCCCCCATTAGCAATGCTGGGATTACGTGTAAAGTCTCGATAACACCATTCATTCTTAGAGGGCCACTTTTTGTCAGTCTGGTCACGGCAGCTGGCCATGAAAGCAAAGGATTTGGGTCTGGGAACCTCCATACAGGGTCTTTGTCTATACCTTATAAACAATTTCCAATACTTCTCTCTGGTGTGATTTTTCCATGACCTTTTCCCTTTGTGCCTGCCCTCAGCTACAGATTTGGACCCTGTGCTATGTCCATCTTTTCTATGCCTCCTTGGCTTTTTAGGTAACCTTCCATTTGGGACCTCCTGTCAGCAGCAGCTACCTGTACCATTTCTCTCACCTGTTTGTGCCTGAGGTTCTCCATTCACTTGCTGTGCTTTAGTCACACATACAAACATAAAGAACAGAGCAAGGGTTTGCTTTCTTTAGTCTGCATTAACTGGAACTCACTATCTTTTGCTACCATTTTGCTACCAGTACAAACGCAGTGCACGTGGTGGGGTTTTACCCACTTAAAAACAAGCACCTGAGATGCAAAACACGGAAAAATAAGGCCAAAGAATTTAATCCCTGTTTGTTTGCTGCTTAGGAGGGGCAAGTGGGGTGACTTTATTACAGGTGACAATTACAAGCAGGGAACTAGGTAGGCTTTCTCAGAGAAAACACTGTTGTTGCTTTGCATATTCAACCTTAGGTCAATTCCTTAGTCTGCTGATGCTCTATAGGAAAAGTTAGCATTTGTAAAATTTCAAGTCTTCAGCACTTGATCATTGTTTAAATAAAGCACTTATAATAAAAGGAAGTAAAGGTTGATGTGTATAGAATAATTTCATCATGTTTTCTCATTCTTCCCTTCATTCTTCCTCTTTCCTCCCATTGTTTATTGTAAGCCTTTTCTATGTTAAGCCTGGGTTATGCTGTAAGATCCATTAATTGCTTCAAATGTTGTGCATGCTTATTGTGGTATATAAATATATGAACCAGGCTTACACTGGTGAGTAGTGTGGGTGCTGTCCCAGTGTGATGGAAATCAGTAATTTGGTTTGGAAGAACACTTATTCAGAGGACTGAAGCCAGTAATACTATCTTCCCACCGTCTGCTGTGCTTCTGGCTGCTGCACTGAGCTATCCACACCTCTGCAACCTTCATCAAATATGCTGCCCCTACAGCAAATGAGACCACAACAGTCAGGGAGAGCTCTTTCTCCAGTTAATATTTATCTTGCAGAGACAGTGGAAAATCCAGTTATCCAACTGATAATAACAGCACAGCTCCAGGATGCTATTCTTCTCCACTGCACCAGACTAAATCTGGCTGTGTTCAGTGAAGTTACTCTTATTTTCACAGCGCCGAGGCAGTACCACGCTGTCTCTCTCCCTCTCATCAGCTCAGTACTCTCCAAATTATTATGGATTTACACTTCACATCAACGTCTAGCAAGAGTCCAGGGTTTTTTAAAAAGTATGTCCTATCCACTTAGCAGAGATTCCTAAGTCTTTCATACAGCTAATTTGGAAGAGCCAGACTCAAAAGGCTTCTGTGCTGTTATAAACCAGTATTTTTAGAGACAGTTGTAACTTAATGTGCCCGTTTGGCTGCTTCTCACTGCTTCCCATGTTGAGACCATCTTGAGATCCACAAACCTCCTTCAGTGCTAGGGATGCTGGTGGGTGGGAATAAAAGGAGTTTTGTTTTCTTTCTCTTTTCTCAAGTGTGTTAGCTAACAGGTTTTAGACTCCTGTTATTGACAGGACAAATTGTACCTTAATATGGTTTAGTTGGCTCACTCCTAGGGCTCATGTACATTACCTAACACATATTAAAACATTACTTGCTCAGCCTGTGCCGGAATATATAATATAGTAGTTAAAAGGAGTCAGCTAACACATTTTGAAGAAAAATGCCACTTCTATTCAAGCCAAGATATTCTGTTAATGAGTTGAATATTCCTTCTAGCTCTTTCTCCAGCAGAGAGAAAATGGTTTCTACATTGTCCAGACCCCTGGCATGGGCTCACACAACGGAAAAGGTGATAAGGCTGGTCCATGGGAATGTGCCAGGGGATGGATTGTATCCCTGCCCTATAGGGCTGTGCTCCTGGCCACAGCAGAGTGCTCAACAGCAGCTGAGCCTCGCAAGGAGAATGGAAGCAGAGCCAAGTGCTTGTGGCTAGAGACCTGCCACATGGGGGACCACACTAGCTGCAGGGCCACAGTCTCTCCCCCCAGCCAGGCCGACTGCTTTTGCTGCAACACAATGGGAAGCTGAGCCACAGCACTGTACATGCATCTCAGAAGGATGAATGATGTCCAGGGGCTATTAGGATGAAGTCAAACTAATGGGTCCTCCACAAAATGAGTGAAATGCAATAGGTTGTCAAACCTTATGACAGTGCCTGATCCTATGAGTGCTGAAATTACTAGGAAGGTGCTACGACCTGCCTTGGCAAAAGTGGCAGGTGGTGACAAGGGACTCGCTTTGGATGCTTTCTGTCAGGCCTGTTACCCCATCACCCTGCACCCATGAACGCTAGATTTTGGGAAACCCCAAGCTATGAAACCAGACCTTGTTGTCTTCTGCCATTTCTGTTACTCACCACCATCTTGAGGCTTGAGCACCCGTAAAGTGAATGTGTTTGGTTACAGATTTTTGTATCTGGAGAATGGGCCTTTGGCATTTTCATCACTTTGTACTATTTTACTTCAGTGGTGGTTTGTTGTTGTTTTTTGGCTATATTTACAAATTCCAGCAAGCAATCCTTAAGAGAAAGGTGCTTTTTACAAGTCTCCCATTCAGCATTCATGGCACAAATCATGGAAATTCCTTTAGGCTACACTGGTGCCAGACTCTGTGCCTCCCACTTTTATGTATGCTTCATAAAATGCATCTATTTTCTTATGATCAAACTGTCTTGGTTTCAGTCGTATCAGGGATGAAATACAATTGCTTTAGTAATCTCATCTGTGCGGTGCCTGATCTCCTGTTTCTCCATGTTTCGTTAGGATCTTTTCCTGCCCTGTTGAGGAACTTTTTCTTTTCTCTTCAGCTGTTCTTTTCTCCTTTTTTAGCCTTTTTCCTGCTGCTTCTCCCTCCTTCTTTTCCCCTCCCCCATTTACGCTTAACCTTCTGTTTCTCCTCGTGTCCTGGCAGGAAGGATATAATGCAATCGCTGCTATACAGTGACAGAAGTAAATATGTAGCTCCGAGTAAGCGCAACAGGGTTAACAGCCCTTTTGCAATATGATACCGCATAATCTGCTTCTCTTCTAGAGATAGTTGCTTGAATGCTAAAGAGTGGCAGCTCCACTGCTTTTACAACTCAATAGTTTTCACTCTGCTTTTCTTCTGCTTTGCATAAAGCAGTTCTTTTACTGGGGCTGGTTCTGGAGCTATCTTCCAGCCTAAATCTAAAGTGGGAATAAAAGGCATGGGTTCCTGTTTCAGATGGTTCCCTCGCCTTTTGAATGTCCGTGTATTTTTCTGCACGTAGGAGGAAAAAGGAAAGCTGGATAATTTATGTGTGGTAAAGCCACACGCAACACACAGAGACACAGGAAGACTTCTAATGCTAAATCCTTATGACTAAGCACCCAACACAGTAAGTGTTCTCTTTACACAACTGCTGGTGGCATGTGAGCTTTTTAACTTTCCCAAAGAAAATCATTAGGGGTAAAATTTTTTGAAAGAGCCTACAAGAGTCGGGAGCTCTAAATTCCATTGAAAATCAATGGCAGTGCTGCATCTAAAATTCCCTGTCGCTTGTGAAAAATTAGCAACACCGAGTGGTGCCACAGAAGTGTATTTATTTTATGTGTCTCCCACAAAGGAGTGCCTTTAATGTGCAGCGAGAAGTTTAAATTACGGGTTAGCTATTTTACGTAACCAGTAAAATATGACTAGTTTAATAAACTGCTTTACAGAAACAGATGCTTTTTAATACCTGTGAATTTCATACTTTAAAGGTGCAGCACAACTGCTGTAAATTCACCTGGGTCAGGAGACTGGATGTGGTGCTGGGTACGTTTTCTTTGGCTGTAAAGCTGCCTCCCAAGATCCTCTCCCTTATGCTTTTGCATCCCCCACACTGCAGTTCACTGTCACCCTGAATTGTGCTGATACAACTGTCTGGGAGCCTGCACTCTAAACTCATCATTAAAAATTAGCCTCGAAAACCCTCAGGTTCTCTCATTTCCTTGACCATTTTATAGCGCAGTCTTACAGTTCTACTGGCACACATCAGAAAGGGATAAATTGCAATTCAAGAGCGGGAGCTTACAAGAAAACTGGGACTGGCAACATCTTTAGTCTCCTTCCCAATCAAATAAAATGTTCATGGAACCACACTCTGAAGTCATGGCTGCATCTTCCAGCAGCACTACTAAATTATAGAGTACCTACTCCCAGGTATTAACTACTGTCTCTTTGCTGCCTTCAGTTTGCCAGGCAGCGCAGTCACTTAGATCAGCCAGCTGATCCAGGTTACAAATGTATAAACAGATAAGTTTGGATGAATAAAATACAACTAAATGATAGGTAAGTAAAATATAAATAAGTATACAGATTTTACCTACTTCTACCTTCTTTTTTTGGCTGTGATCTAGAAAATGATGTTGGAGGGAAAATAGGAGTGGCTAAGCCAGCATTACTGGTAAAACATAAATCCTTGTAAGAGCAAATGATGACAATTCATATTGATTTCAATGGTGCAAGCTGAATCCCTGCATTTTGCAACCTTTGCAATATATTCCTGGGAATGGTGGCAGGAGAGAGAGAGTTGTTGGGTAGGGGAGCTAGAATAGCTGAAAGGGAGGGAAGCAGAATCGTGGGATTTCCTAAGATTTTACTTTGGGTTTTATCTTTAAAGGAAATACCCTTCCTGAAACATAAGCATCTAAACTACTCATGCTATTCAGGAAGCACCCTAATTTACATGACCAGGAATGAGGTAATGTCTTAATGCAAAGTATATGCAAAACAGCTTAGAGTTTCAGCAGTTTCTTTATCTGAAGATGACACTACACACTAAGGTGTCTCAAGTGCTGAGGAAGACAAACTTTTAGTCCATGCTGATTTCCACAGATTTAACAGCTGAAACTGTGCACCACAGCTACAGAGTGTCACACATACCAGAGAGTAAAGTAAAAAATTATAATCCCACCAGGAAACAGAAGA
Organism: Psittacula echo; assembly: GCF_963264785.1. Classification (NCBI taxonomy): domain Eukaryota; kingdom Metazoa; phylum Chordata; class Aves; order Psittaciformes; family Psittacidae; genus Psittacula; species Psittacula echo. The sequence goes on along the minus strand of NC_137737.1, from coordinate 98,634,218 downwards.
GAACCAAATTTTGCACTAATGAAAGTACTCCTTTGTGACGCCAAATAACTCTCACCTAGTAAGATAAAGATGAAATGTTATAACCAAGAACCTAATTTATGGAGTAAGTGTGCCTACTCATAGCTCATATTTCTGCGATGCTGCTTTTGTGAAACACTAGACCTACGCTGTGTAAGTAGGATTAAACCTAGAGCTTTATTTCAGCAGACTTGTAGTTCTAGTTAATATGGAGCTATTTCAAAGAACAGGCATAAGAAGCCTTACAAAGATGTAATCAGATGCAGATGCTAAAATTTTCAAAGTTAAATCCCTTGTTACCAACTCTGGGAGGAGCCTTAAGTATTGCAAACAAGCACGATAAAATAATAAAAGCCACAGTTCTTGAGTTCACATGGCACTGTCAAGCTCTCATTTGGCAATAAAGGCAATTGCTATCCCTCCTGGTTGTGAAGAAAAAAAGTCTCAAACATAGAACTTCAAAGACTGCAGCATCAGCAAAAAAACAAATCAGGGAAAAACAGAAGTAGCTTTTGTTCAAGTTGGCTTTAATCTCAGAATTCTTACAGCAATCTCTAGATTTTGATGACTGACGGATTTCGGACAGCTGGAATTGGAAATGCCTGGTCTGGCACCAAACCTTGACAAAACCCGCTACTACTAAGGTTTGATCTGAGGATGTTCTAGATACTCACAGAACTGTAGACATTGAGCTTCCTCCATGGTACAATTTATTTAGATGCTTAATTGTATATTTCAAGAACCAGTATAAGGCAACTAAACTGAGACTATTAGCTATAGTTAGCATAACTCAGTAGGATGGGAAACAATGGAAATTTTATACTGGTTTTTAATGCATGTTTTGTTAATCTGATGGGTATTTGATTTTTTTTTTTTTACCTATACCTCTTTCAAATACAGGCACAGAAGCCACAAGGTACGTTACAGTGAAAAAAGAGGTTGGAAAGAGAGAGGTGAATACAACTATTTAAAGTGATAAAAGGATTGGAACTAGAATAATGTTACATGCCAGGTGCTCTGAGACTGGGACTCCTTCTGTGTTGCAAACCTAGCATGTTGTGGTTGCTACCCAGAAATGAAGAGAAAGCAGAAACAATCAAGTAAGAAGCAAAAACATTTCAGGGTTGTGAGGACTGTCACAGGACACTACAAATCAAAGCAACAGTGGGAAGTATAGTACTGGAGGAGGGGAGTCAGAGCCAGGGCTGGGGGCAGCCCCCGTGAGCAGAACAGTGCTAGCAGCAGTGGCACTAGAGAACTGGGAACACTGATGTGTCACAGCAGCAGCAGGTGAAGAACCCCTCAAGTGCAGAGGTAGCTTAGACAAAGTGAAAAATGGAGGAGTAAAGGTAATGTTGGCAGTTGCATAGAGAGTTGCAAAGCTATAAAAGTAGTGTGAAGTGGTACACAGAGAAAAAACATCGGAGGGCTCTTATCTCTGTTTTTGAAACAATAATGCTGCCTGTGGTTTTAAAATCTTCAACTGTAGGAAAAAGCGATGTTGAAAAACAGAGAAAAAATGATTTTATCATGGATGAGAAGTGATTTATATATATATATCTATGTATACACACACATATACACACAATGTTTGCTATTACTGCACAAATTGGAGCTGTGGTTTTATAAGCTGAACTGTTCTACCAAAAAAATGACCAGTAAATATTTTCATATTATAGTCATACCCTGACCTAATGTATTTGAATCTCCAGCAGTGATTCCATACTATAACAGAGAAAAGTAATTTTGTAGGTGAGGGTACCTTTTTAAAGGCAGGATGGTGTTTGTGCATGTGGTTGCACTTGTGTGTGTAGATGTGCTCATCATAGAATCATAGAATAGTTAGGGTTGGAAAGGACCTTAAGATCATCTAGTTCCAACCCCCCTGCCATGGGCAGGGACACCTCACACTAAACCATGTCACCCAAGGCCTCATCCAACCTGGCCTTGAACACCGCCAAGGATGGAGCATTCACAACTTCCTTGGGCAACCCATTACAGTGCCTCACCACCCTCTCAGTAAAGAATTTCTTCCTTATATCCAATCTAAACTTCCCGTTTAAGTTTGAACCCGTTACCCCTTGTCCTGTCAATCTCTAGGCAGTGTTCTGCAAGTATACCACACCTCTAGTTACTAGATACTCAAACTTAGAAAAGGCCATCTGTTTTTTTTTTCACAATACACTCAAGCAATGAGTAAGAGAAACACGTGCGAGAAATGCAGAAGAAATAGAAATATCCCTCAGCACCACCTGCCAGCACACTACAGAGGGAAAGAGAAGAAGGACAAAGAAAGATGAGGAGTAGGAGCCAGCATAAACAAATAAGAAGACTGATTTGTAAAATCAAGAGATGAAGAAAGCTACTAAATAAATACATGTACTAGCAGGCAAATTAATGCTACTCCTGAGAAGCTTTATTTATCTGGTTGGCCTTTACATGCCAGCTAATCCTTCTAGACACTGACCTTGTCAGCAGTGTTTGTGTAATCTTTGAATAAGAATATGAACTGTTCTTTTAAATAGCATCTCCAGGATGGCTACATAAGAGTTTCGCATGAGCATTACACACATAAAGAGCCCAGGGCATGTTCCTCTTCCCACAGTGGGGCACCAGCCCCTTGTGCTCATGCTACAGTACAAACAGGCACCTACTGACTGGGGAAGGCTATGTCATTGCAGCACAACGTTCTGCTCTAGGGTCATTGTGCCAGAGAACATAGATACCAAAACATGCTGTGCTGCAGGAAACTTAGATCTCAGGCAGCTGGGATAAAATTACATATGGGTGTATGCTGAAGACATGTTTTCACAAAGCATACTACAGCTCAAATATTTTTGCATGCTGGCGGCAGCCAGGCCAACTGCAGCATGAGCTCAAATCTGAACTCCCATGTGACGCAAGCCAAGGAATGCTGCATAATACTTTTTTCCTCCGATCTGATAAGGAGTAAAGCTTTGGGTTTGACAAATTAATGTCAAAATAATGTAAAGGAAATGTAAAAACCAGCCAACTAAACAAACAAAACCAAACCAGCCATTTATAGCCAATTAAATGCTTCTCAAACTAATTCTGGAGCAGAGATCTAGGCAGAAGACAGAATGACCTTGAAGTTTCGAAATTTAAAGATGCTCTAGTGGCTAAGGAAGCACTGCACAAAATGCTTAATACAGAGATTAATAAATGTTAGTCAAAATCGTTGATAAATTGACATTCAGGGCTCTTATAAGCTCACTCTGACAGAAAACGCATTGTTTTAATAAAAGGCAATAAACAAGATGCATTTGAAAGGTTGAGTGAAAGCACAGCCTGTCCATACACTTACTGCTACCTGAGCCTGGTTTAATTTTATGTCTAAACCAGCTAAGACCAGTACAGGTTTAGCATATCACAAGCAAGAGTGCAAATGACAGCTCTAATCTGCAGCTTGTTTTCTCCAAATATCAAAACTTGCAAGGAGTAGTTTCAGATCAATTATTCCTTTTCCTGCAAATTACTTTCTCTGTGATAACATCCAGCAGTGGCAAGACTAATTTTAGCTGGGAAGTTCACAGATTCTTACAGAGTCATAGCCACAGCCACCATCACAGCTAATTTGAGGCAGAGAAAGTTAAAACACTGTCAAAATATAAATGCTTCCTTCAGCTGATTCATTAGTTTGCATATCATAACAAGGACTTTGTGTTCTGGGTAAGGTTAGTGCCTCGAGGACATCCTGCAGATGTGTGCATTCCCAGTCTGAATTTCTTTAATTTGTTATGCAAACATCAATTCTTTTAAAATACTGTAAAAAGAGGTGCTTTTTATTGCAGCTAAAACCCATCATCATTAATGATTGCTGTTCCTGTGATACTGCTCTTTAGGATAAAGGAGGACACCACATTCTAAGCAGATGTTTACCCATTAATGAATGTTATATTTCTCATTAGGAGAGGTTTAATTGGCAGACAAACCCTGAAACAGCTAGCAAGCAAACTCAGTAAGTCCTGCTCCAAGTCAGGAGGCTTGGTATTTTTTGACACATTATTTTTCCCCTCAAGGAAACTGAGAGCTTTAAAAACCCTAAACAGCCTAATAGGAGGGAAGTTTGAGGCTGGCTTGTATTTTTGGTTTTCCTTTTTCCCTTGTCTGGGGACAGTTTCAAGGTACGAGCCAAGGACAGAACCAGCAGCGGACGCCTGGATTTTGGCAGACCTCAGAAATCTGGGATCTTTTGCGTCAGAAAGGCAGCTGTGGCAGCTCCCCCGCAAGCAAGACAGTGCCCAGCTGTGCTCTGGATTAAGCACACCGATTCTGGTGGTTGACTTGTCTGTGTTACTTTACCCAGGCTGTCCCACTGATGGATTTTCATTTCCCTGAACCAGGGTGAGGGTGATAAGACAGGCACCCGCGTGCTGGGAAAAGGTGTTGCAGAAGGTCCCAATTCACCAGCCTCTCTCCCTTAAACCCAGCCACTGGCCTTCTGGGTGTCACTTACAGCTCCACACCACCCATCTGAGGCCCCCAGGCTTGCCTTTGCCCAGGCTATAGGAAGGGAGGAGGAAAGAGGGGTAGGGGCTTCTTTGGTGGTCTCCAGGGGGGTTGTTTCAAGCCAGATGCTCTGACTTCTCCTTTGGGTCATGACTGAAGGGGCTTTTTTTTGTCTTTTTCTTGAGTCACCTGAAATGTGGTCCCCACCTTGTATTTGATTTCAGGGCAGCAGGATGGACCAGGAGACAAGAGTCTCCAGGGTTCCCAGTGCTTCCAGATGATTATGGGACCACTAAGGGACATTGGTCTATGTGATCCAGATCTGTTTTCCCAGTTCAGTGTGAAGAGGAGAACAAAGACAATGAGATTGATACTGTGTCATTCGATGCTGTGCATCTCAACCTGGCTGAAGGACCCTGATTAAGTGCTTTGAGAGCGGTACCTTGGCCGGAGCTTTGCCTTCAATGCACCTTCACCAAGTCCCCACTCACCAGCAAAACCAGAAAGACTGACTCTGCTGTCAGTTAGTGCCATACCCAGATGCTGTGAGCCAAACTGGTCTTTTAGGCTTTGTCCAGAGGGTGTCCAGGCTTCCAGATAGTTTGCTAGGGAAATAAAAATGACCCACAGAGACTGCCAAGGTTTCTGCTTTCAAGATAGCCAAGCCTGCAATACCAGATGCTTGCTGTCTTTCTTTATCTGTGCTGCCAGATAGAAGCACAGTCAGCTGATGAGGGAGCAATGCAGAAGGCAAACAGACCATACTCCCAACCCTGACCCATGTAATCACTTTCTCTTTCCCCTTTTATTCCATGGCCTTGTGGATAATGGTGTAACATTTCCTTCTAGAGAAAAGTGGGATGCATGTGAAACAGAAGTGCTGCAGTAAGCAGATGCTGGAAGGATCCTGACAGGACTTTGACAAGAGGAGCCTGTGGCATTAAATGCAGATCTGAAGAATGGATGCAACTGGAACACTATGGAGATGCTTTAAGAGGCAGCAGTGTGCAGATGAACCAGGCATTCCCTCCTAGAGAGCCACAAACTGGACAATCCCCTTATGGCACAATGTTCCCATATGAAAATATGAGATTTAATTTCATACATGGTATTCTAAGGCTAAATTAACTAAATATCACTACATGCTCATACTTTATGATAGCAGGGACCTTCTACACAGTAGAAGGCACAATCAGATTCCACAGACAGATTCACACCACATTTATGGCATCTGACAATGAGTTATTAATCAGTGAGCACTGTCCCAGTGAGGAAGTCTATTTAATAGTTTTGGGAGCCAGTAAACAGTGACAGGCAGAAGCATGCACCTATCCAACTGTACATCAACAAGACCAGCTAAATCCAATATAAGTGATCTGCAGAGGACATTCTTAGTTAAAGAATCGTGTATTATCTTTATGCCTTCCTTCCTGTTTCCTGGAAGTGCAACTGCAGAGATACAGTGTTTGGCCCAAATTCTGTGCTTCTGTGAGCAATGGTAGGCTCTCTGCCATCAGTGTTGCGCTTTGGGCTCTGGGTCTGACATGGCACCAGGCTGGTCAGCAATACTTGCAGCTTGCATTGGCTGCAGTGGTCCTTCCAAAGCAACTTCAGTAGCTGTTAATAGCCGGAAAATGAAGACCACCTGAAAACAGTCTTATCACCTCAGCTTAGACCATTAAGTGGATGTGTACCTGTAAGGTGTACCTATATTTATGTCTCTATAATGGTACCACTGCCAATGAACCCAGTTATGTTTAGGAATTGATTTTCACTTCCAATTTCATGAAAACTGTGTGTAATTGCACTTCCTCTTATTAATTTTTGAGACAGCTTTGATTAACACAGGAGACAATTTTTTCAAGTCGAATTTAACTCTCATTCACATAAAGGACTTGAAAGCTGGAATAAAGAAAAGGGGTAGAAGGCAGGCTTAGTATCACTAAATCTAGTGACTACAGACACTTCTACACAAGGCTAGTTAGTTGGCTATTTAAAAAAGCTCTAATGAGTAAGGGCAGGCAGACAAAACTGTACCTTACCATAACAATTGACCAAAAGGTTGGTCTTCTAAAACTGTGCACCTAAATGTGAGTAAAGTAAAGGGTCCTAATAAACATGACTAAAATGAAGATATAAGATACCCAATGATTTTTTTTTTTTAACCTGAGCATGTGCTCAAACAGCTATTCTTTTGCATTTTGAATAATTACTGATATTCTTCCAGTACTGGAAGAATCAAAACATTTAAAGACTCTTTGGACATACTGCAGCAGATACAGTGCAGCCTTGCACCGCTTTAAAGGACAGATCCTAAACTGATCAGGCATAAATAGGAATTTGACTGTTACCAATGCCACCCAGCAGTACTCTTCCTCTGTAACAACAAAACCAGCACTGCACAGAGGTAGCCCAGCACAGAGATGCTCAATCGCTTCTTTAGGAGAGGACCAATGTTGTTCCAAAATACTAACCAGCTCTTTCTTTGTCTGAAAAGTTTTTGTTTTGTGGTACAGGCTCCCAAGGCACTGAACTAAGCAGAATGACTCCAACTGCAGCTCACAAGATGCTTTTTCCTTCACATTCCCCTTCTGACAATTGATAATTGGCCTTTTAAAATGCGAAGTCATGCTGCTGCGTATGCCCTAGAGTACTGAACAGTCTCCTGGTTTGGGAGTTCCCGTTGCTCCACTGCTGCTCTTTTTATGTGTCTCTGGGAATCGGGATGCCAGGCTCTTTCAACCTTAAGCCCCCAAACACAATTTCAGGACAGAAGGAAAACAGGACAGCTGTCTTCACATGAAGACTAAATATTTTGAGGAGGACCACATTATAAAAGCTGTAGACATATTAGGTATTTAATGGCAGACAGAACCAGTTGGTTTTTTGTGGGAGGCATAGTGCGTAGAGGGACCAGGGTGTCTGATTTTCCAAACCACATCTTGAAAAGAGATAAGGGTTTTTTCCCTCTGGTTGTTCTTCTTGTTTTTACCCCTTCTCTTCCATCCCATTCCCCCAAGACACAACATCCAAGGAGCACACTGTGTGCTACTGGAAATTACTTTAAAATATCAGGACAAGCCAGCTGTGAGTCTGTGTATTCGATAGACAGGCTACAGTGCTACACAGCTGTACAAGTCAGCCAGCCACATACTGAGACAGAAGCAGGGCTATAAGGTAAACACAACTCAGCACTTTTAGGTACAGGATGGAAAAACACCTTCTTTCTGTCCGTAAAACCTATGTTCCCCATTTCTTCCTTCCCACAGGAAGTGAGGGTTAAACTCTACTATATTGCAGCAGGTTAGGCTTACAGGTAAGTAATGACGATTCAAAGGTAATTTTTCTGTGAGAAAATACCATCCCTTGCATCTCTGTGAAACTACATTATCTAAGGGACAAACTCTCATGTTAATATACTGTCATTTCATTCAAGAAGGGTCTGATGAGCCTGATACAACCCCCATTATAGTCTTTCCCATTAATGCAAGATCTTGCCTTTAGAAAAACACTGACTGCAGCATTTTGAACCCTGTCTGTATTATTAGAAGGCAAGTCAGAGTATGATTGTCTTGCAGTTAATGATGTGGCAGGGTATGGCTTTTTGCCAGGTTTAAATTCCTTTTAAGTTGCAGCCTTTAAGATCCACCTGGACAAGCAATAATTAAAGGGAATAGCAAATTAAGTGTATTAGGAAGGGGAAATGATTTACTAACCGGGGGAGAAATAATTTATTAGAAAAGAAAACTTTTCCTTTAAGCTGAGAGAGTCATATTACCTCTTTCACAAATCATGTGCCCTGTTCTTGGTAACTCAATTTTTAGCTTTTCCTGCTCCATGAAAAGCCGCCTGCCACACAAGTCTGTGGCTATTTCTTTCCCTGGGGCACCGTTCCCTGGCATATGGGACCCATCCTGCCATGCGCTTTCTGTTCCTCCTCAAAAAGGCTTTCTTTCTTTCTGCAAAACTATTTTGGAATAGGGTGGAGGGATGGAGAAGAGAGCTGGGGGAAGCGTTCTTGGATAGACCTTGTATGCTCTCCAATGACAGAAATAATGACAGACACCTAGATAGAGCAGTCTGATGGAGAGGACTCCGCTGAGGCTCCTGTTCATGAGCCAAGCCAAAAATATACAACTTTAGCCCATCGACTGAAACTGAAATGCAAGAAGTCACAAATTAAACAGGAGGCAAGCTGTTGTACTTTCCTATCAGATGAGCAAGCAGGAGCAATATTTGAGTCATCCCAATTACTGTTTAGTTCTTTAAAACATTTTTTCTGGAGTGTATTATTGGATCTCTGCACCACGGTTATATGAGAGACCCTAGCGTCCATGACAATTAAAAAACCCCATGTTTATTAAAATTCAGTCACAGTGGCACAACATAGCATGCAATTATAAACACAAAACAGATGCAACACCATCTTCTCTATAGTCAGCGAAGATTGCAATCTGCAAAACCATGGAAATTCGTGTCCTTGATTTAATGGTTTAAAATGCAGGAAAGCTGTTTACATTCACTGTCAAAATGTTTGCATTACATATGCTCACTGCCCCTGTAGTGGAAATATTTTTCCACTAACATTGCAGAATAAGCACAAAATTAAGATGCACCACTCTTACTAACAAAGTGCTGGTATAATGCAGTTTCACCTCTGCTAAAACAGTTGCTAATGACTCATCGCACTGCGCTATTTGTTCCCTTTACCTTGGATTGGCTTCTTGAGAAATTTAGTATTATGCACATCCTTTCAATTCTCCCCTGACCAGATAACCTTCTGTACAATACCACTGGCACTCTTTCCATGTCCTAGAAGCATTAGCAATACAGACTTCTTTTAACTGCAAACTTCAGATTACACAACTGAATTTGGAAAAGGTGCTGGCATCTTCCATGAGCCATGTTCAGGATCAAGTAGGTAATCTGGATATTTTAAATTCTGTCTTCAGTTAAAAGGTTATACTGATGATTTTCAAGTGTCTGTACTCTGAAAACAGAAATGATTTAGGAAAGTCTCAGGGCGAGTCAGTAGCTTTTTTTAAATCTCCAGCTAAGACATTAGTGAACATACATTGTAAACATATAATATCCTGCTGCTAGAAGTTCTTTTAAATCATAGAATCATAGAATGGTTTGGATTGGAAAGGACCTTAAAGATCACCTAGCTCTAACCCCCTGCCATGGCCAGGGATTCCTCACCTTACACCATGTCGCCCAAGGCTCTGTCAATCTTGACCTTGAGCACTGCTAGGGATGGAACGTTCATCACTTCTCTGGGCAGCTTGTTGCAGTGCCTCACCACCCTCACAGTAAAGAACTTCTTCCTTATATCTAACCTGAACTTTCCCTGTTTAAGTTTTAACCCATTATTCCTTGTCTTATCACTACAGTCCCTGATGAAGAGTCCCTCCTCAGCATCCTTATAAGCCCCCTTCAGATACTGGAAGGCTGCTATGAGGTCTCCACGCAGCCTTCTCTTCTCCAGGCTGAACAGCCCCAACTTTCTCAGCCTGTCATCATATGGGAAGTGCTCCAGCTCCCTGATCATCCTCGTGGCCTCCTCCTCTCAAAAATGGGGTTATATTTCCCTTTTTCCAGTTATTGGGAACTTCACCTGACTGCCATGATTTTTCAAATACAATTGACAGTGGCTTAGCAACTTCATTCCCCAGCCCAGGGTCCTTTGGGTCCCATGAATGGATTTCATCAGGTCCCATGGACTTGTGCATATTCAGGTTCCCAAGATGATCTCAAACCTGATCCTCTCCTACAGTGGGCCTAACGTCTTCATTCTCACAGTCCCTGCATCTGCCTTCTAAGACTTGAGCAGCATGGCTAGAGCACTTGCCAGTGAAGACTGAGGCAAGGAAGTCATTGAGAACCCTAGCCTTTTCCAAATCCAGGATAGCCAGTTCTCCTATTCCCTTTTTTCATAAAGAAACTTGTTTCTCACACTGAGATGTCATAAATTATAGTACAAGCCTGGGATTACTATGTGAGTACTTTTATGTTAGTCACCTTCTGACAGATCACAAACAGCTTTTTTCATACAGTGTATTCCTAATTTCTATTTGAGACATTTGTTTATTCAAAGTTTTTTCTCTTAAATATGCAGGTAGACAGTAAAAAATTGTGGGTAATGTCCACGGAGAGCTGCACAAAATGTCTAAGAGAAAAGCTACCTAGTTTGCTGTTTTGTCATGAATTCAGAACTTGGAGTAGGGTCACTAATTCTGTGGCCTTTCAACTACTCTCAAGGTGATTTATGGGTTTGTGCTGAAATGCTACAGCAAACTTATTGGTTTTGCATAGTTGAAGCATGAAACAAGGTGGAACTTGTGTTTCCACTGGGTGTAGGTTTTGAGTCTGGGAGAGTTCTAGAGTTCAAAATTTCAGCCAAATTGCTGAATTGTGAGGCACATACTTGCATGAAGGTTTGGAAAAAAAATAATTAATGCTTTTCTGCAAATGCGACAAACTCAGTAACATCAGAATACTGACAGACTCATACTGCTTTTATTTGATTGGCCATTCTAAAAGGAATCAAAAAAAGGCATTTTGTCTCACCAGTTTCTTAGTAGAATGTTTTGCATTTTCTTGCTCAAAATGTCATTTCTTTTTGAGAGGATTGAAATAAAACTCCTTTTTGCATTTCAAATTGAACAAAACTGTTCACAAGGCCTAAACTTGCTTACCTGTTTGCTAACTATCTTGACCAGGGTCCAGGAGTCAGGATCCTTTCTCCTGAAGTAATTCCAGAAGTCCTAGGCACAGAAGTCAAGCTTACTCTTTCTGGATGGTGAAGTTCTGAATTCCTTGCATTATAGTGACATGGAAGCTAGCTCAATCTGCTTGTTATTTACAGTTTGATGGTTCGAGGACATTCCTTATGGTAAGAGTTGTGAGTTCAAGCACTTTCTGACCTGAAACCTAGCTCCCTGTTCTATCAGTGAGCCCTGTAGTTCCTTATACTGAAAGCTACTATGGTCTTCTTCTGGAGTTCAGGTACGTAAACCTTGGAGAGTTTCAAGTTTTTATTGCTACTCATACAGAAGTGTGAAGCTACAGGCTGCAAACTGCAGCCTAAATCAAAGTGTCAGCATTTGAGATTTCAGAGAGCTTTGTAATATAAGAACTTTTCTACTTCCTAGCTGGAGCTCATTCACAGCTATGAACCCCAGGAGTATCTTAGGAAAGTACTCACTGTGAGGTGCTGCAGCATTTACTGTAGTAACAACCAAGACCTTTTGTTAGTTTGAGCCTTGCCTCTCAGGTTGTTCTCAGTCTTCATATAAGCAAGAAGCCTTTTAAAGCCCTCATACAGCTATACTTTCACCCACTTCGCATCCTTGCCTCCTTCCTGTGACTCTCAAGGAGTACCAGACTTAGCAAGAAAAACAAATAAAAATATTTGGGCTGCAGAACTGAACTGAATTTCTTTGATAACTTGATACAAAACCATTTTCCTAGTTACAGGCTTCTATGATATTTACCTACTTGTATATCCCTGAAGGCTTTTTGTACAGATAGACCAAGGTCATGCAGGAAGGGTTTGAGAGCAGTCTTCTTCCTTCTGTCATTTCGAGTGGAGATGAAAAAGGTTCCTTTCAGGTCTCCAACCCAACAGTCTCCTCAAAACTCCAACTGCAAACCTTTGTAACAGAAACATTGTAATTATCCTCCTCTAACAGTCTAGTTTATGCATATATGGTCAATATTGCATTTCTTAGCAAATCAAAACATGCAATCCTTCTGTACAATATGGAGGAAGAAAAATTTATATATTTCATATGCTTAAGTAAATTAATAAATAAAAAACAATTTGTCATGAGTTTTTATGTGTAGCCATATTTTTTGCTGAGTGGTTTTTATGCTGGAACACAATTTTTAGTTAGCCTTGAAAGTTAGAGCTTGTTAGAACCCTTAAAGTTTACTGAGTCCAGACTACATGAAAAAAAAAAATATATATAATATATATAATCATGCCTCACTAATTCATTATATGCAGAAGCAAGTACTCAAAATAAGAATTTCCTACCTTTTCTACCTCAAAAAAATGTTTAAATTGACATAATCAACCCAGTACTTTACAGGAGAGAACCCAGGGATCATAAAAACCAGTTCACATATAGCCAGAAAAAATAGAGGCTATACGTATTTTGGAAAGTAAGAGCCAAACCCCCAAAAAGCCCTATAGCTAAAGCTGTAACTTTATCCAGTTATATCACTTGATAGGTCTGCTGCAAATGTCTTCCTTTACACTCTACATAGCAACAACCTGAGCATTCTCCTGTCTTTCAAGATGGTATCCAAGTGACAAGAGAAACTAGAGAATTAATAAAAACATAACAGGGATCTGATTTAAGTGTTTCACTTGTGTCAGCTAAAATAATTTCCTTTCACTGTACTGAGTGGTTGTGATGGGAGAGCTTTAGTCTAATCAAGGTGGAAAAAGTATCAGAAAGGAAATTAAGAGAAATTGACTACTGTGACATTTGAGCATAATATTTGAAAGTGGTGACGTGAATTATTGATCTCACCTAGTAATGGCAACTATAAACTTCTTCAAAACAGTTACCTTGTTGAAACGTTCATTGCAAGGACAAATTGATCCCAACCTAAAGCGACTTCCTAGGTGCAGGGGGATTGGAGAACCACATACAAGCTGGCAGGACAGGGACATTTGAACTTCAGAACAACTTTGCCTGGTGAGGCTTATCTATTAGTTTGACTGCAGATTTTCAGGCTTGATGAAACTGCCACTTAATGGTGCTTGATTTCTTTCACCACTTGTTAAGAAGATCCAGGATTACCTTCAAGCACTGGGTGGGACACACACAAAAAATGAGTACATTGGTGTGTTTCTTTGAAAAGTGTAGGTAGAGATATGACAGTTTCTATGGTAACAACAAGACTTTTTTATTACTAACAGAAAAATAGGTGTCGAGATAATCTCTTGTAAATTGTCAGTGCATAAGTGATTTCTAATCTCAGAGGCTGCTTTCAATTAATACACTTTTAATTTGTAAATAATGGGACAACCTTCTTTAGGAGCTGTACACTTCTCAGGTGTGTAATGAGAGGTGTTGAGTTTCAGGTATGTATTAGGAAAAAATGCCATAATGAGTCAGAGGAAAAATATTCTATAAGGAAAGCTTTCTGCTTGCTGTAGGATTTTCACGGTATTATTTTTGTAACATGGTGATTAATTTATTGTTCATCAAAAGAACTCACTGACTTGAAATATTAAGGAAAGTTCAAGTAAAAATAATGAAACTGAAGCATGGTTCCTGATGCTGGCTTTGTTTTTAACACAACTTTAAGAAATCCTACCTTTGAATGGTCAACAGCCATCACGATATCCAGACATGATATTGTTATTTATAGTTAAGCATGCCATTTCATAGCCAAAATAATTTCATCAGACAAGGCTCCTGTATGCTGACTGAGTAGGGTACAGGAGTTGCATATAGAGGAAGATCCCAGCTGGGACAGTTCTCTCAGTTAGAGATAAAAACAAGAAATGGTTCACATGCACATTTTTTTCACTGAAGCTCATATTTTTGGCCAGCTTTACACCTGTAGAATGTGCTGATGCTCCTGTTTTAACAACCTACAGCAGCAGTAGGAATAGGGGTGTGTTGAGACATAAGAGGGAATGATTGCAGTACTCTATATTCTCTCTATTATGGGTTGCATATCCCTCCTAAACTGGGTCAGTCATTCCTATCAACTCTAATTCATGTAAGCAGGGCACACACTGGGTTCAAAGTGGCCCAGGAACTACAGACTGGAAGATGACTTAGTGGTTTTCCTGAGCTTTGAGACTGAAATGTATTGTTTGATTAACAGAGTCCAAAATGTGACCAGACTTACAGTGATTTTGCTCCTTTTTCAAGGCAATTAATCTGAGCAAGGCTTTGTGCAGGATACCTTGTAAATGGTAAGTGCAAGATCTCTAGCATCTCAAGGTTTGTAACCTGCACCTTCTCACAATCTTGAAAATAATAATAATAGCCTGACCACCCTCTTTCTCTTTACAGAACAATGCGATGGCTCCTTTGCCTCCTAAGGGAAAGTCCTGCTCACTATAATTGAAGCAATGGCAGCTGTTTGGAGCTGCTGGAAACTCTAAACTGTGCAGCAATTACTTATCAGTAGAAAAATAGTTTTTAAAAGTAAGTCTCTGTGTATGGACAGTAGTTATCTGGCCCCATTACAGTGCTCTCTGACCAAATCATAGCTTTCAGTGTGATAATCTTTGAGAGAGGTAAACATCATTATTCTGCAGACACACAGTCCTGCAGACACAGAACTGAAAAAAATTTGTTTATACTACAAAATTTTATAGGTCATGCCTGCATCCACACTTAATTTTGAAGCCAGATAAAACCTTGAACTTCTGCTAGTCAGGTTAGACCAGTTTTTCCAGCAACACAAGGCCTGCATAGTACAGGTCCGCTGCTATCACACTTGTGTAGACACTCCTGTGCAGGCATTACCTGTCTCCCTACAAGCAGTTTTTCATTAACAATCCCACAATTACACTATTGCTTTTGCAGGATTTCACTACTTGTTCTTTTCAGCTTGCAGGATTGAGACTACAGTTATGATCAGTTTGGCCTTTGAAAACCCCAGTGTGTGGTTTAGAAATACTTTTTTTCCCACCTTCGTGAGTTCAGAGTAATCATCGATGCAAAGCAACTTGAACTTGAGTATTTGCCTGAACCAGTAATATAAAAAATACATAAACTGATATCTAAACACTTGAAAAAAAAAAAACCAACAAAAAACAAACAAAAAAGCAAACAAAACCTCCCAATATTGGAAAACGTCAAAGTAAACGTGGAACGAAAAGAGGAACAGACAGTGGAACTACCACTGGAAATGCATTTGATATGATTTTCCAGCCACATGGTACTCAGGATTTTCAAAAGAATTTCTGAGATTTTAAGGGCAGAAAAGAAAATAAAGTGAAGTGGAACATCAGTAAGTGAACTAAGATGTATCCAGCTCCTCCAATAGCAAGCTGAACTCCTTCAAAATATTATGAATAAAAGTTCGCAAAGGATGGTGTTCATTCAGTCATTACACTGTGTAGAGAATTCCTTGTTCCTAGCATCTTCTGGGTTTCAGCATCTTGTACTTTCTACTGAAAATGATGGCACAAACTGTAAAGCTGTCCTTTTCATGTATCACTAGTGAAAATTGAGCACTGTGAGTACTTGCAATGATACATGATGCAGATCAAAACTACCAGAATTTTCCCATTTGCTTTTATTCTGTTTGTTTGCTGAACAATGAAGCCTCATTTCGGTATACAGACAAAATTTTTTCCTTTAGAATTGAGATATAATGAGTAAGTAGGTGATAAAATGAAGAAGCAGCAGCAAATAAACAGCAGTTCCATGAATATATAGCTCCTCAGTAAGATTAATAAAAGTTCTTAAAAGTTATTATTGGCCGCATACTGCACATTAGGAAAGCATCTCCTGCTGTCCAGCTCTTCTCATTACCATCAGCCACACAGAGACTTGAGGAAGTTTTGGCAAGTACCTTTGTGCTTAGATTTCCTAAATTGTTCTTCCTCCACCTGATGAAATTTCTCTGCTTTTATAAACACTTCTAACCATTTTGTTAAACAACAAAATGTCATAAGATTAAGGTTTTGAGCCCACTAACATCTGACTTAATCGTAAGTCATATCCACTATCTTTTTTGTCTGACCACCATACTTTCTTCTACTACCTCCCACTGCCACAGAGAATAGCTAAATAATTCTTTGTGACTGTTCAGATCCTTATGAGTCAGAGGAGTGAAAAGGTAGGCTAGTCTTTAAGAACCCCAGTTAGCATTGCAACAGCACGTAAACATCTGTATATGCTGACTAGGATAAAATGTCTTTTTGTGGCTTTTCAATAAGTCATGTAGTTTCTCCGATTAATGAGCAAAATACCCTAATGATTCACCCGTGCCATCTCTGTGTACACGCTCAGAAGGTAGAAAGAAAGCTAAAAAAAAAATCAAAGTATTTGTTAAATTCTTACCTCCGGACAGTTCACTGAATCAGTGACCTTCAGTTCTTTCAGTTCCCCGAAGCAAAGCTGCTTTAGAGGTCTTCAGTCCCTCAGCAATGTCAATTTTCTCTGTAGTTTTTTCTCAAACCAAACAGATTGACAGAGAGTAACGGAGAGGATTTGCAGCTTTCATCCCTTCCTCACCCCATTGCCTCTTCACTTCCACCTGAGTCTCATCCTGCTGCCTTTAGGCAAGGAAGTTGTGCTGGGTCTAATACCCAGCCCTGGGAATGCTGCTTTCCTCAGCTCAAAATCCCACCCTTGGATGATGGCCTCATACCAGCCCCACAGATTGCTTGCAGCTCTTTTCAGCAGCCTCGAAGGGCCACTCATTGCAGCTGATCACTGGATACCTGTAGCGACTGCTGACTCTTTCTGCCTGTATCACCCTCTTTTTGTCACTGCTACATGAGCAAGGGGACCTGGGTCTCTATTTCAGAAACTGAAAAGGTTCTACCCATACTTCTCTGCTGAGCAGTAGAATAGTTTACAGTACATAGGGCTGGAGATCTGTCTGAATTAGGAATCTGAATGAAAGGAATTGGAAGACCTAACCCAAAGGCCTTGCAGTTCTTGGGAGGGACAAAGTCTCCTTATGATGCAAAGCAACACTTCCCAGAGATAGACCCATGACTGCTCTGTGCAGAGATAGTGGGAGAGGGAAGGCTGGAACACCTATCTGACATGTCAGAAGGATTACATGCACCTCAAAAAGGCAAAACCCAAGCAAAAGCAACTGCATAGTTAGCAACTAAAGAAACTTTTGAGAAGAGACATGGTCAGCCAGGCTCTATAAGAAGTCCAGCAGAGATCCAAGTTGACATTTTCAAGCTCTAGACTGAGCTACTGTAGCAATAGTGCTGAATCTCATGGGATTCTTGAATACGAAGACCCCCATGGGACGAAAAACTAAGCACAAAACCAGGCATGAGGTGCACATGACTGTTAATCGTGAAAGACAAGTGAGAGTGAATAAATGGAACAAACTTTTATGCTGCAAAAGAATCCCAAAAATTTCTCTTCCAGGAATTTTTGTGGTGATTTGGAGACAAAATTACCTTTCTTTCATGCTTTTATTTTTTAATCCCAAACCACTTACATCCTGGATTTACTTCAGATGACATTCATATTATTTCCAGCTCAGGAACTGGGGCAAACTTTAGGTCCTCATCCTAAAAATCTTTATACACGTGTCTAGTCTTACAAGCATGAGTAGTAGTTCCGTTGCCCTGCAGGAGGTTTGACTAAAGGTTGCATAAGCATATGGGTGATTTTATCCTTCTGTGAACTGAGAAGATCTGTTGAACCTTCTGAGGTTAGCCTACCCGGAATAAAACTAGGTCATAGTCATCTCTTGACCATAGTGATCTCTTGATTGCCATTTAACCTGGTGCATAGTGACCTCACGATAGGATATGCAAAGTCTTTACTTCTTAAGCAGTCATTTGAACACTATATTCATTAAAAGGAAGTTAGCATGTCATTTTGTTCTCCAGTTTTTCATGGGTCTTTTACCAGACTGAAAATTTCACCCCATTTTCCTCCACTGTCTGAATGCCAAGCTGAGCATGGCTAATGCTGGTGTTGTTTTGAATTACATGTGTACTAATCATTACCTTAAAAACTGGTAGCATTATGGAAGCACATAAAGTGCTACACTGCAGGTAAAGGTAACACCAAGCTGTCAATCGTTGCTTAAACGCATCTGGTGTAATGGCATTTCTGTAAGAAGGCCACGGTTCCTCTTTTTGCACACAAGTAATTTCATGTGGAGTAGGAAACCCTGGGTCTTCTGCCCCCTTCCAATTGCACTTCACCTGCCCAAAATCCCCTCATAAGACTATGCAGAAACAGCAGTTAGGAAAAGGTTTTTTGGTGTTTTGATTATTTTTTCTATAAAGCTACAAAATCCGTGAGGGTTTTTCCCAGCAGAATTTCTGGGTTTATTGATTCAAAAGTAACATCTAAAAGTTCTGAAGGATTTCTCAAAATCCTGGTTTCCAGACCAGTGACGTTCTTCCTCAACTGTTATTTTCCAAAAATGTACTTTCACAACTATTAAGTACCAGGAAATTTTGGTGTTCTGAATTTTGCTAAAACCTGCTTTCAAAATTTAGGTGTGACAACTGAGTGTACTATAACGGTTGCAGTCCCAAGGAACTCAGTTTCGATACGCTCCATTTCCAAATCCTACTTGGAGCTTCTCTTGACTCCTCAGCCCAATCTGACTGTCTGCAAGAACCATCTCCTCCAGAAGCTCTGGGTTTGAATTAATTTTCCTCTTTCTCTGAAAAGCAGCCTTGGACCATCACTGCCTTCAGGAGCTCTGCCCTAGCAGCAGGATGGCTGCCATTCAGTGTCCCCCTTGCTAGTTAGAAGATGCACTTCTGGCAGCTGGCAGGGGCAATGGGTATGGGCATGCTCCCTTGCAAACATTAAGCAGCACTGATTTATTTGCGTTATGCTGACCCAATAAATACAACTGATCTTGACTCTGTAAACTGGAGTCAATCAAAAGCAAGCAGAAAATATGTACTGGGAATGAAAGAAAGCAAGCATAAGAGCAGCATAAACAAGTAAGAGGTATGAGAGCTGTTTTCTTTTGTGATTTGTTAAAATAAAGGGGAGACCAAGTAAGTTGTGTGGTGTGCAGTGGTGACAAATAATTCTGCAAAGGTATGACCATGCAGCATTTCTACAGCTCTTACTCAATCAGTTAAAGCTTGTATCAAGATGAAATCTAAGGTCAGCTCAGTTTTTATTTCTGACACAGTTTTGCAAATTATCCTGGAAGTTTCAAAGAAATACTTTTTCTGTCAGAATATCAGAATGGATTAAACCAGATTAAGAATAAACTGCCAGAAATGCACTGTTTTCTCTTTAAAATAAACCCAAACAAACAAATGAAAGAGTAAGGCTTTCTGGATGCATGGAATTTGATACAAAAAGCATTTGAAGGTATGTCCCAGACCTCAGCATTAGCTTTTGGCTTCTCTGCACTGAAGAAGAAAATTAACTGGTTTAAAAAATGCACATGAAATTTCCCATCTGGCTAACAACATGGATGTTTCTGCTCACTGTGACAATCTGAAAATGCTGCTGAGATGTTTTAAAGTCAGTGTTTATATCTAAAAAGCCAAATCTTCCACAGCTAAGGTGGCCTTCCCTGCTTCCCGAGGATATAAATTCAGACAATAAAGTATATCTGAAACTCATTTTTAAAGGTGCACAGCCATGTTATATGTGCTTTGATAAGTGCTCTTTAAGATCCATCTTCTTGCACTGACGCAAGTATTTAATTTCAAAGTTGTTTTTTTCCTCCATCAAGAAACATTTAATAATTGGGTTTAGAGCATGTAAATCTGTTGTTTAGGTTTACTTGCTAATCAGCTCAGCATTGCTAAATACATGTGTCAAGTGAAGGTATACTGCTACAATTCTTAACTTTCAAAGGCTTCAGGTACTTCGGAAAAACTGATGATGCTATGACAGACAGGTAAAGAGCACCATAAAGCTGTCTGGTAGATACAGTGTATGCAGAAGCAATTTGCCTTCTAAAACTCTGAACATGATATTCTCTAATATTTCCTGGCAGATCTTCAGTAGCTAGAAAATAAGCATTTCCATATGTAAGAAAATATTCCTTTGAAATGTAGATTTTTCTTTACAAGAAAAGAACACAGAGAGAATTGCATTTGTAAGCTAAGAGTTCATTATTATTTATTTTTCTGCTTTGAAAAATGTTGTGCATTTCCCATACAGCACTTAGGTGGTAACTACAATACCAGCATGAGTTAAATTACTCTTAATAAACCTCCTAGCATTCTTCGTCCACTAAGAATAATCTCTCAATAAACAAATTTTGGCTAATACTTTAGCTCCTCACCGAATCCTTGGATTATGTTAAATTTAATAAACTGCAGCATACATTATTGCTTTTATCTAAAATTTAAAATATGTCCACAATGCTGTCTCTCTCTGTTCCACTGCTTTTATAGGGTGTTTTCCCCTTTAAGGAAAGCAGTTTAAAATGGTTGCTAGTCATCTCAGTTGCGGCAACCACATGATGCAATCTATTGTCAAATTAGTGGGTGGCAGCAAGTGGAAACAGATTTCACCAGCAATAAGGCCCATCACATGATTTCATCTGTTCACAGTCATACAATATCTTAGCCCGTTCCTCCTGTCTGATCTGAAGGCCCTGTCCACATGGAAGCTGATCTGTGCTATCTTAAACGCGACTGCTAAATAACAGGGTTTGTCTTTGCGGTTGGTTTTCACTAAGTGGTATGTTGGAAGTGTACAGGGAATTAAACCATTTGGCACAGAAAACTTCGCACATTTTTTTTAAGAGTGGGCCAAATGCACAAATGTTTTGCTATGTCAGAACTAAAACAAAACAGAAATAAAACATTTGTAAAAAAGACCGGATGCAATTAAAGCCTTATAAAAGGTTATACTTTTAAAAGCTGAGCCTACTGTATATGTTTATAATACATAGATGAAAACTGTATCTGCAGTACAAATAAATTAATCTATCTAGTATTAAGGTAGCAGTAGTCACATATGAATCAGAAAAAAGATGGGGGGGAGCAAAGGTGGAGAACAATTTGGTATAAAAATAGCTAAACTTGTCATGTAAATGGAAAACTTAAATACTTCTAACCAGAAGCATTTTATTTTTCTTACAGTACAGTGTTATGAGACTTTTGACTTCTAATTTTAGGTGCCATTAAAGTCATGAACACAAAATCTGAAGCAAGTCAGGTGTTCTTCATTCTTTTCAGGTTTACAAATATCTTCAGCCCTGCCTGGTTCAGTAGAGCCAACAAATTCCAGGTCCCAGGGCCAAGATCTTGGCTTTCCACATTCCTCTTGTAATGTTAATGAAGCAGCAAAAAGCTTGATAAAAAGCCACATGAGGATGACAGAAGACAGAGGTTTGCATTTTGCTTCCTGTATACCATACCGGAAAGCCACCGAAGCAGTCAAAGGGACTCTCCCACCCTTGTACCACAAGCATTCTCTATTTCCCAAAAGACTCCTGGAAGACAGCAATTGTCTTGTGCACTAATAATCTACAGGAAAGACCATTTGTTAAGGAGTGCAAGTTGGCTTCTGACATGTGAGCTCCAGGGAAACGTGGTTTCTCAACCCCTTTGCTCATGGCTAGACCTTTAACAAAACAACACAGCATAACTAATTGCCTGCAATATTGCTCTACAATAGCTATCTATCCCAGTTTGGAGCGAGGACGAAAGTAATGTTCCTCAGAAATGGCTCTCAGCACCCTAGACCACCAGCTGAACATTGATTAGTCATGAATAATGTGATCTCCACTTAATAGGTTGGTCAGTTAAATTAAACATAAATATTTGTGCTGTCAAATAACATTCAAAGGCCAATGCATAAATTTTTACTGGAGAAGTAAATGTCACAGACTTCATTTTTTGGAGAACTGCAAGGTAATGTGCAGATCAATAGGATCACCACTTCCCTAAAACTATGGAAATGCTAGATACAGTACACAGCATATGTTTGAATTTCTCAGCCCTTACATTGACATTGACTACAAAAGGAGTTTGGCTATAAAATACATCTGACAACACCTAATGCTGCATCCTCTATAAACTCTTTCCACTGGATCTAAGTGTGGATCCAATTCAGAAAAGTACTGAAGCATGTGCTTAACTTTGCTTGAGTCTTAAGCTCCACTGAAGTTAAACACGTGCTCAGATGTCTTGTTGCTAGCTTCACTGCCAAAACTACTTTATTAGTGAGGTAGTTGCACAGACATAAAGAAATACAATGAACTTGAGAGATACGAGACAAAAGTCCCCAGTTTGAGAGCTGAACGCCCTTTTTTTGGGTATGTAGTCATTCACGTAAACAGATCTGTAGTTAATTGTGTTTCATTGCATTTCAAACATATCTGTATTTCATGTAGTCATTCTTGTAAACAGATCCGCTTGCAAAAAAATATTTATGCAAGAAGATCAAGTATTTGCACATCTAAGGACCCATTTTGCATGGGCAAATAGTTGTTTACATGTATGGATGAAAAATAAGGATACATATATACGCAAGTGACTCTGAAATCTTGACACACATTGCCTTACAGGATAAAGCTGGAAGAAAGTCAACAGGCAAGAATTATCCAATTAAAAGTCCACAGTCGTGTATGCATTTGGAATTAGTTCTAAAGGCTCCGCAGAAAGAATCTACTGCAGTAAACATTTCATCGTCACTAATTCTGTCCAGATCCATTCAAAGCATATCCCCTTCTGAAGATCCATTAATACATTTGGACTGAGAGGAAAATGAGCAAACTCTTTGTTCAGAAAGCTGCCAAAATAAGACTGATCTTGAGACACGTGTAGAGGAAAAATATTGGGACTTAAGTCGCTCTGAACAAAAAGAAAGAAT
Organism: Psittacula echo; assembly: GCF_963264785.1. Taxonomy (NCBI): domain Eukaryota; kingdom Metazoa; phylum Chordata; class Aves; order Psittaciformes; family Psittacidae; genus Psittacula; species Psittacula echo. Next base: position 98,611,224 of record NC_137737.1, on the reverse strand, counting down.
CAGAAAAACCAAAACTACTGAGGATTTGAGAGAAAAATCTGGCTCTTGGTATTTTAAATCAGAAGAAAAACCCAACCCTGAACATGTACTGGTTGCTATAGAGAGAACTTCTTACTTTCAACCACAATTGCAGATGTGGTGGGATTGAAGTGAATATGTATGTCTGATAATATTTAACAGCTATATAAAAGACACATAAAAGTGATCTGAGATACTTTTTTCACCAAAAAAAAATTAGATAATTGTGAGTTACGTACTGACTGCCCAAATTAATATAGGAGCATTCCACAAATAACTGAGACTTAAGTAACCTTAAACAAAACACAATAGTTGGCCAAACAGTAGTGCTTGTTTAGAGATAATACTGTAAAAAGATAAATGAAACAATAGTCAAATGCAAAGAATTTACATATAGTTGCCTGATCTCTCTTTGTGGGAAACCATGAAAGAAAGTCTGCAGCCACTAATGAGAGACAAAGACGAACACAGCTTATCGCTTGGTGTAGTAAAGCAAGTCCACTGCCAGAGTATCCACATCTCATTCCCCATCCACATCAGTGCTGGTTTTGCATTGTTAAGTCCCTCCTGACATAAATAAAGCTAACTGCACAATCTTCCTTTGTACAACTGATAGTATAGTGTGGTTAAAAACTCCCCGCTGTTTGAAGCTATTAATACTTAACTTTCAGATCGCAGTAGCACTGAGAGGACACTGATCAATCATTCTTTGTTTAAGGCCAAAATAGAGAAAGTAACAGTATCTGCCCCAGAGTTTAGACTCATTTATACAGCCCCATCAGGCAATTTCTGTACCATACTCTGTACTTACCTTCTATGTAATTCAGGCCCAAGTTCATTGGCAAAGTGCTATTTTTGCAGGCCATTTTCATGAGAGTTTGGATTGAGAATCATAGAACCATTTAAGTTGGAAACGAGCTTTAAGATCATTGAGTCCAACCAGTACTGAGTCCTGGAGAACATCACTTGTGATTGGCCATTAACTGGATTTAACTCTGTTCACCACCACTCTTTGAGTCCAAGCCATTCAGCCAGTTTTTCACTGAGTGAACAGTACCTCTGCCATGAGCAGCCAGTTTCTTCAGGAGAATGCTGTGTGAAATGGTACCAAAGGCTTTACTAAAGTCTAGGTAGACAACATCCACAGCCTTTCCACCATCCACTAAGCAGGTCACCTTTTCATAGAAGATCAAGTTAGTCAACCTAACCAGATAGGGACGAAGACAGGCTACTAACGCTAAAAACAATTTTGGCACAAGAAGAAATGGCTAAGAAATCACCAAGGGATTTAGACCTGGGGATTTAGAATCCATTTCTCAACCATCAGCGTTGGTTTTGGTGTAGCCAGCGTTCAGGGAAAAAAGGGGCAAAATCCTTGGGTTTTGTAAGGTGAAGCACAATCCATTAATGAAAGGCACAGTGTGCTGTGACCACCTGGAACAGCAGAGGACTGGCCTCGATGAGTAAGAGCTCAGGTTTCTAAAGAGTATTTTCTACGGCATTCATGTATTTATCATTCTCAGTCAGTCCAAGATTCACATGACGTTGACAACTGTAATATACTCTTAGTAAATTGCAATTGGATCTTTGAATCTCCAGACAGTTGAGAAACTAGTTTCTCTCACCTGTTTAATTAACCATGTCATGTTTTCCAAAGAGAATTAATTGTCTCAGTGAAGCAGTAAGGAGACTCAAAGGTTCGAAAGAAAAACAAATATGAGCACCAAGCAGAGTAAACATTTATCCAATAAACATTTTCACAGCTGAGTTTCAAACTTCTCATGTTCCAGCTTCTTATATTTTATAATCTCATCCCACTTGATCCTGGCACCACAGCTCTTTAAGATATGCCTTGTGGGAAAACACTGCCTTGGTAATCAAAACATTTAGACTGTGAAAGAAATATAAAACAATCCTCAAGGAAGTTTTATGGTGCAGTGACTGCTCTGAGACCAAATTGTAACTTTTCCCTGCTTGGTCCTTAACAATTAGTGAATAGAATTGGTTTTATATCAGGCTAACTCTACTCTGATCAAGTTTTGGCAAATGTTCCCCTTGAGTAAAAGCCAGTAACTCTCCTGGTAACAAGCGCAGTGCATCTTCTTGTTTGCTCTTCTGCCCCTGAGACTGGCTGTTGCTGCTTTCCATAGCCAGAGTTAACTCTGAAAGTCCAATTTTAACCAAATTGAAATTGCCTATTTTTCTTTCTTTCTTTTTTGGTAACTGCTTTCATTTCTGCTTTTACCACTTTTTTTTTTAGCATTACTCTGAGAATGGAGTAAACAGTTGCACGTGAAAAGGAGAAATGAAAATGATCTTCAGATAGCTGTTCCAACAGTGGAAAGCATTTTTAGCATTCAGCTGTGGTAACATGATGGAAGAAAACCTTTAGGGTATCTGTGAGATGGGTAAAGTGGCAATCATTGAAATGATTATGTTAATCATTGTCGATTCAATCCTGAGAGGGCTGAGGCCCTTTCCAAACACTGAAAGTTTCTATTTCTCCGTAACATGATTCCGCACAGAATGTTAAAGGGAAAGTCCAGCATTTAGCATCTAAGCTGAGCAACTTCTTCCTTAAAAAAAAGGAATTGGGATAAGTCATGAAAAATACACATGCATTCCACTGAAAGTTTCAGTTTGTGGGGGGCAAAAGCGTATTCTGTCTTTGGAAATATTCTCATCATTTTGTAAGCTTCATGATTATAGGCTTGAATATTTCCCAGTCCTTAGAAAAACTGCTGCAGTACCTGAATTTAGAAGCAGGTTTTAGTGCCAATCTCCCCAAATATTTTCTAGCTGTTTAGGTCAGATATTCAGAAAACAGACCAATATACCACAGCTTCAGTGAAATCAACGGAGATAAGCCATTTATCATATCCAGCTAAAGGTCCCCCTTTGCATATTTCGGCTCTAAAGAGCAGTAAATCTCACAGAAAAAATAGACAGCATGCTGTCAGATAAGTTTACTTTTGAAACCTGATGATATATTAAGTATGGTTTAAATTTTGCATTAGTCAAACAAAACAGAGAAACACCTTCCTTTGGTTTGTTCCATTTTGGTGTGGTTCAGAGTAAATCCTGAATGATTAATTGATGCTTTAATAATTCCATGTCTGTATGTCCTCATTTTCACTTTTCCTTTCACTCCTGCTTCTGCATGTGTGTGTCTTATTTAAATCTGCTCATGTTCTCCTTCAGTAGATGGCAAAATTCCTACAGCTGCACTTCCCTGGTTTTCTGAGCAGCAAAGGCTTGGCAGCCCCTGTGCAGTCCTGGAGGTCCAGCCCTTCTGAAATCAGGCTCCAGGTGTCAAAGAGCCTCAGCAATGGAGCAGATTATATAATATAGAATCTTTTGATAGACCTGGCCCTTCTAATTAACAAAAATGCAGAATTTCTCTTCTTGTGAATAAAGGAAGAGAGTCAGAAAGTCCAAAGAGGTATCTTATTTTCTTTGCTGGACACTACCCCAGTGCCCTGAACAGCATGCCAATACATCTCAAGATGCAGCACAAACATCTCCAAACCAGCGCAGCAGGCAGTGTTGGAGGTTGCATTTACTTCCATTTATCTCTTGCATTTACCCCATTTGAATCATGTAGATACAACTGGCGGTGTGGCTCACCTATCTTTTTGAACCGGCAACTGCAAGAGGCAAGACTGTGATTGCTGCTTGTTCAATACCTGGAGATGAAGGCTTTGAGCTTCCTCACCCACCCTCACTCACACACCTGCTCCTGGGCAGCCACAGTCTGGCCATCAGTAAAGGCAATAATCTTTACAGCATGAGAAACAAGCTGAGCCTCATAGGTACCAGAGAGCCATCATGAGGAACTAGGTGACTTTCTTTAACGATGTGCTTATAAATCATTAAAGTGACATGGTATGGGCTTGGGGTTTGTTTTGCAAGCTAGAATGGGAATTGTAACATCCACATTTCAAAACACATGCTCACCCTTACACCCCCATTTCCTGTGGATGGCACCCAAATTTAGCCTTTCATTTATTCAAGACCAGTTTCTTATATTTATCTGGTAGAATAAGCAAACAGCTGACTACAGCAAATCCAGGGAGCTCTTTTAAAACTGTCTGCTAACATCAAGATAAGTGCATTTCAGACATCCCAGAGGAACTTAAAAAATACACCACTTACCTGCTACCAGCTGTTTCGCTTACTTTTATTTTAGTGGAACTGGCATAGGCTCATCTCAGTCCTTTGTGACCCCCAAGTCTGAAACCGGCCGCATCTCCGTTGTGTTGAACGCAGTGGAAAAAAGCAGACTGAGAGGAGCCTGCTCTCAAGTTACTTTAAGATTTCTCAGTGTATCTTTGAGGGGCCACATTATCTCTGACAACTGGTGGCCAAGCACCCAAGCACACCACCAGTTATCAGAGTGCTCTCCTGGGGGAGACCACAATGCACACACAGTAAGGGCCATTCTACAGGCGATTCAGCTATATGAAATGGGTGTCCCAACAGTACACTGCCACAGGCACTGAGGGCTTCAGTTATGGGATGTGCTGCTTTGGGGAATTAAAAGAATTTCCCTGTTGTGGTCTCAGTGCATTTAAATTGAGACTCCAGAGTTACTGCTTGCAGCTGAAGGAAGACCTGTAAGAAGTGGGTGATCCAGGTAGTGACACAAGTAAGGCTTGTTCTGAACAGCAAGGCCTTAGCTGAAAGTTGATCCCTATAAATGAAGCAGTAACAACCTAGGCAGATTTGGAGCTAAACATCCTCTTTCCAGGCTTTTGTATAGTGGCTCTCATCCTCATGGGAGGAATGGGGAGGTGCAACCACATAATCTATCACATAACGAAGAGCACATGCAAACCCTGGCAGTGACTATTGAGGGTTACAGCCCTCTCTGATTTGCAGTCCTGTCCCTGTATCTCACAAATCAGTGCCTAGGTTGCCTGCAATGTAATGGTTTGGACCTGATGAATCAGGAGTCCTGTGACCAGCATGTTGCTCTGAAGCACACAGGTGTGGGACCTCACGCATCCCCTGTGATGAAATTTAGACCTGACCGTGCTTGCAGTCACACTAATCCCTCAGCTGTGATGTGTAGTGCAGATGCTGGCTGCTGCAGTAGCCAGGCCACCAATTCTTAAATATTTCTGTATTTCCTTCTGGAAGCTGCAGCTTCCTTCAGTGACTAACACAATGCACTGCTTTCTCCAATGCAGCTACGTTAGTCTTGGCTGTCAGCAGGTAGGGAGGTGAGTGCTGATGGATTGGATTTGGATTCTTGCAGCCATTGCTGCTGGTCATATTGATGCCCTCTCAGCAAGTTTTTTACTTTTTAAATGTAACTTTGAACATGCAGGCAGTGTGTCACAAATCATGACATTCCAGTTATCATTTACCACAAAGACCTACCTGCCTACTGAGTGCAATGTCCGACGGCCCTTCACCGCCTCAGATTACATCTCCAAGATCTGGGACTACCACAAGAAATGGGGGGCTATTCTCCATTAGCAGGAGTTGCAGGACCTTTGAAAACCTCACCTTAAGAACATATCTGTAGGAACTTCAGGACAGGCCACCATGCTTGCAAGGGTTGGCCCAAATAACTAGGGCTTAATAGACGTTCTCTCGATAAATCTGGATTCGGTGTTTACGCCAAGGTTTTCAGAGGGTGGCAAGTCTGGGGAAGGGAGGAGCTTTCTACACTGCTAGGCCCATCTGAGAACTTTTTAATCCTTATTCCTGTTACACATTTCTATGCCTGCCAGCCCACAAGAAGGTTTGAAAGTCAGCCTGACCTCTCGTGTGTCTGATCTAGATCCAACAGGGAATGAGATCAGGGAGCTGTGAGAAGCAAGCTTAATGGGGAGACTGCTGCAAATGTAGCAAAACAAATAATAGAGGCTCGAGGTTTTTTGTTGTAGAAAATACAGTGCTGTGGCTTTTGGGTGCCAAGAGGCAGTTCTTTTAATAGCTACATTCTTTGTAATGCTGATGAGTGGCAATATAGAAAGATGAAAGTAGGAGGGCATTGTATTATAGTCTTACATATATTATGCCACAAAGAAAATGCGGTTGCTGGGTGGGGATTCTTCGCCCTCCTCCTGCTGAGCTATTCATACAAACTCTCCTCTGTGGATGGCAATCCCCATTCCATCTCTCCTAAATCCCAAAAGGTTTGCCAACTGACTTTCAATTTTTCAAGTGGAAATCGCAGGACTGAATGGTGCATTGAAGTATTTCCTCCTACACCTCACTGCTTCTTTAGGAAGTGAGCAGACATGGTTTTTCCAAAAGATGTATGCCATCTCCTGGGAACAGTCGAAACTGCAAGCCCCTTGTGTGGAAACCCCCTGTAAATTGTATTTGCCTCGTCTTGGAGGGCATTATACAACCACCAGAATAAGGTCTGCAGAGCTAGGACTACCTTCTGCTTCAAAATTTGTTGAACTGTGCTCAATTTATGCCAGTAAAACTCAAACTACATTGAAAATGTCGTCATATATTTCGTGTATCAGAAGATTTGAATGTATGCCAAAAAGTATGACAAACTAAAATTCGTCAATACATGACATTAAGCAGTCACAAAGTTGTCATGGGACTTAGCATACACTGATGCAATGTTTTAATACGAAAGAATGAGTGCTGAAATGCAGCCCACAGCATTGCTCTGATGAACCTATTTTGTCCTACAGGACAAGTGCAAGAGGCAGAAGAAATACATCAGAGATTTCCTTCTGAACCACCATATGATCCTTTAGCACACAGGAGAAAATATGTTTCTCTTAACTCATAAACCGCAATTTGCACGTGTCAAACAACAGACTCATCACCCTTAGGCTTTTTATTTCCTACAAACATGCCATTAAGCTTTGCCCCGTCAAGAAGACATTACACGGAATAAAATCCATGGATCCAAATAAATATATTTTTGTATTTTGAATTAGCAGGTGTATAGGTGGATTAATCTTTTGTCTTTGAACTGGCCCTTAAAACAAGCTAGCTACTTAGTGCGGACACGTTCTTGAAGTAATACACGTAAGCATGGTTTCATGCATAAAATGGTTTTCTGGCTTGTGTCTATATACCTGCAAAAATCATAAAAATAACTTCAGTTCCATAAAGGTAGAACAGCATCTACTTTTAAGTAATTAGAAATGATGCACTCTATGCATATTTAATTTGTGTTTATCTGGTAAACACTAGATTTAATAATCTTAGGTTTTTATCACTTTTATTCTCTTCTAAGGAAAGCAAACACTCACAAAACATGGTCTTCAGCTTTAGCTTAAAGACTAGAAATGAGAAACCAGCAATGACTCAGATGATGAGCTCAACAAGAGATGACCATGTTGATCACCCACATTGTGTCAAGTCCACCCCTCAAGTCAAGTCAGGATGCTCCAGTCCTTACCACCAAAATTCTCAACTTCACAGGAATTTTGCTTCACAGTTTTAACTCATCTGCCCTTTTCTGAGACCTGCCGAGTGCTGTTCTCACCTGTGCAGGGGAGTAAGGAGAAGGGTCGGGGAAGGCGGGAGGAGGTTCATCTCAGGTATGGTGCTGGAAATCGCTTGCTAAAAGAAAGCAGCCTTCTCCCTAGGGTGGCTCACCATCCACTTACACAGAGGTTTTAATAGACCACGCTCTTTAATTACACCCAGCAGATGGATTAATAATATAACTAGTAGTGATCCACCCACAAATAAAATATATTTATTTCAAAGCCTTTAGGAAAGTCAACACCCCAGGAAGCAGAGACAGAACTTCACCAGATCACCATCTAGTGACAGTGACCTTTGGTCCCCTGCAGCTGCGCTGGGACTGCTCAACCCCCTTGTGCCACCAGCCACCAACACGAGCTTCTACCACTTGACTCCAGCTCAGTGAAAACCTTTGGCACACTTGCAGATATGGAGGTATAAAATACTCAAACCACACTTGGTGATAAAGCGTAAGAAGTCTTTGCATGAGCAGGAAACTCTCTAACTTTGGGAAAGCATCTTGATAATTTTAATAGAAAAATCACTAATCAAGGCAAAAAACTCTAAGCAGTACAAAATTCTGTAGATCCACACTTACACCAAGAATTTTAAGTTTGAGCAGTCAGAGCTACACCATAGTTAGCTCCCAAAGAGCAGGCACCTTGCTTGTCTAAAAGCTGCAGATCTCCTTGATGTCCATGGCAACTGTGCATTTCTCACAGTTTTGAAAATATGATCATTTTCATTTAAACATCTTAAGCATGGTGTGAGGAAGCTGCCTGTAGGAATCAGTACTTCGAAGGTCTGAGCTTATACACAGGAGTACCCTGCTGGCTGCCTGCTTATTCTGGCAAGGTACAGAGAAAATTAGCGTAAAGTTAGTACCATCTAAGTGGATTTCTGCAATGTGCTTGCTATCTGCAGCAAGCATTTACTTGTCTTTTGAGACCATTAATTTTACATAGGTAGAAGGGTTAGCTGAGACATACTGCTCTTTTATAAACCATCATCGTGATGCAGGACACTCTTCCACAGGTTCTTGTTATAACGTCTCCATTGTTTGGGATGTCTCAGAAGTAGAAGTTTGGAGAGTGGCCAAAACCAGAGGAATAGTATATTTCTAAAGAAATATTATTGCTGTGCATACTCCTTCTCTGAGCTGGTCTTTTCTCTCACTCTCTCTGAAATTGCTTCTCTCAACAATGCCTATATTTAGAATTTTAAATCTTAAGATTCTGTGTTTATGTGGATGGTTGATGTATCAAATTTAGCATAGTGATTAAAGAAAGGCTATTATATTTTATGGTGTAATTTAGTTTACCTTAACTTCCCATTTGCAAACTCCACTTGACAAAGAAATAAAAACTCTTTCTGAAGCTATTGAACTGCGAGAGTTAAAATTTGGCTAATGTCTTTCCCCTGAGGCAGTATGCAGAATACTCCAGGTCCCCCATGAAGCCACCTGGAATACAACGCACTTTCTAGAGTGATTTTACTTCAGAAAACTGATTATGCAGCCATTACCACTGGTGCCATCAGTCTGGGGCTCTTAGTGGACTACACAATCCTAATGTAGTATATATGAAGATTTGTTATTGAAAGAAGCAAGGGTAACTCTAAATATATTAAGAACTGATGATATGAAGTAAACTGTCATTTTTAACAGTCTGTATCCTCAATGGATTTTTACTCTATGCAGTGACATTATGCAGACAATATAGTACAGGTGAGCTGTTCTTGGCATGGAGGAGTTACTATTGTTTATGACCCTAAACCAATTCTCCCAAACTGTATCCCTGACCAATTGAAAGATACAAATATCAAATAACCTTAAAAATGTTTTGAATTGAGAACTAAAATCACAGTGACAGCAGCTCTGGGAAATATTAAAGGTAGAAAATGAGGAGAAAGCCCTCTGATGTCATATCCCAGTGCTTCAAGAGAACAAAAATCATCAGTGTATTAAGACTGTATGAAGTGTATTAAGTGTATGAAGCAGTTGTTGGTGGGGTTTTGTTATTATTATTATTTTTCCTCTTCCTGTTTAATCCCACAAGCTGTTGACTGCTGAGTTCAGGCTCCCCAGGCTGCTGTTGGAAAAGCTGGCATATGTCATTACAGAGATCTTCCTTCAATGGACAGCAGCAGTTAAACATGCCTGACGTTACCCAATAAGGAAGCTTGCATATCGGTATCAGCGGTGGGAAACAGCAGAACCCAAGAGAAGGAGGGGGAAGGAAAGTCTGAAATATTGCAGACCATTGAGACAGATACAGAGCATGGAAACAAAACATGTTTTATTTATTTGGAAGGTCAGTGCCCTCAGCTGGAATGGAGGTTTTGGAAATGTATTAGAGGAAAAGTTTAATCTATCACAAGCACTAGCTAAAGCATGTTTAAATTCTGTTTATGAAGCAGTTTCAGTAAATTTGGGCAATGTGAGTTAGGAAATTGTAACCACGTTTATCTGGCAGACTGCGGAAATAATGGCAGCCAAAATTTTGGTATAATCTTTTCTGAAAAAAAAAAAAAAAAATCCAACAAATCTCCATAGGAAGCATCCTAGAAAACACCCTATGCCCAGATCAGTTAAACTGCTATTAACAGTGATGTAGATGAACTTAACTTAAACCACCTATTTTCACATGCCTTTAGCTTAAACCTGAAACGCCTGTGAAAGATAAAGCAGTCAGGCTTGTCACAGAACAATAAAATAAAAGGCATTTTCTCTCTGGCATGTCTTTGATTTCGTTTTGAACAGCTTGGTTCAGTCAGATAATTCTGTTCATAGTTATATCTATTTAGTCTTGGAGTAATGCCACCAAATTCAATGGTATTTTATGGATTTACATAAAGGAGAGGAAAATACGTGTATTACATCACTAGAGTTGCAATGCATTTGGCCTAGAACATGCAGCTAGTGTGCTAGGTTATTTAACTGTCACTGAGATGAGACACAGGGCCACATTATAGCAAAAATAATATTCTTTTACTTTTCAACACTTCCATGTATGACTTTTCTCTTTTCTCACATGTGGGTGTTTGTCCTTGAGGCCACAGTACATTGCATGCATACAACATACACAGTCAATGCTTAAAAAGGGTTAGAGAGAGGGTGTTAATGTGTGCTCAATATTAAAAGGATAAATCACACTCCAACCTGATGTTTTTGCAGTATTCCTTGCAAACTCCATTATCCTTTTCTTTGTGTGAGTATGCACACGTTGCGCTTATATGTTCACACTCACTTTGGGTGTCACCTGGTTAAAACTACCTGTGGGTTTATGACACCTACAGTTTATCTAAGTGCATATGAATCAATGTGAATAATACAAATACAACAAGCAAAGAACATATCCATATGTTCTGAACAGTATGACAAAAGCCAGGTCAGCAGTAATAAATTGCTTAAGGAGTGCCATTTTGGGAAGATAAAAGGCCTCCTCTACTATAAGTAGAAGGTGTCCACCCAATGGCAGCTAGCTTGTCATTAGGAAAATGTTCTTCTTTTGCACTAGCACTGACCACTGTTTTTAAAAGATGCAGAATAAAGTACTCTGAAATTATCCTGATGAGTTAGAAGTGGCTGTTGAAGCACATGCAATCATACTGCTACTAGGTTGCTTGCTGGTTTACAGTAACTGCTCCTATGTGCAAAGATAGGTGTAGTGAAAATAGAAAAGCTGTGGTATTATAATGACAGTACTGTGTTTTCATAGTCTCCCTAGTGAAGGAAATTGACAAAAAATATAGCTCTTTAGGGAAAAAAATTAAGTTCCAATAAGATAGTGTGTTATGGACATTCTGCAAGGTAAATTGTTGGTACGAAAAATGGTGTGAATGAAAATTTGAAACCCTGGTGTTTACTTCTATGTATGAAAAGAAATAGGTCAGTGACTTTGTTTCCATGGTGACCATTATTGAAATAAAGCAAACTGACACCAATACTGATTTATTTTTCTATTCCGCACCCTTTTAAACAATCACTTTAATCTGAGGTTGCTACTGAATGTAAACAGAACATCAGAGTGAACTTCCACAATATGATCTTCAGAGGTTCATTAATGAAACAAAGACCTAAAGAAAGATCTGCTTTGGAACAATTCTGCTTTCTGAGCAGGTGCCAGTTCCTACTTTCCGGCAGTAACATAGCTGACATGCTGCAAAGTAAAAACTCATTGGGAATTATCAGACAAAACTAGTTTCAGCAATGAAAAAAGAAACAGATTCACCAGATCCACAACATTTCCCAGAAGGATGGCAACGTTTTCTTCTTTGGAAAATTTCTGTGTCAACAGGCTCTTCATGTCTATGTTTTCCAGTCGAAACACGACACAGAAGCATGGACTTGAGCTTCAATAGTTTGGTGACTATGAATCATTCCTGGGTTTGCTGGCAACACAGCCTCTGCTTCGAAACGGACAGGTGCTGTAGTTATTGGGGTCTGCGACCTCCGGAAGACTTAAGTATCTAAACCACTGATATCTTACGTGCTCCTGAGTGCAGGCACATTTTTATAGCTTTAGTAATCTTAGTCTTACTGTTCTTGATGCTCACTTCCCAAGTATGTAAAGTGGTAATTAAAGCAGTTTCCTACTTCACAGAGGTTCAGTGAGTTTAAATTCATTGAAGATTTCGAGATGAACTGATAATAGGTACATATAGACATGATAGAAAGACAAATCTCCTAGGTTTTCAACACAGCCTCCCAGACCAAGGATATCAACCTTGTTATCTTACCATAGCACATAAGAAATAGTAGAGGTACTATGTCTGATTGCAATGCCTGTTGGGTATGAACTGTCGTGGATATGGAGATGGAGGAAAAGAATCAAGCGCAATAATACTTGTGACAAGAGGATCAGCATTTGGGACAGGTTGAGTGTACAAAGTGTATTTTATTTCCCAGTATAATTGTTTTGATTTATTATAATCATAGTCAATAAATTTATTTCAGTAATGCAACTAGTGAGGAACATCCCAAGTCAGAGTTGTATTGGTTTTGCATATGATATCGCAGCAACCCTGCTGTTTCTATTAGCACACAGGAGAAAACAAAAGATGAAGGAACACATAAACACTTTTTAAACCTCAACCTGTAAAAGCAAAGCAAGTACTATGAGATGTATTTATTAGAAAATGTATACCTATCTCTAAGGAAACAGAAACATTAAGAACTGAAATGACAACTATTAAGCAACATGAATGTCTGTCTCCCTGTTTTGTCTGAAGTTTGTGACTTCAGTGGAAGCACAACTGGACTTTAACTGCTTTTATTTATAACGAAGGAAATGGTCTTCCCCTCAGCTTTAACCCAGAGCCGAAGATGTCATTGGGTGCAATATTATTGGTCAGGATGAGATTTTGTATTTTATACCTTCTTTTTTAATGTCATTATAGTGAGTTTCAAGTGGAGATATGGATGCCATGAAATTAAAAACCAGTGACAGATGTCGCTACTGCTCAGAACTTTACTGATGATAGCCCAGTGCAGTCTATTTTTTAATACTGATAGTGATTTCTTATACCAGGGTTTTGCTACTGGAAAAACAGCAATAGGTAATCACAGCTACTGATTATCATGTGCAACAAGGCATAGAGTGGAGGACCACCAATTGATCACAAGATTAACTTTTTAATAGAAGAAAAGTTTTCCCTTTAGGTTCACTATATACCAAATGGTATTATTCAAGGGCAGGGCATTAAGGTTTCTGGGGTATTCTGCAAATTATTCTATGAGTAAGCTGATAACAAAATCAAGGTAATGGGAAGAGTCCTTTTTCTATCTCAATTCAGTAAAAAGGCTGGTAACAAAATGTCCTGAACATTTCATGTAATGTTGTGATGGTTATCTTCTTATCCTACAGGGCCTGTTCTCCCAGTCTATTTTTCAAAGACTTACTTCATCCATTTTAATCATGTGGGGTAAATGCAGATTCCTGAATATTCCAGTAAATTTTTTGACTTCTTTTGCTGCTAATGCTAAGCTAGCTCTCTTTCTTAAGGCTGCTTATGTCCTAGACATTTTCGCAGGAGATGTCACCTCCCTCATGAGGGAATAGATACTCTCCTTGATGCAGAGCTTTTTGAGGGTTGTTGCTCTTTCACCATACTTAGGCTCACTTTTTCCTCTCTACATGTGCATGTCTTTGTTCGAAGTTATCTGAAGGCCTCTGCTTTTGTTTCTAAATGCCTTAAAAAGTTTTGGGGTTTGATATACTCATAAATAGAAAGGAATTAAGAAAGATCAATCTGTGTACCCTTTGTTTCAAACTCAGCCCACTAAAGTCAAAGGGATAAAATGAATGGCTAATTCTGATCCATCTCATAGCTCTTTACAAAATCCTCGCTATTGGGCAAGCAAGGACATTCCTTTGAATTCCCAGTGACTATTACAGTGATATGAAACTGTAAATGCCTACCCTGAAAGGATATATTCAGGACAAAATGGCAGAGTGGTGAAGAGAAGCAGATGTCTTCTTATCAGGGATAGGTTCAGAAAGAGTAATTAATATTTGTCACAATACCAAAACATGGGTGACTCATCAGCAGTCACATGCAACTGTATGCAATAAAGTACTAAATTATTTTTGTATAACATCCTTAAGTTCCCACAGTTGTTTTTTTATTTAATTGGCTTTTCCATACTAAGAAAGATAACAAACAAACTAAACCTCAGAAGATTATCTTTTTTCTTCATCATTAAATTCTTTTCTCAAGAAGGAAAATGTCTGTGAGCTGAGGCACATTTCACTTGACTTGAAAATGGATCATTAATATTGTTCAGAGGGTATAGTGCAGAGTAAGTTAGAATCACAGAATCACAGAATAGTTAGGGTTGTAAAGGACCTTAAGATCATCTAGTTCCAACTCCCCTGCCATGGGCAGGGCATCTCACACTAAACCATGCCACCCAAGGCTCCCTCCAACCTGGCCTTGAACACTGCCAGGGATGGAGCATTCACAACTTCCCTGGGCAACCCATTCCAGTGCCTCACCACCCTTACAGTAAAGAACTTCCTCCTTATAGCCAATCTCAACTTCCCCTGTTTAAGTTTTAACCCGTTACCCCTTGTTCTGTCACTACAGTCCCTGATGAATAGCCCCTCCCCAGCATCCTTGTAGGCCCCTTTCAGATACTGGAAGGCTGCTCTGAGGTCTCCACGCAGCCTTCTCTTCTCCAGGCTGAACAGCCCCAACTTTCTCAGCCTATCTTCATACGGGAGGTGCTCCAGTCCCCTGATCATCCTCGTGGCCCTCCTCTGGACTTGTTCCAACAGTTCCATGTCCTTTTTCTGTTGAGGACACCAGAACTGCACACAATACTCCAAGTGAGGTCTCACGAGAGCAGAGTAGAGGGGCAGGATCACCTCCTTCGACCTGCGGAAAAGGACTTGGGAGTGCTGGTCGATGAGAAAATGAACATGAGCCGGCTTCAGTGTGCGCTCGCAGCCCAGAAAGCCAACCGTATCCTGGGCTGCATCAAAAGGAGCGTGACCAGCAGGTCGACTGGAGCACCTCCCGTATGGAGACAGGCTGAGAAAGTTGGGGCTGTTCAGCCTGGAGAAGAGAAGGCTGCGTGGAGACCTCAGAGCAGCCTTCCAGTATCTGAAAGGGGCCTACAAGGGTGCTGGGGAGGGACTATTCATCAGGGACTGTAGTGACAGCACAAGGGGTGATGGGTTAAAACTTAAACAGGGAAAGTTTAGATTGGATATAAGGAAGAAATTCTATACTGAGAGGGTGGTGAGGCACTGGAATGGGTTGCCCAGGGAAGTTGTGAATGCTCCATCCTTGGCAGTGTTCAAGGCCAGGTTGGATGAGGCTTTGGGTGACATGGTTTAGTGTGAGGTGTCCCTGCCCATGGCAGGGGGCTTGGAACTAGATGATCTTAAGGTCCTTTCCAACCCTAACTATTCTATGATTCTATGACATGACAGGATAAAGTTTGGCATGGTTTTCAGATATGCCTATTTCTTTGCCCCTTTCTTTATTAGGTCATCTGTGTGAGACCCCAATTTTTGTGAGGAGTCAAGATGACTCCTCACAATTAAAAATATAGACTGGATAGTCAGTTAAGAATACAAATTGGGATTAACACATAAGTGAAGAATAAGAGAGGCTTTTCAGGAAGCAGTGAGTCACTGGCTAGGTGAGGAGACCTTCAGCTGCTGGTGGGTTTATCTCACTGTCGGTCCCATTGATGATCCCAGCCACAGTTATAAAATTCATGTCAGATGACTTGGGAATTTCTCACCATTCATATTATAATCAGTTCATATGTTAACTCAGTATCCACAATGTATCTTTTCCCCAAAATACTAATATGGACTCCTGATTATAAATAGAAAAAATAATATCTAAAGCTAATACAAAAATGTTTCTGATGACGCTTTTTTCTTTCTGCTTTAAGATAATAGTTTGAGTATGTTTCTATAAGCCAAAAAATGTTCTACAAAAAATTACTAGCATTTCAGAAAGCCATGACCCTTTTGCACACATAGGCAAGTAGTTACTCATCTGAGTAATCTTAGTCTGGTCTTAACAAGTTTGAGGTTTAATTTTTCCTCTTCTGCAAATGTATCTAGAGCATCAGCCCACAGGAACATAATTCAATCATTTGATTTCAAGTGCTTCTTTCCAGTATGACGACTTCTTTGCACACAGTTTTCTTTCTTCCAGTATGTCTGGTGTCATCTCTCATTTGGCCCTGAGGATAAAGAGCTGAATGCAACAAGGATGACTCATATGGAGCACCGATCAAGTTGAAGAAGTATGAATAAATAGAAACCCTTGAAATGGGAAACCTGAAAATAAGTCAGGATGTGTATATACATCCATGTATACACATACAGCAGTGTGTATGTCTGCTGCCTTATTTGATAGCTGGAAAGGGGATGGGGATCCCTTAAATATACTCATGGTGATAGTCAGGACATGAAGCCTAAGGCAAAGAACTAAATGATTTAGCTCAGACAGCATACAGTCAGGGGAAATGAAGCAACCCACACTGTAGGCCATCTGAATCAAAACCCTGGGCTCCAGATCTCTCTGAGACAGTTGGTGTCTCTGACATACACCACCACTCACTGCCCAAGGCATGGGAGTTCTTGCGAAACAGCTCTAGGACTTCTCCCTTCTGATCTCCCCTCTGTCTTTGTTAGCAAAGAGCAAGGACAGGACCTAATCCAAACACGGACTGCACACCCTGTTGTTGACTGTGGGTCTTAAAATGGCATTGGAAGAGGGTCCTGTTGCGTGGGAACAGCTGAACGGCAAGTGCCAAGTATAATCCTGGCACAGTATTGGGAGTTCTGGATAATTTCAGTCCTGAAACCCCAAGGTACCTGTCAGCTATGCCAACTGAAAGGGGCAAGAGGGAAGGAAATAGCGTGTGCCATTTCTTCCTACTGCCACACTTCGCTTTGGTTTTTATTACCAGACTTTACTGTTAAAATTAATGCAGGAATAAGTAGAAAAGTCTTTCAAACATTTAAAAGCTCCCTTTAAAAACCTTTCCTCCTTTCTTTTTATTTGAACTTATTTTTCTAAATAAAACAAGTTGTCCTGTATTTACAGTATTTTTACTGGGGATCTAAATATGTTTTTCCGAAACCTAGCTTATTTAGTCTCAGTATATCTTTCTAAAATAAACAAGAATTGTGTTACAAATAATAAAACTGAAGCACATAAAGGTTTAGTGACCTATTCAGACAGAGAAGTGCCTGTCAGGGCCATGAAGAGGATCCTTCCTGATTTCTAGTATTCTGTCCTAATCAGAACAGCACTCCTCTCTGCATCACACAAAAAGCCTGACAGATTTGTTTTAGCTGAAAATGTGCTTCTATCCACAGAGAGCAGACACCATTTTTCACTGTGTTTGACTGATCAAACTATATATTACACATGTGCTGTCTCTTCTTTTTTCTTCTGATAGATTTCACAGGAGAGCCAAAAAACAAATATGTTAAACATAGAAGGCTTTAGAGCAACATTGTCCTGTTTCTTGTGGGAATATTCTGTAACAATCATATATACTGGCACAATCCTTTGTATATCTTAAAAGCCAGCAATGAAAAATCCTTAGTTGTTAAAAGTTGTTCAGGTTTTGTATTGAAAAAAAGAAAGGAAAAAGAAAAAAGAGAAAGAATATTATTGAGGTAAGACCAGCTACAAATGTGTGACTCACCCACTCAGCATCACATCTGCATTCACACTCAATACTGTCCCTGAAAGGCTCCCTGAGCAGGGGAGGTCATACATTCGAGTACCATAGCTGCTAATCAAACTGATCCTACACAGAGAAGCCAGTTTACTAATTTTACTGAGATAACATGAAAAATATGACTTTCTTGGCTAGAAAAAAAAAATAGAAATATTAGAACACAAATATAGTTGAAGTACAATTAAAGTGTTTTCAGTAGAATAACACTTTTTACTGCAACTGCCTGTTTCAGTTGTTCCATTGCTACAATAAAAACTGGGACAATTCATTCCCTCTATATATAACTGCAAATTTTCTACTGCCTTGGTATTGCTAAATCAATAAGAGAGAGAATTTATTCCTGGAACTGCTACAGATATTTCTGAATGATAATTTAATTCCATTTGGGAGAAAGCAGAAAGCACCAAATTTCAGGTATTTCCAAAAACTCCGCTGGGACAGGACACCTCAGGAACCGAACAGAGGAGCAAAATGCATTTTTTTGACTCCACTCTTTCTTTTTTTGCAACAAAGCCCATATGCAGAACAACACCTCTGATTTCATTAGATATTATATTCTCATGTGAGTAGCACAGTTCATGAGAATTGCACACTCTGCTGAATTTCTCAGGGGTTTACCACTGGGGTTCATATGTGTTGGCAGCACAGCATGACTAAAGCCATCACATCCCAGCCCAAGCTCACTATTCTGTGAGCCCTACCATCCTCAGGCCCCATTGGTTTCCCCACTGCTTCCACTTAAATGGGAGAGAGATGGAATTACAGCTGCTCATAGATCAAAATGGCAGCTGAAACAAATCCTTCTGGACTTGTGTGTCGGGAAAGGCATAAAGTGGCATTAAAAGGTGGCATTTTGGCATGCGCCTTCTTCCAGCACATCTCAGAGCTGGGACTGAGATGCATTGACTTTGAGCTTCTCATTAGATACCACACTGCTGCTGTTGTGTTTGGGCTTACAACATGGCAGAGAAAACGTTTGATTTTTTTTCTTAATAAAGTCTGTACCTGCAATATTTAACAGATTCTTTTCACAACAGTCACCAAAGGGAGCAGTTAGTGGCAGCTAGTGTCTAAAATTTAAAGGTGGGTCTAAGCTCAGGAGATCAGAAGTGAGTCAGTCTGAGCTGGAGGATTTTTGGGGGGGACTTTGGCTTGCATCAATCCGTGATTTCTAAATAAACTTTGTATCTAATAGCACATCAGTAATAAGTATCATCAGTACTTATTTCTCTGTAAAGCATGCCACAGTCATTCAGCTATATGCTGGCCTCCTACATGTGGCTGTTCCAGAGAACTTTTTCTCAATTACACTGTCAATGCATCAAATTTTGAATGGAGTATATACAATAAGCATTTTATATCAAGCTGAAGTAACTTTTTTTGCACTGTGGCATGTTTCAAGATAAATAACAAAAAGTGGGTGGAAAAGCAGAACCCCACGGTTTTATTAAGCATGAATGACATTAAGTGTTGGCGTAAACTACAGGGTGAGTCAGTGCTGTTAACTGTGATGCATTATGTCCATCTCGTAGTCATATGATAGAGAAGGAATGCTGCTTGCAGCACACAGAGAAATGACTTGTCTTGGCAGCACCAGCAAACGCACAGCCCCAAGACATTACTGTGTAATAATTTCCCTAGCAAAGGAACAAAAAAGTATGACTGAAGCTTTCCCTGACCTTAGTTGAGTCAGTTGGTTATGTTGACCTACTTTGGACTTCTATTTTCAACTTCTTTGACAAATAGAGTTTTTGTTCTGTGACGCTGTTTTTTTTGTTTGGTTTGTGGGTTGTATTTTCTTTTCTTTTGATCTAGGAAAGAGCAGTAGATCAAGGATAAGGTTTTCAAGCACAGGGGGAGACAAGTGGAGAAGAAATTTCCTTTGCAGATTACGTGTTTTCCTATAGCATGTTTATTTGCTAGCAAATTTATCCTAAAGCTGGCAGGCAACACATTTCCTTTATTACCCATTATGTATTTTGGCAAATCATAATATCTATGCGTGAATCCTTAAGTAAAGAAGAAAACAGAATTGCCACAATGGTTTGTGTCATCATAGAATGACTTAGTCATGGCATAATACAAACAAACTCCAGGCATTATACAAACTCCAAAGTACTGATTTTTGTTATTCGTTCCTATAGACTTTAAACTTGCTGCAAAGAAATGGGTATGTTAGTATCTACTCTTTGCAAAAGATAAGACTTAGGGCAGTCTACTCTGTACAGTACAAAGCAGTTACCCACATTATTTTCTAACTATCCAAAGCAGCTGCAGGCAGGCAGCTTAGTTACAACAGGGGTTTCAATAGAGCTATTAAACTCCTTCTCTGGCTAGAGAAGTTCCAACCATACAGTTGAGGTGGAACCTCTGCAATTATTTAAGGGAATTTCTACACAGATTTGGCCTTTGGAAAAAGGAAGCCTTATGCTTTGGGTATAAGACTCACTCACTAGCTTTTGGCCTCCCACATGTCCACTCTGGGACTTCACCTGTCATGGGCAGCTAGTCAGCCGTGCTCGCACCATCTGCACCTGGAGGTGAAGGGCACTGTGGTGGCGTGTTATATAGTGACCAAGGAGCAAATTTCCTAGTAACTTAGGTGTAGCAAGGAACCTTCTTAAAGGGAATGTCCTTCAGCCACAGTTTCATGTCAATTAAACTCTCTTATTAAAAAAATTACTGGTTTTCCCAACTGACTTAATCAACTGTGACTATTTTTCTTTCCCATCCTTCCTCCCTAGTTTGTGGTAATCAGAAGGCACTCTAGAAATTTAGATGTATTTGTGAGCTTAATACATCCTGCTGTATAGCAGTGATCAGATTTTCCCAAACACAGAGGCAGAGGCAGATCCAGATATAAAACCCAACACCTACTTACTACTATAAAAGTTGGACAAATATTGTTTGGTCTAGTGGAAGGAGGTTATAATATATTTTGTATATGAGGCTGGCATCTGGGTATGAAAATCATGCAGATTGCCAAAATATGGGAAGGGCTATCATCCAGCACAAGAACAGAAACACTGCAAAAATGAGCAACACGTCTCCTTCTTATGGTTATCTGAGTTACCTTGAGCAATGCTGGAAGACACTACATAAATATTTCTATTTGCAGTATACTTCATATGGGCTAGAGGCCTGAGAAGGATTTGGACCCTGGCCATCAGTTCAGAAACTGTGCCAGAAGTGGAGCAAAAGCAGCATTAATGGGTGCTTAACTAGCCAAATGACAGTTTCTCTGCATCCTTACCATTCACCTTGCAAGTGCTGGCAGGGAGACAAGTATCTTATTGGGTGCTATTAACAGCTCAAGGTGGAACAATCACAAGCACCAAGTGTACCAACTTCCCTAAAGGCTGGGTTTCTACAAAAGAAAGTAAATCTATTCTACCCATAGCAAGCTGCAGTAAGCACAGACCACCTAGCTCCATGCTTCTGGTCCAGAAGACATGTTCATTTTGTCATAACTATACATTATCCTACTATTTTGGATATCTGGGCCAGACACTGACACCTTCAACAGAACTACAAACGTAGGGTCTTCAGAGTAGCATG
Source organism: Psittacula echo (assembly GCF_963264785.1). Taxonomy (NCBI): domain Eukaryota; kingdom Metazoa; phylum Chordata; class Aves; order Psittaciformes; family Psittacidae; genus Psittacula; species Psittacula echo. The sequence goes on along the minus strand of NC_137737.1, from coordinate 98,589,965 downwards.
AAAAGAGATCTTATGGGGCTGATTTAGAAAGACTTTATTTCTAGTGTTTCCCTTCCAAGGATGGAAAATATTGTAAAGAGAAGGGTGTAATGCTTTTCTTTCCAAAATATGATTTTTGGCTGGTTTCTGCTTTATTTAGGATGGATACCATGTCAAATATCCATCAGAAGACACCAAAGGAGCATTCATCATGCTAGCAGAGACTGGTTTGTTCTGCTGTTTCTGTTCTAGAAAGAACTGAGAGATTTCCAAAGGAAGGGTTGTTCTACAACTGAATTAATTTCTGGATTTAGACAAAAGATGTGTCTTCTTACTTTCTGCATTATCACCAATCTCACTGATTCTGAAGACCTAATCTCTCATCCAATTTCGTAGGGCTTTTAGATTTATAAACAAATAATGCTTTCACTGTTCCATCTAAGTTCTTTTTGTCCTATGCAGGCTGAACCATTTTATGTCCCAAGTTTCCTCAGTCTTCACTCCTATGGTTCATGTCATCAGTGATGTTCATCAAATTAATAAGCCTTTGTGTGCCCCCGAGTCATCTTTAAGCTTGTGTATCCTGTATCTAGCAAATGAAATGAAAAACAACTAGAAAGTAATAGAATATAGTTTTAGTGTCTACAAATAATTATTTTAATACATGAAAAAGACTGCTATGGTTTCTCCTCTGGCTTCTTAGGCACACCTCTCCACTGCATACACATAATTTATTTCTTAAGATATAATTTTCTTATAACTCTGTATAGAAAAAGACAAGTATTGGAACATTCAGAATAACTTCTTTGAATCCATGGAAAAATTATACTCTTGTTTAATTAATTCAGCAATTTACTTCAGTGTAGCAGAGTTCAGAATTTGAGAACTTGATTTTTAGTCACTCTAATAATTAATATAGACTAATATATTGATATAGATTCTAGATTAATTAATCTAGTAAATAAAAATCTGTATCGAATCCAAATTTCATTCAAAGCCTGGTGTTAAGTAATATGTTTAAAAAGATGCATCTGTAAGTTACAACATTTTGTATCTCAGCAATTATCAAGCGTGTTATTCAGACAGAGGTGGTTTTCTCTGTTTTGATGTGCAGTCTAGCTTAGAAAGAAAATAAAGGTTATGTGATTATGATACGTATCATCTTCTTATAACCTTTGATTTCTTTTTGCCAGTTTCAACCCAATTCGATTGCAAAGAGGAGCCACACAGTAGTGGTACAAAAACAGACAGGAATGTATTAAGGAGACTCCATTGTTTATGCAAAAACGTAGTAATTTAGGTTGGAAAAGACCCCTGGAGATCACTGGTCAAACTCCTTTCTCAAAAATGACCAGTTAGGTTTGCTTAGGATCTTGTCCAGTCAGGAGCTCAACATCTCTATGGACTGACACTCCACAGCTTCTTCTGGGCAATCTGTTCCAGTGTTTCGCCATTCTCTCTGTGGAAATGTTTTTCCAGTAAGGCAAAGGTTGGATATGAACTTTTTAAGTATTAAAATATCTACAGTAGAAATGGGAGAACTCCATTATGAATAACCCTACCACGGAAAAAGCCTAGAGCCTGTTAGATCCCTGAAGATGCAGTTACACAACCCTCCACAAATCAAGCTTCGTTAATTTGACTGCTCGTAGTTAAACTTTGGGGTTTTAAGGATTTTGAAGTTTAGCAGCAGCATTCTCCCACAGCTTGTAGAAGTCCTTGAGCATGAGCAACAGGACTTAATAATTTAAAATAAGACGTATGACAGAATCCTGCGTAGAAAAGTATTCCCTAATACCCTGGAAGTGCTGATACATAGTAACTTAACGAGGACAGAGTGGTACCACCTATCCATAAGTTCCTTAGCACTCTTCACAACACAGTAAAAGAAGAGACACCGATCCCACTGGCTTATTACGTATTCTCCTCATGCAGGCAGGCAAGAGCAGGCAGATAGAGATTTAGGCTGGAGAAAGCTTTGCCAGAACTCCAGCCAGCATATCTTTGGGGTTTTGCATAGAGGTGTTTACCCTTTTTCTGAACTGCTCAGGAGTTGGAAGGGGTTTTCCGAGTGGAGCACAACAGTATGTTTCTTCTTGCCCTGAACTGCTTTTGGAGTCCTACTGCATATATATTGTGTGCTCTCCCCAGCTGGCAGGTCCAAGCTTATGCTGCAGTCACATCCTAACTCTGTGTAGGTTGAAACCACATTTCCTATTCTCCTTTCAGCTTTGGGCTGGTGGAAATCAAAGCACAGTATGTGGCCTGCAAGTGGGGTAAAGGCACTTACTAGCTTGTTTCCCAGTGTGGCAAACTGGGACAAGCATGCCTTCCATTCCACTTAGATGTCATCTGTATAACCCTAAGCATATACCTGCTCACACTGACAACAAGCAATTCCTGTGCATTTCACCAATCATTTACACTTCATTTAAACACTCTTTTCCTTTTCCCACTGAAATACATACATGTATGTATAAAAGGAAACAAAAATGTAAACAGAATCTTCATGTAACATCACAGGGATGCAGTGGTACAAAATAAAGTATTGTAAAACTCAGTGCTACATTGTAAAACTCAAAAAAGTATTTTTTTTAACTCTGAAAAAATAATTCAGCCACTTACTTTAGCTCTATTCAGTACTGTCTACACTTCCTTCCAATGCCAAATATAAATCTTAATGTATTATTGTACAGTAACCTTAAAATAGATATTTGGTGTGGATGATATAACGGGGTTGGAAAAAAATTCCCTTTTCAGATCTTCTAACCAGTAAGTGTGTGACCATACATGTCCTGTTTTACACCAACACTAATTTTTTGCATGCGAGACTCACATTTTCAGATATGCTGTACAGGGACTGACAAGTAATACTTTGTTTTAGGTTTTCAGCAACAAGTACTTTCTTTATTACCAAAGGCCATTTCACAGAGTCACTTCAGAGAATGCAAATGAAATCACAGAGTAAATGTCTTTCATCTTACTTCATGTCGGAGGAGAAGTGCAGTCTTTCTAGAAAATATTCTATTTTGGCATCATTTGAAAAGAAAGCTTTAATTAATAGTACGTTCAGTTTTCTGATGTTGAGTACTATTCAGAAATGTGGGCATCTGCAGCCAGCTAGAGGCCATTAAACATGCTTTTGCGCTCTGTTGACAGGGTTTTGCTTCAGTACAAAAAAAGCTCCAACAAAAGTCTCTCCAGCAGCTACAGAAAAGTGAAAGAGTAGGAGCAGACTAGGAAAGCATGTTAATATACCAGGTAATGCACACAAGACAGAAAATGAAATTGTGAATCTGTATATATATGGAATTAAAGATTTATGTGAAATGGGAGCCGAGTGAGTCATTTCTTGGTTTGCTGACTGAACAACAAGTTTGCTCCAAAATAAATATTACAGGGTTGTTATATGGGGGATGCAAAGGCAGAAAGCAAAAAGCAAAATGGAAACCTAAAAAAATACACCTTGTCTTTTGAGCCAACTGAAATTGCTGATATGCAACAGCATTTTTCTGAAAACACAGTATCTGGAGAAAATTAAAAAAATATATACTTCTACATTACAGTTAATTCAATCCCTGCTGACGTTTTGGACTGTCCACCATCAAAATGGGAATACTAAATATACTGTGAGCCTGATCTGTAAGGTCCTATTGTCCCTAAATTTGAAGTGACCCACTTAATCCATCACAGCAGCAAGAACATTCCGAGCACCTGCTGCAGGCTGTTGTACAGTTGCATAAGCCTCAGGAATGGAATTTGAATGGAAGGGAAAAATCTCTATGCTACTATCCACAAATGTAATTTCCAGTTTTGTTCTGTTGTTTTTTTTTTTTTGGTTTTTTTTTTTTAAATCACAGTCCTGCAAATAGCTTCACACTTAACCTTGGTTATCCCAGTTTGCTCGGTGTTTTACTCTCTTCCAGTTGAACGCTTTATGCACCAGATACTGGAAAACTCCCCTGAAGGTTTGACTGATCTATTAACGCTTATGCATTTGCACGGTGAAGGGCTGGCACACAGTTACTAGGACGCCTTAGCAGAGATTCAGTAGCAGCCGGGGATGCATTCACAGGACAGCTGATCGCGTTGCTATGCCTGCCAACTAGTGGACAGATGAACAGTGAGCCCCTTAATTAGCAGAATACATGTTAAGAGTACCTTTCCTGCATCTTCTTTCTGCATATGCCTCCGGTTGATACAATACTGGTTAAAAGTTTCTTTTCTTTTTATTTTGTATCTTGAAGTTGCTGCCTGGTGCTTGCTAAGTGTCTATTGAAATTGATGAGAGCTGCAAGGGCTTAATTATCTAAAAAACTGTCCATTTATTTAAGTGCCTAAAGGTAGTTTTAAGAGTCTAATTTGGAACAGCAATATATATTTTAATGTTTTAATTTTAAATTTATATAGCACAGAATTCACATATTGTGCAAGATCTAAGCTTAGAAATAAACCCATGGCCTTCTGATCTTCAGAGGGATGGTAAAAAATTAGTTTGAAGTGGATCATATGTAATAACATCAGTCAGAATGACAGAGTGTCTTGGGATGTTCTACAGTAATTCTGCCTGTGCCATCCATTCTTCAGAAAATACTTTTTTGAGAGCACTAAGGCAGGCACGGCTCTTCAGTAATGCAGGAGTCAGAACTGAGACCAAATTAGTTCCAGGTGATTCCAAAAATGCTGGTACATCAGTGTGCCAGCAATGCTGGGGTTGTTGATATATGTGTTGTGGACAGTTGGCACAGTGTGCAGAATCACCTGTGGGACTCACAGGGTTTGCTAAATCCTCAAAGACATGCAAACATGGCTGTAATGACCATCACTGGGAACAGAAGAGGTTGCCTCTCTACTGGAGCCTCAAAGCTTCCTTCTCTTCAAGTCTGATCACAGCTCTTAGTGCACATGAAGTAAAAGAAAAAACGTAAGGCTGAGTATTTGTCACAGTGAACATTAATGTAAAAGCAGGGGATACTGAAGAGGACAATATAAGTTTGCTGCGCATACCCCATGGAAGTCATCACCTAGACCACCACTTGCAGAGTGCAGATAATGGCACTGAAAACTAATTAGAGATATTAATTCAACTGATTCAACCAATACACATAGACATGCATGCGTCCTGAGGAGCAATTTAAAAGCACCAAGCTTGCTAACACTGTATGCCATTCCTTCACATGGAGCAGAGATGGGCACTCACCTGACTCCCTGTGCTTCTGACAGTTCAAAGCAGTTGAGAGCAGAAGACTGTTTTTGCCTTTCTTCTCCACAGAGAGAGTCACTGCTGGCTGCTGGCATGTAGCACACACCTGCGCCATTCCAGGGGATGGTAAAAAAAACCCCAGCTCTAGGAAGTTCAGAGCAAATCCACCATGGCTGACAGTGATGAAATTCTGATCTATCACCACACCTGCTCGGGATAGTTGAAGGACGTGAAAGAGGTGTTTAAGACAGTTTTATGAGCGTGTCTGACTGTGTGAAAACTGAGAAAGTGGCCAGATAAGTATGAATGAGGTGACTTATTTGGAATGTAGGATGAGAAGTGGTCAGAGCAGACAGCAACTGGCTACACTGGAGGCTAGGTTACCTAACAAACACCAGATGATGACTTCTTGAGGATGTTATGCCTTTCATGGTACGTATCTATTGTCTAATTGCTCAAGACCCTCACTAAAAGATCAGTGGGTTTCTTTTTCTGTTTGGAAGGATACACAGGATGATCAAAGACCATAATACCTTGCCAGGGATATTTAGTTACCTACAGTGTGAGTACCAAGTCTCTAGAAATATTAATTTCAAGTTGACCATTAAAATTGTGTGAAAAACGATCCAACCCATGTGATGTAAAAAGAAATATTGTTTGAGCAAACCATTAGAATTAGATGTCTTTTGCAGATGCCTTGGGATTAATTTTGTGACTGCAACAAAATCACTTCAGTTAATGCAGGACCATCCATTTTGTTTGTATCACATCCATTAATATTTGTTTTCTCTCCTATGGACAAAAGATCATCACCTAAACATATTGGACAGTTTCATTCACAGTAACTGGATTTCATAAACTAATACCTATTTTGTTGGATCCATTCTAGGCAGCACTCCATTCAAACAAGTGATGAATGCCCCTAACCAAGGAAAGTGTCAGAAATCTCTTCTTGTGATCATACGTTCATTTTCCTTGGACAGCTAGCCCCTAAGGCCCCTATTTGAAGTCTACAGGAATTTTCCTTGAAAAAAAGAAGAAAAAAATTAGCCCAAAGCAATTTTGCTTTTTAATACATAAAGTTTCCAAAAATCCAATAAGAAGCCCAGTCTTTATTCAGGCAAAATATTTAGTTACATTACAAGAGAACTTCAAAGCCATGCAAAGAACAACTGTAAAAATAAGAAAACTGACTTATCACAAAGGTAGCTATCTGCCACATGAATTAAAGGAAGCTAAACATGCCATACCTGGTAACATAGACAACACAGTATTTTCTCATTAAATATTCTTTTCATGGATCTGCTAGGGGGTGCAGGTGAAGATGGATCTCTACAGGAATTTCAAATATTTGCAAAAAGCTCAAGAGATAAACATGAAGAATTTGGGGAAGGGCACAACTATGAGAATATATATAGCTGTGGGGTTCCATGGCTGATCTGCACTTAGAGCAGCTTAAAGTTGTTTCTGTGGCCAGAAAAAAACAGTGCCTTCATATGTTTTATTTGAGGAAGTATAAAGCACTCTTGAATGGTCTCATCTCAGTGCACAGAGGACCCTATACTCACATTGAGATGGAGGTACACTACCAAACACACACACATACCATCTTTTTCTAACAGAATTTTGGATAGAGTTTCATTGTGATAAGCTGAGATTTACGCCAATGTAAATTACACATGCAAATCTTCCATATGTTAAGATGTGAAAATTTCCACTTATATTTTGTACTTTATATTTCGTACTTTATATTTCTTTCTTCTGACTGAAGTAATTTTATCAACATAATACAGGCAGCAGGGCAACACTTCATAAGCCAGATGTTTATTGACCTATGTGACCCTCCAAGTGTTTTCCCCCTGATTATTTGTGGTATGAACATAACAGATAACATCTGAAGTAATGTGGGAAAACAGGCCTATAAACCCAGTCATTTTTGATTTTTGTTTCAGATGATTTTTTATTTCATTGAATTTTGTTTTCTGAAGGTAAGAACTTACAGCAAAAAAGACCAAGAGAACAACTGATCTAGCTGTCAGAAATTTCCTGTGTTCACTGTTGAATGCTCCAAGAAGGCACTGAAAATACGATGAAATGAGAAAAAGGTCAGTAAGCAGTAATATGATTTTACAAGAGAACTTACACATCAAAATAGATGCTGTGCATTGTATAATTAACTTCTTAGTACTAACTATAAGGTGCAATATATTGGCATAGTCATTAAAAATATTATATGAAAATAATTGTTCTGAATTAAACAAGCTGGAATGCTAAGTGGTACAGTGCATCTGAAGTGAAAGCTATTATAGAAGAATTTCAGGTACACTGAAGGCTAAAGATGTGCAAACAATCAGGATAACTCTTTGGAGTGTATTATGCCAAACAGTAACCAGCAGTGACCAGAAAATTATGTTTCTTTCTGCATGGCATTTGAAGCCTTGAAGCTGCCTTATATTACACAACCCCAGCAGAAAGCACAATGAAGAGAAAGGAAACAGAAAGGAAGATCAGTCTCATCTGCTTTTTCTAAATGAGTGGTATGTAGCCTTGGGCTAGGAGGTTCCCAGTTGTGAAAAAAGCAATTGTACAAATAACTGCAGCAGCCACTCCTCTTCCTCTATCCCCAGATATTTTAATGTCCCTCTGATAGGAAATTATTGGCCCTACAGCTGATTCAGTGAAACAATCTGTGTGTGCTCCTCATTCTGTTCAGTGCCATGTCACCTGGGTGCCATGAACTATTATCAGCTAGGATTTAGGGCAGTCCAGCTGGTTCTACCCTAAAATGTTCAAGGTAGTGATTTCCCAGACCTGATTCATCTGGCTCCGCTGAGAAGGGAGTAATCAGGAACAGAAAGATGATGAGACACAAACATTTCCAACCATGCTAGATTTTTCTGATTTTGGCACAGCATCACCCATCTTTCTCTCAAGAACAGAGGAAGAGGCTGTGGAAAATTTAATGTTACTTGAGTGATGGTTGGTTGCAGGACAGAAGTGTCTAATGAAATTACCCCTCTGCTCTTTGTTCCTACTTCTATTTAGAGAAAATGAACTTCTGCATAATTTTTCAATGCACAAATTAGATTAGTTAAATAACTGAACTGACTGCAAAGCTCTGAATTTTGCTACTACATAGCAAAAGGAGACTATCTAAATATCCCAGAACCAGAATACTTGATCATCACTGCAACCAACTGCCCTCAGACACTATTATTTTTCATTAATAGAGAACTGAAATTAGGCTGAACTATTTAGTTTGCCCTAGGTCTCATGGAAGTCTTGTAAACTGACGTTGAACAAATTGTCCTGAAGTGAAGATGCAGACGACTTACTTCAAACTGTATTTGAAAAATACCACATTTGCAAAAGTGGATTCCAAGATAGGATTCACTAAGTCTAGCACTTTACCTTTCTTTGATTGCCACAGATACTATTGTTGAACTCCAGTCCTTCGTTAAAGACAGTGCTAACGACTGTGGTTCCATTAGACATTTTGACTGGTAGTAGGATTTGCTGAGAACTGATTTTTCAGTTCATCATCAGAACAGATTACTGGGTTCATTAAACTGTCAGAGCAGAAACCGCCCACTTCTAACCAGTAGCTCAGGGCCCTCATACAGAATGTGATACTGTGTTTGACACGATGTGCTTCCAACAGCACACGAGAGCTGTTCTGGTGTGAGTGGGCATTTAAATAGGTTACGAAAGATGAAGCAGGGAAAACCAGGTACTGAAGGAAGAATCAAGCTCAAGCAGCCTGAGGACTGATGCTTAGGAGGACTGTGCAAGAGACAGAAGATCCAGACCAAAGAATGTTCAGCTGTTTATACAAAGGAGAACTGATTACAATGAACGGACCAACATCATTGGCTCTCCCACCCTTGCACACTGAAAACTTCAGGGTTATGGTATAGTCTGGATAGATCAGGCTTGAAATGATGTAAACTCAACCTCATTTTTAATGGTTGTTTCTTATTTCATCTTCAAATGCTTCAGACATATTACCAGTGTTTCAGTCTTTGATACCTAAATTGGATATAAAGAAGCTGTATTAAAAGAGCAACCATTTGTCTCGGTTAATTTTCATAGATCACAGTTACTAATGTTTCTTACATGAAGCATTAGAGAACTTTGCCTGGGGTATTCTATTTATAAACTTCTTTAGCCAATAAAGCTAGGATTGAGAAAGCTTTAAGTGTATAAATAGAAGTAGTAGTTGGAAGTCTTATTTTAGCATTAACATGTTTGAAATTAGATTATAGATAACATGTGGAGGAGGATAAACACAAAGCGCTTCTGTGGCACTGTGTGTATGTAAGACAGCACGATGGCCTCTCACAGGCTACACCGCACCCCAGCAGTGCAGTGGCAAAACATGGTTGTAACAGGGGTCTGAAAATGCCAGATGGACTCCATAAAACTGATCTTCAAAAGGATTTAAGTAGCATATGGGGGAGGGGAACTGTGTAGTGGACAGTAACATGGTATTGGACAAAGCATTAGCCAGCTCCGGTATCCAAATGTTGGATGCAGTCTGTGAGTAAGAGACGAACAATAATTGTATTCATGTGGAAAATGCAAAACACTACTGTGGTTCTTCATGTAGGGAAAAAACCTTTTTCTACAACCTCTTTCATGTTTCAGCTTGGTGTCAATTGTTTTGAACAACAAAAGGGAAAGGAATCAAAATTTGGACAAAAGCCCATAACATGTACTGAAATGTATATGTAGGAAAGTACCAAAGATGCCATACGGGAAGGTTTTGACTATGCATTAACAAAGCTACAATGACAGAAACTGAAAAGAACAAAAAAGAACTAAAAAGAGCATCGTTTGATTTCCTTCAAAAATTCATAAAAATATGACGGGATTTAGATGTCCATATGACATATATATTATTTATCTGAGTGACAAAACCCCCTTATTTACATTCTGCTTGGGTATTTGGTTTGGAAGAAGAATATAAAATATTATTGAATGGTGATATGCAAAGTATATAAACAAGTAATTAAATATTCATTTGTACAAGCTGGAATGATGGTTATAAATTAAGTATTTGTGGATTCCCATCTGTGTGTGTATTTACTATAAGCTTCCTGAACAGGGGAAATAATATTTTGTCCGTCCCACAAACAATCTACTAAAATGTTTGTCTTCAAGTAACCTCAGAGGACTGAACTCAGCTCTGATACAATTCCAGTCTTTTCAAAAAGGTTACATCTGTTGTATGAGGTCTGCATGTGAGATATTCTTCTGAAACTCCTGGCATTTTTCTCTTCGCCCTGTACTGCTTCCTTTGTTACAGCAGTGTGTCTGCAGTGTTTAGTTTTCTCCTTGATACAGTTTTCCTCATCTGTTTAGGAAAAAAGATTTGAGAGGAATGGTAACAAAATCAGGAAGTTACCTAATTTTTATTTTCTTTTTCAAACTGTAGCAATGAGATGTAATTTAAACAGATGTAAATAAGGCAAAGTTTTAGGGTGCCTGGTTGCCTTAGCTCTTTTTCTACAGTCTCCTTTAATGGGACATTCCTAATGCAGATGAAAGAAAGCAGCTTGCCTCAGGCCACATTTTTGGTTTGCCTTTATTTTACTGTTTGGCCAGTTTCAGATGTTGTGTATGTATATTTACGGCATCCTAGATTGCACACAGCATTTATGGGCACTATTTTGGTCCACTGCCTATATTCAATCCACATTTACTTAGTATCTCTATCATCAAGTCTGTCTCACACACTTGAGGTTCACAGGTTGCTTGAAGAAGACCCTTATGTGTTTCATTATGCAGCTTAAATGTATACTTCATACTCTTTCTCTCCTGAATAATGTAAAGAATTCCCAGAATTTCTGTAAGTAAAAGTACCTAATTTGCAAATAGTGGAAATGCCACGCTCCCCTTCCACTGATATCTAAACTTGGTCATGGTTTTGACCCTCTAACCTCCTTTGCATGTACAAAAAGAAAATGACAGCCTGTAGTACCCCACTTTTCTAGCCCATCAGATCAAGGTGTCCAGAAAGTCTGTTGTAGTGGCCAGCTGCTGGGTGGTGATACGAGTAACACTGAGCAAAGTGCTGTGAAATTCATCTTGAGTCCAGACTCAATTTGCTTGAAATGCTTCTTGTGTGTATGCGAGGATCATAACTCTTTAAGTAAAACAAACAGATTTCTAAAAGCAATTTGTCTCTTTGTGCATTCAAAAAATCTGCATTCTCCTTTAAACAAGATTCTCTTTTCCCACAACTTTTCAGGCAAGATTTATCCCCCCACAATTAAAAGGAACTATATTTAGGCTGTCTGCTGCTACAGATTTTTACTTTCATATGCCTATTTTCATACTAATACATTTAACTTCATCTGTGCTCCCTCACTATGCATTATATTTTATTTTTAATCAAACCATATATTTCAGTGCTATTAATCATGTTTTCCCCTGTAATTGCATCAAATATGCCAATAGCAGTTACATTTGATTCACTTTCAGTTTATAGTTATTTTACAAAATAAGAGTCCTCAACTGTTTCTGTTAAGATCCTTAAAGTGAAGAGCATTTACGAACTGCCTACTCAAGAGGCTGAACATTAACTCAGTGTAAAGATATTATCTCATGTTTTAACATTTTTGACTAAACATTTACAATTGTGTCAAATTTGCAACAAACACCCATTTTGTATGTTCCCCATTCATGTTTACTGTGGGCTTCACTTGTCACAGCCATTTATTTCCCTAGGTTTATTTCTTTAATTTACAGTTATTTATTCTCTACAGTTTCTCTTCTTGCATTGACCTAAACAGGCATATAAAACCAACATACATAAAATGAGTTGCATTTCACAGAACAGGATGCATGGTGGTCCTTACAGTTATTCAGCATGTGAGAATCTTTTAGTAGGAGAACACAACTAACTCTGTGTTCCTTACATCTGTCTTTTTAGCAAATTTTTGTCATAAAAACCTTTTTTCAAACTCTTTGATTAGGGCTAAAAGTCATCTGGTATCTTCACTGGGGCCTCAAAGTCTTTTTAAAGCTTACAGTGTCTTGCAGGCTATTTCTCTCAAGCACATTTTACGGCTTCATCTATGCTATTACTCATTAGTTCTTTGCTTTAAGCATTTTGGCTTATTTTTCCAGTTTGGATAGCAGTTTAGTATTAGGAAAACTGTGCCCATTACATTCATTCAGTGATGGAGAACTTATTCAGAAAACTGCATGATGTTGCTGAGTTAGAGAATCCCAGAACAGTTGAGGTGAGAAGAGACCTCACTTCATCCATCCCTTGCTCCCAAAGCAGGGGCAACTAGAACAGGTTATTTAGGACTGTGTCCAGATGGCTTTTGAGTATCTTGAAATACAACTCTGCAACCTCTCTGGAAAATCTCTTCCAAATTTCCACTACCCTCACAGTAAAAAAGGTTTTCTTATGTTCAAGTGGAATTTCCTGTATTTCATCTTGTCCCTTGCCTGCTGTCTTTTCACTAGGCACTACTGAGAAGCACCTAGCTCCATATTCTTTACTCATCAGATATTTATACATATGGATATGATCATCCCTGAACATTCTCTTCTCCAGGCTAAACAGTCCCAGCTCTCTCAGCCTCTCCTTCTTTGTCACATGCTCCAATCCCTTAACCATCTTTGTAGCCCTTACCTGCACTCACTCCTGCATGTCCATGTCTCTCTGTACTGGGGAGCCTGGGACTGGACACAGCACCCCAGTGTGTTCTCATTGGTGCTCAGTAGAGGAAATGATCAGTCCTCTTGACCTGCGGGCAATGCTCTTCTTAATGAATCCCAGGATGCTGCTGGTCTTCTTTGCTGCACAAGTGTTTTGCTGGCTCATGGTTGATTTTTCCACCAGCATCCCCAGGTCCTGCTCTGAAAAGCTGTTTTCCAGGCAGTCATCTCCCAGCATGTACTTGTGCATGGGTTATTTTTCCTGAAGGACAGGACTTTGCATTTCTCTTTCCTGAACTTCATAAGGCTCCTGTTGTCCCAGTTCCCCAGCCCCTCCCAAGGTTCCCCGGGTCTATAAGCCCCTCCTCTCACTTATGTCAACTTGCTGAACATGCACTCTGTTCAGCCATGCAGGTTATTAATGAAGAACATTAATGAACTGGCCTCAGTATTTCAACACCACACACTAATGATTAGTCTTGAGACAGATCTTGTTCCACAGATCACAACCCTTTTGAGACCAGCAGTTCAGCTGGTTTTCAATCCACCTCACTGTTTCATTTAGCCTAGTCCATACTTCATCAGCTTGCCTACAAGGAAGTTATGGGAGACAACATCAAAAGCCTTACTAAAGTCAAGACAAACCACATAAACTGCTCCTCTCCTCCACCAAGCCAGTCATCTCATCATGAAAGGCTCTCAGGTCAGTTAAGCATGATTTCTCCTCCAAAAATCCCTGCAGACTACTCCAAATAACTTCTTGTCCTTCGTGTGTTTGGAAATGCTTTCCAGGATTATTTGTTCCACCACCTTCTCAGGGATCAAAGTAAGACTGACTTGCTTGTAGCTCCCTGGATCTTCCAATTTGTCTTTCCTGTCTTTCTTGAAGACAAGAGTGACATTTGCTTTCTTCCAGTCCTTGGGAACCTCTCCCAATTCTCATGACCCTTCCAAGATTATTGAGAGTGGCCTTGCAATGACATCGGGTCAATAAGTCCTTGTGTTAAGCCTGCTGGGCAGTCCTTTTCCTGGCCTACCACTTGCTGATCCATCCATATAAATTCTTTCATGTTTGCTGTATGTTTTCTCCTGCTGAGGTACCATTTCAGCTTCCAGCTCAGTTTTAGATTTTTTTTTTCTTCTCTCTTCTTTTATTGGATATTTTGTTAGAAACATGAACTACAGTAAAAGACAATACCATGTACTTCACTAAGCAGTCAGTCATTCTTCCTGACACTGATGAATAAAGGTACTCTTAATTAATTTTCTCCATTCCTGTACTTGATAAAAGCATAAAGTAGCATGAAATTGTTTGCAAAGACTGCTATTTATGGCAATTCTAACTTGACAATAGGGTAGGATACAGGTGGTGAGGCTGCGTCAACTCTTTGTTTAATCAGGAACTTCTTACATATGAGTGGTAGGTACTTTTATCAGCTATAAAATAACCATTGCTTTGGCATGATAGCATCACTACAGTATCTTCTGCCTGGAAGCTTTTATTATAAGTATCTATACTCAGCAGCATGAAATTTTATTTCAGAAGGTTTCAAATCCTTAGTGACTTCAAGAAATGATTATATAGTCTGTTCAATGGAGAGAATTAATGAGTAAAATGTAACAAAATACCAATTTGAAGTCATAAGGCTTTGACCTGCCAAGAAAATACCATGGGGTAATGAATTGCTATGTGTCAGCTCCTGTGACGTAACTATCCATATACACACATTCTTCCTGTCCTGAAAATGCAATATAAACATAGATAGTTTTCCTTGCAATCAAAGAAGGACAGGCTACTTCACTTCTACTTGAAGTAAGAGAATGCCTTATGGCAAATCCATCTAGATCAATGACAGAAGGTTAAAATGGTTGCTTAGGGAGACAGCATCAGAAACAAATCAAGTGTAGAACAATCTTTTGCAGGAATATTCTCCAAATTTCCAGATGGATCCTGCATCAGTCTTCTTTGGGGCTACTGTATTGAAAATCTCAATGAACCTATCCTTTTTAAGTTTGTCCAGTACCTTTTATTTAACTCACTCATCCTTGCTGCCAAATACTCAACTACTGTTACAGCTCATAAACGAAAGCTCAGCAGCTGTAGAGCTGGTATGCTTACCATGCAATCGACTAAGCTAGTTAGATAGCATTCATATAAATGAGGCATGAATGGGTGCTCTACCAGAAGCAGAAGCTTCAGCTTCTGCTTAGGTTTACTTAGGACTAGGCTAACAGTTACTCCAATGCAAATATGAGCACAATAAACAATAGATCACAGATCAGCTTTTAAAAATGCAGAATTTTAGAACTTTGGATGCTGAGAATAGATGCTTTCTCCAATTTATAGGCAAGCAAAATCAAAATGGCAATAGAAACCAGCTTTTCAACAGACTAACTGGAAGGAGCAAGTAAGGGCCCCTTTGGGGAGTGGTAACTAAGTAACTAACTAAATAGGTTGCAATTCAAGAAGATGAGAGAGATGGAGGAGGTCCCCAGAGTGCTGGGAGACCGATTACTGATGCATACATATGAGAGGAGTAGAAACCCAGAAGAAAGCAAGAGATGTCAAGGGCATACCTATGTGATCAAGCCATGCAGGATTATTTGGAGCAAAAACTCTGGAAAGCCAGGCAGATTTTGATTTTTGAACAAAGAAGCTGCCTTATAGCGATTATTTCAACTATATCCTAGGAAACAGGATGCTGCACACCTTCTTTAAATTACCAGGATTGTCGCTATTATGCTACTCTCCATTTCTCTTCCTAATGCACAGAGGCTCTAAATATTGGCTAACCACTCCTACCAAAGGCAATTAATTCCTTCCTTACATGCAAAACAGAGAAATGTACCTTCCAAGCTTTTATAGAACTACAGTAACAGTAATATTTGCATATTTGACAGCTCAATAAAACAGATTTTTTGTCACGAGGTGCCAAAGTGTGATGTGACATATGAGATTTATATGAGATGCTAAACCCTTAAGGTTCACTGTTTGTGTTTTATTAATAAATGAACCACAATTCATTTTTTCCAGAGCACTGTTTAAAAATCAATAACACAAGTATATGTGTAAGGTGAAAAAAGAGCATGAAAATATGCCTATATATTAACAGTTTCAACTGTAATATAATAGCTTCATTTTGTAATAATTTAATTTTGTTTTTTAAGAGTGTCAGGCTAACCACTTTTAGGAAAAGTTGGCCCCAGCTTTGATACCTTTGGGCATTTCACCCAAAATGGTTTACACTGTCTGAAAAGTGGTCGATAATCTGATTAGCTTTTTCCCCACACACAATTTTCTTTGGAAAGTGACAACTACGCTGCAACTGAGCCAGACATGGAAAAGTTCTCACCCTCCTTCCAGTGAAAACAAGGATGGCTGTAAGCCCATCTTGCCTACTCCCTTTCAGGACTAAAACTAAACAGGAAATCTTGGTTTGCTCTTTTCTTGTTGTTTTAAGACGAAACCCAACCAGTTTCAAGGAGGTAGTGTCATATTTATGTCTATATTTTATCTCTATCTCTAACATTATTTATATTTCTATCAATAAAATGGATCTGGAAACGCCAAAAAGCGTTATTTCAATTCCCTGTTGTGTTACACTAAGCCCAGAGTTCTATCACCTGAACAGAAGAGTTTCCTTTGAAAAGCAGTTGTCTTTTCCCTCCCCCTTCATTACTTCTGCTGAGATACAGCTCCAAAATAACACTCCTCCAACAGTCAGAATCCTGATTCTAAATTCACATCTTAAAAATTTAATTATGGTCAATTCACAGGTATTTGTTATCCTGCCAGCACTGTCCCTTAGCTGAACAGCTCTTTTCTCCCTCTCATGTTTTTCTCCTCCCCTTATGCATGTATGTGACAGTGGCTAGGTAAAACACCAGTACTAGGGTAGAACCCATCAGTGACTGTATTTCTGATCAATATTTGACATTATTTTTCTTTAATGGCCATGACACAAGCAGCATGAAATGTGCTGATGTCACACATTTGGGAGGCACCGATAATGCAAACCAGGACTGCAATATCATGTAGACCTATAATTTTAAGCAGTGGAAAATACCCACCAAATGAAATGCAAGATGCTGTGCTTAAAGACTAAAAGAAGAAACTTTTGCTCTGAGAACTTTTGCTCTTTGCATTTGTGGTTGGAATGAAGTTTTTGCACCTATTGATCACATATGAACCAATAGGCAAAGGGAAGCCAGAACACATTGGGAAAGGCACTGCAGAAATACTGAATCTGCCAGCCCATAGCAGCAATCAAATGTTTCAAGTCTAAAAGGAGTGCAGAGAAGGACTAGGAGATAAGGTAATGAAGAACCCATTGTCTAAGACATTTATTTGTTTTACCTCAGTCTGTGTTTTGTTTCCCAATTCCCGTTCAATTTCAGTATTACAGTAAAGTCTTAGATACCTTAAATCTACTGAAAATTGAATGGAAGGATCTTGGATGAAGATGATGTGGTTTAATTTTAGTTCTTCTAACTAATACCGATTTTACTAATTTTTTTCTTCCTCTGTACTCTAGCCAAGTGTGAAAATTAACATGAATCTCCATGTCAGCCTTCCCCTGCTGTGCAAGCAATTTCTAAACATCAGGCTGAACTGCATAAGCAAACCAACTCTTGTGCTCCACACTGCTGCAGCCAGGCTGCAGCCAAGATGTGAAGTCATTTACATATAGCTACACTAGATTTTAAACAGCTCTGTAAATATGAGAATATTTTTAAGCTTGCATTTTAAAACTCTTCTTAGTTAGGCAGAAAACAGCACTCCAACATTTAAGTGGAGTCCATTTTCAGAGATTCCTCTTCTCATAAAAAACTCTCAGTGGCTGTGACCTGAGCCCTCATAAGCAAAACTTTCCTCCAAAACCAGCCTTTAGTGTCTGTTTGACTGCTGTTGCTTTCACACACCACTGCCTTTTCTCTCAAAAGATCAGAGTGACTTCCCTCTGTCCCTGTAGTGATGAAGGCTAGCCACATCTTGTGGTGTATTGGGAAAAGCGCACCCAGCAAGTCAAATGAAGTGGTTTTTCTCATGTATTTTGTAATTACGAGACCACATCTGATGTACTGTGTGCAGTTTAGGGCTTCCCAGTATAATAAGGACATTGACATACCGGAATGAATCCACTGGAGGGCCACCAAAATGGTGGAATACATCACACATGAGGAGGTGATGGAAGGGCCCTGTTTGTTCAGCCTGTACAAGGGAAGTCTAGTGAGGGCTCTTCTGCTATTATAAGATGACAAAGACAGATTCTTCTTGGGACACAGTGAAAAAGTGAAAGGCAATGGTCCTAAGTGTCATCAACAGAAATGTCTGTTGAATCTGAGAAAAAATGCTGTCCCACAGAGAGTGGTCAAACACTGAAACAGACTGTCCATTAAAGCTGTGGAATCTCCATCTCTGAAGCTATTCAAGCCTTGACTGGATAAGGCCCTGAGAAACTTGATCTAACTTCCAAGTTAGATCTGACTTCAAAGTTGGCAGAGTACAGACCAGATGACCTCCAGAGGTCACTTCCAATCCAAATTAGACTGTGGTTCTAAGACAATCTAAGTTCGCAATTTTACCTTGTTTTTGTAACCCTTTGGAAATGTATGAAAGAGAATCCCAGTGTTATTTGTTCTAAAAGATGATGAAGAGATTCTTCCCTCCAAGTGTCTTACCTCCTTTTGGGGAATGGCTGTTTTTTCCCCCAGGCCTAGCCGTGTGACTCTTGCGCGTTAAATAGGAAGCTTCGCTGATGTCAACCTGCCATTCCCTGGTGTTAGCATCGATCTTCATCCATTTCCTTACAGATCTAGGTCACTCTCTAAGATGCCATCTGAAGGTGACAGAGGATGCCAAGTTGCCCACGCAGAAGAGACAACAGTAAGCTCTCATCACAAATAAGACAAACAGCATACTGGGCTGCATTAGCAGGTGAGGGGCTAGAAGTTAAAGGCAAGTTGTTATTCCACTTCAGATGGTGATAGTGAGGCCGTACCTGGAATATGGTGTCCTGAATCACGCACTTCCTGGCTCAGAAAGAATGTTGAAAATCTTGAGAGTCCAGCAAAGTGGCATGAAGATGGAAACGAGCCATGGTCATAGTTTTTCACATATGTGAGGAGAAATTTATGTGGTTTGGTGAAGAAGAAAATATGGTGTGAGCTAAGAGTGGCCTGCAACCATTTGAAGGAGAAGTATAGAGATAAGAGAATCTTTTTGTGATAGTTGCAGATAGGTTTGCCAGAGGCAATAGCAGTGATGTGCAGTGTGAGAAGTTCCAAGTGAACATTAGGAAAAACGTCTTCGCTAAGAGCGTGGTGCAGCACTGGGACAAAGAGACTGACTCCATCCTTGGAGTTTTAAAGACTCAGCTAGACAAAGCCATTGCTGACCTGATCAGCTGTTGAAAAGTCCTCCTTCAATAGGCAGGTGGACTGGGAGATTTTCAGACGTCCTTCCAACCAACATGTTCCTACTGTGAGGGTGGTGAGGCACTGGAATGGGTTGCCCAGGGAAGCTGTGAATGCTCCATCCTTGGCGGTGTTCAAGGCCAGGTTGGATGAGGCCTTGGGTGACATGGTTTAGTGTGAGGTGTCCCTGCCCATGGCCAGGGGGGTTGGAACTAGATGATCTTAAGGTCCTTTCCAACCCTAACTATTCTATGATTCTATGATTTCTGTAATTCACAGTCTCCTATATCATATCCTTTATCATACCCTATATCAAATCATTATCTCTACTGCTGTGACCGTAGCTACCTCCATTCTCCCTCTTTCTAGAGAAGTAACTCCTGTTCTTTCCAGAAAACAAGTTTTCTGTCTGTTCTTTGTCCACGATTTTCAATAATTTAAACCTGGTTTTCAGCTCTATTTCTCCTTCACTAGTGATGTCCTTCTCCA
This sequence comes from Psittacula echo, assembly GCF_963264785.1. NCBI lineage: Eukaryota > Metazoa > Chordata > Aves > Psittaciformes > Psittacidae > Psittacula > Psittacula echo. The sequence goes on along the minus strand of NC_137737.1, from coordinate 98,570,200 downwards.
TTTTGACTGTTGACGTATGATTTTTTTGTGTCATCCAACTAATTCAAGCATCTCTTCTCTATGTCAACTCATTCAATAGGTGAAAATTTCAAAGGCCTGCACAGTCTCCTCTCTCCCTTCCTTTGCCCTCTATTTTCATATCGCTCTTTCACCAGTCCTACAGCTGCAGAGCTAATCCTCAGATCTTTTCTGTCTGTCTTCATTAGTACATTATTTCCATCAGGTACCTATTCAAGATTAAAAAATATCCTACAGCTTCTGCATCAAGTCCTTTGCATGCCTGTTCCATTTTTAGTCAGATTTTACGCATTAAAAAACTATTTCTCTGTCTCTTGCCTGTTTTTAATGACTGTGGAAGTTTTTTTGGATATGTCATACTGAGTCAACAACAACATGTGCGGACATTAAAATATGCAGTAACTGATAAAGATTATCAAGTCTGTGAAAGATGATTTTGCCTGACCTTTTAAAGACGTGGTGTTTAAATTAGTTCTGTAAGAGATCAATTCAGATCAAATTTCCCTAAATTTAAAATTGTATTTCCTTCATCCCACCCTACAAAAACATTTTTTTAATGCTCTTTATTTTTTCGATTTTATAGCCCCTGGACTTTACTCAATGTTGGCTACTTCTATTGTTAAATCCCAGCAGCTAACTGTCCATCAGCTGTGATTAAAAGCAGAAAGCTTTGGCTGGCTCAGCTGCACGTTATCTGTGTTACTCAGCTCTCCTGGAGGAGACTGTAAACTACAAATTGCAGTAAACCACAGATCCCACAGATTCTAACCAAGCCAACTACCAGCAACCGTTGCAGCTTTGTCTTTGGTTTGAAATTAAGTGGGAAACTGAGAGAACATGCCACACTGTTTAGCATCAGTTGAAGTTCCCTAAACTGAGATTTGATGCGGCCAGGTAGCCAGAACTGATACAGCTGGTTTGAGATGTGACAACAGATGAGTAAGTAACACAAATTTCCAGTGATGTGAATTTGTTGCTGTGTCATGATTTTCATGGTATTTGGTGACTTGCTTTAATATACCAGTTCCTAGAGTCACAAGACTACAAGAAAGCACCAAACTTCGCAGAGTTTACACACTGAGGTCACAGACTGCAGTATTCTGCTCATGGTGTAGTTTAAACAAATACACTTTCCTTGAGTCATTCCCAGTCCTGAAGATCTATTAATTCAAGTGCTTTCCTCATGAAAACTGGAAATCATAATATTTAATTTATGCAAAATATATTTATCACAATAAAATAAAATAGAAAAAGTTCATGCATCACATTGTCCCAACTCATATTTATGGACTTGTATTTTTCAATAGGTGGTTCAACAATCATTCAGATCTAGATAAAACATCTAAAAATGGAGTCTTCTAACCATCATTCCTAGTTTAGCTTCCTACATAATTTTATGTCTCATTTCATTACCTTTATATTAATAGTCATGCAAACTTTTAGAATAGCACTGGAATATCATGTCACAACATGGAGACTGTTATTAGTAGAGGAAGAAAGGATTTAAATGAATTAGTGATGCTGAAACAGAGTGGAAGGAAGAGTTTTAATTTCAGCTGGTGGTAGAATATAGCGTAACTGAAGAATAATGTTTTTTATTGCCTGGTTATTTAGCTTCACTTTTCTTTCATAATGAAAATTCTTGTATTAATATTTACTCCATTCTTTTTGTGTGTTAGTAAATGCAACCCTGCACAATGACACCATTTGATATAATGCTGCAGATCTGTTCCAACATTTGGATACCAAAAGGCCTTTTAAGAATATGCTGTAATAAAAGCTGTTTTCTTTCCGTTCTGGCTTCTTTATGTTGCCTTACCACAGTTTAATGTGATAATTTTCTGTAAATCTTAAGTCTTTGAAATATGCAAACATAATTTAATCACAAAGAAGTAAGACAATATCCTATAATATACCAACTATGGGATCCTCAGAGTGATCCTCTTAGGGCCTTGTTCTTTTATCCTCATGATTTGAAAAAACTTCCATAAAAATACAAAGTGACTCACGAAGGGCATTAGGGTTGTGACAGAAGCTTTTGTCTGACCTTTTGTGGGCTCAGGAGATTCAAATTAGTTCTCTAAGTAGAGAGCAATTCAGATAAAAATACTTGAATGAATAAATAACTTGGAGAAAAAGGAAGCCATTTTATTCAGGTTAAAGCTGAATTCTTTATGCTGAATTGATTTCTTTTTCCAAGAGAAAAGAATATGAGATGGGGCAGAAACCCCACCTTTTTTCTCTCATACAAGATTCACAATCAAATGACTGTAAAAATTAAGAAGTGAAATTCAATGTAAAGGCTAATCAGTTATTTTTCATGTGTTAGGTGCTTACAAACATTTTTAAATTTATGGGGGATTACCTGTTCCTTTTTAGCTAATTTAACAAAGGGCATGACAAACAAATTTATTGAGCAGTATGAAATAGGAATTATAAAATTTAAAACTATGATACTTAACAAATTAAAATAATTCAAATTGGCAATCTCTGTTCAATCATTGCCTCAGTTTTTCTGTATCAAGTTATAATTTCACTCAATTCCTATATAAAAAGCACAGTTAATTGCACAAGAAAACTAAGCAATGTTTTGCAAAACCTGGAAGTCTTTCAAAGCTATTTGTTTTCTGGGATTATTTGCCAGCCTAGAGTCATTACATAACCAAATCATGCTTTTTAGCTACAGGTATTAATGACAGCTATAGATAATATAGGATCCAGTGGCCAAAATTAAGCCCCTCTAATGATACTTTAAAATCATAACATCTTCTAATTAAGTAACTGGTATTAAAGACAACAACAGGCTGGAGAAAACTCTGCACAGAAGACTGCTTCTGTATATTATGAATGACACAATGAACTTTAAATTCATTCGTCTACTCCTAAATTTGTCCTAAAGGTCATAGAATCAATTCTGAAACCTGTAGACATCTCCAAGATATTCTATGTTACTATGAGGCATTAAAAGGTTGGCTGCCCTAACAAGATAAATACCACAAGACCAGAAACCCAAACCCAAACTATAAATTTGTATCTCTCAAGAGCAAAAAGGTTCACAACAAAACAGGTACTTGAGACAGAATTTAATTTTAAATGTTTCCTCACTAATAACCACCCGTCTTTATCATCTTTGAGCTGTTGAAAAGACTTAGTGGAATACACCAGTGAACCTAAGGCTATGTCTATGGTAGTGAATTAAACAGTGCTTGTGAGCATTCCCAGACACTGGAATATGACTGCTCTGAAATTATTAGAGCAGTCTCTGGCATGCTTTTGGCCTGTACCAACTAGCAGTCTCCCTAGCAATTCCCAGGCACCGTCTGGGAGTTAGAACATCTGACAGACCGTTACCACCCAAGGATTTGCATCCAGCCACCCTGTTCTGGAGGCTGGCTGTGTTTGTCTCCTGCTGCGCTTGTGAGTCAGTCCATGCCAGCTGGCCTCCATGTCTGGGAACAGTCTTAGGAACAGTTTTATTTGCTAGTATAGACATACTCCTATCCCTTTCCCACTAGTGCTGAGGACAAGCAGGAGGCTCCAGGGAAGTAAAGAATGAATCATTAATCATTAACTGGAATTACTTTTATTTTTTTTTTTTTTTTTTTTTAATTTTTATTCCATTAATTGGAATCACTTTTGATGGCCAAATCCATAAGGATGGTTTTTCTTCTTTTTCCATTTTTTTTAAGAAGCCACCTTCCCCTCCTTCCCCTGCTATTTTAGTTGCTCTGCAACAAAGGCAATACAGCATTCAGCTAAAGTCAGAAACAGTTTGAGGTGCAGCTTGTTATTTCTGTATCTTCACTAATCCCATGCAGTATTAATGGAATTAATACAAAAAAAAAAAAAAAAAAAGAAGAAAAAAAGGCTGGAGTTACATTTAAAGGCAGAATATGTCAATATTCAGAAATGAGTGCTTGCCACCTCAAGTACTGTCATGGAAGCCAAGACACCAGAGCATTAATTCTTGCACCTACACAGAGTTGTCTTGTTTTGGGCAAACTGTTCACAGCTCAGTCCATAATGTCTAAACTGTCAGGCTACAGGATTACACTTACTCTCTGCCTCCAATACAATCCATTTAAGCATGCAATAAGATGATGACACCTCAAAACAGATCATCAAATACCCTAATAGCTAAGGCAGCCCTAAAGAAATGTGGATTTGAAATTCCTCCAGCTGAAGAGACACAAAATGGAAGAGCCAGTGTCTCCCATTTACAGCCACTTCCCATGGCTGGATGCTGTAGCCATCAGGACAGAAGGTAAAGTACAATCGAAGTTTACTTCCTCCCTTCCCTTCCTACTTGTAAATACTTACTCTCAAAGGAAATCTAGATTCTTTCTCTGCAGTTTTGTTATAGATATGCAAGTCCCAAACAGAATGAGGTTTCAGGCACATGTTACTACCAGTACCTTAGGGACAATTTAAAGTGGCTCCTCAGAACATGATGGTTTTGGGTTATCTTACCTTTGTCTAGTCCTCAATTCTGGGCTTTGTATTTCACTCATAAATCCCAATCTCATAAAATTTATGTGCTGTGCTGTGCTGAAATTATCGACACTTAATTGCTGCAATCGCTGTGGCTTTCAGATCTCTGCTGTATTTACACTGTCTTGTTACTTCAGGACATAGTCAAAGTCCCCTGGGGACTGTCTGTACATTGATTATCACTTTGATTCTCATATGGAAAATCTAAGGTGCCTCACCAAAAAAGAAATCTGAAGTGGAGAGCAGGACTGGCTCTTACCTGAGCTCCAGCTCCTCCAGGCCATACAGACATAGCTCAGGCCATTTGGCTCTTTGAATTCAAACACAGATTTCAAAGTCAGTAGAAACAAAGCACTGCCTTAATTCCCCATGTGTAATATGGGGAGTAGCAGAACTTTTCTCCGTTACAGGGATTGGGAAAATAATACATTCCCATGTTGGAGTCACTCAAGCAATACACCATGAGAGCTATACACAGCCAAAAAGATGAAAATATCTTTGGTGGTGCAGAACGGGGTGAATGATGGAGGCAGTTACAGATCACTCATTCACAGGACAGACTCATACTCTCCTAAATCCCGGTAAAAGCTTCTTTCCATACACCCACCGAGTATAGCTGAAGGCAAAGCACTAGCACCTCTGTGGCATGAAGTGGAGCAGGGCAGGGGCCAGGGAAGCAGGCTGGGTGCCAGCTGAGTCCCCCAGTGCCAGGGGAATTCTCAGCTGGGAGAAGCTGGCTGCCTTCCAGCCTTGCTCCTCTGCAGATATATATACATACACACATATACATATAGCAGAAATTTTGAAGGAATAATTATCTTCCATATGTCTTCTAGTTTAAGATTTTTATCTCATATCTAGTACAGTATAGTATAAACCTGCAGCTGCCTGACCTGTGATTGCCCTCAGCTTTCAACATAAACCAGATTGCTCAGCAATCACATTGACCAACAACATCTATGCCTCCCTTCTCAGAAAAAAGAAAACTAAATATCCAAAAGTGTACTGGCCAGAATACCTGCACTGGAGAAGAAACACAGGTAGGCACTCCAAACATCTGGAATAACAGAAAATATCTTTTCACACCTAGCACAGAAATACGTGGGTGAAAGTATTGGCTAAAAGCAGGAGGGAAGAGGGAATACCTAAATGGATTTCAAGATAAAAGTAAGTGTTCATTTCTTCCACCTTACTTTTAAAAAAACCCTACTTTAGTAGTTACCAGGTGTTTCTAATTTAATTCATTTCATTAACTTCTTACAACTTGTTCAGCCAGCTCTGCAGACAATTGATTTTTATTACCACATGCCTCAGTGACTTTCTACACTAGATCTTTTTTTCCCACTGGCTGTACGGTTCTTCAAATCTCTTCAAAATCATCTTTTCTTTTCTTTCTGGCTTTTCAGAGTTTAGTCTGTCTTTTCAATCAACCTTATCACTTATTTAGCACATTCTTTTATAAAGCAAATAGATATATAACATAAAAAAAAATTTACATATATGGTCGCTGCTTTCAGAGTTGTGATTTCAAAGTTTTCATTATGGGCTGCTGCCAGTGAACACCGCCGACAAGACAGAAGAATAGCCTGATAATGATATTGTAACTATTTGATATATATTGCAATGTGAAGCTACAATATTTGGAAAGCGCTTTTGAATAATAAAGGAGCTTTTAAGAGCCACAACTGACGATACCATGTGATGGTGCTGAAACTTCTTAATCAGATTATTTTCATTCTTAATTACACAGGCAGAGTTTACACTGACACCTGCTGTTAAGATTGCCTCACTTTTCCCATTATAAGACCATTTTCAATTTCATTGCTCATTTAACTGTGTGGGTTGATCTTTTCTGGGATAAGTGTCATTTTCAGATTTAAATCAAAGGGAAAAAGAGTCAGTGTTTCAGATGAAATGTTTTTGTGATTGTCAAGAATTACATGGGGTTAACAGCTCATTTATTTCATAGAGATTCTCAGTTACTGCATTTTAAAAAATAGTTATCTACATAATTTGAAACAAGAACTTGAAAATCAGCAGACTTCCACTTGCTGAAGTTCCCTAGAAAGGCATTCATACTTGGCCAAGCTATGAGCCCCAGAAAAATCAGACAACACAGTGATGTAAGTGGAAGGGTATTACAATTTTGTATCCAACATCTTTGAAGATTCCACTTGCTTCTACCTCTGACAAATTGCCAGGACTGAAAAAAGACAGCCAGGGAAAGCAAACACTGACAAAATAGGTAGGATGATGTGGACAGAGGTGTAGCAATGGGGTGTATGAGACAGAAGAATAAATAATATTGGTAAGACATGTAATGCCAGTGAGCACTGGAAACAAGAATAAATATTAACAAGGAAAAAAGAAGGAAATAATAGGGAGGAGGATAGGAGGCAACAGGCATTTAAATTATGAAGTATTTAAATAATGACTCCAAAGTCTTGTCACTTCTCTACATTTTAGTAAATGATTTTGAGGCAAACTGCTGTAGTTTTCCATGTCTTTCTATTCATGTGTCCACAAAAATTATAACCCACTTTTGTTACTTCTTTGGCAATAAAATAATGATGAAGTTCTGTGTCAATGACCTAAGCAGCCCAGGCAGATAACTCACACGGAAGATGCAGTTGTTCTGACCTCCCCCAAGGAAAATCAGCATCAGGTTTCTGTGCAGTTTTCTGCATACCCAGAAATGGGAGTTTAGACATATGCCGTTAAAAAATCATTTGTTCTCCTCATAAAAGGGATACTACCTGACTCATGTTACATAGGGACTGAAACAATCTTTGTAAAAGAAATAACGTTTGAAATTACTGGCATCTCTAAACTTGTTGGTGATAAGTGCTCATCTGCTAAGACCTAAATATGAAATTGTCGCTTGTTTTTCAATTAGGATGATTTTATACCTTATTCTTCTTCTCATTCCCTCTCAGAAAATTTGGACTCAGGAAGTTTGGGGTTTTAATTATGAGTTTGACCCTAGCTTTCTGTATGACTTTTGAAACTACAGAAAGCCCACCTGCCTTTGCTGTCTACAATGCCTATAAAATAGATATGACTGTATGTGATCTACCAGCAACTTTCAGAGCATTCCACATACACGCTGGCAACTGCATTCTGCCCAGGTCAGCAGATGCTGAATGTAACAAAGACTCCAATTAACATCAGTAAAGGGCAATCCTCAGTGTCCGTCTTTGATGTAACACAGCTCGGCATTTATGCTTTCCTTCTCCAGTACTGACGACTGGCAGGACCCCAATGTTTTATGGTCATCTGCCACCTAACTAACACTTCCTTAAGTAGAACACCTGCAGTGATATTAACCACAGCCCACAGTAGTTTAGACGCTAATGGTCTACATTAGACCAGCAGTCATAAACTGGTTGGAAACTATCTAGTTGTCTCAGCCCTTGGGTTTTTAAGAGAGAAAATAAATTAACCATATTTAAATAAGTACGAATACTAAAAGATGTGTTATGATGTTGACTGATGTATTTTTAGGCCGGTATATTCTTCAAATACTAATAAATATTATAAAGAAAAATTGATTCAACTAGATGTCCTCCTGACATCAACTGGAACTTACTACATATTTTGGTTAGAGTCCCTGAAGGTCATCCAAAAGTTTCATGCAGAATTGGACTATATATTAAAAGATACATGTTTATAATTTGCATTTCAACAAAATAGTTAAAAGATAGAGAAAAACCAGCATATAGCAGCTGAAAAATTGCAAATGTAAATGAGTATCGAATTGGATTTGGTTAAAATAAAATATTCAGTCCAGTATTTTGTTGTGATCACGTCTTGAAATGTGTCTGTGCACAGAACTGCTGGGCTGCATTTGCCAAGTCAGCGGATGCCCTCAGGGACCGAGGGATGTTATTAAGAGGTATTCTGCTTAGTATCTTTTTATCTCTATTTCCCTATATTTATACCTTTTACCCTTTGACTTTCCCTTCAACTCTCCTTTTTCAATTATGATTGTGATTATTTGTACCCCTTAATGATAATTTAGTTTCTTCCTGGTTCCTTTTTCTGTAGCTTGCCCCTTGCCACTGAAAACATCTCCTTTCAGCCTATACAGTTGTAGCTTAACTAATTTCTCATATGGAAGTTGTTATATATCTTCGATCATCCTTGTTGACCTTGACTAACTCTTCTTCAGTCCTTTGTATTTTTTTTAGGTTGCAGAGAAGGAGAAGGCCAGACTGCACAAAATCTGTGGCGAAACCACAGATTTACATAATGGCAGAGTGACTTTCTCTCTTTTGTTCTTCATTATTCTCCTAATGGCTCCTAATACTTGATTTACTCTTTTGATCACTACTGAACACTGAGTGATGTTTCTGTGTGACTATCTATCATAACTCTCAACTCTCACTGCAGTCAGCTCAGAGCTCATGTAAGTGAAATTAGGATTTCTTCGCCTTATATACATCAGTGTACATTTATCTACACTGAATTTTACCTGTCATTTTATTGCTCAGTCACTAAGTTTTAGCACCCTGAATAAATTCATATTCTCAAACTTCATTACCTCACCACTAATGTGCTTTTTAAAGTCATTTATGAGCATGTTGAATAGCAAAGGCCTAGCATAGATCTTATGGAAAGTCATCTGTCATCTTGTTCCATTCTGAAAACCATTTATGCCTGCCTTCTAACCATTTAACCACACAAGGATCTTGCCTCTCATGACGTGGTGCTAAGTTTCCCTAAAAGCCTCTAGTAAGACACTTCTCAAAAGCCTTCTGGAAAAACCAAGTAAGCTGTGTCAACCGCATCACAGTTATCTATGTAACTGTTGATAAGACTTCAGAAAAGCCAACATGGCGTTTCTCAAACAGATCATTTTATCAAGATACTCAATAACTCTTTTTCTGCTAGTTAATCTGCGTGGTACAGATGTAATGCTTAAAAGCTTTGTAGTTACCCAGGTCTCTTCTCAAAACTTTTTAAAATAAAAATTGCCTCAGATTTTCAACTGTCCTTGGGTACCAAGGCAGCTTCGCATAAGAAGTTACCACTGTCATCTTTGAGGAGCCATTCAACTATCTTAGACTTGGATTCCTTTCGAACTCTCTGGCATCCAACACCTTGTTTTGGCTTTGAGTTCTCTCTCTGCTCCATGTGTTGGTTCTATAATCACTACTCTCTGTGCAGGTCCTCTGAAGAGTACTCACAAAGAAGACTTTAGGTCAGAACCTGCCCTGTTTCTTGAGCATCAAGCACTGATACAAGTAACTAATTTAGCTCTTCTGCAACGACCCAAGCCTCTCCTGAGTGCTCTCTTTATACTGTGATTATCATCCTGGCCCTTCACACTCTGGCTTACTTCCTGCTTTAGATATATACAAAGAAAGATTTGTAACTTGTGAATCCTTCTTCCAGATGCCCCTCTAAATTCTTGCTTTGTCTAAATGTGCTTTTACATGTTACCTGCCAGAATTTATGCTTTCTATTCTTTTTTAATATAGACATGTTTTCTTGAAGAGTGATTCCTTGCTTTCATGATGCTTGTCGCTTGCTCCTTAGCTATGTGTGTTTGCCTTTGCCTTTTCCCACTCACTTCTTCATATGCAGCCTGTGTTGGCCCTGTGTTTCCAATGTGTTGGTGACCTAAATAAATTCTAGGTGAACTAAGGGGATTCCATTCTCTTAGCTGACCTTTTCAGACAAGGTGTTCCTTTTACACAGGTGCCCTTTTTGAGAGAGCCCAACTGCTGAAGCCGAGTGTGCTACAGCAGCCGTGGCAGAGCAAACCTGCAACTGTGCAGCTCTGAGGCAGCCCCTGGGTGCTGCTCTGAACTACCTCACGTGCTGCAAACACTCCTGGGCTCTCCCTAACTAGCCGCCCCATAACATAGCTACTGATGGGGATCTCTCTGTTAGTTTAATGGAATATTTGCTCCAACAGCCACCAAATATTTCACAATGTGCAGCTACATCCCCAGAAGCACTCTGTATATAGTAATGCTCCTTCACATGAATTAACACTACAGAACCACAAAACAATTTATTACATTGCATTGTTTGCTATTACACAAGTTTTCAAAATTATTAGACTATGAATATGAATATTCAGATACTTACATTGACCTAGGAAAGGTCAAGCTTAAATTTAAAACAGAAATACTTTTATCAGATTTTTCCAATAAATGAAACGTATTTCTGTTGGTCAAGGAAGTATAATTGCTTCCTCCCTTACTCTCACCTTCCCTGCAAGCACATAGTCACTTCTTTTTGTGCTTTCTCACAGCGGGCTCATTTATATGACTAAATACCTGTGTGTGTGATACAGCATGAAAGACTCCCATCAACAAGAAGGAAAAATACATGCTTGTGAAATTAAAAAAATTGTTTAGCTATCTATTTAAATAAAATATAGACTAGCACAGGTTATAGCAGCTAAGATTCCCTCCCTTCCTGATTGAAGCTGGAAAACTTTGTATTTTCTACCTCAGGATCAAAGTATTTACTGTAAATTCCTATCTCCGGGTAACTCCTGTGCATAGCCTGGCTCTAAATTCTGTAAGTTTGTCTCCATTGAACATTTTTTGGGAAAAAAGAATTCCTGTGCACTTGAATTGTCAAGCCTCTACGGTCTATGCAGCATCCAGATAGGAAGCTTCAGCAGTGTCCCCAAATACAAGCAAATGCAATACATTCAAATACAATAAATACAAGTAGTGTTCCAAGTATAAGGATGTTTTCTTCTTTTTCTATTATAAAAACTCTTCACATGAAAAGACCAATTTTCCAAACACAATCTTCATATTAAAAAAAAAAAAAAAAAAATAGGTAAAGTGTAATTTCTATGAACAGAAAACCTTTCTGATCTTCAGGAAAGATCTTTATATGCAGAGGGCAGGACGAAGTCCTGAGCCTATACTCTTTCTTTCAGTATTTGAAACATGCACATGTCAGAAACAAGTCTCGTCTTCAATATACGTGAAATCATGAACTCACTGTAGGCACAAAGAGGATATATAGGAAGTGGGTATTCTTTACAACAAAATGGATGTAGGAATGCACTTGAAATGGCATATCTTGGTCATTACTTGCAAAAAGAAATGGCACATCTTGGTCATTACTTGCAAAGACTACTACATATTCCAACAGTGTCTGAATACGCCAAGAGAAGACCAGAGAAGTTCATGCTTTGAGGATTTTACATTTTCTCAAGAATTAATGAAAGGGTTTTATTTAAAAAACAACTGTGGTCAAGAATGTGGGGAAGCAACAGACCGGTACATTTCTGAATTATATATGATAGCTGAATTCTCCAAAGGTCAGATAAAAATCTTCATAAATTAAAAACAGAAATGCAGCTTCAGAAGATTGTATGAAAATATGCAAAAGTTCCATGTTAACATTATGAAGAGATACAGAAAAGTGCAATAGGGCCAGCAACTCCTCAACAGAGTGGCCTCAGATACAATTTTGCATGTAACATAGGAAAAGAACAGAAACACAGCAAAAAGCCTGCCCAAGAACCCACCCTAACATTAAAAAAACATCAAAAAGCAATACAGAGCAGAGAAGACAAGCAAATTACAGTATCATATAAGACTGCCCATGGTGTGCTATGAAGAAAAATAGCACGATGGGAAGACCTTCTGTTTGGGGTCATACACTGGTAGCAGAAGAAATTACTATGCCAAAACTTGTAGACAAGGGAAAAGGAAAAAGGAGAGGGAAGAGGAGAAGAGGAATGGAATAAAAAGGCAACATAAAACAGAAAACATAAACCTCAGTCTATCATAAGATATCAAGACGACGCAGCATACGAACAGGAAATTAAGTGCCAAGTACACAGTAAGGCATCAGTGAAAATAGTAGATTATGAAGACTCCTATATTATTACTTGAGACAAAAGAGCAAAATTTGAACCACAAATAGATTAAAATTATACAATGCATGATCACAAACCCACAAGGATCACATAATTACCCCAAAGAAGGGACACACAAAGAAAACATACAGAGAAAGCTTAGAGGCTGCAATTTCAGATACTACAGACAGCACATGAAGTTCAGCTGGTGGAGCACCTGCACCACAGGGTATACATTACATAAACAGAAGTAAATGGGAGAATGAAATGCGATAGAAAAGACACAGCTCTAGTCACAGAGCCTCAGACTGATCAATGTGATAGTAATAACTGCACATTTAGGAAAGCTGCACTAGAAAATTGTGATGTCTGTGGTCAGTTTTAAATGTGGAATGAGCCTTTAAATCCCAGTGTAAGAGCCAACTTAGATAACATGGTTTTGTAGGAAACCATAGCAATCCAATTAGAACTCCAAAACTGATAACAAATGCAATTTCTGTCCTTCAGAAGATCAGTCTGAGTTAGAGCCGAGGTGGCAACAGGTGAAAGTCACACAGATGTGAGATATCTTAAATTTAGCAGCATGTATTAAAAAAAGCTGTTAAGACTCAGTGTTGTTCTTATTGGATTAGTGGTCCTGGTGTCAAGATACATTAAGATTTCACCTTTAACACAACTGTACTATCTCAATATACTATAGTATCACAATATACTCACTATGCTGAATCTTCTCTTTAAATACTGAACTGTACATGCAGCCTTAAGGCTGCCAATGATTATTTTATGGATATTATTCAAGTGGCTAACAGTGTATTCATTTACTTTTTCAATCTTCATTAACCATTTTTTTTGTAGTAAGTCTAGATATTAGATTTTTACAAAATATTAGTTTTCATCAAAATACTATTTTCCACTGGTAGACCACTTTAAAAAACAAGTTAGTTGTTCGTGATGGAAACCCAAATCCTTCAACCACACAAAAGCAAATGAAGAAAGAGTAGGAAGCACCCTTTCTTTAATAAATGAACCAACACAGCAAACCAGAAAATATTTCTATTTCCTTGGAAATTAATATGTTAACATTGGAAATCCTTCAGTGAAATCCTTCACGCAAAATGTATACTGCAGTTCCTCCAGTGTAGAATTTTAACAATTACTTACAAGCTAAATATACGCCAGGTCTATTTTAGCTTTTGCTCTTACAGTAATATGAGACATGACTGCTGCTTTTATTGACATTTCCACATTACTGCAGGTTCTAGTTCATGTTATGTCCTATAAGCATGAAGTTGCTCTTCCTGGTAAAGCTTATTTCTGTTTGGCAACAGGTGTTAATCAGTCCTAAGTGTATTTACTGGTTTGGGCCTACAATATACAAATGTGCTGGTATAGCTATTTGAAACACCCTTCTACAGAGGCCCGGCTATACTCTGTACTATTGCGATGGCCTTTATTTCTCTCAGTTTGGGCTCAACACATAACTACTTCAATGTATCAGTATTTCCATCATGCTGAGAAAATTGTGATTTTTTTCTTAAAATGTCATTGCCTAAAGTCGAACCACAACACAAAATTACGTTCATTAGAAGCACGTTTCTTTCTAGTTCACAAGCACTCAGACATGCAAAAGCTAAAACATGAGAATTCAAAAGGTGCTGTACTTAGTTAAATGTAATAATTTTAAGCAAATAGGGGAGGGATTTGCTAACCTGAAGTACTACACACCTACAGCTTTAACTGAGGTAAAGCACTATCCTGTCCCCACTTGGAAAACATGGACAGAGAGCTGTTACATGACCCAGTTCCTTAAAATGAAAAAATTTAAAATATACATAAAAGGATAAATTTGAACCATTATTGAAGAGCGAGTAATGGACTCATATTGACTTATATTTCATGCTAGCATCAAAATTTTCAATCACCAGTCTCACTGGTGAGTGCAGCTAATAATTTTATATGCTCCTTTAGAAGGAAAAAAAAACGCAGGTTGAAACAGAAGCAGTCTGCTCAAATTAAGCAAACCCAAACTGAAGTCAGACAGCTGGCATGGGAATTTTAGTCTGAACAGTTCAAGTGTGGCAAAGCCATCAGTAACTGAAAATAGTATCTTACAATGCCAAGGGTCTGACAACTGAAACAGTAAATAGCACCCTACTTAGTAAGCAGCTCTTCTGAAATGGTTCACTGGATTTCATTAGTTTGCCTTAAAATTTAGTAGCAGATCTAGTACTACTAGTTGGTAGCAAAACCTAGAACTCAATTTGTTCTGGGGCCTTGTGCTAACCCTACTCTCTATGATGCTGTAATATTCTTCTGTACATAAAACCCAAGCATAACTTTTAATGTTGCATATTTTACGGGCTGACACCATAGCTGCTTTTCTTCCTAGAAATTAGTAATACCAGATAAAATTAACGATAGAAAGAGTTAAAGGCCAACCATCTAGCACTCTCTGTATTACCTTACAGATTCCATCTTGGGAACAGACCCGCGTTTCCTTTGCATGGGCAGCAGAGCATAAGTAATGGCCTGCTAGGCTCTCATCTGAGAAGGCACTGGGTTAAAATGCTTGGTCACATCCCAAAACTGAGCATTTTCCTGCTTAGAACCTCTATAGAGTAATGCCAGAGACTTTAGAAAAAGACTGGAAAAGGTTATTTTATTATGTATAAAACACAACATATTTAAAATATTTTGAAATATTGGCATCTCTACAAATGTATACAATAAATTCACAAACAAGTAGAGCAATAGTTTTAGCTATGTGTGTGCTGCCTTTCCTCCAGGAGTTGCAAAGTGCAAAGTCAATTGCATAGACAAAGAAAGAAAATTACATAGAGATTAAACAGTTTCAACAGACTGAAAATGCCTGTAAAATTAAAGCCAGTATTCAGCACATGACACTGGATTTCCTTATTAATAAAAAGGTACCTTCATATGTTCTTCAACATCTATTACCTATAATATTCATAAATTGTTATTTGTCTCCCATGACTAAAGGCTCCTTGAGGATCCTAAGTAAAACCTGGTATCTTTTCTACTTTTATGCAGACCTAGTGTTCTACAGAATGAGAGCGATGCAGAAGCATTTGAACACTGATAGGCAACAACAAACTAAATTTAGAACAGATGATGCATAGACTTTTGCAGTACAAAATTAACCATGATTGTGCGTACTGCTGCTAAACACTGAAAGACATGCAGGAAACAATAACCTTGAAAAGCTAAAACAGAAATTAAAGTTGACTTTTGCATTAGGCTAGAAAAATGAAGCAAATTTCAATCAGTACAGACAGAAGTTGCCTGCACATACAATCCTATTTACATAGCTGTAAAGTCTGTATCAGTTCTTTTTAAAACTAAACAAACCTCAAGATTCAAGGTTCTTAACCCTAAAGCAGAACAAACACCTCAGCAAAAAATACAGATAACCCTGATTACAAAATTAGAACAAAAATCGGGACAAGTAGTTAAATGAGCTTGTGCAAAGTTCTTCTAGACACCAATTCGGTTGAGGTTCTTTGTTTCTGAGTCCTTTCCCTAGGGTCTAACTGAAATCGCATGAACAGCTGTCACCTTCTCTCATGTACTTGGTTGCAGTTCACTGCTGAAAGTTAATTCTCAGCACAGAACTAGTCCATAACCACCAGAGGCCACTGCTGTTCTTTGCCTTTTCCCTGCCTGTAGCTGGGCTGGAGCGAGGAGTCAGCACACAGCAGCCCCAAGCAAAGGTCACAGGAACTTCAGTTCTTTCCGTATTTATGCTTCAGCACTGCACTTCTGCAGAGAAAATTAAATACGGTACACTCTCCACTAGCAGAGAGAACAAAAAATTATCTAAATATTGCTTACCCAACCTTAGCCTTCAGGAAAAAATGAAACCTTGCATTCTAAAAAACTGATTTCGTTCTTTGATATGATTAAATTTGGTAGCTAAAGGCAAGTTTTTAGATGTAATTTAATTAGGTATCTGAAAGGCACTTAACTTACAACTGAGGACAAAAATAGCTTCATACATTTGCAACAGAATAAATGAATTAACAAAGTAATAATTAACATTCAACGATGAGAAAACTATTAAGTAGTGCTTACAGGTATCAGTGCCCAGCCTGCCCTATTTTTCAATGAGTGATCAGAAGTACCTGATTAATACTATTTGCAGAGACTACAGGAAGGGACATTAAACTAATACATGTAGTAAATGAGGACAGGGTCATCCAGCTGGCCTAACTACACCCACATCATATTAAATGTGTTTTAATACAGGCTACTGAAACATAATAGCTTGAAATAAAGAAACTGGCCAGGTGCTGGCCATATGGGATGGGGGGGCGGAAAAAAGGAGTATCCTGGAAAGCAGTGAGAACGTGAGCACCAGAAATCTGGTTCAGTGGGAAGTGAGTTTTCAATCTAACTTTGGTGAAAAACTGAGCAGGCAAAAAATGAAAAGTAGACTTATCACTGTAGGCAGTATTCTCATAGCAGTTCCCTTTGCACAGAAATAATAGCCTTTTAAAAAAGGTATTTAAAAATTAAATTAAATTAAAAATAAAATTAAAAGGTACAGAAAGAATATGTAATTCAGAAAGCTTTAGAATCTTAACTAGGTCAAACTATGGAGATAATGAAAAAAAAATCACCCGCCAAAAGCAAGAATTTCATATTAAAAGTTTTATTTAGCAAGAAAGAGGTGTAACAAAACTCTCATTTAGAAGCTGAAGCCCTATGAATTTAAAAATGACACACAGCAGTGTCTTTGGAAGCAACAAAAGCCACGAAGAGATGGAAAAAGCTATGGATAAAACATCCTCATCTTCACATGCCCACTTTTCAGAGGGCACACCACCACTGCACACATTATAGGTGACAGAAGTAAGTATTACAACTTATGATACCCCAAAATTGCTATTAAATAATCCAGTGAGATTTTAAGATCCTTCCCCCAGGATCTCATCATGCAGTACTCAGTTCAGGCAGCAGAGCTCAGGACAGGCTGCAAACCGAACGGTGTTTCAGCACAAAACCCCACCAGGCCCTGGGGGGATGCGTTCTGGCCGATAACACATTCCCGGGGACAGGCCGAGCCCCGCGTCCGCCGTGGACACGTTACATACACACCTCTTAAGCTAACACCAAACTTGAGGATACAGAGAATAGGCAGCGAACCACCGCTCACAGGGAAGAAACCACAGCTTTGGCCAGGGCCGTCCCCCCTGCTGCTGTGGCCCGGGAAGGAAAGCCTCACCCCTCCCGCTGAAACGCCCCCGGAGACCCCATAGCCCATACCACACGCAGCCATACTCCACCAGGGCCCAATGGGGCCTAGCGGAGCCCTACACCCACCCACGTCCCACACCTCCGCGCATGCACCAACACACCAGAACGTGCCAATCGCCGACCTCAGCTACTCCAACCCCCGCTTCCGGCGCATGCGCACCACTTGCCCTACCACCCCTCCACGACCTCGTTGCCTCCGCCGCGCTTTCCCCCATTCCGCGGCGTGAAGGCGCCATCAGTGCGCCTGCGCCGCCCGCTCTTGTCTGCCCGTGAGTTCTCTTCCCGCTCGCTCCTCTACCCCCCCATTCCCATACACCTCCCCGCCGCCACGGTGAGCCCGTGTGCGCCTGCGCCAGCCCCCAGCCGGGCGCGATCCCACAACGCCGGGCCCCCGGCGGCCCGTGTATGGGGCCGGGTTCGCGCTGTCGTCCCCGCCCCCTTCGTCCCCCTTCACCAACCGCCGCTTCCTCCGTCGTTGCCAAGTGTGTGTGTGCTGAAAAAGGGGGGGAGGGCCAGGGGGGTGGGGGGAAGGAGGGAGGGGGCAGCCATGCCGAGGGGGCGGCTTCCCAAACCCAGCAGGGAGACTAGCAAGGCCGGCAGCGAGTCAGGTAAAACAGCGCGGCCGGGCTAGCGCGATACGCGCCCAGGGAGGGGGGCGGCGGCGGTGGTGAAAGAGCGGTCGCTGCGAGAAGGCGAGAAGCCTCCGCGGGCTCCGCATATAGTCCCCGGATATGGGGGAGGAAGGCCGGGTCTATTGTGCGAAGGTATAGGCGAGAGGGCGGAGGGAAGGGGAAGCGGCTGGCCCCGGCCCTGCGGAATGATACCGAGTGGGCAGCTCTCGTCGCCCCACACAGCGGGCTCGTGCCTGGCTGCTCGGCTCGCTAAGCCTCGCAGGCGGCCCGCAGCTTTCTCGGGTCAGCGGCGGCATCTGTAATGGCCTCTCGCCCGCAGAGGGCGCGGGGGGAGCTGCTGGCGGCGCGGTTGCTGCCTCCCTTGTCCCACTCGCCGTAGGGCGGCGGCAACGCTGCCGCTGGGGGGTTGCTCGGCCTACGTCAGCGGCCTTGCCTTCCTCTTCCTCACGGCTGCGGGAGCGGGTCCCGGTGCGAGGCTGGCTGGAGCTGGGGAGGGCCGGAGGAAGAGCCCTGTCTGGCCAGCGGCAGGCAGAACAGGACAGAACAGGAAAGCTCCGGGTCCTTCCGCTGCTGTTCTTCCCTTCCCACTGCTTCCCTTCCCCGCGGGCCAGATTAATGAGAGCTTCGAATAAAGGGTGATAAACCAGTGAAAATAAAGTGGAACGCTTCTATCTCTCTTACTTTCAAGAAGGAGAGCTTTTTTTTTGATTTTTTAGGCTTTAAAACTCCTCATTGTAGTCGTGTTCTTTGTGTGTATATGTATAAAAAAAGAACCGTTTTTCTCACCCAAACGTGTTGGTCTGTATCGCACTCCAGTTTCGAATTTCTGCCTGCATTTCAGTGTCGTTGATGAGAATACTTGAGGGCACGATTTGTTTGATGGGCTTGTTTTGGGTCTTTTTTATTTTTTTTGTCAGCAGTTTGCATCTTCGTGGCTCTTTTGTGTAGTTCATTGCTGCTGATGTTAGCAGAGATCTGTAAGTAGTATCTGAGTAAAGCTCACAAACGTTAACATGCTGTGCTTGAGGTAGATGCAATGCTCATCAGTGACTTCTCTAGTGGAACCACATAGCAGTAGATTTTTTTATTTTTTTTTTTTTTCCTACCACATAGAATGGGGAGAGTTCATAAACCATTCAAATGCTATGGTTTTTTCAGTCACAAAAAGTCAACTAATGAATATTTTTAGTACACATTTAGAATGTTTGGTTTTCTGAATGCTTGCAGATGAGCTCTGGCTCTTCAAGAGGAATGTGTAGGTGAGCCTTCTGTGGAATACTTTTTGTAGACTTGAAATGTGCTGGCAGGCAAAAAGAAAAGGTGCTGTACTGTTACATGAGTATTGGGAAGTTGGATAAAATATTTTCTCCAGTAGGGAAAGCCAGATGGGCCACAGGTTTTTATTATGTTGTGCTTTTTTTTTTTTTTTTTTTTTTTGAAGCCATTGGTCTCAGCTTTTGAACACTGAATATATAAAGAAGGACCCAAAGAGCTTTGACTGTCACCAGTTTTGGAAGCTGAGTGGAGTTTTTTTAAAGTTTATTTTACCTACAGTGTCTCTTGAATTCTCTAATAGCTCTTGCAAGGGTACATGTGTATCATATGCATGTAAGCTCCTGCAATAAAAGCAGGATGTATGGTTGAGAAAAAGATCAAAACTGAGGCAAGCTGTCCAGAAAAACTGTCTGTCGGGTATATCCGTTTGGCTTGTAGCTGGACCTTGGTTTTAGATCCTTACTATGGTAAGAGGTTTGGCTGACAGGACTTACTTTGAGTTTGATCATAGATTGTACTTTTCATGTATTGATTTATTTAAAAAGAAATTGGTAATAATGAAATTGTTTCATAGAGGCAGTTTGACTGCAGACAACAGTTTAGAATTACAGGGTCTGGGCTACCACAGATATTCAGAGACTACAGCAGTCTGCAACTGCAGGGACTCTGCCCTGTGTAGGCAAATATTGTGGGTTCTGGAGTCTTATGGCTGGTGAGAGAGATTTCAGCAGTTTGAGAAAACAGACAAATCAGTGTTGGCAAGCATCTAGTATTTTTCCACACTTACATGTGGCTAAAAGAAGGTTATGAATGAAGAAGCTCTGGCTGAACAGGACAGCTTGAGTCTGGGAGATTTGTGTTCTCAGAATATTTGGCTGTTCATCCAATTCACATGCAGGCTGACAGGCTTTGAAAACTGGTTGTGAATTCCATAAGTTTCACTTTTAAGCAGGAGGAATTTTATTTAGAAAATCGTTTTTTACAAAAAAAAGTGTTGCTCTCTGTAGTTGTACAGTCTGTATATTTATGATAATACAGCTTTGTTTGGAAGAAAATAAGGGTATGTAGGTAATGTGTTGTGCAGCCTCCTTAGACTGTTTTAACCACCCTACATGTCAAATACTAGAGCATATTCTTTGTTCTAGGAATATTAACTATGTTAAATAAAAAAAAAAAATGAACCTAGGCAGCAATAGTTAAAACAATATCTTGGCCTCAGTGGCTGCTATTCAAAGAGAATTTTTATTGCATTGGAGTGTTTCCCCAAAACCATCTTGCAATTACCTCTTTTTTAACTTGATTGAACTGTTGACCTCTCTGTTAGGCACAAACTGAAGCACAGGAAATTATGTCTGAGCATGAGGAAGCACTTTTTACTGTGAGGGTGACTGAGCGCTGGTGTTGGTTACACAAAATGTGGAGTCTCCTTCCACAGAGGTATTCAAACACCATCTATGTGCAATCCTACAAAACTGGCTTTAGGTGGCCATCACTGAGTGCAGGGGTTGGACAAGATGTCTTCCAGAGGTCCTTTCCAACCTTAACCATTCTGTGAGCCTCTTTGAGGGGGGTGAAGTATAGGGTATGATTCTCAAGAAGCTTAAAAGAGCTAATGTTCTGTTATTTGGGGTTTTGCTGCTCCTTGATTCTTGCTCTGGCTGCTTAGCAGTGATTGTATAGCAAATCCTTTTACAGAGATGTGGTCTTCCTTGGCTCTTGCCTTTCTGAAAATTTCAGGATGAGACCTTGAGTATATATGAAGCAAGAATGCATTAGGAAAACTGTTACTTTATGCAGATCTTGAAGAAGGCAAGGGACAAGCAGCTTTTAACCTTTAATAGGTGTTAACACGCTAATAGCATTTAGGTTCTGGTGACATAGCCTCTAACATGAGAAGGACGTTAAAAAAGAATTATTCATGTGTGTGGCCTCCAGTTTCCAGTGTGACTGCTGTGATTCTAAGTAACCCACATTGCAGCGTTTGAACTGTCAAGAGTTTCAGGCCATGTGAATTTTCTGTGGTCTGTTCTGCATCGTTGCCAACATTCATTTGAGAACCACTGGCTGAGAGGCAGTTCTGTGTACTCTGTTCCCTTAGGAGTCTCTATTAAACACTAGAAAGTGATTCTTACTGCTAGTGCAGCTCAGGTAGCACAAAGAAAACACGAAGGGAAGTTTTATTGTGTTTTATTTGTATTGGTATAAGTTTTCTCATGTCTCTTTCTAAATATAATTATTTCTCTGATTTAAGCTTGGATATCTCAGCAATACTTTCTTAGTAATAATCCCTCAAACTGTTACCTTTGCTTTTTGTTTTACTAAGTGACTTTGCATAAAATATTCTTTGTATCCTTTTTTCTAAGATATTAGAATAGTGGAAGATGCTGATTTTAATTATTTTTGGAACTTGGGAGAAGTGCCTGAAAATTGAAAAGAAAAAGCCTTGAAACACACAAGTGTTTTGGAAGATGCAATGTAATTTTGCTTTGACATAAGTTTTTAAGAATATGGTAGGTCTCATATTGTGAGGATGTTATTTTGGAAAATCTTACTCAGCTTTAATTAGAATTTAGCAATGAAGAGCTGCTATTAAGCTGGAATTAAATACCAGGCTTTTACTGTTCAATTAGATAGCTAACGGAATTAGTGTTTGAAGACATACTTCTTGTAGATCCAGAGTAATATTTTGGGCGCTTAAGAGTTATTAGCTACTCTACAAAGGTTTTCTGTAGGTCCTGTGACAGCTTAGGTGAAAACTTGAGACTTCATCACTGGTTCTTTCTGCTAATTTTGTCACAGTGAATGCGTAGTTGTTACCATGAGTTGGTAGTCAGTCGTTCTCTATTACTGTTATTATTTCAGAATGTGCAAGAAGGATTTTTCCTGCACCCTTGGCTGTCTTCCCCATAGAGAATGTCCTTTCAATGTCTACCAGTGCTGCATGTCACTGAATAGGAGCAACATGAAATAAGCAGTTTTGACTTTTACAACTGTCTGATCACTTTCAAATAGCAGACAAGGAATTCTTCGAAAAGCAAAGCAAAATATGAGTGGAGTTTAAACTGAATATTTCGTGCCTTCAGAGGGTGTGAATTTTAACAGAATTTGCATATGAAGAGTGGTAGATATTAAATACACAAAGATAAGAAACACTGAGAAGGCGATGTAGCTTTAAGTCTGCCTCTACAGAGCTGACTATTTTGTATGCTGTCAGCCCTCTAGCATCACTTAGGGTGTGGGCATATTGAACTAGGGGAAGTCAGTTCTGAGGCTTTACATTCCAATTTTATGTTACTGAGGAAAAATGCAACTTGAATTCCCTGGATAAATCTTCTCTGAATTTATATTATGTAGATTATTTTAGTAGTTGTGCACTAGGATTTAAGGTGGTGACCTCTGGCTGATCAGAATAGGTAAGTGATGTTGTACAGAGAAGAATGAAGAGGTTGTGGTACTGCTTCTGTGATGTAGGCTAAATCTTTTAAATACGATAGGTTTGGATAATTCCTTTTTAAAACACACCAAAGGAACAACTACTTAAACTTTTGCCTTAGAAAAGGTAATCTTTAGTCTGTAACAGTTATACTTCTGTTTGGTCATCTCACTGTTCTGCAGTAAAAAAATCAAAGTTCATATATGAGGGGTATGGTGGGTCTTAGTGAGAAGATAGATTTAGATTACATTGGTGTATTTTAATTCCACATTATTTCCTCATACTTGAAATATGTCTACACCTTTTCCCCGATAATCTCTGCAGTTAAGTAACTTGGGTTTAAGTGTGATAACGTAAGCCCTTGTTCTGTACCTTCTCCATTGCTTTCTGCCAATTGCAGTAAGAAATGGCAGGTCATCATTGTTTTATTCTCTATTGCAGTTGTGCTCATACCTTCATACCTCATTTCTATGCATTAAGTATTTCCAAATATAACTAAATTTCTGTTTGAGGCAGCTTTTGTCTTTTGAGTTTTTCTGCTGTAGTTGGGTTGTGTTCACTCTTGAGGAGAGGCAGGGACACCTTCCACCAGACCAGGTTGCTCAAAAGTCCCATCCAGCCTGGTCTTGAACACTTCCAGTAGTGGGGCAGCCACAGCTTCTCTGGGCAGCCTGTTCTAGTGCCTCACCACCCTCATAGTGAATAATTTTTTTCCTAAGATCTAATCTAAACCTACCCTCTGTCAGTTTAAAGCCATTTCCACTTGTCCTATCACTTGTAAAAAGTGTTAAAAAGTTCCTCTCCAGCTTTCTGGTAGGCCCTCTTTAGGTATTGGCTGTTATAAGGTTTTCCTGGAGACACGGCAGGGAGGTTGGAACTATGTGATCTTTAAGGTCACTTCTAATCCAGACCATTCTGTGATCATCTAGCAATTTGATTAGGTAATTTTGAAGTTTCTGTTAACAGTGTAGTGGCTGGGTGCAGGTAAGGGTCAAAGTCTCAAGCATGAGACATTCAAATCATGCAGAAACAACTGGAAAACACTAGCTTGGTGTATTCATATGTAGCTGTCAAAAAAGTGTAACTCCTGTTCTAGAATATTTACCAATAAATATAGTAGTATTTACCTGAATGTCAGATGAAGCTGTATCAGAGTTGGTTAAGGAAATGCCAATTTTCAGTTATCTGTGATAGGTCAGGATGATGTGGATGGTGTATCAATGTAGTAGGTTGACCCTGCCTGGCCATTGAGCAAGTAGCTGTAGAGTGCTTGCTTCCTCCTGCGGGAGAGTTGGTAAAAACCCCAACCAACAAAAAGCAGCACAGCTGCAACCAAGTGGTGCAAAGGCAACATTCATCACCTCTTACAAGCAGACTGATGCGCAGTCAGTCTCTGAGCAAAGACTAACCCCCAAGTTTGTATTGCTCAGCATGATGTTGCATGGCATGGATTATCCCTGTGGTTAACTTGTCTGCTGTCCCCTACAACCTCTCTCCCACTCTCAGCCAAGTCATGGTGGTGGCAGAGTGAGAAACAGGCAGCCTTCACACTGTACAAGCACTGTTCAGCACCAGCTAAAACACTGACATATCATCAGCATTGGTTTATTCTCAAGCTTAACACAGCACCATATGGGCTCCGATGAAGCAGGTTAACTTCATCCCAGCCAGACCCAGTACATCTGCTTAGCATCTAATTAGCCATTAATTCTGTGTCCTGTCAAGCTTCTCTGCTGCCCACAGTACATCAGGGTGGCTATGCAGTTTCTGGACTCTTCTGTGGTCCTGAAAAGAGTGCAGCTGCTTTGTGTTGGCAAATGCTGAGCAGTTTCATTTCAGCAGTGTGTTCCTTGAAGCTAAATGTCTGGACTAGTACTGCTGTAAATTCCAGATTGAGTATTGACCAAAATGTAATAAAACTACCTTGTGTTACATGAAAAACTCTTGATTGTTTTCTGGTTTGTGTTTTGTTTTGTTTTTTTTTTTTTCTTTAACCGATACATGGACTGAGAGTTGAGTCCCCTGACCTTCCCATTAGAAGTCATAAGGAATGACTGTTAGCTAGTTTTAAGTGTAGTGACCTAGATTTAAACTAAGCTGATGCTTTTATGATTGCAGAGCTAAAAAAAATGTTTTAATGATTTGTTATCATTTGAGTTCTATGACTTCAAGTGTAGTATGAGGAAACATCAGTATTGCTATTCCTGTTTTGTTCTCATGTCCTGCCGCTTTCTTTCCACTCATACGTTGGTAAATAGGTTTTGATAGGGTCAGACCCTTTCATCTCTAGACTTGACAACTGCCATTTAACTTCAGAGACAAGTTTGCATCCATGAATTCTGCAAGCTTGACTGTTGTATTTGCAGTGTCCTCTCAGGTGGATGTGAGTAGGCTATTAGAGATCTAATAAGGCTGTCCTGCATTTACAGCTGGATGAGTCCATCTGCGCCTTGCAGAGAGGACTGCAGGCTGCTGCGAGGCATAATGCTGCTTACATAAGGAAGGAATGGTTTGAGAGTGCTCTGATTCTGTCTTCTCCATCCACATTGAATTGTTATCAGTGGCTTATAGCAGAGAGCACCTGCTTGCTGACTCAAGGCCTGAGGTTGAGTTTTCATGAAGGTTCTATCACAGACATCTGTAGCAGAGTTGACCTAAAGCTCGATTGCTGCTGCTCTGTGAGGGGCAATTAATTTGAAAAAAAATAGAAGGTTGTAACATTAAGAGTATTTAAATAAGCCCACCTTAAACTGAAAGTTTATTATCATTGATAGGTACTTTGCAAATCTGATTCTGGTATTTTTAGGCACTTTGGACAAACTGTAAGAATACAGACAAAATGTATGTTGGATGGTGCATAATGAGCTAAGTGCTCCCTGTTTAGTTTGATTCTATTGATACTGGACCATCTCTCTCAAGCTGTGATAGAATAGGGTTGATTTATATTGCAACTAGCCACACATGGCTGGTTGCAACATAAACAAAAATAACATTAAAAAAAGGGGACAGTAGCCTTTGCTCTGTTTCCATGTAGTTAATATTAATAAATGGCAGCGTTTTAAACTTTGCAGTCGTTCAGTGAGGTTTATAATTTGTTTTAATGTGCAGACCTGAAAGAATCACTTATATTTCAGGGGATTTGTATCAGTTACTCTAATATCCATTTTGTGTTTTCTGTGTGTATGTTTGTTTATGGATGTCAGTAACTAACTTTTCTCTAGTAAGAGCATGCCACTTTTTCAGATGTTTTTGTTAACATTTTATCAATCATTTAACGTATTCTCTAACTGAAAACTTGAACTTCTAATTTTCTGTTGTTGACTTGAATGGCATTCTGTTAGTTCATTAACAGTAAATGACAGTAAACTTGTGTTTTCATCTGGCCAGCGTGTATCTGACAATAGATTGCTTAATCTGTGTACCTAATATTTATATTTTTGTGAGAATATAGGCACCATGTTAGCTGTTTATGGTAGAGTTGCTAGTCTGATAAATGATGAATTGTGACCATTGAAAGCAATGTCACATATGTCAGTATTTTTATTTTGTTTCCTTTAGGTGCACAAGGAATGTTTAGAGTTGATTTTTTAATTAACAAATTTTTCAGTGCATTTAAAAGTGCATGATCCATAGTCCACTGCCAGCCTCTTGAACTGGCATCATCTGCATGCTTTGAGGGATTTAAAAATATTAGCCTTTAAGATAGGTTCAGCATTTTGCAGTGTTTGGCTTGTTTCATGATCCAAGCCGATGCATCTAAAAGCATTTTTTCTCTGATAAAAGATGATTGTACAACTGTGTTTTATTGCTGATTTCCCTGATACAGGGTAATGCACGTTATTACCTTGACCTGCTATGATATAGAAGTATCAGTGTAAATAATATCTTCATCTGGTTATTAATTCTTCTAACAAAAAGCTTTGCCAAACTGATATTTCATTTTTACATTAAGATGAAGATAGACCCAGGGCAAACTTCATGATTTTGTGACATCTGTTTGAAGTCAAAATACATCTCACTTTCTACTTTTTTAATTAACAATGGCTTTCCTGTTTTTCTGTCCTCCCAGTTCCAAACACAAGGTAACGGTTTAGTCCTTGCTGGTATCCAATGGCTTGATTTCAGTAGGGATATTACTCTGAATACTCTCCTTGTTACTGAAGAATAAAATAAGTCACTTCCTGCATCTTTCTAATAAAAAGGAGCTGTGCAACTCACAGAAATACCCAGTATTTGGCTGGCAATAGAGGATCGGAGTATTTTAGTGAGAATACAAGTGAAAAAAGATTATAGTCTCATCTTTCACTTAAGCTATTTCAAACACAGTGTTAATGAGTAGATTAATTTGTATTTTATTTTAATCTGCATTAGATCTCAATCCTGCTCTCTGAGTGAAACAATTGAACTTTCAGAATTGTTTAAAGTCCAAAATGGACATGATTTTCTATTCATACTGACTGTAACTACTTGGAACAGTCTTCAGCCTGATCTTTCAATACTTGAGTTTTTGAAGATTTCTGGAATTAACCTAAACGTGATTTTTTTTTGTGCTTTATCCTTAAGGATTTCTGTAGTAGGAGTCCTCTGCCAAGTCAAGCTGCACTGTAGAGTCCAGTTGTGGATTCTAAGGTCCAGTCCCGACTCCCACACATCTGTCTTTCGCTCTTAAACAATACGAAAGATAGGACCAAAAAAGCGTAAGTTTTGGCTTTGGAAAGAGTTACAAAGACTTTTCTTTGAAAGACTAATACTTAAGATGTTACAGATGTAAGCAATGAATTTTCTGAGTATGTGCCTTCTTCAGAGGCCTTCAGGGAGGCAGAAAGTCTTTGCAGGCAGCTCAACAGTTATGATCACATATGAACTAGTCTTGAGAAACTCCTGACACTTCTACATGGAATGTGATGTGCTCAGCTCCTCATTGCTCAAAGTTTCGGCTAATTTTTCTGTTCTTTCCTATGAGATATTTTAAGATTATGCTTTTGTTACCCCTTTCTGTTTATTTTAGTGGCGATCATTTCCTTCTATTTAAAGAAACTGAAATACCTACTTGCTGCATATCTCTGCATCAGGTGTTATGATTTCATACACTTAGAGCCAACAAATTCTGTTTAACATCACAAGGACTTTGTTTTTTCATTAACATATTGGTAATTTAAACTCCTTTTTGAATTGCAGAAGAAAAATCATAGCCTGTAGATTAATTAGTATTGCAGTTGATGCAGATATGATAGACATTATAATAAAAATGATATATAGAGAACTATTATTGACCTAAAAAGTAAATAATTTGGTAATATTCAAACGCTAATGAGCATGTGGCTTTTTCTGTTTCCATTTGTAGAAAAGTTAGTACCTTTGATTATTTCAAAGTTACTCTTCTGCTACTTCAGTTGCTTAGTTTTTGGCTGGTGTCTTTGATCTCAAGAGTGAATATTTAAAGATGATAATCTCTTTGGTGCATGGAGAAGGCTTAAAGGCCGTTCTAAAGTAATGGATTGGATCATTCTTCAGTTGTCAGTTTAAAGTGAGAGGTCAGGCCTTCATGAGGTTTAACAATTACGCCTTTTAGTAGGGGATAGGAAAGCTTGCGGTACATTTTCATATAGCCTGAGTACTGGGGTGGAGTTTTCTTTTGTTTCTCTTTTTCTTGTCATGCCAGTATTTACAGAAACTGATTTTATACCCTTTATTTGGGTATATTTATCATAAGGGTGCTTAAAAGACAGTGTCTTGTAATTAAAGCTGTGTTGCTCAGCTTTTGAAGAGATGTGACCACTTCAGGGATGTGATTGTTAGCGTCTGCGTATATTGTCAATTTAAAACTGAGAGTCCTGTAATGCATTCTAAAGGATGGAGTAGGTTCAGTTTGTACATACTAAATATTTGTGATATTTATGCAGTGTATTTTGATCTAACAGAAAGATGTATAACTACACTTTGCAAAGCAGAAGTTAAGTGGTCAGGACACAACATGTACTGGCTTTTTTTTTTTTTTTCCCCTTGTAAATGATGTATTGAATGAAGCAGGACTTTGAGGTAGGTGCAGTACGGAACAGAAATACTATATGAATCATAATCTTTGGTTTCCCTTGAGGAAATGTAAACAGGATGCTGTGAACTTCTAGTTGTGTTGTTACTTCCTATGCCTAATTCTTACATACATGCTGAGGAGTACTGACTTTCTTAAAGGGAAACATCAGGCCTATCTAGAAACCAGGTTTCTAGATATTAAAATCAACATTCCCTTTTTTTGAATCCTGTCGCATTCTGTTGATGCACTTTTTGAGTTGTGGCAGTGTTTGAATGCTGTGCATATTTTCTCTTTAGTGTCTTTAATGTGAAGCACAAGTCAATAATTTCTTTTTTTTCATACTGTTGATACTGCTTTGAATGATCTTGCCTATTTTAACCCCTCCTGCCAACTGCTTAAGGTTTGTCTTAAATGAACATTAATTCCCTAGTAATACAATATCTGCTCCAAGTATAAAATCTGTTTTAACTTAGTTTTATTAATGTTTTCCTTATATCGTAAGTATTTATAGGACTGGGCTCAGCCATTTGAGCAAGAGGATGTAGAAGCTTGCAACTTGTATATCAGAAGTTGTGTGATACTGTAGGAGTTCAAAGCAAGAAAACTATATGGCTTAGACTGGGTATATTAAAAAAATAACTTTTTCTCCACTGAATTCGTGTTTATGCAGTTTTGACTTGCAGTTTATTGCATCTCAGTTATTTGAAACATTGGTGTTGGTTTTACAACTGTAAAGGCAACTTATAAATTTTTACATTGCCAGAAGTAGAAGAAAGAAAAAATGCCAATATTTTTCTTGAAGAAAAAGAGAGAAGGGAGCAGGAGAGGGCAGAAAACCCCTGGCAGTATCTTACTCATACCTAGTGTGTTTGGCAGCATTTTATTTTGTTGCATAAACACTTGATGGATGTTTATGAAGCACAAGAATTACTTTCAAATTACTAGGAAAAGATGATTATTTATCTTCTTAGTGACTGGCAGTTAGAGGGATGGATAGATTCTTTTGATTCTGCGTCAATGGAAGCAGTATTGTTTATGTTTGAGATTTTCAAGATCCTGTGAAGTTAGAATCTTGTATAAGTCAGAATCTTACAAGAGTTTAAATAGTTTCTGCTTCAGAGAATTCCATTTTTTGCAGTAAATTATAAGTAAATGAAATGTGAGTTCATCTAAATGCTTTGATGCTTGTTTTGTAGATGATGTTCTGACACTGAATACAGAGAACAGTAATTTTCCCTACCAAGTATCTAACTTCCGTAAGTGTGAGATTTGTTTGTTGTCTTTTCAAAAAGAGACCCAGTTCCAGCGCCATATGAGGGATCATGAGCAAAATGACAAGGTATGAACTTTAGTAGATACTAACTTAGAAAATAGTGTATATTGGTATTCCTGTATACTGACAAGTAAAGCTAACACAAGACATTATTTTCAGTTGTTTTTAATCACAATCACTAATAATTATTACTTGGGGACCTCAGAGTTTTACATTTTAGGAAGTTGCTTTTTCATGTTTCCTTTGAGACAGGACCTTCCTTTGATACCATTTAGTCATACTGTTGTTTCCTGTTCAGTAATTTTTAACAGTTTTCTTTGATTTATAAAATATTCAGGTAGATGGGAAAATGTATACAGAGAACTAGTTACACAAGTTTCAGTGTTGTAAAGTTGATACATGAACAATGGAAGTTGATATTGTTAAAACCATGCTTTTGCACACTTGTCTAAGAGTCTTCATATCTAATAGTAAAGAAGCTCTTAAAGAATGAAAACTGATTGTGCAGATAGCAACTGAAGAGCAGTCAATCCTAGCATAAACTAAGCTCTTCACTGGTTTGATTATTGGTTTTGCTTAAGAAGAGTTCATGATCTCAGCTAAAATAGGAAAATTTATTTCTGTCTCTTGCTCATTCTTCTCTCATGCTAACTGCAGTCTCCTCAGACAGTCTCAGTTTTGAGTCTCTGCTTTCTTTAATACCCCTGCCTCCTTTCCCCATATGCTCTTGAAATGCTGTGTTTGCATTTCCAGTGCAGATGCAAAGAAGATAGTCTAATTCTGGTATTATTAAGGATCATAAACATATGTGGATGCTTGATTTTGCTCTTTTATTTTAAACATTTTGTTTTCTGTGGTTTTATGTGTCATCTAGGGTATATGTAACTTATGGGAATATTAAATTTTTTCTTTATTTTTGTGGTTTTAACAGCCTCACCGATGTGACCAATGTCCAATGTCATTTAATGTTGAATTCAACTTGACACTTCATAAATGTACTCACAATGGTGAAGATCCTACGTGTCCTGTATGCAACAAGAAATTCTCCAGAGTAGCCAGTCTGAAAGCTCATATAATGCTGCATGAGAAAGAAGAGGTAATTCATTAAAGCTCATAATTTAAATTTTGAAAAGACATGTCATATAGGTAAAGGATAAAGTACAACCATTATGCTTTAGATTGGAGGATTGAATAAATGGTCTTATTTAGAAAAAATAAAATCTTAGTGGTAAGTCTGTTTTAATAATAGTAGCAGAAATTAATATACTGAATATAAGCAAGTGTTCCCATCCAGTTTTTACTAAGAGATTCTGTGCATATGTGATAGAGGTATCACACATGAACGTTAACTAATTAATTACAAATACTTTTAAAGCAATTTCTGTGACATGATGTACTGCTTGTAATAGTCTGGGTAATTATTTTTAATGGCAGATTTCATGGTGAGGCACTCTCACCATATATTTTTTGAATCATGAAGCTGGTTCCCTCATCTAGAACTCCCACCCCTTTTTTTCAGTGGTTGTTTTGCTTGAGAAGACTTCTTGTTCCTTTTCATCTCACGATTCATTTTCGGTTTTTACAAGGCATTGGTTAAATTCTTAGCCGTTAATGCATACTAGTATTTTGCACACTTTATATTCATTACTGAACCAGGCAGGAAATGCCATCTGTAGAGAATATATTCCTTCTTTAGTCTTGCTACCAGTTTAGCTTTTATCACATAATACAACAGTGATGAGATGAGAGGAGGACTTGAATACAGTTTTGTTGCATTTTAATTTATTCATAATGATACATAGCTCAATAGGTGTTTATTGAGGAGATTTGATTTATGAGTTGCTAAAAACATGATAATAAGGAAACTGAGCATCAAGAAGGATGCCCGAGTGATTTTTTTAGTATACATTTCTATAACCAAGTGGGTTTTTTTCATCCACTTCAGCAGGTACGATTTGGATACTCAGTGCAGATGTCAAGGATAGGTTGTATGATGCATTCCAGTATAAAATTGAGTCTGCAGCTTTAAAATGTAATTTATAAAAATATGAACACTTTCAACTGCTAATGAACCTGTTCTTATAATGCCCTGTATTTCTCTGATAAACCTGAGATGAATGTGGCAATTCACAGTGAATTGCAGGGATGACTTTCCCCATAAGTAGGCACAGGGAGAACTGGAATTTGAACTTGAAGGAGAGTGTCTTGACAACAGCAGTTGCTGTCACTCAGGAATTTTTTTTATAATGTGCAGGATAAGTAGTTAGTTATCAGTGGAGCACATTCTCCCTCCTGTTCACTATTCTTACTTTTGCTGTTAGAAGGATTAAAAATCTGAAAATAGAGTAAAGATACATACTCATTTGGGGAACATACATAGTGGTTGAGGAGATTGCTGCACAAAGCTGATGTTTGGATAACTTTAGACTTGTTTTGTGCTGCATCAGCCAGCTTTATGTACAGATGATTGCAGAAGGGCAATAACAATAAACTAGGTGGATTGGCTTCTTAGAGCTATCCAGTTGATTTGGAAAAGTATGCCTGTCTGTTGAGATGCAGGTTTTCATGATTGATTACTTCTGTGAGGGATTCTAGAAGGAATTTTCTGGGCCATTGAAATCAAGCTTGCAAGAGACTTAACTTTTCTCCTCATGTTCTTTGGTAATTTGTGATAAACTGCTGTAACAGGAAAAGTGATAAACTGCTGTAACAAAAAAATGCCACATTTGAAACTCCTCACTTTAAGAAGTCACAAAAACCGTACCTTGTTTAAATTTGCCTAGCCTTGTAGATGATTCTTGATTCTGTCCGTTTCCTCCGTGAAAACAGACAGTGGTATCCACTGCTGCTTTTTGGCCTAGTGAGACAGGAATGCTAAATAAAATTGAAAAAAAAATTGATAGCATTGAAACTGCTAATATGTCTTCTTTCTCCATGAGCATGAGGTTTTCTTGGGCTTTGGGAAAACCTTGACATGTTGGAAAAGATAAAACTGGTATTTGGTTGATATAAAGTGAAAATTCCATCACTATAAAATCCTGTTGAGGGGGGCTTTTTGTTTTGTTGTTGTTTGGTTTTTTAAGAATGTTCATTGTGTATGATTTCTGCTGTCTTACAATTCAGGAGCAATGGTCTTAAAGTGCAAATTAAAATCTTTTGCAGATGGTAGGAGTCGTCAATACTAAACAGGTGAAGATAGTGAGTTCCAAAGTGTTCTTTTAGATACTGCATTTGATAAGATAAAAATAGTCAATACAGGCAGAATTAGTTATTTCTGAGTTTGGGAATTTTAAGTATTATACAACAATATATCAGCCCATTTTGTTTAATGTTGAAATGTGGGTTTAACTATAGTGAGGTTAACAGTGTGCAGTTACTTTTTCTGTGTGTGGTGGTGGATATTTTGTTTGCTTGCTTGAAGCCAAAAAAATAAATCTGATACTGCCTATTCTGGAGAGCAGCTATTGTACTTTATATATTGCTGTGTTTTGGTACAGTTTTTCTGTTTTATTATGACCCTGCTTTCGCACAGCAAATTCCACAGTAACAAATAAAAATACGTAGACTTCCATTGTCTGAAATACTTCATTAGCTATTCTTTCTTTGTGGAAGTTGCTTAATAGAATGGAATAGCAACTTAATGTCATAGCTATGTGTGTGTGAAAAATGCTGAGAAGTGATTGACAAACTCAAATTTGTTGTCCATGAGCTTGGTATAGTATGCGTTGATACTTTTTCACCACTTGCACAGAAAGATTGTCATAAACCAGATTGGTTGTATAAGAACAATATTTTTCAATAAGAAGTATTCTTACTCAGATTTAAATGTAGATCCCTGAAAAGAAAGTAATATTTATAGTCCTGCACTGTAACGAGTCCAGTAATAATGATCTCTAGGTTAGATTAAGCAAGCCGTTTTTGGGGTAGTGTTTCATTTCATTGGAGTACCTCAGATGTTTTGTCTGGCAATATTGCAGATTTTTTGTTTCTTTCAGACTTACGGAACAAAATCATTGTCATAGCATTTTAACAATAGTACTGCATATCTTTAGTCCTCTTGATTAAAATATTCTTGTCAATATCTTTATTTAAATGAACACTTGGGCATTTTTTTTCCTCTCATCAAAGAGGAAAAAAATGAGGGGAGGATAAAAAATTTGCAGTGATAATCACAATTACTGAAAAATGAACAGACACGAAAAGTGTCTGAAGTAACTTACACACACCAGTAAGGAACATATAACAAATGCATTGCCAAAGAGATTGTGAATATTTTTATACATTTAATCTTAACTTTCTGTTTAGATTTTGTAAAATAAAGACACACTGAGAAATAAAACTAATGGTTTCGAAAAGCAAAGTGAAGTAAAATAATTGCAGAGCTTTGTTTTCATTGAAACAATATTTGACTTTGATTCTCCCTCTGAATTTCAGAGGAATGGGAATGCTTTTGCATCAAACATTTTACGTATAGCTTCCATTCTAAATGGCATGGAATACTAATGTAACTGGAAAGTGGTATGTTTAACACTGCTGTAAAATTAATGGGTTGAAGAGATATCTGTCAAAAACATTATGTGTCCCTGTTTATTTCTGTCATCTTTTCTGTGAAGGTAGTTCAAGAAAACTCAGTAGTAACTGTGGTGGGATTACTGTTAAAAAGTGACAATCTGTATAATTTAGCCAGGAAAGTAAAATGCCTGAATCTACAGTTAAGCTAGTTTTGCTTAGAAAGTAGTATTTTTTACCAGTGTTTGTTGGCCATAGTGTAATGGCATTGAGATAATTTGCTGTATCTTGAACTAGCCTTCCAAGGAAATAGGGAGTAGTGATTATGGTAGTGAACTACTTGTTTCTGAACATTTTCAGAATTCAGTTTCTGTGGAGTTTCTTAAAATACGAAGTATTACCATAAGCTTGTAATGATTCTTGTTCATGATTTATATTATGGGGCTTGAAAGATTTTTTTCTTGTATACTTCTGTTGCTGCTTGCTTCCAGCTGCCAGTGTCCGTAGAAGGATACATTCATCTACTTGAACAAAGCTTGTGCGTGCATACTGCTATTTGAGAATCTTTCAAAAAATCTGTCTCTCTTATCTTTCAGAACCTTATCTGTTCAGAGTGTGGAGATGAATTTACTTTACAGAGTCAGCTTTCCATACACATGGAAGAACATCGTCAAGAATTGGCAGGCAGTAGGATCCACAGCTGCAAGTCTTGCAAAAAGGAATTTGAAACCTCCTCACAGTTAAAGGAGCATATGAAAACTCACTATAAAATCAGGTGACAATCATGGGATTGTAACAAAATGAGATGGTTTTTGTTTGGTTTTTTTTTTTTATGGTGGTAGCTGGGAGAGGCTGAAGTAGCATTTCCAGTAAGCCAAGTGCCGTGATCTATGTAGATCGCTTCTTTTCTTTGGTGTGCTGTTATGAAATGGCATTTGTTTTTCAAAGCCTTGCTAAAAGTAGGTGCTATTTTTAGAGGCCTTTTTTTTTGTTCCCTTCTGTTTTTGTATTAAGGCACCCATGCTAAGCATAATTCCATCTGCTACCTATCTGTAAACACAGGTTAAGTTTTTCTGATCCAAATGATATCTGAGTGTGTTTATTTGTGATCTTCAAGGCTCTTGGCAGTGCGATGAAGCAAATGTATATTAATTTTGCATAGCACTTATTGTAATTGCAAAAGTCCTTGCTTACCTTCTGCAGAGAAATCATTCTGTACAGTTTAATCATCTTTTGCAAGTGGTACTCATCACAACGTGCCATGAGTTTCTTGTAAACCTGAAAAAGCACAAAATGGAGGAGAAAAAAAGAGGCCTAATAAATGCTGTTCTTATTTTTTGTGAATATTTGTTGTGTCCTTTCAGCTGTCTAGTTTACTTTTAGGAAGGTGAAATTTACTTGAAGAAAAAAAAAAACTTCTATTGCTATTGGTTGAGTTTATACATTAAGAAAGGCTAAAGTTTTGACAGGTGATCTCTGTTTTAATCTTTACTCTGTTTCTGTAAAAAAAGATGTGAAAATATGCATTTAAAAAATGAAAAATGTTGGCTGTTCCCAATTCCTTTTATTAGCAGATGATACAGGTTGTAAGATCTTAATAATTGTGTTCCAGAAGGTTTAAAAATACATTGGTGTAGATTTCCATTTACAAACAAAAAACTGAGGGTTTGAAGTACCAAGTTATGTTTGTATTGAGTTTTATAAATATATAATACTACACACAAAAAACATTCATGTTGTGGACATCTGTGTAAGTTAGAATGAATAGATAAAGAATGGAGGAGTGACTCTAATGTAATATGGCTGTGATTTTGAGAGAGCATTATCATAGAATCGTAGAATGGTTTGGTTTGTAAGGGACCTAAAAGCTCATCTAGTTCCAACCTTCTGCCGTGGGCAGGGACACTTTCCACTAGACTGGCTTGCTTAAAGCCCCATCCAACCTGGCCTTGCATGCATGCCACATTATGACATAAATGTGATCTAAGTGTTCCCTGATCATTTGTTTATTTTTATTTTTCTAAATGTGGATTATTTCTGGATTCAGAGCTTCCTTATATAAGATTCACCTTATTCATCAGTTCAGATATAGAAACATGTTGCATTTGTATTCAATAAACTATTGTCCATAACAGTGCTTTGCTGTCACTTTGCCAGCAATACCTGTACAACCCATGTATGTGACCCAAGCTGATGAATTGTGCAAGTATTCCTGCTCCACTTCATCACAAAGCTAATGTAGCTCAGACCTTCTGTGTTTCAGCAGAAATTATTTTGAAAGGAAAAATACGGAAATTCTGATTTTTTACTTTTTTTTGACACAATCTTCTGTATTGCTGAATGTGAAAAGATGAATTGATGAATTATGAAAAATTAATGTTTGCTCTAACTTGTTTGACTGTATATAGTATATTTAAAATTCAAAGACATCAATTTGGTTCCTGCTTTTCGGTGTATAATAAGCTGTAGAAACTTTTTGGTATTTGAAATTATGAAGAATGTTGTTCCCTTAGAGTGTTTTTCGCAGAGTGGTTGCACTTTCCGCTCCTAAAAAGGTATTTTTTCAGTCTCTGAATCATTTGAATGGAAAACTATTATGAAGTTAGAATTTCTTTTTAGCAAAAGGTAGATACTAAATTTAAAATGGTCATTATAACTCTAAATGATGAAATACTTGAGAAGGTGATCTGATCTTCAAGGGCTGTCCCTACAGTGGCCTAAACTGGATATTATTTCTATTAATAAAGTGCCTCAGCTATAGTTGAAACATATGTTGTTGCTCATCAGAGTGTGTGTTCTAACAATCAGGCTGATCTAGATCTGTCCTGAGGTGGCAAGAATGGGTTGTAACATCTGTGCTGTTCTAGATCTCCTTTTCTTCAATCTTCAGTCAACTTTTCTCTGGATACTTCCATAAATTTTAGTAGTTACAATTAATATGTAAAAGTAAAATACATTACACTCTGTGCTCACTCTGCTAGAGTATAAAGGAGTTTAAAAAGTCATGTATTACTTGAAGTAATTTGAAGGGAAAATGTGCTTTCCTTTAAACATATACTGAATATCTGTGTTCTCTTAGTGTAGAAATATGCTGCATTTGAGCAGAAGTTTAATGATTTCCTGTTATGTGCAGACTGTTGCTTCCCTGTTATTTTTTATGCTGTTATACCAACTTGTGTTTCAAGGTGGTGATGTAGTTTGCACATCTGCTCAACATTAGCTAATTCTTTCAGTTGTTCAGAAAAACACCAAGTATAAATTTGTGTAATTTCGGTTAGTTTTAAGCAGTACTGACAAGCTGGATTACTGTGTAGGTGTAGATACTCGGTCACTGTGGAAAATGTGGAGTGCTCTGGATACCGTATTGGCTTGCCCGCTGCCTTCTGATTTCTGCTTGTTTAGCTGAGTTGTGATGATCTGCAGCTTTTTTTTTTTTAATCCTTTTCTCAAGCATCAAATCAGTTGTTGTTTTTTCCCATAGCTGTTGATGTTTTTCAGCAGACATTTAAACTATTAGTTTGATCTGTAGAGAAATTAATTTTTGGAATTTATATAATCTGTTTCTATGTGGAGGTTGATTTATATTTGAGGGGCAGTTGTGGATCATAGAATCACAGAATCAGCTAGGTTGGAAAAGACCTTTTGAGATCATCAAGTCCAACAATTATCCCAGGACTGGCAAGTCCACCACTAAACCGTGTCACTGAGAGCCTCATCTGCATGGTCTTTGAACACTTCCAGGGACAATGATTCCACCACTTCCCTGGGAAGCTTGTTCCAATGTCTGATCACCCTTTTGGTGAAGATATTTTTCCTAATATCCAGTTTAAGCGTCCCCTAGCTTGAGGCCGTTACCTCTTGTATTTGGGTTGTTAAATTCTTGTCATGAACTAACAAGAACACATTGTCTTCATGTTCTAAGGCCAGGTTGGATGAGGCTTTGAGCAGCCTGGTATAGTGGAAGCTTTCCCTGCTTATGGCAGGGAGGTTGAAACTAGATAATCTTTAAGGTTCCTTCCAACCAGTCAATGACAGTTTCACAGAGTTAAGTTCTCACCAGAATAACGGTTACGAAGTCACTGTATTCTGTTTAGCAGAATTCACAGTGAAAATGTCGCTAGAGAATCTCTAAGATATATTGATTTTATTACAAAAATAACAAATTCTTGGTGTTCATAGTTACTTAGAAAAGGTCTGTTTCTGTTGTTCCTTTTGTATCATTAAAGGGCTTGGTTTTTAACTGTTGCAGCTGATACTGTATATTGTCATCAAATTTACACTGTATGTTAAAAAATGATGGAGTAAAATAATAATTTCAAAATACTGTTTAAGATTATTTTATGTAAATTCCTTTTTTTGTTATTGCTTTAAAATGACAGGGTATCAAATACCAGATCTTATAACAGAAACATTGACAGAAGTGGGTTTACGTATTCCTGTCCTCACTGTGGAAAGACATTCCAGAAACCGAGTCAGTTAACACGTCATGTTAGGATACACACAGGTGAGTCTGTGGAAGGAATTATTTTAGTTTGTATTTGTTTTACCAAATTCAGTTAACCTGTGAAATGCTAAGTATTTTCCTTCCTGTCTGGACTTGAAATAGTATTAATACATTTGGCTCATTAGATGCTGTTGCCTGTTGGTTAAAAACAACTTTTATGTAATTCCTTTGCTTAGGAAATATACATGCTCTTAAAATTTCCAAATGAATATCATTAGAAGCAGTTTAAAAAAAAAATTAAGTACTTTATAGGTTTTTGTTGTTACAGAATACTAGTTTTGGTACTTGTTCAATGGGCTCTAAACTTAGAATCTCTAGATAAGGGCCTGTCAGCTACTCTAAATAAGGTCTTACGTACTCTAGAGAACAGGTTCTAAAATTTACAGTTCACAAAAGAGCAGAAGTACATGAGAACGAACAATACTTTTAACATAGTAGCCTTGGTTTTGTTTCTTGATTGATTTAAAGTTACTACCATATATATATATATAGTGTACTTTAGCTGCCATTTTCAGGATGTCCAAAGTGAATTTGGGAGATTGTAAGCCTAGACTGTAATTTTGGTATTTGAAGAAGTTCAGATGACTGTTCGAATTTGTAGAATGAATAGCAAATAGATTTTGCTAAATTACTGTAATAAAAATATGCATGTTTAATCCTAAAGCCATTGAAATAACTGCAAAATGCCAACCATAAAATAATATAAAAGTCTTTGAAGAGTACAGAGGACTGTGAGAATAGTTCTCATGTTGCAACCAGCTATACATAGTATAGCAGGAGTTTGACTTTAAACAGAGCAAAACCTTCTTTGGAGATGCTTCAGTGTTGTGCAGTATGCATGTGTTTTCCATCTTGTGAATAAATTGTTGTTTGTCTAGTTTTCAGCTAATTCAAGTAGTCAATTTTGTAAGTGTGTGATGTTGTTTGTGTTAGCAGTCTGTTGTTCAGTGAATCATAGAACAGAATCATCAAATAGTTAGGGTTGGAAGGGACCTTAAGATCATCTGGTTCCAACCCCCCTGCCATGGATAGTAGTGTGATGAATTGCCAAGAATGATGTTGTTTACCAAGGAAGAAAAAAAAATTCTGTTGCATGACTGTTTCTTAAGAATCTTCTCTAAGTTTTATAGATCCAGTTATAGAACAGTAACACAAGAGGTCACCATTGTACCTGCTTTAAAACTTGCCTCAAAGTAGTATCTCAAAGAAGTAATTGAAACTTAAGTTTCTTATTTTAGAGTCTTGTTGCTATTTGATACATTGTTTTAGCTTGTTCTAGTCAGAATTAAAGAAACGAGATCATGATTACTTGAGGACGCTTTTCTAAAGCTCAAAAAGTTCAAGGGCATTTATAATTATTTTGAAGAATAGAAAGACATTTGTCTATTGGAAACCAGAGACAGAAAATGTAGTCTCTATCTGCACATGATGGTAGGTCATTTTAAGCTCCAAGTAGCTAGTGAATACTCATTTAATTTGTGAAGCATGTTACTTACTTTGTATCTGCAGACAATATGTCTGGCATCTAATTGCTTGAGGTACTGTAAAATATGTAGGAATGAAGAGCTCTGCTTTAAAGTATCTAGAATACTTAAGTCTGTAATTGTTAAAAGAGCATGTCAGTTCTACACATACATTACATTAGTGTCTTAATTGCCATACTTTTTGCACATAGCTATTAATTTCAAGCACTTACACCCTTTGGGGAAAAATTAAGTCTCAGGGATTGCAAATCCTGTATTAATAATTAAGTAATGAACTCCCCTTTCCCCTCCCAAATCTGTATGTTATTAGGTTATACTTGAGAACTAGAGAAATTCCAGATTTCCACAGTAGAATTATAATTTTATAATTTTATAATGACATTTACTTAGGCAAACTTGACCTGAAGCAATTCTTCTATGTGTCCACCAGAAGCTATTAGTGAAAGCTAAGCTTTTTACCTGTGAAAGCCCAATAGGGATTTTGACGCTTTATTTCAAGAAAATTTGAATCAGTGTTTTGTATTTAAATCTGTAATTAAAAATATACTGTTCATACCTGCAGACCTTAAAGCATTTTTGAAAGCCATAAGCAACAGAACAGAAAATCAGAGTTGATGCTATATGCTTGTTATCTATTTCAGAAAGCAGCTGCTTTTATTTAAAACAATGTGAATTTAATTAAGAATTAATAATCTTATACTTGATGTAATTACAGCTATGTAATTAGAAGTCATAAAAATATTCATTAAAACTGCTTTAGTGTACATAATATTTACCACATGCTAGTACTTACTGGTGTAGCAGACATAATATACAGCATGCTTATAACGGTTTTGCTACAGAAATGTGCAAAAGCAAATATTTCCCAGGTCCTGGAGTTAACCACACCTAAACTATTTCACTAAGTTAAAAAAAAAAAAAGAATACTACTGAGTTCACAGTAGTAAATTAACACATGGTTGTGAGAAACTGAGCTTTGTTCGTTGTGTGTTTAAAATATGTAGCTTTGTAATATGTTTATGCAGTTCTATTATGTTTTATCACCTAAAATTTCTTTGGAGTTTTTCATGCTTAATGCGTTAATGTACAGAGAACTCATAAGTGTGCACAGCACTGAGAACACCAAATCAGGAAATAGTGACAGCATTCCTGTAACAATATTGCCTAGTTGTTCTTTGATGTTTAGTAGCAATATGAACATTCAGAGTTTTGAAATTATTTCCTGAGTAGGGCTGTACAGTGTTTTTTTATAAGAAAAAAATTATTGCATATTTTCCGTAGGAGGTTGTAAAGAATGAATGGCTGTTTACTGGGGAGTGAGAACCATAGGCCATTTTTATCAGTGTTGCTGTAAGACTTTTTGATTTTAGACTAAATAAAATGGTAAATTTTTGACTGTTAGTTATTTAATACTGTCCATTCCACCCTCTGGTCCTCCATTTGTTTCCATGAAGTTTTATGAGATTTGATGTAAAAGAATGACGTATGTGGGTTTGGTTTTTTTTCTCTTTTTACCCTTCTCCTCCAGTGGTTTTGAATAGCAACTTCTGAGATCTTCCAAACCACGAGTTGAGGGAAGCAGTTCTAAATAATTGCTTCATGCAAATTTAATTTGTTTCATCAATTTTAACTGATAATCATCAGCTAAGTCATAAAACTATTTCACAAAGCTTCATCAGAGTAGATGCTGACATTGGTGGTTGAGGTACGAAATTTCATAATAAAAACACCCAATAAGTATGTTTCTGAGTTTGTGTGTGTGTACGTGCAGGTAACTGTATGAAATATTCTAGCTGATGCAATTTTTCATTTAGGGGACTGCTAGCGTTTACTTAAAGCACCTTACCGCACATGTTCCTCCTTTTTCCTCTCAGGTGAAAGACCTTTCAAATGCAGTGAATGTGGAAAAGCCTTTAACCAGAAGGGGGCATTGCAGACCCATATGATCAAGCACACTGGCGAAAAACCCCATGCTTGTGCCTTTTGTCCTGCAGCCTTTTCTCAGAAAGGCAATCTTCAGTCACACATACAGAGAGTTCATTCAGAGGTAAATACAATTATTCATAAAGTGGTTGGTGCTAATATACTTCTTATTTCATTTTCAGTATTTAAATTGTGCTGTTTTCTGTTCCTGTTGCTCTCTGGTGCTTTCCGTAGCCAGTATGGATATACTGCCATAGTATAGATTCTAGTTTGTTAGTTTTACCTGCAGACTTTCCTGAAATAGCTCAGTCTGAATAAATATATATTTAGGATAGCTAGCAAAAGATTCATTTATCATTGTCTTTTCAGTACATTGATAGATTAAGAAATGATTAGTGGGTGTAGGTATATAAAAACGTATGTGTCAGTCTTGGGAGAACGAGGGCTAGAATCAAATGAAACTAAGGCAAAAGCAGCAAAGCAGAAAATGGTGAAACATTTCCAGGCCAAACAGCAAACCACTAACTCCATCATAGAGCACCCTTGCAATTTGTCTTTGAAGTACATATCTCGCAGCCTTTTTCAGAGGTTTTTCAGTTACAGAAAGAAAATTACAAAATAAGATAAAAACCATTGTTATCTCAGACCTCTTTATGCTGGTTTTTTTCTTCTTTGTGACAGACAATTTTTAAGATTCAAAAGGTGCTGCTGTGATAATGTAATATAATCTTCTGAGCAACATTGGCTATGCAACTTTGTTCAGTAATTTCCTTTATGACTTTAGTGATGTGTGCTTGGAAGTACCCATAGAAAGAGACCTAGTTTTGATTTGGAAGGTTTGAAGTGATAGAGGCAGTGGGTTTTTTTTTTTTACCTGCATGCAGGATATCTTCTCTGCTCTTACTTTTTCCCCTAAGTCTGAGATTTGCTTTCTTGTTTTCCATTTTTGTGTTATGGCAGTAAATCTTATTTATTGGATTTTTTTATTAAGGATCTTTCTAGTATGTTAGTTCCTTAATTTTAGG
This sequence comes from Psittacula echo, assembly GCF_963264785.1. NCBI lineage: Eukaryota > Metazoa > Chordata > Aves > Psittaciformes > Psittacidae > Psittacula > Psittacula echo. Next base: position 98,526,482 of record NC_137737.1, on the reverse strand, counting down.
ACACATCTTATTAGTGTGTCTTAGTGGTTTGCATTATACTCAGTTCTATTAAATCATACAATTGCATTTCCTATAGCTTTGTGCCGCTAGTCTTCTATCACAATGTATGGTAGCTTTTGCTACATAAATTAACCAACATTAATAATTTGCATTGATTTTTTTCAATACGATAAGATTGTTGGAGAACAAGCAAAAACTATTTTCACTTTTTTCTCTGTTACTGTTATTAAAAAAAAAAAAAGTTGTGGGATAGGGGACTTTAAATAAATGCTACTTCTTAATCACATCCTGTGCTGTGTTTCATGATCCTAAGCCTGCATTTTAGTAACTGCTTTGGATCATTTGTTGATTTTTTTTTTTCCTTAAATTTATTTATTTTTTATTTTTGTCTTGCTGTGTCACTGTTTCCTTCAAGACTCTTAATTCTTCATTTTTTCCTGAGGCAGTTACAAAATAACATTACAGGTGATGATGAAGCAGGTTGATTCTCAGTTTGTGTATTACTGTTTAGTTGTACCAGCTTTTTATTAGCTGATACCTTTTTCTGAAAGTCTTGTTACCAGTTTGAACTGCTGTCAGAGAATACAAAATTCTGTACCATACTGTGAGCAATGCAGCATGTTTTCCTTAGCTTTTCATTCTCTGTGTATTGAAAGTACTGCAATGGATCTTACTGCTATGTCATAGACTGAGGATGAGAGGGAACTGAGGATGGTTGGAATCTGCAAATTTAGCTGCTTTAGCTATCTCAACAGGTTGTCTTAGAAGTCCAAAACAGGTTGCTGCTGATTGCTGTGTGTTCAAATTCAGTTCTCTGTGTTGGCTTTTTGACCCAAGAAATTGATTTTATTTTTTTATTGGAAATTTGTAAAAAAAATACTTTTGCAAAAGTAAACAAGAGAAAGCCAAACTTTAAAGATCAACTCTCTGCACTTTTCATCTTCCTATTTCCAGACTTCCATTTGTATTGTGCATGATGCTTTGCTTTCGGGCACATCTTAATTGATAAAGTTGCATTTCAGTTTTGTTTCTAAGTGTGTAACAGCAGGAAATTGTAAGGAGAGAAAAGTCTGAGGCCTCATTTGCCAGATGACTTGTTTTGGTCTCTGGTGCTTCCTAATGTGGAGAAGTGGTAATAGAAAATGACAGTCACGCATGTAGATTACAGTTGACTTGATATACGAGAGATGTCAAACTGATTCCATAACTGGATATCAGAAACCATTTTAGTTCTTATAATCCCATAGTATATTTATTATGTGGATAAATAATGAAAACTGTAATATTTGGTAGATGTAGGGAAAAATTTACTTGATTTTTTTTGTTTGTTTTATTGAAGGTGAAGAATGGGCCTACATACAACTGTACAGAATGCAGCTGTGTCTTCAAAAGCTTGGGTAGTTTAAATACACATATCAGCAAGATGCACATGGGTGGTCCACAGAATTCTGCAAGTGCTTCAACAGATGTATCTCATGTTACAGCGGTAAGCATTGCTTGCTATAGTGTGAAAATGCCTTTTAGAGTTTAATTAGGTCTATATCTCAATTCCAGTAATTCTTCTGATAGGTTAGAACTGAAAGACCTATTGCTGTCTTTCGTCTTTTTAAAGTTTTGTGTCATTTCTGGAATTGATGGGTGTGATTAAATATTGGCGGAATGTAAATTGGCCAAGCATATGCAAGAAAGGATTTGATATTTGACAGTTTGGTTAGAAAAATAAAAATTCTACAACTAAGTAAAATATAATTCTGGTGCTTAGAGACTGTGTGGGGAGGAAAGGTTGCTTCCTCAGATAACAGAAATAATTGGGAATTTTTACTGAACAATTAAATTTAGAACTATTCAAATAATTCAGATTTAGAACTATTAAAATTAACTCATTTTCAGAAATTACTTGTTTATACAATTCTAGTCAATGGAAACACACAATGGATTCTTCTTCTGACTATTTCTGATAACTTGTTTTAAATGTTAGCTTCTTATTTGACAGATCATAAAGGAAAAAGCTTTCTTGGAAGCACTGAATGTTTTTCTTTCTTTACCAAGATAACAGAAGGAGCTAAAATTCAGAAAACACTTTTGGTTTCATAAGACTGATTTATTTTTTGAGCCAGTGCATAATTAATATATCATACTGCTTCTTTTATTTTGAATAGAACTACCTTTTCTATCTTTATTCCACTCTATTTTGCAAAATTTCCAGTTTCTGTGCTTTAATTTTTTAATTTTTTAATTTTTTAAATTATTTAGTATTTAATTATTATGTTCAGTGGATTACAAGTAATATCAGACTTTGAAGAGGAGGGTTAAAATTTAAAGTTTCAACTTCATTTTTCAGCTGTATTATGGTAAAAACACGGGTCTGTTTTTTTATAAGGCAGATGCTATTTGTTTCTTCAGGTTAATTAATTAAAAAAAAAAAAGACTAATGTGTCCTGTGTTCTTGCAAGAACATACAATCTGCATCTTTTTGTATATTTCTACATTCCCAAGCCTAATCTTAAAAGCAGGATGGAAAAGAATTCCTTCATACTACTTCATGTTTGCTTACCCTGGCCAGCTCTATTTTTCTTGGATTGTTTTGTTTAAATATTTGGCATTTGCATTGTTTTTGGCATTACAGCAGTGACTTCTTATGAACTTTGCTGCATGCATACTTCTCTGCTTGCATCAGAGGGGAAAATAAAGAATACCTACCTATGCTAGTATAAGCAAAATGGAAGGAAAAAATAATCTTTCTAAAAACATGTTCTGAAACATGTTCTGAAACATAGGCTAAGACAAGGAGGAGCAAAGATAATAACTGGCATGCCAATTGCCTACTAAGAGTATTATGCTTTTCATTTTAAATTATTATCTGAAACTGCATGTATTTAGTGATTTTTGTTGCTATAGAAAGATGGTGCATTTTTAGATTAGCACTGACATTCTTAGATGAGAACTGACTTCTTCATTCTGCTCAAAACTTGCAGAGCTGCTTTAACAACAAATCTCAGTATGATAATTCTGTTCTAAAGTTTAAGGTCAGACTCTGCTGTTCCTTGCTGCGTACCTGGGGATAAACAATGAGTATGCCCTTAATAAATATACTTTCCAAAATTTGAAATCTCCTGAAGTGCTGTACTACCAAAGAATGTATTCTTTTGTTATACATGAGTACATCTTTCTCTCCCTAGTCTCCATACTGTGGGAAAATGAACTGTGCTACTTTTCTGTATGATATTAGCCATGTTTTTATTTTTTTTTCTTTTTTTTTTTTTTTGTGTGTGTGTGGAAAAAAGAAAACTTTCTTTTCATTTCTTTGTAGGACTCTGTCACCCAATCTTTAGCAACATCCTCTGCTAATCTTTTGCAACCTGTTGATAACAAGTGGAAGAATGTAAGTATAGAGTTTTTGTCATATTTTGTCAAGCCTGAAAGTGGGAGAAATTTTGTAAACTTTGTTTTAATTTGGTGAAAAAGTATATGCAACAGTCCTCTGTGATAAGTTGGTCAGCTGATACATGGAAGGCAAGCTTCTTGGTGAATGCAGCTGGTTATTTAGCAATGGAACAGCTCTTGAAGGGATTGTATTCCCTCTTTTGTTATACGCTCATGCTTTTGCATATAATTCTGTTCATTAGCTCTTGAAAGTGGAGTCAAATGCCGTCCTGCATAAAAAGACCACAGCAGAGTAGGACTCTTAAAAATACTGGATTATTCTGCTCTGACTTCAATTCACAAGAATACCACAGTTTGGGCAGAGAGGGAAAGAGCTGTGTTCATGCTGCTTGAGTTGGTTGGAACTGAGGCAGCACTGGAATCGTAGGGCTCAGGAAGAGCCCCTGGAGCTAGGGAAGTATGATACAGGGGTCACTTTCTGGGACCCCGTAGCAAGCAGTCTTGATGTACACGCAGGTCTTTATGTGCCAGTCACAGTGAGAGCAGCAGCATGTTTTATTGCAGCTATGTAGCACGTTGTTTGTCCAGGTTGGAGTATGGTTGACATGGTGACAGACTAACTTCACCTGCATTCCACCTTTCACAACATCAGCCACTGATACTCTGCTTGTGTACTAGAATCCACAAAACCAATGACTCAGAAATCTGACAGTGTTGCTTTGAAGTCACCATAACCAGTCTTTCCACTTTCTTTATATTTTGACTCTGAATTCATTGTTCAAGGACCAGTTAACTTAAGAGATAGACAGAACTGACATGAACTAATTAATTGCTAATATTTTCTATATTATATAAATAAGTAATTACACTATGTTGCTGATTAGATTTTTAAAAATATAAAAACCATCCGTTCTTCAGAAGCAGTTTATTTTAAGTAGGCTTTCATTTTTTCATTTTTTTAACAAGTTGAAATAATTTTTCTTTGCTAAAGAGTAGTATGAGAAGTGATGCCTGTTTTTTGGGGAGGGAATTGTGTGTGTGTCTGTGAAAGCACAGGTCTGAAAAGAAGTTAATCGTTAACTTAGGATATACTTTATTGAAAGTATACTGGAGTAAATATAACATATATTCCTAAATAATGAAGCTTTAGAAAATTACAATCTTCATATAGTTGTGGCAGGTTCATGTTCTAGAGAGAGGAGCTTGCCGAGAATGCAGTCTGTCAATTCATATTAATCTCTTAGAAATCACTCTTTTAAAAGAAGTATGATTTAATACTTAAGTATATTGAATATTATTTAAGTTAAAGTTTTGCAATTCTCATTTGACTTTGTTTTATGTGTGGTAGTTTGTATTCAAAAGCTGTCCAGTAAATCAAGTTTCATAGAGGAACTGATGACCTACTTGTTTCTCAGGAGTCAAGAGGATGGGGTTTTTTGTTTGTTTGTTGTTTGGTTGGTTAGTTAGTTGGTTTTGTTTTGTTTTTGTTTCATTGAATCTGAATATTGAAATGGGTCTCCTGTGTCAGTGTGTCATATTGTGTGGTTCCAGTTTGGAGCAACAGATCCCATTACCCACTGTTCCCAGATTCTTGCTCACCAAGTGAGGAACTGCTTTAGTTCCATCCGTAGTAGTAGCGTCTTCAAAAATGTTTCTTCTCCAGAGCATGACTTAATAACTGCTAAGCCACCAAGCAGTTTATGTCTGACCCTGTACAGAGTCAGTGTCAGCTTAGGTGTGGTGGATTTAGGAAACCAAGCATGGTTTGCTAGTCTGGCAGTTAGAGCAGAAACCTGAACTGTCCTTCCACTTGCTAGGGTACCTTCTATTTTTACAGTAGTAACTATATACTGTAACCCATATGGAATCTAGTGGAAAAGGAAGGTATGGCATCACATCAAAACTAATGCAGACAGACCTCCATGCTAAGGTGAATCAGCAGCAATTTTGTTACATGTTTTCAGATATTCCTCCTTTGATGTACTGTCTGCTTGTTTCCATGCCTTCAGATACACAGCCTGCTTGTTGATGTGCGGTTGCTGTTCATTTGTTGAGCAGTTCCTTCATTAACAGTTTTTTTCCTCCTGCTAAATGCTGGAAGAATCTTGCAGATTTCTAGTGTAGGCTTCTCACTGTACTGAAGAGCTTCCCTCAATTCTGTTTCAGGAAAATGAATAATCTCTATCAAGAGCTGTTACACTCTTTAGCAAAACACTTTGCTTCATTTCTTGTTTACTGCAATGAAAATGGCATATAGTGTATTTTATTTTGTAAACCACATATTGAAATGTTTATAGCACTTTTGCAAAATTGGAATCTGAAGAAGTGGAGTCTTCCCATCTGTCCTGCTGGTGAGGTGAAAAAAGATGAAGTAATGGTTAAATTGGCAAAATAGCAAGTGCTATTCTCACATGCATGCAAGAGAAATGAGATAAGAGTTTGTTTTATGTCATCTCAGAGAAGGCATTAACAATACTTCATCAAATTTGCAGGACCTAACTAAGTTAAGCTAATTTTTCTTAACCATTCTTGAATATGGTGACAGTGTCATTTTAACTGTCCAGTGTAATTTATCAGTATAGGACAATCTCAGGGGAGTTTTCAGATTGGAAGAAATATTATGTACATGAAGTCTAAGATTATTTTTTGTTAAAAACTATCTGAAAGAAGATAGTGTTTTGTATATATATATGTGCATGCCTGGAAGTGATTATTTTTAGAAGAGAAAAGTGAATATTAGAAGCAAATATCCAGTGTGCTCTAAGGAAAAGAATTATGGGGCTAGCCATTGCATATTTCTGTTTTCTGCAGTAAAATAAATTATTGAAAGCATTTGTTTCAGTAATGGCATACTTATGCAGTCTATTTGTTATAAGAAAAAGAAATTTATGAATGATGGAGAACAGAAAGAGTCTGTATGTTTGCTTTTAAAATGAAGTACCAAAGCTTTTTGTCTTCAAATATTTTTCATAATATTCTATAATATTCAATAATATTCTTCATAATTGTTACTAAGGTAGCCTCAGATAAAATTATCAAATCAAAGATTACGAAATTTGACTGTTAGACTTCAAGGTGGTTTTAGTATTTTGACACAGCTCCATTTGTATTTAAAGTTTTAGAGTATAAAGAGTATAAAGAGTTTTAGAGTATAAAGCTAAGAGGTTTAGAGGGTTGAAAGTTGAAGGGAAAAAGTTAATAGTTCTGAGATTTTTTGATGTAACAAGACAAATAATTTCATACAAAAAAAATCTCAACTAATAGAAGGTTATTTTCCTAAATGACTTGCTTTAGTTAAATGTAAACTTTAAAAGGATAACTATGTCAGTGCTATTTATTTGTTTTGGAATTACTTTTCGTGTGACCACTACACATGGAATTCAGTAATTGATCCCTCTATTTTGTAAACTGGTTGAAGGTTCGGTAGTTACAATAAATGTAATTCAAGCTGTAAGTTTACAGTTTTGCAGCTTGGTAAGCAACCCGGAAAAGGGATACACGGAAGCAGTTCTTTAGTGGAGTGAGTAGACAGCTCTGTATAATTCTTAGGTCTTAGTCAAGTGGACATCCTTGTAGCAGACAGTTAACAAGCATTTGAGATAAGGAAGCTGAACAGTTCTTACTTGATTTTCATCTTCCTTATCAATGTACCACTGTATATTACAGGCCACACATTTTCGGTCTCCACTTCTTCAACAGCCAGAAAACCAGGTTTCTTCAGCTGCTGCTCACCAGGGTCAGCAGGCTGTAACTGATGTCATACAGCAGCTCCTTGAGTTATCAGAACCAGGTCCTGTAGAAAATAACCAGCCTCAACAACCTGGTCAGCAACTCAACATTGCAGTGGGAATCAATCGAGATATTTTACAGGTAAGAGCTCTGTGTGAGAACAGCTTTCCATTTCAGTGGGTTCCTTCTTTTTTTTATTTTAGTCAAATTTGTTCTAAGTATTTTCAATTATAGCATTCCTTCTACATTTTTAGATGGTTTATCAGTCAAGAAAGACTTGTAAAGATCTACTGAAAGGGTATGAAACGCACCAAGATATCTTTGTACAATATTAACAGAAGCAAGGTTATAAATACTGATTATATGACCCAGAAGAAAGCTTTAAGTGTACACACCCATACATGGACATTTCATTGCTTCCTTTGGCTTTCTTTTTCTGTTGCCTAGAAGCATCTTCTGGTTTGTCCTTAAATTAGGCCATGCTTAAAACTTGATGATGTTTAAGAGGGGAAAAATAAATATTTTTATCTGGTTAAAAAATGAGAATGTATACGGGGCCTTTATCCTGTTCTAATTAATAAGGGTTATTTGAATATTTCCTATTTGTGCAAGAAAATTCCTTCCCGGCTCAACCAGTGTTTCTTGTAACCATTATTCTGTCCTAGACACTGGCAGTAGGAGATGCTTTGTAACAGAAGAGGTGCAACTGCCTGTGCTCGTAGTGCAGCCTCCATAGAGGCATAAGATAGAATAAAAACTTCTTTAGTATTGGTGGTAGCCAGCTAACCTTTAAGCTATTTCTTCATCTCTGGTCTTCTAAGTACCATTTAAATTTCTTTTTGGAAGACCTGAAAGTCACATGTAACTATATGTATGAGTTCTCTAATGTCTGGAAAGTGATGTGTGGTTGCAGCGAATTACAACATGAAATGTACCTATTATCTTGATAGATTTATTTTTTTTTTTTTAATCGGCCTTTGAGGTTGGTTCTTGAAGTTTTTGCATAAGCATTTAATCACTGATCATATTGTTGAACAAAATGTAGTTTTTCTCCAAGTGATCAAATACCTGCACACTCCTACTGAAAAGTGTGTTTGAGGTTTTTGGCCCAGAACTGTTTTGGACACACTCTTCATAAAGGTGCCTGTACTTCAGTCCCTTCCAGGTGTACATGAAATTGGGTGCATAGCTCTTTCCTCAGTCAGGTGGTTATTGGTGGTTTGTTAAACAGAGGCTTGTGAGCTTTTCCAAGCCTTTCTTTGGTTTAACATTCTTTATTTTTCTTTATACCATCTATGCCGGCTTTTTTGAAGCCCATCCATAAACTGATGGGCTTCAAATTTGACATTTATGGGGAACTGTTCTGTCATGTAGTAGGCATAAGAGATGGCTATATATTCCTGGGAAATGCTTGATTCTATAGAAATAAACAACATTTTTCTGAGAGGCAGCTGTTGGAACACGTACTAGTGCAGGAAATCCAACTTAAAATCTCACAATCAGAAGTCAGTGTTATGTAATAATGTTTTTGCAATCTTGAAATCCAGCTGATATTTTGAGAGGTCGAGACATTTTTAATTCTTCTTTTATAGTTGTGATATATCTTGTAAGTATTTGCTTGAGAAGAGTTGTGATGATAGTGAAATGTTTCTTTCTTAATCTAGAAGTATTTTGCTCTCTTTTAGCAAGCTTTAGAGAACAGTGGGTTGTCTTCAATTCCTGTCTCTGCACATTCTACTGACTGCAGCCAAACTAAGACTCCTGGGACACAGGATCAGAACCCAGATGTCCAGACACTTTCAAATCATCAGGCTGACTCTAATAATGCAGAACAAGATAAGGAGCAAGAGAGTACAGATAAATTGGATAAAAAAGAAAAAAAGTTTATTAAGAAGAAGTCATCATTTTTACCTGGTAATGTTGCCACTGCCAGCTGCTCTTTGTGCTGTAAGGTCTAGAGTATGTGTGGGTGTGTTGATGGCTTTATAAAGGAATTTCCCAAAACGTATTGTGAACGAGTTATAAATTTCGTTTACTCTTGTCTAAACCACAGTACATGTGGAAGTTGTGATCAGTAGTATTTGTAACTTTCACTATACTGGTGCGAAACCGTGTCAGAATGGCATTAAGTGAAGTTACGCTGTCAAATCTTCTAGATTTAAACCAGTGGAATTTATGGAAAAGGACAAAAAAAGAATATTAATCTTTTTGCTTTTTTTCGTGTCATCATTCTCTGAGAAGGATTGGTATTTTATGGTGTGTCCCGTAGCAGAGTTCTTGGAAGCACTACTCTTCCTCTTTGGAAGTGAGGCTTCACAGAGGCAGAAGTGCAGTACTGCTGCAATCATGCAGATTGTCACTAAACTAGGCCATGTAGGGAAGGATGAAGGTTGGCATTGTAGGTAATACTTCATGTCACCTATGTTGGGAATCACAGTGCTGATTTATTATGTATTAATATTGCACCTCCATACTCTGTTGTGAGTATGCAAGCCTGGATTTTATCTCCATGTGCTTAAATGCAACTTTAGTTAGCATTAAGGTTGCTAGAAGTGGTTTGTTCCAAACGTAGCCATCATACCTTAATGGCTGGCCTGGTGGAGACAGTGTTAAAATAAGCAGTCATTCAGCTCTGTCGGTAGTATCTTCATAGATACACTGTTGTTACTTTTTTTCTGTACAAGGGAGGCAGAAATTGATCCAAAGTTGAAAACTCGTCCAGCATAACTGTGCTAAAACTCAACATTAACTTTTTCTTCTGGTAATAGTAACTACTTTGCTCCATGTGTGTAACAATAACAACTCTTTAATTCTGACTGCAAATAAAAATAGAAGGTTGCTAAAGTACAGTCAAACACAACCACCTTTATTTTTTTTATAAAATAACCTCAGCATATTGATACAGTTTACAGAAAAAAATCACTATATGAACCAATCTAAATGAACAAATACATGATATTGAACAACATATATGAATAAAAAACCCTGATAGGATTTAGAAGATTCTTTTGTCATTTTTGGCCAGAATAAGATATCATAAAACCTTTGGACCGTAAATTCTGTGAAAAAGTAGCCTTAAATTGTAAATCTTTCAGAAAGACTTTTTTCTCCTATGAAAATTTATAAAATGTAATTTAAGTCTGAATTTGCAGAAGAAAGGCCCATATAAAGTATCTGCCCAATTTAGATAAGTGTTTAGTACTTAAAGTAATTCAGTGTGGTTATGATTAGGGATTTAGATTCATTGTTGCATAATTATATGTTAATACTGTATTTAAATATATTTGGTATATTGCATTGCAACTACATTCTGTATCTCTAAGTGGCATAAAAATTGCGTTCTGTGAAGTCAGACATTTCTTAGCTTTTTTTTTCTTTTTTTTTTTTTCTTCTTTTCTTTTTTTTTTTCCTTTTTTCTTTTCAGTAGTATAAAAATGTTTGAATTTCAACAGGATTCTCTTGGGTTTTATTGTTGTCATTCCAGTCCATCACTATTTTTGTCAAGTATCTGATAGAGAAGTTAATTTTCGACAAAATGTGTTGTAATGGCATCTATTTCACAAAGTGGTTTTGTGTTTTGATTGGCTTGTATAATAGTGTGGTGGAATTTCTGGAGAACTGTTGAAATGCTTAAAACACATTTATTTTTATGTTCCTTATTTTAGGTTCTATACGTGAAGAAAATGGAATAAGGTGGCATGTTTGTCCATATTGCTCTAAAGAATTTAAAAAACCAAGTGATCTAGTGCGCCACATTCGCATTCATACCCATGAGAAGCCTTTCAAGTGTCCCCAGTGTTTCCGCGCCTTTGCCGTTAAGAGTACTCTCACAGCACATATAAAAACACATACTGGCATTAAGGCTTTCAAGTGCCAATTTTGTATGAAATGCTTTTCCACCTCAGGGAGTTTAAAAGTTCACATTCGTCTACACACAGGTAAGGCCTCAAAATTGCATTTGTATTTTCTGTAATGTGGGTGAAACCTTGAATGGAAAAAGGTAATTGAAGTGCTTAAATTGCAGAGATGTCTACCCTGTCATTGATATCTGTCGGAGAATTAACCCATTTTAATGTCTTACATAATGAACTTAATTTTTGTCATATTTTTCTAGTTTTTCATGGCTTTGGAACTTTGGGCTCTTAAGAAAGCCATGGACATTTAGTTTTCTGATTATGAGTCAGCTGTTGCTCCTTTTGAATATCACTATTCTGAGTATATTTAATTGTGCTTTTAAAGAGTCATACTATTAGAATTTCAATTCTGATTTTACTGACCCCTAGTCATCTTTCGTATTTACTCTGCATCATTTCTTCCTGCCCCTCTCCCACACTTTTTGATAATTTCACTGTAGCACTCAGGACTATTTGTTTACCTCCCATTTTGCCTTCAACAATAAGCTGTTGCTTCATGTTTTTGCCAACTTACCTGTTTTCAGTATCTTACACTGCATATTGTAAAACTCCTTTGTTCATTTTGTCCTTTATTGCATTATATATGATATCTTCCATATCTGTCTCTCTGTGGCTGAACTTCTGTCCTCTACATAGAGAAAAATTAATTTTCCACTCTTGGTGGACTACCTGGTTATTTTCACTTTTCTTTCTTTGTTCTTGGAGGTCAGTCAGCGTTCAGCAAGATAAGCTTGTAAATGTGCTTCCCTTTCCTTTCATTCCTGTTTATATATTTATATGTTCTGCAAAAGTATCATTCATTGGCTGTGTGCCTTTATGTTTTATAGTCAGATGCCTTTAATCCATAAAATATCAATGTTGGATTCATCTGCAGAAAGTTTTTCACTGTATTTTCTGTAAAACAGTATTTTTTTCAGTTACTTCAAACTCACCCTTACTCTTATTTAAGAAGTCAGACTCGTATAAAGTGGTAAGATCACTAGGTGCTTTGAAAAATACATAGTCCAGTGTTCATGGAACTCTAGAATGTAGTTAGGCATCGTTCAGCGCAATTGGTCTTCCTGTCAAGAGATGTTCGCTTCTTCCTCTGTCTAGAAGATCAGGCTTACTGGGTCAGATTAGAAGTTCATCTATCCCCCTGTGCTCTCTCTGATGGCAGCATGTGGAAAAGGGGAAGCCTACAGTAATGCATCTTAGCAGTGTATGCTAATCTTTGGGTTGAGGGCTTTGTGAAGCAGGTTGTACCTCTGCAGTAGGCAGCACGTTGTAGATTTTTGTTCCAAAGACCATAGCTAATTGGATTTGAACCCATGGGAACCTGACATAATGAATTGAAATGTTGAGCTACGTGTTGAGTAAAGTATTGTATGATGTTTTAGTTACTGTGCTGTGAAGACTGGTTCATTTTTATTTCTTGTGCATTTTTTCCACCTGTGATTTTATAGCACTTTCTTCATAACACTCAGTCAAGTTTCCTAGCCTTCTAAGTCCAAGATTTCCTCTTCATCAGAAGCTGAAAGTTTGTCAGCTTTGCCTATCTCTGTAACAAGTTCTCCAGTATCCTTGCCAAGGAGAAATTTCTACTGGATTTTGCATTGCAAAAGTATTTCATAAATAATTCCTGTTGGCTTGCTTTCTATTATGTATCATTTGTCTGCGTTTGATGCTTTTTTCTCACAGGTTTTTTTTAACTATTTGTTTTGGAGGGACGTTTGCTCTGCTATCTGCAATTCTTAGGATAGCTTCTGGATCCCTTTGAAAATTGCTGTCACTTTTGCATCATCCAGTTTCCTGATAACAGGCTTGCTTAAAGTTATGTGTTACAACCAGTTAGTAGTTCAGTAATTCTATACTTAATTTTGATTGGATTTTATAGATCTATTTCAAAAATCTATTTAACAATAAACACCCTAACAGAAAACAAAGAAGAAAATGCAGGAGAGATAATATGTATTCCAAAATGACATTTCTAGGACAGAGGAAATAAAGTCACAAACTAATTTGTTTCTTAATCTTTTGCAGGTGTTAGGCCTTTTGCTTGTCCTCACTGTGACAAAAAGTTTAGAACATCAGGCCACCGGAAAACTCACATTGCTTCACATTTTAAGCATACTGAACTAAGAAAGCTGCGGCATCAACGTAAACCGGCAAAAGTTCGAGTAGGAAAGACGAATGCTCCAGTACCAGACATACCTTTACAAGAGCCCATACTCATAACTGATTTAGGTAAAGAGCGAGTAAATCCACACTCTCTTGAAATTTAGATTTCACTGGAAAATAGAGGGTTAATTATCAGTTTAATCAGCGCTTACTCAGAAAGATGCACTTTGAAATAAGTCATTGGAAAAAATCAGGCTTTGGAAAAGTGCCATATTTTATAGTTTGCTTGCACTAGTATTGTTGAGAAGAGCCTTTTTTTATTTACAGAGAAATTGTATAATCCTGACTAGAAAAAAAGTGTGTGCATTTTTACATTCCATTAGGAGAGGAGTTGAATTAGACTGTTGTTACAGAAGAGATGACAGTTCATGACCTAGATTATTTTTAAGATTATTGTTTATTCAGATTACATGTATTAATGAGTCAGTGCATTATATGATTTTAGTGTATTTGTTGTAATTGACTTCAACTGGATTAGTGGTAATAATTAGTGGTAATTTTTCAAAAGAGAGCAGAATAATTCTGGAATGTGCTAAAGAGAAGTCATACAGTTATTTTAATTCTGTTGTAGAGTAATTGTTACAACATTACATAAAGTCACGTCTTGGAAGAAGGTGTACAGCCTAATCAAGACTTGTCCAGTAGAGGTCAGTGTAGCGGGCAAGGCATTTACTCTTCATTGTGGTTTGAGCCTGCCTTCTCTGTTATGTAGTCATTGTAGTATAGTAGAATATTATATTGGTAATATCTTTATCTTATATTGATGAAATCTTTCACTCCTGAAAGATCCTTTTGCTTTCACTGCTTCCAAGAATTACTGTATGCAAGAGAAGTGGTTATTTTGGTATCAGGTATATGAAACTTGAATTTTCACAATAGCAACGAAACTTCGCCAAAAGCTTCAAATATTTGGATCACACAATGTTTCTTTCTTGAGTAAACCCTGGGAACAGGTACAGTCCTGTTTCTTGATTTTAAAGAAAAGGCATTCCAGTACAATTGAAATCTGTGTGGTGAATTCCTGGGTTTTTGAAAAAAAAAAACCAAACAACAAAACCCAAACCAATTTAAAAAGAAATACTGTAAAAGTTGTTTCCTACAGATACTGATAGCACATGAACTCTGCTGATACTAGAACGTTCAATGTGAAAATAAGAAGTTCCACCATTTGTCTAGAAAGTGTCATGTTTTTCCAACCCACAGACAATATTTCCATGGTTCCCAGGAAAAAAATCTTGTTTATTTTAGGCTAGTGCTAGAAACTAGCATTGTTGCTCTATAATAGTGTTAATCTTTGAATGGTAGCTTTGAGGAAAACAAGTTGATAGATATTTGGCTTTTTAAAAAAGTTGAAATTATTCTAAAAGTCTATTAAAAAGTCTGCAGAATGGTACAATATTTGTTTCATTTTATTGCATTCGTTGATGGTATTCATTGACTAGAAAATGCAAAACTTTATTATAATTTTTCTAGCATGTCCTGTGGTTCTAAAGATGGAACTGATAGCAGGAAGATTGCCTTTTTATTGAACGTTCCACTTGGAACTATTTTACTGATTTGGTATATTGAGTGTAGAGCCACCTTTAACTATTCTAACAGTTTGGAGAAATGTTTCAATTATCTGAGTTGAGCAGGTTCAGTAAATAAATTGGAAGTGTTTTATTAGGAGTTTTTTATTTCTGTTCCATTATGTATGTTGTTAGGGATTTCTGCAGTGCTTCTGCAGATCAGAACCATTGTAACCTGGGATATGCTCACAAGTTAGCTGTCATTTATTCTAAAAGTTAACTGAATTACTCTGCTTTTATATGATCAAAAATAACTTGAGAGCAAGTATTTGTCATATGGAGTGTCTTCTGCTCTGATTTGGAGGATTTGTGTCATCTCCTGTATGCCTCTACTAATTATCATCACAGAAGAGTGCCAGAAGGAATTCAGAAAGTAGGGTTGTGGGTTTGGTGGTGTTTTTTTTTTTTTTTTTTTGGGGGGGGGGGTGGTGGGGGGTTTTTGTTGGTTTTTGAGTTTTTTGTTTGGTTGATTGGTTGGTTGGGGGCTCGTTTGTTTGTTTTGTTGGGTTTTTTTGTGGGTTTTTTTGTTTGTTTTAAGAGCAAATATTTTTACTAGACCAATAGAAGTTGGGGAAGATGAAGGAAGTTTTGGCATATGTGTGGTTTTATATTTATGTAAAATGCACATACATATATACATAAACTTTTTAAAGTTTGGGACAGATAAACTTGTTCTTTTTTCATTGTTGCCATCTCTTCTCAAAATTGAGAGAATTTCCTCTTCTTGTCTTCTGCTTTTTTCAGTTACACTTGGAAGTCAGTAGAAATCTTTTGGGCATTCCTTTTTGGATATGAAACATAGCATGCTAGATGAAGTGGCCTGAAAAAGGAAGAGAGAGCATAAAAGGAAAAACTTAGGGCCATAAGGGATCTTCTGCATATTTGTTGAGATTTTGCATCACTCCTTCAGCCTTGTCTATTAGTATTGAGATGAGTACTTTGCAGTTCACAGATGTATGAATGATGAGTTTGCTTACTTGAGAAATCTGCTCCTGTTCCCATTCTGTCATGGTGCTTGAGATTATGCCCTTCTGCTGGCTGCTTCTGAGACAGCATACTTTTGCATTAGCAGTTGAATGTTTAGTAGCAGGAACTTTTAACTGATTTTCCACATCTATACTTGAATGACTTCAGGAGCCAGTGTGTGAAGAGTATTTAATAATAATAAATTTTCAGAGGTGCCCAGAGAATTAGCAAGACTGACTGATTAGCCAAAGTTGATTATTAGTTGATTATGTACAAATACAATACATTTTCATTGATTTTTTTTTTTTTTTTTTTTAGCCTTTAAGTAGAGGCAGATGTATGTCTCATGGTATTTTGTATTTATCACAAAACGCATATTAAATATTTGTCAAATTATAATGTATATCTGGGATACGTTGACCAAATGTTGTTTGGTTCAGGTGGAAGTTGGTAGAGTGAAAAACTATTTTTGGTTAGCAATGAATTTGTAACTGTCAGCGTTAAAAAAAGTTAATGCCTGTTTTGGACATACGTGAGACTTAATGTAATGAGGTGGACCTGTGGATGAAAGAGTATCACTAAAATAGATACCATGTACAATACAACATATATAATGCTAAATAGGTCCATGCATAATTTTAAGTGCTGAAAATGTGCTCATTTTCTTTATATTCTTGCGTACTAAAAGTTCAGTCACTTTTTTCAAGTCTAGCTCTTCAGACTCCTGAAACTTTGGAATAAATTTACCAATTTTTCCTTTTTGTGTGTGTTTGTGTGCAGGTCTTATCCAGCCAATCCCAAGGAATAGCCAGTTCTTCCAAAATTATTTTAACAATAATTTTGTGAATGATGGAGACAGACCATACAAGTGTTTTTATTGCCAACGAGCCTATAAAAAATCTTGCCATCTTAAACAACACATCAGGTAAAATAAATACAAAGAACAAAGGAAATGTATGTAATAGATTTATGGAAATGTATGAAATTTGTATATTTTCCACTGAAAAGATTTTTTTTTTACCATCGTTTAAATAGTGAACCAGTGATAATTGATTTTTCTGGTAAAATTGGAGAAGATTTTGGACTAATTCATACCTATGTGCAGTCCTAGCAGTACAAGTGCTTACTTCCATAGATGTATATTGGTAGCAAAACAGGTATCTCTCATAATTCTTTATTATGGTATTTGATGTGGTGGTCATGGCTTTCTAAGGCTACTGTAATCGTAAACCACCTCTAATTTTTCCCAATTTTATTAAAACTGGCTTCCTTTATCTTCCATTTCACGTTGCCTTCCTCTGAGCTCTCATGTCTGGGATGCTACAGTCGTAACCCTTAAAATTCTGTGCACAGTGCACAATTTTCTAACCTGTCCTTGAGTGCGTTTTATATCTCTATATAGTCTGAAAGGGAAATTACTCTAGCACCTCTGGAAGGAATGATAAAGTGAGTGGGACATGTTGATAAATAGTTTATCCACTTTAATTTTGCTTTCATGGTCTGAAAGACTGGTTTTACTGTGCTTTGTTCAGGGGGTGTTCAGGATGGGCACAGTTCTTTTCCCAAAAGCTTTGTTACTAAACGTAGTAGTAGTAGTAGTATATAATATGAGGAGGACTGTATTTTTTTTTTTTCTCAAAACTTTTGTGGACGTTGTTTTAGCTAAACTGAAGAAAATACATGTGAATGATAATATACTAGCCTGAGGACCTAGTATATTATCTGGAGTGGAAAAAATCACCCCAAATGTTTTAATTAGGGCAAAGTAGGATCAGAAAAGGAGATTGGACTGTAGAACGTAATTAAAACTGTCAGGCAGTATTGCTTTGAACATGCTTCTGACTAGCATCACAGCCCTGCTAGTGGTGATATGCAGGTTGTTTATAATTTATTAAAGCTTTAATTTCTGGATTTTCTTAACTGAGGATTTTTCCATCCATACAGCAGTCGTCTTAATTTGGTTTATTTTGCTCATTTTAAAATTAGTAAAATAGTCTTTTAATAACTTCGTAAGTCAAACTGTTAAATCTACTTTAACTTCTGCTTTCTCTTAAAAAGGTCACATACTGGTGAAAAGCCATTTAAGTGCTCTCAGTGTGGAAGAGGTTTTGTATCAGCTGGAGTTCTGAAAGCACATATTAGAACACACACTGGATTGAAAGCTTTTAAGTGTCTTATATGCAATGGGGCCTTCACTACTGGTGGTAGCCTCAGGCGACATATGGGGATCCATAATGACCTTCGACCATACATGTGTCCGTATTGTCAAAAAACATTCAAAACATCACTAAACTGTAAAAAACACATGAAGACTCATAGGTATGTTTACCATTTTTATGTGAATCCTTCAGTGTATTTTAGTACTCCTTCCTTAAAAAGACTTGGAATTACTCTGTAGCAAGTGCTGATAATTGAGTAAGGATGTTTATGTGTATCAAACACTTAGGTAACTGGTAGAATAAATTATGGTGTAAAATAGAAATTTGTTTATGTAAATAGTTATGATAACTGTCTTAACTGAAGCCATAAAAAGACCTCATATTTTTTTTGCAGATACGAACTTGCACAGCAACTTCAGCAACATGAGCAGTCTGCCTCTATAGGTGATTCTACAGTAGATCAGCAGAGCATTCATGTTTCTACACAGATGCAAGTGGAGATTGAAAGTGATGAGCTACAGCAGTCAGAAGCTGTTGCAACAGATCAGCAGGCCATTTTAGAGTTAGACCAACAGCCAGTAGTAGGCACTGAAGAAACAGCACTAGAGCAGCAGTTGGCTGATCAGCCTTTAGAACAAGAAGAGGGTGAGTATTTGAAATGCTAGAGGTTTATAATGAGGTAGTTTACAAGTTCTCAAAAAACAAGTTCTCAAATTAACCTCGCTTCATAAGTTTTAATACAGTGCAAGCAAACAATTGGGAAAATACAGAGTAAAAACTACCTATGTAAACTATATTGTGCAATTTCTTTCTTTCATTGGTGTTTAAGTTTACTCCTAAGAATTATGGAGACTGTTGAAGGTTTGCACCATTTAGTGTGTAATGAGTTAATTAGTACTACAGAGGGAATATAAATAAAGCCTACAATAAGCAAAGATTTAAATACCTATTCAGCTAACGTTTTAAGATTATTTTTTAATGCAGTAAAAATTCAAATGACTCTAAAATGTAGGGATTTTCGAGAACAACTGAATTGTGCAGTTCATGCAGTTAATGACATAATTTTTCGTGATTTTTTTCCTTCTTTTTCTTTCTTTCCTCTTCTTCCTTTCCGCATTTCAGATAGATTTGTGACATCCCAGCATGCTTTACAGGAAAACATCACTCAGTTTGAACAGCAAGCTATAACACAGCAGCCATTTGATCAACAGGGCTTATCACAAGGTTAGTAATAAATAAAGGTTTTTATAGTGATTTTTATAAATCTGGCTTTTCAGCATAGTTATCAAAACATTTCTAAGTGAGCATCCACAGTCAAACTAGGTGCAATGCAGAGAACTTGCAAAAACTGTTTCTTAAATTAGTTTTGAAACTGTATTTTGTAGAATATCTTGAATACTTAAACATAGATTTTGCTCTTATGAGATTGTTTAGTCATTACAAAATAGTATTTATAGTTATGCAGTTCTGGTGTCCTCAATATAAAAAGGACATGGAACTGTTGGAACAAGTCCAGAGGAGGGCCATGAGGATGATCAGAGAACTGGAGCACCTCCTGTATGAAGACAGGCTGAGAAAGTTGGGGCTGTTCAGCCTGGAGAAGAGAAGGCTGCATGGAGACCTCATAGCAGCCTTCCAGTATCTGAAGGGGGCCTATAAGGATGCTGGGGAGGGACAGTCAGTCAGCTGATCGGAGCTAGCACAGCTAGAGCTGGAGCCGGCACGCTTCAGAGACCACGAGGTTCAGCAGAGATTAGGAAAATCAGAGGGGACAGCGCAGAGACATCGCGATTCCCGACATCTCCCGATCCCCGAAGCCCCAGCAGCCCTTGCGAGAGAGCGGCTGACGTGGCAGGGGGCGTTCCCGCGGTAACGGCGACCGCACCCCTGCCCCTTGCCTTGAAAGAGCCTTTGGGAGGGCAGCGACCGGTCACTGCCCACCGGGCGCAGGGAGGAACAAGCAGGTCGTGTTGTGGACCCTGTTGGTGGTGTCCCAGACTGCTGACCAATATGGTCGCCTCCAGAAGGAGAGCTTGCAGTAAGGAGACTGTAGCAACTCAGACAGAGACCCTGCCCCAAACCGTGGCTGTTCAGGTCTCTGGCTGCAGGGAGTGCCAGAGCCTGCTGCTGCCGAGGGAGGGAGGCCAACATTCCACCTGTGTGAGGTGTGAGCAGGTAGAAGATCTGCTTAGATTGGTGGCAGAACTTAAGGAGGAGGTCGAGACGCTGAGGACCATCAGGGAGTGTGAAAGGGAGATCGACTGGTGGAGTAACTCCCTGGCGTGCCAGCAGGAACGGTTCCAGGGAGATACCCCCCACAAGGGGATGGACCCCCTGTCCTCTCTGACAGAGGGGGATGACCCGAGACAGCCCCTGCTCTGTAGCTGTCGCGCAGAGGTAAGGGACCAAAAAGACGATGAGGGCTGGAAGCGAGTTCCAGTTCGGAACCGTGGGCAACCTTCCTCCCTTCCTGCCCTGCTTCCCCAGGTGCCCCTCAGTAATAGGTTTGAGGCCCTGGATCTTGATGGAGAGGTAGGTGAGGATGTGGTGCAAGGGCAGACTACAAGGTCACATAGGAAAAGGCGGTCGACTTCACACCTCAAGACTGCCTCTGACAAGAAAGAAAGAAAAATCATTGTTGTAGGCGATTCCCTTCTGAGAGGAACAGAGGGCCCGATATGCAGAGTTGACCCTCATCATAGGGAAGTGTGTAGTCTGCCTGGAGCCCGGATCAGGGATATCACCAGGGCGCTCCCCAGCCTGGTGCACCTGACAGACTACTACCCGCTGCTGGTCTTCCAGACAGGTGGGGGGGAAGCTGCTTCCCGCAGTCTGAGGGGGATGAAGAAAGACTACAGGGCCTTGGGGCGGATGGTGAAAGAGTCTGGGGCTCAAGTGATCTTCTCCTCAGTTCTTCCATCTTCTGGTGATGATGTGGGATTGAATGGGAAAATTCAGTCCGTAAACAATTGGCTACGAGACTGGTGCTTTAGGCAGGGCTTTGGGTTCTTTGATAACAGCTGGTTTTATAAGGCTCCAGTCCGGATGATGGCACGTGGGAAAGGTTTAACTCACAGAGGCAAAAGGATGCTGGGGCATGAATTAGCAGGGCTCATTTGGAGAGCTTTAAACTAGATTCGAAGGGGGATGGGGTTGTAACTGGGCTTGCCTCAGTGGGGCAGCACTCTAGAATTGATGAAGACTGGGAGGCCTCCTATAATCCTATGGTGAAATCGGTGAGCTCAGCTCCCTCCTTGAAATGCCTGTACACCAATGCATGCAGCATGGGAAATAAGCAGGAGGAGTTGGAGACCTGTGTTAAGTCAGGAGATTATGATCTGGTGGCAATTACAGAGACATGGTGGGACAGCTCGCATGACTGGAATATAGTCATGGAGGACTATGTCCTTTTCAGGAAAGACAGGCCAGCCAGGCGGGGTGGTGGGGTTGCTCTTTATGTGCAAGAGCAGCTGCAATGTACTGAGCTCTGTCCAGGAACAGGGGATGAGCGAGTTGAGAGTCTGTGGGTGAGAATTAAGGGGCAGGCTGGCAGGGGCGATACTGTTGTGGGTGTCTGTTACAGGCCACCAGATCAGGGTGAGGAAGTTGATGAGGCCTTCTACAGGCAGCTGAGAGCAGCCTCACAGTCACAGGACGTGGTCGTCGTCGGGGATTTTAACTTCCCTGATGTTTGCTGGAAGGACTACTCAGCAACCCAGCCACAGTCCAGGAGGTTCCTCCAGTGTATGGATGATAACTTCCTCATCCAAATGGTGGATCAGCCAACCAGGAGAGGAGCGCTGCTGGATCTCATCCTCACTAACAAGGAGGGGCTGGTCGAAGCAGTAAAGGTTGAGGGCTGCCTTGGTTGCAGCGACCACGAGATAGTGGAATTCAGGATCTTGTGTGGTAGGACCAGTAGAATAGCAAGTAGAATTGCAACCCTGGACTTTAGCAGGGCAAACTTTGGCCTTTTCAAGCAATTGCTAGGGGAAGTCCCATGGGCAAGGCTGCTTGAAGGTAAAGGGGCCCAAGATAGTTGGTTGACATTCAAGAATTGCTTATTCCAAGCTCAAGAGCAGAGCATCCCGACACGTAGGAAGTCAAGGAAGAGGGCCAGGAGACCTGCGTGGCTAAATAAGGAACTGCTGGGTATGCTCAAGTGGAAGAGGAGAGTTTATAGGTCATGGAAGGAGGGGCTGGCTACTCGGGAGGAATATAAGGCTGCTGCTAGAGGATGTAGGAAGGCAGCTAGGATGGCTAAGGCCTCCTTAGAATTAAATCTGGCCAGAGGGGTCAAGGACAACAGAAAGAGCTTTTTCAAATACATAGCTGATAAAACTAACACCAGAGGCAAGGTTGGCCCACTGGTGAATGGGATGGGTGCCCTCGTGACAGAAGATACTGAGATGGCAGAGTTATTGAATGCCGCCTTTGTCTCTGTCTACTCTGCCGGAGGCAGTCCTGAAGAGCCCTGTACTCCTGAGACCTCAGATGAAGTCAGGTCACTGGAGCGGTTTGCCTTAGTCGACGAGGAATGGGTTAGGGACCAGTTGAGCAATCTGGACATCCATAAATCCATGGGTCCAGATGGGATGCACCCGCGGGTGCTGAGGGAACTGGCGGAAGTCATTGCTAGACCACTCTCCATCATCTTTACCAAGTCTTGGGAAACGGGAGAGGTGCCTGAGGACTGGAGGAAAGCAAATGTCACTCCAGTCTTCAAAAAGGGCAAGAAGGAGGACCCGGGTAACTATAGACCGGTCAGCCTCACCTCCATCCCTGGGAAAGTGATGGAACACCTTATCCTTGATGCCATCTTAAGGCATGTCAAGGATGAGAGGGTTATGAGGGGCAGTCAACATGGCTTTACCAAGGGGAAGTCATGCTTGACCAACCTCATAGCCTTTTATGAGGAAATAACATTGTGGATGGATGATGGCAGAGCGGTGGATGTGGTCTACCTTGACTTCAGCAAAGCATTTGACACAGTCTCCCACAGCATCCTCATAGCTAAATTGAGGAAGTGTGGCCTGGATGATCAGGTAGTGAGGTGGACTGCGAACTGGCTGAAGGACAGAAGCCAGAGAGTTGTAGTCTATGGGGCGGAGTCCAGTTGGAGGCCTGTATCTAGTGGAGTGCCTCAAGGGTCAGTATTGGGACCAGTATTATTTAATATATTCATCAATGATTTAGATGAGGGAATTGAGTGTACTGTCAGCAAGTTTGCTGATGACACTAAGCTGGGAGGAGTGGCTGACACGCCAGAAGGCTGTGCTGCCATCCAGCGAGACCTGGACAGGCTGGAGAGTTGGGCAGGGAGAAACTTGATGAAATATAACAAGGGAAAGTGTAGAGTCCTGCATCTGGGCAGGAACAACCCCAGGTTCCAATATAGGTTGGGGAACGACCTGTTAGAGAGTAGTGTAGGGGAGAGGGACCTGGGGGTCCTAGTGGATGGCAGGATGACCATGAGCCAACACTGTGCCCTTGTGGCCAGGAAGGCCAATGGCATCCTGGGGTGTATTAGGAGGGGGGTGGTCAGTAGGTCGAGAGAGGTCCTCCTTCCCCTCTACTCTGCCCTGGTGAGACCGCATCTGGAATATTGTGTCCAGTTCTGGGTCCCTCAGTTCAAGAAGGACAGGGACCTGCTGGAGAGAGTCCAGCGCAGGGCGACTAAGATGATTAAGGGAGTGGAGCATCTCCCTTCTGAGGAAAGGCTGAGGGAGCTGGGTCTCTATAGTTTGGAGAAGAGGAGACTGAGGGGTGACCTTATTAGTGTATATAAATATATAAAGGGGGAGTGTCATGAGGATGGAGCCAGGCTCTTCTCAATGGCTAACAATGATAAGACAAGGGGTAGTGGGCTCAAACTGGAACACAAGAGGTTCCACTTAAACTTGAGAAGAAACTTCTTCTCAGTGAGGGTGACAGAACATTGGAACAGGCTGCCCAGGGGGGTTGTGGAGTCTCCTTCTCTGGAGACATTCAAAACCCGCCTGGACACATTCCTGTGTAACCTTATCTAGGTGTTCCTGCTCTGGCAGGAGGATTGGACTAGATGATCTTTTGAGGTCCCTTCCAATCTCTAACATACTGTGACTATTCATCAGGGACTGTAGTGACAGGACAAGGGGTAACGGGTTCAAACTTAAACAGGGGAAGTTTAGATTGGATATAAGGAAGAAATTCTTTACTGCGAGGGTGGTGAGGCACTGGAATGGGTTGCCCAGGGAGGTTGTGAATGCTCCATCCTTGGCGGTGTTCAAGGCCAGGTTGGATGAGGCCTTGGGTGACATGGTTTAGTGTGGGGTATCCCTGCCCATGGCAGGGGGGTTGGAACTAGATGATCTTAAGGTCCTTTCCAACCCTAACTATTCTATGATTTCATATAGGCATTTCGTATTCTTTCCTTAACTGTGTTTGAAATTGCTGTGGCAGTAGGCAGTTTGCGCAATTTTCCCCCTAAGTATACATGCTTATAATCTGAGATGATCAGAAACACAGTCTCAAGATTTCATTGAGTAGTTGTTGGGATTCATTATGGAAAAAGAAGTATAATTGCGTATAGTTACGTAAAAAAAGCCATACTTTCACCTAACCACAGCAGTTTCCTTTTGTGTTTTGTAATGCTACATGCATAACAAATTAAGATATTGTAAACATTTGGAACTTGTCTCCCCTACAAAATACTGAAAAAAATGTAAGGCTTATGTAGCTTGCAGAGAATGAAGAAATGACTGTGCCTTTTGCTTTTCACAGATGGCTTTCTTGAGTTGTTTGATACAAAGCTACTAGGTTTTTTGTGTGTGGTTTGTTGTTGGTTTGGTTTTTTTTTGAGGGGGGGGAGGATGACAAGGAAAGGAAGGGGGCTTTGTTCAAGGATGTTTCTGTTTCTCACTGTCTGACCAGTTGAATCTCTTTCTCCTTGTTTCTGACTCAAGCAAATAGGTCCATGTTTGTCTAACTGATTAACCAGTAACTGGTATTCCATCTACTTAAACTTCTCTGTTCTTAATTTCATTACTTTTTATATGTGTCGGGGTTTTTGTAGAAACGTAATTGACTGTGGTAAGTTGCAAGACACTGAAGAAACGGTATCATTTGCTGCTGATTCTAATTCTCTAAGTTGTGCTGCTTTTTATGTAACTGAGTTAGAAAAAATAAAACTCTGTGCCTGTATTAAGCAAGACTGAACCTGATCCTGTTAAATCCCTATGGATTGCTTTCATTGGTTAGCTTTTACTAATGAATCACTCTTATTTCTCTCAAGGGTGGGCTGTGGCTTTTGTTGGATTTTTATGGCTCCTTTGAATTTGAAAATCCAGTATGTAAACCTTGTTTTGTTATCTTATTTAGACTTCAGTTTCTATGTATGTGTATCTTCTCCATTAAGTAACTATTGAATACTGGCTGATTTCTTGGGAAGGGAGGAGACTCTTCTAGATCTCACTAAACAATTCTTTCATCATCAGAAATCTAGGCTGATCGTCGATACATTTTAAAATCGGTACAGAGAATCAGAAAATTTGTAGTGTGTGGTTTTGTTTTTTTAAAGTCTCATTTGTATAAGATGTCTCCTATTCTACTTGGAATCTCATCCACAGATTCCCAACTCTTTGAAGTTTCCTTGAAGATCCTGGAGCCCTTCAAAATTTTTGAATTTCAGGTAGGTAAGCATTTGCGCGGATGCATGCGTTAAATTGGTCGACCCTCTCCCTATGTCTGCATCTGTGCTTCATGCTCCTAATTTCTTTTTCCTATCAGCTAGGCAGAACATTGAAGCTTAAAACACTGTCTTTTTTATCCTTGATATTTTTAGGCTGTATTCTTGTTAAAATATTTTGACTCAGTGTTTATTAATAAAACAATGTAGGAGTTTTAAAAAATCTTCAGTAGGTTTTTTTATTTTTCTTTTTTTAAGAAAAAAAAAAGAAAAGCAAGTCTTTTGATTTCTGACAGGTGAGGCTGATCTCTAGATCTGCACAGACCTGTCAGTATTTTGTTTATTCTTTCAGGTTTGTTTGTGATACTTCTACAGGATTTCTGATTTGTTCAGATAGATTTTCTTCTTGATATGTCCAGACTTGTAAAGAAGTGCAGATCTTGTGGAGGTGCTGCTGTATCATAATCTATTAGTCATTTGAGCTTGATTTGAAAACTGGGAAAAAGAACTTGTGTTCTTTGTAGTTTACATATTCAGGCTTCTTCATTTGAAGACCTTTTAGTGAAGTCAGAACAAACAAATGGACCTTTTATCAAAAAATGTCTTTGGGTTATTGAATTATCATCTGTCAACAAATATGTTT
Organism: Psittacula echo; assembly: GCF_963264785.1. NCBI lineage: Eukaryota > Metazoa > Chordata > Aves > Psittaciformes > Psittacidae > Psittacula > Psittacula echo. The sequence continues at coordinate 98,500,293 of NC_137737.1, read as the reverse complement.
TCATATAGATTGTGTTCCTTTTAAAGTCTTCCTGTAAGCGTGGTTGAATGTTAATAATTAGTTAGTGTTGATAGGAAAATGATCTTGAAAAACTGTTAGAAATCCAAATACTGTTATTCTTTAGCCCATACAAATACACCCTTGCCATCAGACTGCTAGGTTGTTTTTGTTTGGTTTTTTTTTTTTTTTTCTCCTAAGAAGTTGATCTGCAATCTGAGGATTTGGAATTCCAATTCTTTCAGTAACTATTAACACATTGATTCAGCTGTGTCTAAAAGTTGCCTAGGAAGCAAACCTGCAGAACATTGAATTGCTAGTGACTGACCTTCACTGGGATGCATGTAGATACATTTCTAATGTTGGAATTCAATGATATGTCAGTAAAGACTTCCAAGTTTGTCCAAACTAAGATACGGCATTTGCTATGAGCTGCCATACTGGTTTCTCATTCTCATGTTCCAAGATATATCTTTCCACAAGTAAACTGATCTCTGTAGAGTAATCTATTTTTTTATTATGCTTTGTTAACGTAGAAGAGAATAGGTTGGGTGTTGTCCTAAAGGCAAGGAAAAACAAGCAATGCAATGATTGTACTGAAATAACACAAAATCCAGTTCCAAATTTATGGGACTTTGTAGTAAAAGACTCCCCTACAGAGTTTAAGATGCTCTCTGTTCTTTGAAAGTTAACCAAAAGCTTCTGAGAAACAGTATATAATGTGGTCAAGGCCAGGTTGGACAGAGCCTTGGGTGATATGTTTTAGTGTGAGGTGTCCCTGCCCATGGCAGGAAGGTTGGAACTAGGTGATCTTAAGGTCCTTTCCAACCCCAACTATTCTATGATTCTATGAAAACAAGCAGAAAATAAAGGTACTGAAATTTATTTTTATCTCTCTCAGACTAAATGTCTGGTTTTTGGTGTTTGGTTTGGGTTTTTTCAATGCTGTACTGCAGAAATAGTATGCTGGTACTAAATGCTTTTAGCATACTCAAAATTGTCAGATCATTTTAAAATCTGAGTGGAAATTGACCTTCATACTAGGTATTGAGCAAAATGGGGGAGCATCATGTACATGCTTCTTAGGGTGTTGGTTTATATTTATTCCAGAACTACTTTTAGAAGTAGTATTTCTTTCTTCGGTGTGTCCCAAATACCTCTAAGTTCAGAATTTTTCTTCCAAGCATTTTGTTTCATGAGCCTGGGAAATTTTTCAGGATGTCAATAATTGCTTTCATTGAAACACAGTGAAGTGAAACAGGTCATGGTACAGTAACTTCTTTTTTCCTCCTTAGCTAGTAAAAATTACTTAAGAGTTGAAAAGTGTCTACTTTTTAGATAGCTGTTTCTTCGTCCATTTAATAGTTATGTCCCTTTTTTTATGTAGGGCATAGAAGCAGTATCACTTCCTGCTTTAGTTTCTTGAGGCTTGACTTTTTGTATTCTCGTCAAGTGTAGTGGGAATACCATTATTCCATAAAAGTACTTTTAAAATACATTTGAAAACAGAAATTAGCAGCCTTCTTACACAGTAAAGCTTTGCATCACCATTCTTCAGGCTACTTTTTTGATTTCGTCATTTCGCTAAGAGTAATTGAGGTGCAAGGTTTAATTTGTTGAATCTTTACTTCCTGTAATCTTGGTAGTTCTAGGAGACAAAATGATACACAAGTTGCAGCATTAGGATAAATAACAACCTGACTAATAGTGCTTTCAAAATTTATTTACATCTGTTGGTTTTCATTCTGTGGTGTAAAAGCAAGAGCATACAAGTAGGTTTTTCCTATATCAGTAACAGTATTTTTCTGCTGTGGAAAGTGTCTTTTGGGAAAATTTGTGCTTAAACTTAACACATCCCAGTTTTTTATATACTGTAATTCAGAGTATTCTTTAAGCATTGTTTTTTGGCCTTTGATGCTGTGATCATCTGATGTGGGTTTGTTTCTACCCTGTTTTCATAATCTTCACCCTTTTTGTCCACTAAAGGCAAACTGCACAGAAATGGTAAAATTGCTGCCCTCACCTTAATTACTCGTACTTATGGCTTCATTTTTTTTTCTACATAACGTTGGTTTATTTCTTAATTTTGTTTTAAAATAGAAGTATTAGGGCTGAGAGGGGTTGATAAAAGGGCATCTCTGATAGCATTAAAAAACCCTGCAATTTGAGCTATGCTTTCCTGGCTCTGAATCATTGATACTATCATTTCATTCATTCATTCATTCATTTAGAAAAGGAGGTGATTAAGATCTGGTATTTCAGAAGAACAAAACTGAATAAACATTTCAGGTCTTAGTACTGGAAATGTGAATGAAAATATATGATTATTTTTTACTTTGCAGTTTGCCTTTGAGAGGATCTACTTTACTATTATCTAAAGAGTGGGAATATGTGGAGGAGATCCAAAGTAGGAGAAAATGGGGTTACTTTATCAGAAACTGGAGTTCTCCTATTGGGTCATCTCCTCCACTCACCCGCCATCCTCCCCACTGAGCTTTGCATCCTTGTGATCGGCTTTCAGTGTAGTTAAGGGAGCGTGGTACCAACGTGGATAAAGGGAGATGGGTCAACCTGTTTGACACATGCATGCTTACATACAAGAAATTCAAAATTTCAATGGCTCTAAGGTAATTGTGGCACCCCGAAGAAACTTCAAACAGTGTTTTTCTGTGGAGGAGATTTTCCAATAGAATTCCAGCTAATGGTAAGTAACCCTATTATGCATATTACGTAGATGCCAGAAACATTTGCGTATTTTGACACTCAACAGTGAAGAGTATAAAATAATTATTACTGTATGGTAGTACTGCAAAATCTGTTTTGAAGGTAGTCTTCAAAAATATGTGGTGTTATTCGAAGTCCAATTCAGTATGTTTTCCAGGTTTATAACTGTTTGATTTCTGGCAGGTTTTACAGTGAATGATAGCTACAATCAACAGACTCAATTTCCAGCTGTACAGCAGCTGCAGGATTCAAGCACACTTGAATCTCAGGCTCTTTCAACGAGTTACCATCCACCAGCCCTTCTGCAGGTTCCAAATACAGACACTATTAATGTAGTAAGTACTGCTAGAAGGCAGAATTCTGTGTTCAGTGACGAGTTTCTTTGAACTATTTCATTAGTAATTAGGCAAACTTAAAAGTCAGAAAAGTTTTGTGATTTCTTTTCTAGATTGCTTATGTTTAACAACTGGAATAATCAAAGGATGGGTGGAGGAAAAGTAACCTTGCTACATGTTTCTAAAAAATGAGCTGTATGTTTTGATGCTCTAGCCTCAAAAAAGGATATAGTGCTATAAATCTGGATTGCAAGTCTAAAACTAAGAGAAGGACCTAATGTTATAAAAGAATTTTACATTATTGCACTATATTCTGTCCTAATTATTGAATTCCTATGGATATAGATATGATCATGCAATAATGATCAGAATGTGATGGGGATCAATCGTGGAGCTTGCATATTGCAGTTTATGGTATTGTGTTGTCATTCTCACCTGCTTAAATTTGTAGAAGGGCTTAATTGCTAAAAATACAGCTTAAATACAACTTTTTATGATGGTAGCAGTACCTAGCATGATGAACATCTGTAGTAATGTGTTTACCATGATATGAATGAATTACTCTCCCTTCATGCTTGCTTGTAAAAGGCAGATGTCAGTGAGAGAACTGAGGTGGATTTTAGGATCTGGAGGAGCCTACAGACTTTGGGGTTTTCTTCAAATCTTAAAACATGCTGTCATTTTGGAGGATTGTTCTGTCATGGTTTTTGCTTTAAAGAAGAATCTGTTAAAAAACTAGTGGTCTGTCAGCAACACTGTGCATTTTTATATGTAGTGAGTGGCTCTGTACCATTTAAAATGGCTGCTTTGGTGTTAAATTTAGCTCCTCAACCACTAGAAAATCTGCAAGACTTGAAACATGATTTTGTCTAGATTCACATGGAGGTGTAAGTGCGCCATTTTGTCTGTTTCTTGCAATTCAGCAGGTGCACATTTTGCTGCTTTCCTTCTCACTGTGAAGGAGTGAGATACCATATCACACTCTTAATTTTTTTACAGAAAAGTATGAAAGCATAAATTTGATTACTTGTGTTGACTGTAAATGCTGCAATTGTTATTTGTCTATTTATGTGACTTTCAGTATTGTTACTGAAATTTACTTGAGGCTTTGATTTCTAGACTACCCGCTTGATACAAGATCAGGCATCACAAGAAGAACTTGATTTGCACACCCAAAGGCCCCATTTTCTTGAGGATAATGAAGATCAAAGCAAGCGTTCATATAGGTTTGTTATACTTTTAGGTTCTGTCACAGAATTTCTTGAATATTTTATGGGTAGTAATTATATGCAACTAATGAATACAATTTTCTTCTAATAGATGTGAGTATTGCAACAAGGGTTTTAAGAAATCCAGCCATTTGAAACAACATGTACGATCGCATACTGGTGAGAAACCTTATAAATGCCAACTCTGTGGCCGTGGCTTTGTTTCCTCAGGAGTTCTTAAGTCACATGAGAAGACCCATACAGGTAACAGAGTATACCAGCTCCATATTAGCCTTAGTCACATTTGGGTTTTGTATATGTCCTGTATAAGTAAACTTAAATGGCATGCTACTTATTTGTTTCTGTTACTTCAAGGAGTTAAAGCATTCAGCTGTAGCATTTGCAATACCTCCTTCACAACTAATGGCAGCCTTACCAGGCACATGGCAACTCACATGAGCATGAAGCCTTACAAGTGCCCATTCTGTGATGAAAGCTTTCGAACAACTGTTCACTGCAAAAAACATATGAAAAAACATCAGGCAGTCTCCTCAGCTGTAGCAGCAGCTACAGAAACAGGAGGGGGAGGTAAATTATTTCATTTTTACTTTTACAGTCCTTACTACATAACAAGTACAGATGTTTCAGTGGATTATGTGAATTCTGTAACAGTAATGTTAAAAATTAGCCTTCCAGCACAGGTAATGTCTAATATCCAGAGCCACTGAAATTGCTCAGTTATCTAAATTGTTTAAAGAACTCCGTTTTCCAGGAGTCTGTCCAGTGTATTCAAGGTATTGTACGTTAAATTGTTATTTTAGCATGTCACGAAAGTAGAGCTTTTTTTGTCCTGGAGTACTTAACACCTGTATTTAATTACTGTAATAATAAGAATGATAAATCCAGCTTTTTTAAAAAAGTAGTACAGACACAAAGAGGTAGACCTCTGAAAAAAATTTGAGCCCGAGCATGTAATGTAGTGGTCACATGTTTTATTATTAAACCCTTCTATTTTTGTCATTTCAGCTGACAGATTAAACTAAATGGACATGTGCTGTTTTGGTTTAGATTTGATTTTTTTTTTTTTCAATAGTTGCATGTGAAGATGATGATGAAAACTCTGAAAGAACATCTAGAAAATCTCGTCCTGGTGTCATAACTTTTACAGAAGAAGAAACAGCAGAACTGGCGAAGATTAGGCCTCGAGAAACTGCCACTGTCTCAGAAAAAGTTCTTGTCCAGTCTGCTGCAGAGAAAGACAGAATTAGTGAGATCAAAGATAAGCAAGCAGAACTGGAAGCCGAGCCCAAATATGCCAACTGTTGTAGTTATTGCCCCAAGAGCTTTAAAAAACCCAGTGATTTAGTCAGGTAAGGAATGGAAAAGCTTGGTGTATTTTCGATTTTCTAAACTGTTCACCAGTAACTTAGCAGTAACAGTTTCATACAACTTTTTTATGCTTAAGCTTAAGTTTGACTTTTATCTAAATACACTTTTTTCAGAATGTGTCATACCATTGTCAAAATATTACATATTCTGAATATGACTAAACCAGCCTTTTCATATTTCTTTTCGTGCAGTATTAAAATGATTATTATGAAGTTTTAGGATCAATTATTTTTTCTTGCTATAGGACTTGCATGCAAAAACATGTAAGAATGAGTTTGAAAAAAGGCAAATGTCTGAGCCATCATCTTTATTAGTTCTGCTGAATGTAATGTTAATATAAGTATTCAATTCTAAAATTAGTAAGATACAAAATTAATTTTCTACAAGCTGACATAAAAGTAGAAATTCACATATACATGTATTCTGGAATTATTAGGCATGTTCGTATCCATACCGGAGAGAAGCCATATAAGTGTGAAGAATGTGGGAAAAGTTTCACTGTAAAATCCACCCTGGATTGTCATGTTAAGACGCACACAGGTCAGTAAGATTTTGGATGTCTTTGTTTAGGAACTGGTTACTTTCTTGACCGGCTCTTTTAACTTAAGTTTTTGCAAGGAATGCGATGTTTCACTGTGATCTGGGAAATGGCACTATGAATGGCAGTGCTAGGTGGAATTCAGTACTTCTGTTGTCATCAAATGAATTGTTATTGATATTGAATAAACCATATTATTACAGCCTTCTGCATTGGTAGGGTTACAAAGCAGTCATAGTCTTAGCTCATGGAAAAACTGTGTGTATCTATACAATATTTTAATTTCAGATCTGCTGTAGCACTTCAGTGGTGATTTTCTTGAAAAGAAGGTGGAGTTGGAGGAATTTAAAAAATTTTAAATGTTACTATTTGTGCTGCTAAGTAAATTGAAAAATGGGACTGCAAAAATGAAAGTATCTGGCTATTTGAATCATGCAAATCGAATATAAACCAAATTTCTGTAATACTTAAGTTTTTACAGTAGTTTCTTTGTATTCTTGAGTGAGAGGTCCAATTATAGGAGTAGTATTTTTCAAGCCCAATTTTCTGTAAATTAAAAACAAACTCTTTAAATCTTTAATACTTGTTTTCTTCTTACCACCGAGCTTCTGTAATAAATTTCAGTAAACCAATCTTGAACTAATTAGTTTCTAAAACAGCCTACAGTTTTGCCGTGGTGCATTATAAGGTTTTTAAAGAAATGCAAAAAATGTTAGGTTTTAATGCTATAATTTGTAATTATTTTGCACATGGGAGCTTCCTCTCCAAGTCAGTGGGTCTGTGCTTTCTACTATTGTTTAGTAAGAAATGCTACTCTTGTGATTTATACCAATTTTCTGTGTAATTTAATATCTTGTCTTAGATAGTAGTAGATGGTAAGGATAATGAAAAGAGCAAAGTGGGGATCTGAGCATGTTCCTCCACGTTCAAGCAGTTTGCAAGTTGTGGGACTCTCAACCAGAAATTGTTCATTTTTGCTCACTACCTTTAATGGAATATTTTATATTACTTCTACCCAGCCATTTTCTGAACCTAGAAAAACAAAGTAAAACTAAGTGGGTTCCAGCAGATCCAGCAGTAACAAATTCCTTGGTTCAAATTTACTTTTCAGTGTGCCATTTGATGAGTTTGTTCCTAAGTTCGTTTGAGAAATAATGGGAAATTGTTATCAGGTTTTCAAGCTTTTTACGATTTTGCAAACTTTTTAATAGTATAAAACAGAGCTTTGTAAATTAATATTTCAGTGTCTTTAACAGATTTTTTCCAACCTGTTGTAAAGCCTTTCTTCCACATTGTGTATTACAATTTTGACTAGGTTGGGTCTTCACTCAAGTGTTTGAAGAACTCCTTTGCTGACTTCCAGCCTTGTGAAAATTGTCCATATAATCCTACCTTTTGTTTTCAGTCTTGTAACTATTTGTCTTTAATTCGCTAAAGGACTCTTTCATTTCATCCTGTAACAGCAGTTTTTCTAAGGTGCTTTCGCATAAAAATGGTATAAAGCTCCAAAAAGTCTTGTCAGTGAAAATCTGGTCTGCTTCAAAGAGCTGTCATGCATTTGTGAAGTGTAGTTTTCACTGCAAAGCTACATTTGATCAGGGTGTGTGTGTGTGTGTGTGTGTTGGTTTGGGGGTTTTTTCCATTTTCTTTCATAATTGGGCCATCTTATGTTGGATTAACATGAAGTTTAACTGGTGTGCAATTTCTCCATTTGAGCCTGTATTGCTTTCCAGAAGGCTGTTTTTAATCTGTGGGCAACACCTACAGCTAATTATCTCAGTTATAAATTTTACTCATTTTCTACCTGTAATCCATTAATACTAGTCAGTACTGAGGTGAAGGTTGAACCAGAAGTATATTGCTGCTACAATTAAAAAGAAAGAGCTAAGGAGAAACCAAATGCTGAAGAGGTCAAGATAAAAATTTAATACTTCAGTTTCCTGAGCTGTGTACTTGGAACAACTTGATTAGTCAGGAAGCTGAGGTGATGAGGAGGGCAGGTGACCAAATAAGATTCTGCATGAAAGTTTTAACAGCATTTTGATTTTTAGAAATAGCAAGAAATTAAGATACTCTTAATTGAGATCCTTAATTTGAAAAGCAATCTAAATTATTAGGAAAAGGCAAATTACTTCAAATTTCTTCCATTCAAATTAGTTCAGAATCTCTATTTTTTTTTTAACTGTTGGTACAATGCTATTGATTTTTAGAGATTTTATCACTTACCTTTCTGTTTTTGAAACTTTTCCAGGCCAGAAGCTCTTCAGTTGTCATGTATGCAGTAATTCTTTTTCTACAAAAGGGAGTCTAAAAGTACACATGCGTCTGCATACAGGAGCAAAGCCCTTTAAATGTCCACACTGTGATTTACGGTTTCGTACTTCAGGGCGCAGAAAAACCCACATACAGTGCCATTATAAACCTGAGGCAAAGAAAGTTAGGAAGCCTGTTGCACGTACTTCAGCTGAGGGACTACAACCAGTCAATCTTCTTAATTCATCCTCAGCAGACCCTAACGTTTTCATCATGAATAACTCCGTTTTGACCAATCAGTTTGATCAAAATATACTTCAACAAGGACTTGTGGGCCAGGCTATCTTGCCTGCTTCAGTGTCAGGTAAAAATGGATGACTTTTTATTGGTGGTGTTGAGATCAAGTACTGAACATTGCTTTTAATTAGAGTTCAGAAAATTATGCCAAACGCTGCTTATCAAACAGGTAAGATATGTACCGAATTCATGATTTGATGCATGGTGGTGACACAAACAGAAATGTATTCGTTTAAGAATGAAGGAAAAATGTGTGCAGTTCACTTGAAAAGATCTTCTCAGTTCTGCAGTGATGTTACACTGCGGAAAAGAAGAAAATACAGACAATAAGTAGCTGGAGTACTGATATTGCACTGCTCTGGAATTCTGCTACTCTGGAGTGGTTCTTGTTTCGTAAGTGCTTAAATAATAACAATTCTTAAATTATCTAGAATTTATGAAGGTTTGAAATAGGCAATCATCAGAGTATGTATCAGAGGCATCTTCAGAGTATTTTCTTGGCATAAATAAATGTGTGTGTATAGCTTTTATAGTGATTTAACTTGTAAAAAGAAACAAGCGAAAAGAGGCAGTCAGTAATGATATAGAAAAACATTATAACTGTTTTCTTTGGTAGCTGGAGGTGACTTAACTGTGTCCTTGACAGATGGTAGCTTGGCCACTCTTGAAGGAATACAGTTACAACTTGCTGCTAATCTGGTTGGACAAAATGTACAAATTTCCGGAATAGATGCCACCAGCATTAACAACATAACATTACAGGTAGGTTGCTCACAGTTTCTTGCTTTTAATTTTATAGAATCACTTGGAGGGTTGAAGGAAGTTTTAAAGAGCATACATAATTCTGGAAGATTCCCTTTTGAGTGAAGCATGCAGGAGTACCATGCTATATCAGTTGTACCATGTTAAAAGATCTAAAGAATAGATTCACAAGTGGGGTTTTTTTTCTGATTAGTTTCTTTCTTTTTCATTTTTTCAGCTTCTTTTTTTTTTTTTTTCCATACCCCTCTGGGATTTTGGCAGATTGCTTTAAAAATCTCTATTTTTTTCTTCTAATTGCATTTTGTCTTTTCACTTCAAAAACTCTTCAGGCTTCCCACCAAGCCCCCAAAAGAAACCTCCCCTGGAAACAATCAAGCCCAAATTATTGCATAGAATGTTCTTTTCCTTAGCATCAGACACCTGCTTTATTTGGCAAGCTTTTATAAGCTTTTAATATTTGGATTTACAATTGAAATTTCTATTGAGCTTGTAAAATGAATGGCAGAAAAAGGTGAGATAATTACACCTAAAATCTGGTATTTGAAATGATATGAAAGAATGATTTTCATTAAGTTTGTTGCGCTCCATGCCTTTTCACTTCCAAAGGCCTGAAGAGAGTGATAAGCATTACATGCAGAAGAAAGTACAGAATGCCAGCAGTGTGGGTACCTGATGCCAAGCATGCTCACATGTAACTGGGATTATGATTTTCCAAACATTTTGCTGAGGGAAGGGAGGGAAGAATCTAGATGAAGCTGACTAGGCTGCTTACATAGTGACTTTGGAGAGTGGCTATATACAGACTCTTGAAAAATAATTTAAGTTTTAAATAGTTATGTAAAAATTTTAAATATTACACATACTCTATATGCAATAAATATGAGTTCTGGATTTATGTTAAGGATATTTGCTTAACCTGTAGTATCTCTTAACTTCAGATTGATCAGATTGAAAACTTGTTTTCCAGATCGATCCAAGTATTCTACAGCAGACGTTACAGCAGAGTAATTTACTTGCTCAACAGCTAACTGGAGATCCCAATATGGCTCCACAGAATTCCTCCCTGCAGGCAACAGAGAATGCGGTGCCGGCTAATGTGGTTATTCAGCCTTTATCAGGCCTGTCTTTGCAGCCCACAGTAACATCATCTGCTAACATGACAATAGGATCCCTATCTGAGCAAGAGTCTGTGCTGACAACCAGTGCTAGTGGTAAGCAGTGTCACTAATTCTATTGGGCTTTGGATTTCTTAGTTTTACTTATGGTGTTACCCACAGTGAGAAATTCAACACAGTCTTTTTTCTGAAGATCTTAAATTGTTTTCATATCCAGTTTGTTCCTTTGCAAGTTGTTCTTTAGAGTGCAAGTTCTAGCATCTTTCCTTGGCTTCTTTTGTGTTTCATTGTAGTTTAGAAAATAATGCATGAATTGCTTTTAAAAATTGTGTTTACTATGATGAAAGAATCTTTATGGTTTGTTTGGTTGTTTTTTTTGTGTGGGCTTTTTTTTTTTTTTTTGTTCTACCCACTTACATTTAGGTACACAAGACATCTCTCAAGTCATGACTTCACAGGGTATGGTATCATCTTCAAATGGACAACATGAGATAATGTTGACCATAAATAATTCCAGTTTGAGTCAAGTTCTAGCTCATGCTTCAGGTTCTACTGCTACAAGCTCATCAGGAAGTCCTCAAGAAATCACTCTTACAATATCTGGTTGGTATTTTAAAGTCTCTTTAATGGTATCAGATCTGTATCTTATGAGGTAGCTATACACCAGCATTTAAGGGTATTTTCACAGTCCACAGCTTTCCCATGGTGTGGTTTTTTTTTTTTTTACTATTCATCAGCTTTAAAAAGTACTCCTTAAATTTGTTTATGAAAACCAAATATATTTGCTTTGAGGATATGTTAGATTGGTTCCCTGTTTATTCATGGCCTAGAGCCAACAGATACTTCTCTTAATGACAAAGCCTATATAACCAGTTCTTACCTCACTGCTGTGCTCGTCTGGGGTGGTGCAACTCCTGTGGGTGGTACTAGGACATGAACAAGCAGGCAAGCACTGGGGATGAGTTTAATCAGTTTTCTTCTAATGCTGTGAAACCACATTCTAACAGATGTTCTGATCTTTCTTTGAAGTGTAGTTCAGACTTTATAATATGTAGCTAATATTTCAGGTGTCTCGGAATGAATTCTGACTTTCTTACTGCCTCCAAGACACTGAGCCTCTATGGACTATAAATACCTATTTCTCCCAAAGACAGTTTGTATTTTGTATCATAACACTTCTTTAATAGATCCAGTATAATATTTAATGATTTTATCTGTGTTTTACTTTTTAAAATTTCTTTTACTTTTTTTCTTCTCTTTTCTCTTTTTCTGTTTTCTGTAATGCATTTAGTGTTTTTAAGTGTAATGACAATAATGTTAGCGTAAGGTGTCAGGGAATCCCACTTAGGTTTTTGTGCTTGCTAATAGATGTTCACTATTCTAAGAAAAATGGAGTACAGGTTTCAGTTTCTGTATGTTCTGTGCTTGTTGACTGTCCCACTGTCCCACAAAATTAACACTGTATATAGAGTGATGTGTTTAGAAAAGAGGTCATGTTCAATGCAATTTATTATCCATATATTAGATAAAAAAAAACCCCATATTTTAGCCATTAGCTTTTAGTTTACTAGAGTTTTATAGTTTCATGAAGTTGGTTTCTTGAAACAAGAGAAGTAAGATCAGTGTTCGTCTAAATATTATTAATTTCAGGTATTTCTCTACATGCTAGTATCTAGATATGCATAATCACATCCGTATTCAAAATTTGAACCGCTGCATAAAAATCTGCGTGTTTTGTACTTCTATTATTTTATGATCACTTGTTTTATATTTCTAAGTACAATAGCAGAATAACATTGAAACATTTCCAGTTATAATAGGACTAATTTGTATTCAGGCCAAGATCTTATTCAGCATAATTCTGGAAGCAGTGATCTGAATAGTGGCTTAAGGCTGACAGCGCCAACCATCACCAGCCAGACAACAGGTGCTACATTAACTATAAGCAACGACCAGCTTCTTTCTCAGGGCACTTCACTAAATACTCCAGGTATGCATACAGTGATTTTCTAATTAAAAATTATAATAATTAAAAAAAAAATACTAGACCAGGTAAGTAAATGGTATAATCTTGCATATTACAGTTCAGGAACTGCATGGCTTTGTGTATTTTCTTACTAGTTTTAACTTGTTATGCCAATTTAAATGAACTTTACTCCACATAAGAAGAAAATGAAAATAAGAAGGCCTGTCTAAAAATCGGTACTTTGAGGCAGTTACGGAAATATTGAAGGACTATTTCTGTAAATCGGAGGATGAAGAAATCATACATTTGTTGCAGACAGATGATAAAATGCCCTTTATATCAAATTTCCTCTGGTAATCAAATTTTGACATTTTAAATATGTATATGAATTTCTACCTATATCTGCTTAATATACACATAAACACATGTGTGTGTATATGGTTGTTCATACTTTTACCCAGTGCAGCAGATTGCATTGGTTACACTGATTGGTTGCAGCAGGTTGCACTAATATGGTCTTATTACTGATACGGAAATACATTTTCCCTGTCTTCCTTTTCGTTAGTCTGTCTCCTTTCATAGCTTGCTTTAGTGCTCATATACATCTATAAAACAAATCTGCTTTAATGTCATACTGGGGGGAGCCTACCCCAGAGTATCCTGTAAGATTTGAAGGTTAAAGCATGCTCTTGTGTAATGAATTAGTAAAAACAGACAGTGGTATTGTGCCTTATTTTAGACTTGAGAGCCATGAGGCCTCTAGTCATGTGTTGGAGAATCTGTAATAAACTATTATACACTTGTTATAATCAAACTGTTATGAAATACCTATTGATAATAAACTGGCCCTTTTGCTCTTATGGGTTATAAACCATGTTGCAAGGATAGGGTGTGACTGTTGGGTTACAGAGTTACCAAATTTTGGGTTTACTGCCTGAGTAAAAGTGTGTTTCATTGCGAACCCTGCAGGTGGTCAAACTGCAGAAATGTGTAACCTCAAACTTCTTCAGGTGTCTTTTCAGCAATGAATCATTTTGCATGTGCCATGTTACAAAATTATTGTTTTGAAGTATGATGTCCATCAAGCTACATTTAGATGTAATTTTTCTGATTTTATGATCTGACAATTTTTAATGCATGATTAACTGTTTAACTGGTTTATCTGCTTCTACAAGAGAAAGGCCTAGCAAATGAGAAATAGAAATTAACTTCAATTAAAGCAGGTTTGCAGCTAAGAGTTTAGGTATGTAATAGACCTATTTTTTTTCTTATTTTACTAATTTGCATATATTCCAGAGCTTAATGCAACAGGTGGAACAAACCTCCCTTCAACAACACCCATATCTCAATCTACGGTTTCTACTCAGAATTTGGTAATGTCTTCATCAGGAGTTGGAGGAGATGGTAGTGTTACCTTAACTCTTGCTGACACTCAGGGAATGTTGTCAGGTGGTCTTGATGCAGTTACACTTAATATCACTTCACAGGTAAGAAAAGTTTTTCTGAACTGAGAGATAAACTAATGTCACTGGCTTACAGGGCAGGAATCAGAGATTTTGCTTAGAAAATAATTTTGTCTTGTAAACACATAGTGTTTGAAAATTCAGTTAACTTTCCTTCTTTCTGCCAACAGTGTGTGCACACTGGCATATAGAAACATAAACTATTTAAACAGAAATACAGGTGAATTTAGCAGGGTTTTGGGGTTTTTTTTTGCAATAATCAGGTAGGTTCTACTATTTCAAACGTTGTTTGAAATCAGTTTTAGTGATAAACTAAACTGTGTTGTACTTCATCATTGCTATTCAGAAATACAACTGAATATTCCTAATCTTTTTATTGTTTAATATGGTAAATTTTTGTTTTCCTTCTTGTGAACATGATAGTTGAAGAGCAGATGCAACAGTTCCTTTCACAGCAAATAACAGGACAGAATCTAAATTAAATTGACTGTCTTTAGAAACAGGTAGTGTTATAAGAAATTTTATAAGAATAGTGCTGTATGGACTGTCATCTCCCCACCAGCTTTAGCATTAGTTTTATTTTTATCATAATTAAAGATTTTTTTGGTGTCAACAAAAGCCAAAGAGATGTTGGTAAATAGAATGTATGGAATGGGGAGGAAAAAAACCCAAACAGATCCAAACAGTAAATAATATTTAAAGACTAGAAAGTGAAAATTTAGTGTCGTCGTGTGTTTGGCATTTTGGTGTAGATTTTACATCTGAAAACTTGAGCTGTTTCTTCTACTTTCTTGGCTTAACTAGATTTAGGTTCATTTTTGCTTACTTTTTGACCTAAATTAAAATGTGTAAATGTATGTAAATAAAAGACTATTTGTCAGGCATATGGTGTGATTAAACCTTGAGAAGCAAAGTCAGCTTCTGCAATTTTGCTCTGGGGAAGACTTCTTAAATGTTCTTATGACACATTTGTGATTTCTGGCATCACAAAGTAACAAAGCAACATGTGGTTTCATTTCAGACTTTGTAATAATTTAAGCAATTACATTTGGCAGTGTTGAAGTTTATTAATAAGACACTATGCCTAATGTTAAGGCATGCATAAATAAGAATAAAACCTTGTTTGGGCACTATGCAAACACAGTCTATGTTGCAGGAATTGGTGGTACATAAAGGTACTGTGTTTCCTACGGAAATTGAAGAGTCTTCAACAGTAATGTAGAGATAGAAGTAGTAGCATGGTATTAGTATATCTAAAGTAGTAATTTTGTATCTTACTTTCATGTGGTTTGGAAGTAGGTGTAATTAAGAGATTTTTAAAAAGGAAAATATTGTGGGAAGATCACTCAGGAAAGAGGATGTCAGCCAAAGAGACAAAGACAAGGGAATGCTGAAACGTTTATGCAAGTTTATGCAAGGCTGAATCTCTGCTCTTACAGACTTGCAGCAGTTGTTGCACTCTAAATTGTTAGACTTAAAATGGAAGGAAAAAGAAGAGAAAACAGTAGCATTTATTCAGACAGAGTTCTGGAATGGTCTTGTTCAAAATAATAAAGTACTTTTGAGGTATAAAAATAATTTACATGACTACGGTTAGCTGTTTAAGCATAGTTATTCTACATTCTTTGTTTTTTTTTCCTACCCTCTTTGACAGGGTCAACAGTTCCCTGCTATACTCACAGATTCCAGTCTCGCTAGCCAAAGTGGTTCAGGCTCACAACAAGTCATACTGGTGAGCCATACATCCCATTCAGCATCTGCAAACTCTGATGAAATAACATATCAGGTAGATAAAATACGTTTCTGTACATTTTGTGGGTAAAGGACATTATTTAATCAAAATATTGCTCTATATTCTGAAGCAGGAAGGTTGATGTCATTCCCCAAAAGGAGTATTAGAAAGAGGTTCATTGTGACTTTGTAATCACCCAGATTCTAAGTTTTGAGTTGAAAACACGTTTTCACCTACCAAAAAGAAATGCAATTAATGATGTGTTTCTTCCTACAAATTATATGACCATGCTCTCAACACAGACTGCTCCAGAAATTTCCAGGTAAGTTTGTAATTGGATAACAAAAAATTGACAAAGTTGAGAGCTGTGGGAAGAATAGCACCTATTGCCACACCTTTTCCATTCTATTTTTTTGTAACTAATTTGTTTTAATAGTGGTGCAGTATAAAGTCTTTTCAACTTCTTATGTATTTGAATTTCAATAGGAACTTTGACATACTTAATATGGTATTAATATTAGAAAAAGTAGTTCAGACTTCTCTTCTTGAAGGCAAAATGAGTGTTTTCAACCAACCTGGTAATGCAAGCTCTAAACTTGGAAAAATGAGAGAGACACATGGTGAACCATGATGAAGTGAAGAAGTGGTGGACTGGACTGGCAAGTAGAGGGCAAAATGTGGGCAAGTTGTCCTGTTATGGGCACTAGAAACCTCAAACATGATAAGGACTGAAGGAAGGCGGCTCGCTTCAAATGTATATGTGTAAATAAAGCTGCTGAGACAGTAACATGCTTGAAGAACCACTCTTGGAAAAATTGTTACAACCGTGTGTGTCTCTGAAGTGCTAATACGCTGCTGCATGCAGCTTGGGGAACAGACTGGAGGAATTAGATGTCTGCATGCAGCTGCAGGGCTGTAATCTCTTTGGAATCAGAGAAAGAAGGTGCTGCAGCTCATACAACTGAAGTGCTGCCATGGCTAGATTCAAGATCTTCAGGAAGGACAGAGTGGCAACATGGCAGTGGGAATGCCAGGAGTCCTGCCTGGATGGTGAATCAACTGAGACCTTATGGGTAAGGATTGGCAAGCAGACCAGCCTGGGTGACACTGCCTTGAGCACTAACTGCTGCAGATTGCCTGATCAGGAGGAAGTAAAAGATGAGGCTTTCATCTTGGTCTTGGGCACCTGCCCTGGCTGACATTTTGAGTAGAAGAGTTGAACTAGATGATCTCAGGAGGTCCTTCCAACCTAAACAAGTCTGCAATTTGTAGTCCCTGGTCCAAATGGGTTACTTTAACCTGCCTAAGATCTGCTGGAAGGGCAACAAGCAAGGCACAAGGAATCTAGATTTCTAGACTGTATAGATGATAACTTCCTGATACACATGACTGAGAAGGCAAGAAGTACAAGTAGTATTCTGGACTTGATAATTGCAAGCAAGGAAGACCTGATTGGAAATGTGAATATCAGGGGTGTCCTTTCACTCTGGAGTTCAGGATTCTGAGGGAAGGAAATAAATAGCAGGATGACAGCCCTGAGCATCAGGAGAGCAAACTGCAGTGTGTTCAGAGATCTGCTGGACACCTTATGGTCACTCAAAATACTCTGTCACTCCCCTCCTCAGCTGGACAGGGGAGAGAAAATACAACAAGTTGTTTCCGGGTTGAGGTAGGGACAGGGGAGAGGCCATGGGAAGGCAACAGAGCAAATAATCCTGGAAAGCATTTCCAAACACGAGGAACAAGAAGGTGATTAGGAGTATTCAGCAGAAATTTCTGGAGGGAAGTAGGGTTTAACTGACCTGAGAGCCTTCCATGATGAGATGACTGGGTTGGTGGAGAAAGAGAGCAGTTGGTGTGGTTTGTCTTGACTTTAGTAAGGCTTTTGATGTTGTCTCCCATAATCTTCTTGTAGGCAAGCTGGGATTCTTTTGTATCTGTAAAATCCAAGGAATTTTGTGGTATTTTATTGGAAGAAAGTGAAATTTTTCCAAACGCTTCTCATTGATAAATATACAGCACAACCCCATCCAAATTATATCAACTTTTTGTTGTGTTTCAGTACTTCTGGAGCTTTAGGTTGGTAACTCAGAGTTTTACTGTCTTAAGCCTGTAATGAAGAAAGTAAATGAATAGAAAATACTCTTCTTTGTAAAATCAGAGATACTTTTTTTTTGCCTGAAATATTTTTGTCTTAGGCTTTTGTTTGGTGAGAGATGTGAGAGTTATCTGAGATGATCCGGAATCTGAAACAGAATATAGGGAAATACTGATACAAGCACATTGTATTTATAATGAGTAAATTAATTTGACCATAGTTGGTATAATCTTTGTTTTCTTAAAATATATATATGTGTCATTCTTAAGAGCAATGAAATACAAGTTCATATTTACATACACTTTATTTAATTTGTGTTGCTAAGTTGCTGGAAGTATTTTAAAAAAACAGGTCTTGTTGAGGTAGATTTTGAAAAATAAACCACTGTTGTGTGTATGCTTATGAAATTATTTGATAGTGTGTTTGTAAATTGTTGTAGGTGACAGAGGTTTCTCCTAATGTGACTAAAAGCAGCCAAACGGAAAAAGAAGGTCGTGTGCACCAGTGTTTTGAGTGTAGTCAGACTTTTTCTTCAGCCACCATGTTGATGCAGCATAGTAAAGAGGTTCATGGCAAGGAAAGGATACATGTTTGCCATGTCTGCAATAAAGCCTTTAAGCGGGCAACACATCTCAAGGTATTTGGCAATAACAGTTAATTGTTCTGTTAAATCCTTTGGTTTGGACTTTTTATGATATTAATGAAAGGTACCTGTTATCCCTTTACCTTTCCTTTTACAGCGTGAGAGGTGTGCATCTGAGAGAGGAAGTCTAAGTAGTGATGTATACACCGATAGAGAACTCTCTCTTGGAGTGTGGAGAGGATTTGAATGCATATATTGATTACAGAATGAAAAACGTGAATGCGTGTTGTGGAAGTAATAGTGCCTGAAAAATTTCCACTTACTTTATTTGCTTATGTATCTCATCAATGCTAATCCTGCTTTCCAGATAAGCTGTTGGAATCATGGGAAGCTATACACTTTGCTCTTTATCATTTGATTTTTAGATGCTCCCTTGGATATCTGCAGAGGGAGCATTTGTTTTAAAATATCTTTAATGTTATTGCTGTTGTCTACTGATACTTTATACTTAGTTTTCTTTAGATTATGAACAACCTGATACTTCCAAGTCTTTAAAAAAAATTAGTGGTGTCTTTAAATTTTTAATTAGGTTATGGAATGCTCCTGTTAGGAATATTCAGCTCTACTAGACAAGTGCTATGTCCAGGCCAGTGTCCTATATCTGAGAGATTCTAAAAGGCAGTGATTTGAAGAAGTGCTTTACGAAAAGAGGAAACATATAACTTCCCCAAAATTTTACCAGCTTCCCAGAATTTATAGCAGGAAATTTCTGGAGACAGAGGTAATGTCTTAGTATTAAGTAGCTCTTAGGAGAGCTTTTCAATGGATTTCCTTTCACTTTAGTAGCATATTTTAAGGAAATATACTCTGTTTGTGAAGTTCACGCCCTTGGAGTGATTATGTGTGTCTGTTGGTCCTTGGGGGAAGGACTGTTGGTCCTTGGGGGAAGCTCATAAAATGTGGTGCTGTGAAACTGTTAGCCTATGGTTTAGGCTAATTTTCCAGAAAAAAAAAAAACAAATAAACAACCAGCAATAGAACAACAACAAAACCTAAAAAATAAAAAAATCCACTATTGATACTTGTTTTCCTTAAGTAATGAAAACAAAACCAATCTCTCTTCCGTTTGTTTCCTTAGAACTTGCTGGTGTTACATTTTTTTTTCATATTTAAACCTTTACTTCTGTTACGTACTGGTCCGAGGTTAAAGATATGACAAGGTAAATTCCTACTCTGGTATTGCCCTTGGATTATTATTACTGCTTTCTCATGTAGGCAGTGGTGAAGTTGCAATAAGAAGTCTGTGGGCAATCAAAAGAAACCTTGGGACAACTGGTCAAGAGTTAATAGGGAGAGTTTTGACTCTCCAGAGCTTGATGGTGGTTATGAAAGGGTTGAGTGTTCATTGGTAAGAATCAGGGGTAAGGCCAACAATGCAGATTCTGTTATAGACCACCCAACCAGGATGAAGAGGCAGACAAAATATGCTGTAAGATGCTGAGAGGAGTCTTACAGTCACTAGCCCTTATTCTCATGGGGGCTCCAACTTACCAGATGTCTGCTGGATACAATACAGCAGAGAGAAAACAGTCTAAGGAGGTTCCTGTAGTGGGTGAAAGATAACTTCCTGACGTGGCTGGTGAGTGAGCCAGCTAGGGAAGGTGCCCGTTGGACCTGTTCTTTGCAAACAGAGAAGGACTTGTGGGTGATGTGATCATTTGAGGCTGTCTTGGACATATAGTGAGCAGGAAATGATAGAGGTTTTGATTCTTGGGAACAGAGAGCTTTGGCTAGAACTCAGGAGAAAAGAAAAAAAGAGCATATGACCTTTGGAAGAAGGGGCAGGCAACTCAGGAGGACTACAAGGCTATTGTGAAGACAGGATTGGGGAACAAAATGATGCCTTTGACACAGTTCCCGACAACATTCCCCTGGCTGCTCATGGCTTGGACAGGGTTACTGTTCACTGGATAAAAAACTGATTGAATGGTTGTGTCCAAAAGTTGTGGTGACTGGAACTAAATCCAGTTGGTGGCCAGTCACAAGTGGCATTCCCCAGGGCTCAGTATTGGGGCCAGTCCTATTCAATATCTTTATCAATGATCTGAGTGAGGGGATCAAGTCCACTCTCAGCAAGTTTGCAGATGACACCAAGTTGGGTGGGAGTTTGCTTATAGGAAAGACTCTGCTTGTAGGAAGATTCTAAGAGGGATCTGGACAGGCCGAATCCATGGACTGAGGCCAATTGTGTGAGATTCAACAAGGCTCAGTGCTGGGTTCTGCACTTGGGCCACAGCAACCCCATGCAATGCTACAGGCCTGGGGAAGAGTAGCTGGAAAGCTGCCTACAGAAAAGAACCTGTTGGTTAATAGCAGCTGGACATGAGCAGCAGTGTGCTCAGGTGGCCAAGAAGGCCAACAGCATCCTGGCCTGTATCAGAAATAGTGTGGCCACCAGGGCCTGGGCAATGATCACCCCACTGTACTTGGCACTGGTGAGGCCACACCTCAAATCCTGTGTTCGGTTCCGGGCCCCTTGCTACAAGAAGGACATTGAGGTGCTAGAGCAGGTCCAGAGAAGGGCAATGAAACTGGTGAAGGGTCTAGAGCACAAGTCTTATGAGGAACTACTGAGGAAACTGGGGTTTTTTACCTGGAGAGAAGGAAGCTAAGGGAAGACCTTACAGCTCTCTAGAGCTACCTGAAAAGAGGTTGTAGTGAGGTGGTTATTGGTCTTTTCTCCTAGGTAACAAGCAATAGGACAAGAAGAAATGGCCTCAAGTAGCACCAGAGGAGGTTTAGATTGGCTATTAGGAAAAATTCTCTATGGAAAGGGTTGTGAACAAAGTATTTCAAGAGCTTTGGGTTGGTTAGTTTGGGGTTTTTTTGGTTCAGATAACTGGTGAAGGGACTAATGTATACAAAACGTGCAATGCATAGAGTTATTGACAGAGATTTTCAAAAATGGAAGATACTGATGCATCAGCATTACAAAGAGTTGATACACAAAAAACAATCTCTTATTTAAAAGAAAAAAAAAAAAAGCAGGGTTCCATCTTCTTCCAGCTTTTCAATATGGTCTGAAATGTTTTTTTTTTTTTTCTATACTGGCTTAGGAACACATGCAAACCCATCAGGCTGGGCCTTCACTGAGTTCCCAGAAGCCTAGAGTGTTTAAGTGTGATACTTGTGAAAAAGCTTTTGCTAAGCCAAGTCAGCTGGAGAGACATAGTCGCATTCACACAGGTAATGCCAAAAATTATTTTTATCTCACGAGGTTTTCTCATGAACATATGGGTGTTATGTTTGGAGTCCTTGCTCTTGGTTTCAGGTAACTGCATTCAGATATCAATATTTAGATTAAGCTTAAAAAAAAAAGGTGAATTTCTAACCCAAAGAGTTTAGAAACTAAAATAAGGAACAGCAGACTTGAAATCTTAGAAACTGGTGTTTTGTTCAGAGCCAGAACTTTATGCTTCACTAAGCTTCTTCATATTCTGGGATTAGCAGTACTGCAATGGTGATGTGAATGCCCTAAGTTTGTATCTAAAAGTTTATCAATCTTTGAAACAGATTAATGAAAGCATATTTTAATGTATTATTTAAAGTGGTGTAAAGACTCTGGATATGATCATCTTCAAGCATAGTAAAATGTGCAAATGAGTGGGTGTGCTCAATGATAAATAAGTGACAGTCTTGACTACCGATGCTGACTGCTGTAGGCAGTGCTTCATTGTCATTGAACTACTTAGTTCATCTGTTTCTAATGACAGTGCTTTTAATTTGTTGTATTCATTTCTGCTTAATTATTTTAAACTGTTACTCTGTAAAAAGACTAGACAGACTTCTGGGGAGCACACATTTTCTGTCATAGAAGTGCTTTTCAGGTTGCAGCTTCTGCCCTGCTATGAGCTGAAAGCTGCACATAGGATGGCCCAACTGGCATCACCTTCTGTTTCTTAAGGACAAATGCCCACAAACTATTACAGTCCTTGCTAAATCCATTTTTATATTACTGTTGCCTGATGTTGTTGAAACAGCAAGTCAATCCACATGATAGTTATTCTTCCAGAAGAGAATGTTCTTCTAAAAGTCTCTTAAGACCAAAAGAGTGAAAATGTGCTGCACAGATGTTTTTAGAGGGTTGCTCTTACATAAACTATAATTGGAAAGGCTAATGTAAACCTAAGCTGGTATGCTTTCCTAAAGGTAAGATCGTTGTCTAAGAGAAAGTGTTTGTGATTTCTTTCTTGATTAAACATTTTGAATGACTACTAATGGGCAGTATCTACTTAATCAGTGGCCAGAAGGAGAACACATTATTTTTCTGAATAGCTTGTACGTTTGGTTTTATCAGTGAAGAGCAGTTTGGAGAAGTATTGCCAAAATTAGATGGAAGTAGGTGCTTCCAGTTCTACCAAAAAGACACATGGTAATCCATTACACAACATCAGAAAGGCTGTTCATCTTAACAGGAAAACCTGGAGTCAGAAGTATCTGAGGAAACTTAGATTTCAATTCAAACTTGTGAAATTGTTGTTAACAAAAATAGAAAGAACACTTTTGTGCTTCCAAGGACCTTTGCCTGAGAAGCTGGATTTAGCATGGAAACTACAGTGTATTTGTAAGTTCCAAAAGTGCTTTTAGAAGTCCTTAATGACATACAGCACGTGTCTTCCGTTGATGTCAGAGGTTGTGGTGTTAAATGTTGAAGCAAAGGTCTGGTTTTGCAAAGTAGGTCTTTTAAATATTTTTATGATTAGCATGTTCTTGAATTTCTATTTAAAAACAGTGTGCTGGCAGGTTTGGAGTAATATGCCTGCTGTGGTAAGGTGTGGGAATGCCTAGTAGCTATTGGCATAGGAGGTCCCATGTGGAAATACCGGAACTTTTTTTTGCACATTTGACTTTCTAGTTTCTTACAAGCATCAGCTTTGTTAATTCTATAATATGGTTTTATTTACATTATTCTAAATGATGTAAAAAGGTGATGGTTCCATTGAGTACAGAAAAGTCAAACTGGTAAATTGATTTTTTTTGCACGTCTATTAAATAATTGACTTAGATAATAAATTGGATCGGAAAGATAACAATATCAGTGATTTAGGACTTATGTAAATATTCTGACACTTAATTTGAGTTGTCTTGCTGACAGTATGAAGCCATAGTACTTTGAAAAAGTATCAAGGAAAAAGATCATGTCTACTTCTAGGTTGTCTTCATAGTTTTTACTGAATTCTGAACTGTATTTTTATGTTGAAATGAGAAATTATTAAAGCAGTTTGTCTTTTTTATCAGGGGAGCGGCCATTTCAGTGTACGCTATGTGAAAAGGCTTTTAACCAGAAGAGTGCTCTTCAGGTCCACATGAAAAAGCACACAGGAGAGAGGCCTTACAAATGTGATTACTGTGCAATGGGATTTACACAGAAAAGCAATATGAAACTACATATGAAACGGGCTCATGGTTACACTGGTATGTAGCATAATGATAGTAATGGTGAGTGCAGAAAGCCATGTGCTTTCCTAGGAAAACACAAAACACTTCCTGTAAGTTACTGAGGAATTGGGCATTAATAGCCAAAGACCAGAATTGATAAGCTAATAGTGGCACATGCAGCCCAAAAGCAGGTTGAAATAGAGATTGGTTACTGCTTATGGTTTGTTGTTTTATATGTGGAGTTCTGTAGTACAGAAATACAAAGTTCAGACACTATTATAGAAAAACAGCCAATTATATTAAGGGTTTGAAAATTTTTTTTTCAGAGCGCCTCTAATGAATTTACAGAATCTGAAGTAGTTGTGTAACACCTTTCGCATCATGATTCCTTTATTCCCAAGTGCTATATTTGTAATATTCTTATACTATATGTCAAATCAAACTGACTTGTCTTTTCATCTTGTACTTTGGTAGGTCCTGTACAAGAGCCTGCTAGTCATCCAGAACAAGAAGGAGAAGATATTAGTCGTGCTCTGAATTTAGAAGAAGTGGTACCAGAATCTTCAAATGAATGGCAGAGTATAGGCAATGTTTTTCGATGACATGCTAAAATTTGACAGCTAAAAACGTTTCTGGGACTCAAATTTCTCTGAACAAGTTTTCAGAAAAGTCAAAGGTGGATTTTACAGTTAAAGCTTCAAACACTGAAAATGTTAACAATAGAATAATATATTAGGTTTTTGTAATTATTTACAAAAAAAAATACCTTAAAGAATCATTCTTTTTTTTAAGCTTGTAGATGAATACCGGGAAAACATCATTTAATCTGTGCTAAGTTGTCTGTGAATCAGTGAACTCAGGTAATACTGTATACAGTTTCATCTTCTAATTCACAGCCAGTATATCTATTTGAAAAATAAACTGGAACTTTATATCAGAATAGAATTACTCCCTTTTTTAAAAGGAGGTGAAGAACAACTTTGTGAGAAAACCATGAAACTGTTGGTCAGCTTTCTTATTTTTTATGTGTTTGAAGAAATAATTGAGGTTGGAGACAAAGTGTTACAGAGAAAATGCATGCAGTATAAGATAGGGTGGTTTGTGTTTTGGGATTTTTTTTTTATTTTAAGGCACAGGAAAATGCTGTACTTCTGGTTTAAGTTATTTTTTTTTCTTTTTAGTACATTGTGAGAATTTGTTGAAGAAAATAAAATGCCGTGAACTTATGGCTTTTC
The DNA here is from genome assembly GCF_963264785.1 of Psittacula echo. Classification (NCBI taxonomy): domain Eukaryota; kingdom Metazoa; phylum Chordata; class Aves; order Psittaciformes; family Psittacidae; genus Psittacula; species Psittacula echo. The sequence continues at coordinate 98,475,159 of NC_137737.1, read as the reverse complement.
TTGAGTTAAACTCTTGAGAAGGGAGCATGTTCATTTCCATTCCAGCCGCAAAGGCAGTTAGTTGTTAATATTTATGTGAAAAGTCTGAGGCTTAAAACTCAGCAATACTTATTTAAAGAGAATCCAAACTAGAAGAGGTTCCAATGAAAGCCTCTTCTTTTTTTGTTTGCTGTAATGGATCAGCAGGTACATATCTCAGTATCTGTGGAAAACACAGCCATATACTAAATCGGGGAAGTAAACATACAGTTTAGTGTTAGCAGTGAGAAAGTTAGATGCACACTAGGTCACCTCTGTTATACAATATTCCCCGCTGCCGTAAACAGTTATCATTTCAAATCTGTAAATTCCTCATTATTTTCTTTGTGAAATTTAGAAATATGTTACTTTGTTGTTGTTTGAAGTCATTGTTTCAGCAAACCTACCTAGCTGACTTAAGTCATGCTTTGAAAGGTGCCACTTGTTAAGTATATTCATAACAGAGAAACACTGGAGTAGAAACATAGTCATCTTTTAGACATTCCAAAGACAGAAGCTCTTTTCTTATTTTTACCTTGTTTTGAATTTTATTTATATGTTACATATATATAGATATATATATGTGTGCTTGTATATGTATATATATATTTAAAGTTATATGAGCCTCTGTGTGGCTGATCAGTATATTTTGTAAATACTAATCCCAGTTGCAGGAAGTTCATGTTTTCAGTTTGCCACAAGTACTTCTAGATCAGTGGTGGATTTGTTGTACTATAATACAGAGCTGGATTTTAATTAACCTTAAGAAAGATAATTGTTCTCAGATCCAAAAAGCCGTTTGCTGTAAATATTGTCTATACTTTGTCTATGATACAAACCAGTTATTTCAGATTGCTGAAGCAAGAAATCACTGTTGGTTTTGATAAGGCGTCTCTTAATTCTTTTGTTAACTTTTTGGCATATGTATATAAGTAATATAGTTGGTGACATGAAAATAACACTTTTGTTATGTGGAATATTTAATTCAAAACCATGATAAATAATATTACTTTTTTCCAAATTCTGTTTCGTGTATTTTTTTTTTTAGCGTTTGATTCTGGATTCTACAAAATTCTAAAAACTCCATTCACCAGAAGTGTGTCTCTCAACTTCCAGCAGTGCCTTTCCTTCCAGACAGCCTATTAGTGTTTAGCTGTTTAAGAATTGAATGTTTTAAATTTTGCAATATTTTACAGTTGTCTGAATGCATACTGGCCCAATGGCATAGCACCCTGTTTATCTGTAATAATACAGTAAATGTGTTGCATGGACCATGTATAAATGCTTTTCCCTGTTCTTTTAGAAAATACTGTATAAATGCATAGTGAAGTTTGTTGGAGTTGATTTGCTGCATAAGGGATGGCACTTTCAAGAGGTTGACAGAAGATGATTTCCAACTGGTCAAATCCAGATGGAAATCTGTCCTTTGTAATGGGAATGTGATTCCTGAATCCTTGAAAGCATTCCGTCTGCTCTAGCAGCAATTGTTTTGTCAGCAGGTAAAAGCTGGTAGTGGCTGACTATGTGCTAAAAGCAGATCTCATGAGTAAAAAGATGCTGTTTTCAAATGGTCACTTCTCAAAGTATTATGTCTTGGTTGGAGGCAACAAGTGTGTGGTTTAGGTCTTGGAAGTATTAAATAAGCAGCATGAGTTATGGAGTCAGCTAACATGTTTCTCACGTTCAGTTTGATACTCCTCCAGCACTTGGGCATCCTGTCAGTTACAGTAAATAGACTTTTTTAAAAACTTCTTTGTAACATGGTGTTTGGTTTGCTTCCCTGCATCCTCCTACCCCATGAACATCAGTAATTCACTCTTGAGAATCCTGACATAGAGATTTCAATCTTGGCAAGATTGAGTCAAGAGTTTTTTCAAAGCAGTATTAATCTGTTGATGGTTCAGTACAAATACAGACACTGTAACCAATATGTTGATATTTTCAAAAGCAATGTTGAAGTAGGTGCAGAAAGACCTATTGTTCTAAGGCATGTTTGAAGAGTCATGTGGTATAGTTGAGTAAGTGCATCGTGCATAGCAATACCTGTGTTCTTTCTGGTTTGATGCAGTAGTAGACTTACTCTAGCCTCAGGCTTTTTGGCTTATGGCTGCTCAAGCATTTCTTTTGGTTTATGTCTATTCCTTCAGTACAAGAAATTGCATACTCCCAGTAACGGTTGTGCATTCAGAAAAGATCCTTTGCTTACAAATCCATTACAAAGCCATTTAAACTGCTGCTTTTCAGTGAAAATACTGGTGAGTAATTATAAGAATAAATTTCAGTCTAAGTTTTAGTCTCTTTTAAGACACACGTGTTGGTAAAATCATGCTTTAAAGTACCATACCTTTTCTTCTGTAGGAAGTAAATCCTAAAAAGCCAATTCCAGCCTCTGGAAAAGCTGACTGAGGGAAAGCAGAATGATAAAGGCATGGAAAAGCTTTGGATAAGTTCTGTACTTCTACAGTGTGGTATTTAGAATGATGTATTTCTTAATTTTTTCAACTTAAATATTTCCTATTTTTGAAGGCTGCTTTAAAAAACAACTTGATTTTTACATACCCTGTTTGAAGAAGATACTTCATGCTATACTTGTTTATAAAGAGTGGGATTGGTATACCATAGGCATTTTATGCCTTGCTTGGTGTTTAGCTGCCACTCCACAGACAATGGCCTCCCATAAATCCTGTGTCAGTTGTCAGTCTTGCGGGCCGTGCTAAGTCACCAGTAATGTCACTAGAAGCCTATGTGCAGGCAACTGGGTTGTGGGTCCCAAAGTGTTATTTTTCTAGTATCTGAAAATCATTCATAAATTGGGAAAAAAAAAACAACACCCCAACTACAGAACTTCATTGATTGAGGATAAAAAAACCAAACAGCACAGAATTTCATATATGTGATCTTCTCTGTTACAAAAGACAAAACTGGTCCAAGTTTCATTTCAAGTTGATTACTTTATTTCAATAATGAATATTTTTAAAAGCTGTGTTCCTATAAGAACAATATGTATTCAAATTAAATCAACTATTACATTGTAGAGTATACATCTGGATGAAGCTACAATAGAAAAATACACATAGCAACCAATGTAGGTAATAGGAGATGTAATAAGCCTGTGTATGCTTAATAATTTTGGTGGTTTTGTTTTCTTTAGTCTCTATGTATTTTCTATCCTCTTGTCTTCCATTGCTTCATACTAATGGACACTGATTTAAACCTACAGTAGATTTAGATGTGAAATGCAATTAATGTACGTATTCATAGGTAACTTTTACTGGGCACTTATTAGGAATGCAGTTTCAACCTGGGAAGCATTAACTGTAGTCTACAATGCATAGGCTAAAACTAAAAAAATAAAATAATTAATCAGACACTTAGATGACAGCTTGAAGAAATGGTAAGTTTAAGTAATAAAACAGTGCAATTCAGAAGAGCCTTTTATTTCCCTAAGTGTGGTTGGAAATACCATTGCCACACATTCATTTTAGTAAGTTGTGGACAAGTAATATCTAAATCTAACTCAGCTATAATTTATTTCTGTAAGGCAACTACAGTACCACAGTTAAATGTTCACAGTAGTTTACTATGAGTTTGCTTTGGTGCACTGCCCTTAACAGGCATCCAGATGTTCACAGGCAAAAGGTGAGCTGATCAAACATGACACTGCTGAAAAAGATACGAAATTCTAACGTGAGATGTGCAGGACTATCTGAGATACCAAAACTGAAGGGCTCTCTTTCAGAAATTAGACCTATTTGTTTATATGTTTACTTATTTATTGTGCTGCAGAGTTTATGCTGTTACAGCAGCGTTTGTCTGAAGCACCAGCGACGTCCAGTGGTCACTTGCGCAATCTTTAGATGTTTCTGGGAATATCCCTTATTTCTTAACATTAGTCTAACTCAAATTTGAAATCCTCTTTCTCTCCCTCATCTGCTCTTAATTCTAATGATTTGGATGCGATGAGCAATTCATGGTATGGAAAGAATTTCCTTATTACTGTTGCTCCGCATCTTATTGATTCTGCAACATCTGCCCCCTCCCACACTTCACATACCTTGAACTCCCAATGTTTGGTGAACCTTTCCATGACTGCCTAATCCTGTTATGAAAATAAATTATTCTGTGAGTGAGAGAAGGAAGATTAAAACAAAACAAAAACCAAATCAAAAAAAGTATTTGGATAAACAGTCCTTACAACTTCTGCACATGGTGGATTTTTGTTTTTAACAGCAGTGTCTCAGAAATTCATTAACAGCAGTGCTCAATATTCAACACATTAACTCTTTATTTGTAGTTCTGATGTTCACTAAAATGAAACCAGAAGACTTGAGCTCAAATTAGGTGCTTGGGAGAAATAATGAAGTCCAGCATACAGTTAGGGCATCCTGGAGAAGAATGAGTAGTCAGAGATCTTGTTACTTCACATAAAATAAGGAAAACATCTAGTAAAGCTACTCTTTGTGTTCCTTTCATTCAACTGTTGGTCAGGGATTGCCAATAAAAGTTTGTATAATCATCTACTGCATGCAGAACCTAATTGGCTTTAAGTAATGGATTGCATCTATCTAGGTAATTGTTGCAGTTGTTACTATTTTTAAGGCAGTTACATTATGAAGCAGAGTACATGATCCTTGGATGGCATCTTAGAGCTTCAGCGCCTAGCAACGGGTGAACCAGACCGGGATCCAGGTCGGGACCCAGAGCCTCCCTGTGGAGGGAATAACAGAGTTAGGTTAATTGAAAAGTACTGTGTATTTGGGACTATAAGTTAAAAACACCCATGAATCTGTAGTAGGACAAAATGTTGAATATTATCTAATGAAAATGGCTTGCAGTGGCCTCTGGTGTATTGCTAAATATTGCTGGGATTTTCACTTCGAAGAGATAATTGGGTTTTGCATATTTTCACTGAGGACTAATTTACTAAGTCTCTCATACAGGGCTGGACAGTTTCTCATGAGTTATTTGTAGGTGCATGTTCTTATTCAGGCCTTCCTAATGAAAGCAACTTACTTGCTTAGACATCTTGGAAGTTTTAATTTTTTTAAGGGTACCCATGAACTGTGTGTATACTTGAATAAAAAAAAACCACCAAAGCCAAACCCTCCAGACCCTGCATACAAGTTATGAGAGTCTCACATCTGAAAGAATTGAAATGTGATAATTTTATTCTGTAATATTAGGGTAAATTGTTAATGTGATTATATCAGCGTGGGTCTTGTATGGAAAGCTTGGATGCAAATACAGGAAAAAAACCAGAAAAGAGCTGAAACCTGGCCTATTTTTACAAGTAATAAGAAAACATCAGACTAGAAAAAAACTCTCAAACTTGTGACAATTCATTTATCTGCAACTGAGAAAAGCCCTAGAGCAGTTTTATAGCAAAGATGGTCCAAGCTGAAATGACTGAATTCCCTGGTCTCTTTTGATTTATTAGCTGTGCTTGTGGGGCTGTGCCATGACTCAAAATGGTGAACTGAACCAAATTAAAGCTAATCTGGCCAAATGTTTATTTTTTGCAAGACAGTTTTCTAACTTTCATATGGGGTGTCAAAACTCATTGTAATGACATATTACAGGAGTTCTCCCATCTTTGGGGGGCGGGGGAACAACCAGGGACTGTTCAAGTTGAAACTGCATCTCAACCAAATACATGTCCAACGCTGCCCTGTACTACCATTCTGCAGCCTATCAATTTGCTTTCATTTTCACTATTCTAAGTAATCTAGCAGCAGCAGCAGCAAGCTGTGTCACTTCATTCATCTGTGTTCCAGGTCATTTGGGAGTTGAGTAATAACGCAGATCCTTGCACAAGTCTTTGTGGGACTTTGTGGACTTACCTTCTTTCCTGATGGTAACTGATTGTGTACCTTTACCTTTTTTCCTATCATGTAAGTAGTTAGCAGACCCATGAGATAACCTTCTGGTTTATCCATGCAAATTTAGTTCCTTCAGAAGCTTTAAGGAAATGTGGTTGTTTCAAACATGGCAGGTTCTGGAAAGGTTTGGCCTGGACTCAGGTTTTTGTACTTCAGAGTAAGTTCAATTGTACTTTACCAGTTTAAAGATTCTGGAAAGAGTGCCCTGGCCCTCATGATAGGATCCCTTATGTCCCTTGTGAGCAGACTTATGCTCATAGAATTTTCCACTTCCTCCATATCCTGGCTTGTGTCCTTCACCACCCTGCAAAGAAAGATTTTCATATATATTGCAAATTACTGCATTCCAGTTACCCTGTACACATTGTAATCTTTTTTGATCACTGAGATGTAATAATTAAACAAGAAATCTAATGTTGGAACAAAGTAATCTTCAATGTAATGAGCAAGGATGAAGGAAAATGTTAGGAAATTATCTGAATATACTCAAATCTGAGGGAAGCACCGATCTGTAAAAGACGATAATCAAAAAAGGATACTCAGAAGGTTGCTCTGGATGACAAAACTTAAAATGTTTCAATTTTACAAGTTCTAAGGTAACAAACACTTCAACTAATTTGTGGACTTCTGATAATGAAAGGAATGCTTAATGGCTTGAAGGCTTTAAGGTTTTGTCTGAAAATGCAGGTAATTTATATGTCCATCCCATATAAAATCAAACCTGTGGTAGAGAAGTAGAATGTCATTAGTTGTGAGGTAACTGTGGAAAGAACTTGTCTAGTAACTGTTCAGGCAGATCATTTCTTACTAAAAGGGGTTGCAAGGAAAGGTGGAACAAAATACTTGAGTTAGTGACAATGTTAGTTTTGCAGACTTTACTGTATAAGAGCAATTCCATCTGTGGAATAAGTGCTCATCTCATCCTAGCCTCCCCTCCCATTTTTGTTCTTCCCAGGAAAATTAAAATGCAGCAGATAGGTCTTCCAGGAGTCTTTAAGGGAGGAGAGCTTTGCCATGCAGTGGAGTTTGCTCCCTTTGTGCTAAAGCAAAAGACATTATCACTGCAAGGCTGTCAAGTTGCTGGGTAAGAGCAAGCAACAAAATTACCATCGTAAAAGTGCTGTGGGAGGAGGAAGGAAAGTGGAACAGGAAAAAGCAAAGTAGCAAAATTGAGACAAAACAAAATTATCACGTTGCTGCAGCAGCTTGAGGCAATGGAACAAGATATGCTTTGGCCTGGTAAATAAAATGGCTGTTATTGAAAGCACATTTGTCACCTACCCAGCTAAATCTGGTGAGGGATAATCCTCTTCCCTGCACATGGAAGAAATAGAAACAATGACATGATGATCACTATGGAACATACCATCTGGGTGTACCATACACAGAAGATGATGAAAATGCAGTAAAAATAATGAAGTACTGGCCATATAAAGAGTCAAGAGCTGAAAACAACAATCTGTACAGTCATTTCATGAAACACAAAAGGTAATATTCTTTGTTATAATTACAAGAACTGACTAGCCATGGTTTGTCAGCATTACGTACTTTAGAGGCCAGCTGAGCTTAGTAAATAGAGGGACAGTTCCTGGTGGGTGAGGCTTGTTTGAAATCATTACCTATTACTAGTTTATTATAAAGCAATCACAGTATAAACAAAATGAAACTCCCTGAGAGTGACTTTAATTGGTCTTGCAGCAAGTCAGGAAGTGCATGAGGAAGAAAACCGTGGCTTTTCTGTCTTAGTTCCTTGCTTTAAATATTTCCAATAACAATTCCAGGTTTTTACTTAGTACTGTCAAAGAAAACTAATTAGGCTAGCAGCTGAATTGGTATACATTAACCCACTAAAGACCTTGGACAATTCATGAGCCCCTTAAAATGCTTACCTTTGCTTGCATTGGGGGAGGTGTACGGGGTGAGACCTAAAAACCAACACAGAAATGTTGTAAAACCAAGGAAAAATAAATGTAGGGAATCATTGAGCCTTTTGAATTATTATCTGTGAGTTAGCAGGATTAAGTGCTATCTAAGTAATTGCACTGAGAAGCTCCTCTGCTGTCCTAGGCTTTCCTTAGAATACACTGGATTTAAACAGAAAGTATTTCTTAATGCAGCCTGTGCTGAAGACAAAAGGACAAAACCTGTTAATGGTGAAGCTGTATAATGGTAATGGTGGTTGAAATTTGCCTGTGCTGGGGAGTGTTCACCCACTGCCTTGTAGCTTTTCAGTACTGTTTGTGTTTCCAGGTAAAAATTATTTTTTGTGTTGGAACGGCCTGATGAGCTTAAAGGCACAATTCACAAGGCTAAAAATAATGGTTAATGACTGGGGAGTATTTGGTTAGTGATGGATCCTAAAGAATATAGTTCATTTTAGTGCATAACAAGAAGAGAGAAGACTTACAATGTTCTTGAAGAAGTGGACTACAGGGTTGTCATCACCAGGCCGGCCATGCTGAGATCTCTGGGGGATGGACCCTACGTGGTGGCTGGCCCTGGCTGCATGTATATCCTGAAAAGTACAATAGGCATATTGCCAGGTCAGCTAGGAAGGAGGGATAATTGGTGACTATATAAAAAGAAGAGTCACTTTCACCAGGAATGAAGAGAAAAATGCTTTGGAAAGCTACAGAGATTGCAACTTAAAGTTGGCAGTGCTCAGAAGGAAGCAGTGCTCAGTATTTTAATGCAATGGTAAATGCAGAGTATGTATATAGACATATGTTGTGCGCATATATATATATGTATGAGGGTGTACATATTTTTCATGTTACAGCCCCGTGTGGAATGCAACCTTTTACTGGAAAGTTCTGCTAGCAGAAACCTTGTAGTTTTCTTCCTTTCATAAGTAGGATTGTAGAATGTAATCTTAGAAATGAAACCTGAAATGGAGAAAAAATGACATTGGGTCATTCTCCATGTAAGAGCAGGAATGGATCATGTATCATTTCTCGGTTCCCAAAGACTACAGAACACTGATGAACTGCAAGAGCAATGTAATTTTTAGCATGAGGGAATCAAATAAAGCTGACAATACTGTTTTCAGTAGGACTTCCTGAGCACTACAGAAAGAAGTCCAGTAAGTGAAGGCAAAATAAATAACAAAAATAACACATTATAAAGAGTGAATACCTTGACTGGTACTTAGAGCATGATGCATCTGTTGCAGTGAAAACAGTGTCAAAAATTCGGTGTAGTTACTGCTCTCTGGATGCTGTATGACAAAGTTCTTTTTAAAACTGTAAGGTGTGACTGACCCAGTTACAGATACCTGCCCATCATTATGAATGTAGAGGCACAAGGCTTCACGTTCACTGCCACGTTTTTGAAGTACTCAGTGCAGAAGAGAGAATGTAGAAGAGAATGGCAGTAACAAAAGTGCTGCAGTGGTTCTCTCAGTGTAATGAACTCCCTGAGAGCACAATGATGTTATCAGCATTATATAGATACTAAATTTTTAATTGGCCTCTAAAGATGAGATGGAAATCCATAGTGAGACAGGAGCTCGCATAAGCACTTTCCTAATAGTACTAACTGAAATGTCTGTAGGGCAGGATGAATAGTTATGTAAAATGTACTTCACTTTCATCACATACAGAAAAACATTGATCAACTCGCCAGGGAAAAAGCTTGGTCTTATTGTTGGACTCCTGAGGAGTTTTGGGTGATTTTTGACAAGTTAATGTCTATAGCACAGACTTTCAAAGGTTTGAAGAGTCTTTTTGCACTCAAGTCTTGTGACAATAGCTTTCAAAATGACCTCGACGGCCTTGAGCTATTACTACTGAAAATGGCTGTACAGAGATCTACATGTTCTAAGTCTCTCGAATAAAAGCTCATATGAAACATAGTGTTAGCTACTCAAAGCTGCTTCATAGAAGTTCTATTTTCAAGTGCGTGAAGTTAGGTTTTGTCTTGTGATTTTATATAAATTAAATTAATATATATTATATTGAATCCAAAATGCGTCAGAAGTATCCATCTCCATGAGTGGCCTTGTAAGTTACATGATTCTGAAGAGAAATGAAATTGAGATACATTGTTTACAAGATCAGTTTCCTTAGGAAAAAAAAATGAGCCAATGCAGCTAAGTTCAGCTGCTATTTATCAGAATTGGTATTTTGCATTCTGCTGATACATGCAGATTTGCCACTTAAAAAGCAGGAATTTATGAATTGTATTGGGTCTGTGAAATTTCCATAGTGTCAGGCAGCCAGTCCTGCTTATACCTCTGCAGCAGTTTCTGCTTTGTTACTAGTTCCAGTGCTGACAAAGTCGTCTCTGCTGCTGTTGTTAAGAGGGAGCCAGGAAGGTATCATCACATGTTCAGAACAAGTTACTTCAGCCATGCCTTTGTCTTTTAATCTTCAAATGAAGCATTGCTTTGCCTCTGAAACCAGTGGACTGCCTTGTCTTTAGCATAAATAACATGATAAATACCGTGGTGCTGCAAATCTGAATGTCTATTCCTAGCAGCAGGAACTGGGTCACCATCTAATTGTAAAACTGTTAATGTGTTTAAAGCAGAAAACTTCGTAATCAGATTTAACTGCGGTTAGGCTGCAACTCCATGGTGGGCTGTGGATTGCCAGCAGGCACAGGGAAAAGCTGCGGTAAGTTTCTTACCCTCTAGGTGAGTATGGATTTCCTGAATCAAGCATTCTGATCAATTACTGGTGCTACTAATTTTGCTTATCAGAAAGGTTATCATGCAGTGAAGACAAAGTTTCTTCTGTCTCTGGTGCCAAATGTCAGCATAGTCTCTTAATGGGTCCCCGTTTGAAGCATTTGAGGCAGCAGCAAGTCTGAAACCATTTTTAATGATGGTGCTGTGGGCTTCAATAGTGTGCGTTTCCTGGTGTTACAAATGAAGCATTTTCCTTTCATATTATCATGAGCAAATTTTATCCGTGGTCAGAATCTTCAGTGTTATTCTCAATTTGTGGCATTGACAGGCTTCCCTTCAATTTATTGTCAGAATCACTCTCACCTGTAGTTTGCTCTTTCAATTTTTGGATTCCTAGGGGCAGGGAGCAAAATCCCCTGGGTTTTTTCTGAGAGTGCTCATATGCAAGATTTCTGAGAATCACTTCCCTCAGAAGTATAATAACTGATATCTATAGGTGTTATAAGTCAAATCTGAACGGAGTCAGGCAATACTTTGCTGAATGGAAGAGAAAACAAATCTCATTTATCCTGCTGGGATGGACTACTGGGGTGGTGTTTTGTAATGGAACTTTTCTGAACAAGCTCATCTAGTTGTCATTGCGTGCTTCATTAACACAGTCAGAAGATCACCATTTATCCTTAAACATGCTTTAAATGCTTGGTCTTCAATAATATCCTTATTAAAACTTAATGAAATACAGCAGAGCAGGCATGTTTTAGGAACAGGGAGATTTACTTCTTGCATCTTTGGGTTCCTGGTCCCGGTTGCCCAGCAGCTGCAGCGAGCTTTCCCTACACCTCTTGCAACCTTGTCATGAATTTCAGTTGTAAGAGCATTGCCAATAAAAAGCAACCTTGGTTTCAATATCTGTGTGTTATGAAATGTACTCGTGAAGTAGAATCCTGAATTTAGAGCCACTGGGTGCTGTTTGTGAAGTTCAAAGCAGTGGTGCCCCTGTTTGTGCCCTTAAAAAAGTAATTCTAGAGTAAGTGAATAAAAACCAGAGAGAGCACTTTCTGTTCCCAGTTAACTTTATGTCTGAGGTTCCCTACTGAGTCAACTCTACTGAACATTCAGAAAAGGCAAAAAGGGAAAGATCCCTCCAGCTGAATGATTATAATTATTAGAAAATGTTTGCCAATACTGGAACTTCAAGCAGTATCTGCAAGATCTGATGACACAGGTGTCGTTTGCAAATTCACTTCTAGTTTTAAGGATTAATAATGGAAATAAGAACACTCTTAAAAATGGATGTAAAATACCCACAGTTATGTAGGTAATGTAATGGGGAGTGATTCAATACTGGAATGCTCTGCAGCTCCTGGGAAGTTGCATTATTTACTGTGCCACCCACCTTATTGATTAAGACAAAAGAAAAAGAAGAGAGTAACTGTCAATGTAGTACAAAATACAGATATTTTATCATAGCTATACATTGACAGTGCATTCCCTGTTAGCCACATACTCTCACATCAAACTAATTCAATTTACTGGCACAACCTGTATTAATATCTTGAAAGAACTGTTCAGAAAAATAAGATGCCGCTTCTCTAACACAGTAACAAGAATCTGTACGTGACTTGATATGTGCTCCATTTTAGGGTTTGTGCAAGATGATTATTACACCTCCAGTCGAGGTGAAGATACTTGAATGTGTGCTCTCCAGTGCCCCACCACAGCAGGCCTGACCATCTCTCCTGGTTGGTTCTGTGGCCCTGAACCACAGTGAAGGGTTGTTACTGTCTGCACTGCAACTCCCCAAGAGGCTGGAGAAGAGGATCCTGTGGGCTTTGGTAAGTGGAGCAAGCACATCTGGGTTGTACATTTGGATACCAGGTTTGATAATCCAGGTTTGTGATCATCCATGTATGTGACTTGAGATATGGTAGGATTCATATTCATGTAAATGCAATTGCATTACATGTTCTTCATGTCCCACTTGAGTTTGTTTTCTGATGAAAAATATGTGGTTAAGCAGTAATAGACACTTTTAATGATCTTATGTGATGGCAAAATCCAAATACACATGAAATCTGGAAATCACTGGTTGTTGTCACAGGATACCTAACGAGGCGCTATGCGTGAATTTAGAAGAAAACCTACAAAACCTACAAATTTCAGATTCGTATAGATATGAAAAGTATCTATAGTTGGATACTGCCTTAGAAAATCCAACTGTTCCCCAGCCTACAGGACGTGATGCTTAACCCCCACTAAAAAATTTGCAGCCGTACTGGTAGACTAAAATTAGCCTTTATGCTAATTGAGCATAATGCATAAGTGATGAATGCTGCTTATGCCAGTTTGTAGGAAGAGGGAGATGAAAGAGCACTGGGTAATTCTAAGCCACTTATTTAGGTAATTTTGTGTTAGTCCTTGAAATGGGCTCTGAATCCAAACTCTTACGTATAAGGAAATTCCTACTTGGCTTTGAATTTCTGTAGTTAGCACCATTTCAAAGCAGTATTCCAAACAGGAATGAAGACTCATCCTTTCAGTGAATATATAAGCTTATTTTTGCTAAACAAGAGGAAATCTATTCTGTACAGTTTGCCTAAAGCACTTGCAGGAAATCTGCCAGGTGCTCATATACAGAAATTGCTTCCTCTTGGGTTTCAAAGGTGCTTTGTACACAGGGCTTTGTGTTCCCGAGCATAGCTGATGCTGCTTTAGAGCCTCCCAGTGCCATTACCTGATGTCTTATCAGGAGGTGATATAGAGCACGTGCAATGTGAGGATATATTTTTTCCATGCTTATTCTAGCAGTAAAATACCCACTGTGAACATGCACTGCTAAACCAGAGCTGCATTATCCTGGTGTCATTGCTTCCATTCTCATTCACATACAAGCCAAGTACCAATTTGCTTTTCGTGATGGTGTTTGTTCCAGGCTGCCCACAACTTCCTGATCTGTTACAAAAAGCGATAGGAATGCTGATATCCTGCCCACATGCCAGTCTGATGGTGACATTGCAATTAATTAGCTAATTCAGCAGGCTTTTCTAATCACTTTAGAAAGGATGAACCACGCATCCTTGTAATGGCATCATTAATTTTTACTAATGTGGAAATTAAGACAGAAATTAAATTACTTGCTCAGTTATAGAGAATTGGTAGGGAGACGAAGAGTCCAGGAGATTCTGCCTTTCCGTGTTGTGCTGAGGTCTTTAATATAATCTTTGTCTAGAAACAGGTGATGAACAAAAAGAGAAAGAAATCCTAGCAGAAAGATGGGAATAAAAAACATTGGAGAAAGACTACAAATGACTGAGAAGTGAGAAAAGCAGGGTAGATGAGCAAACAGATGGCGTGATGAAGGAAACAATGGAGAACACTGGCCATCAAGACAGGTAAGTGCTAATTGATATCCAGAGACACATTCCTCCATCATTCTCTTACTCCTTAGTGCCTCAGTGATTATGGTTCACAAATTCCAAGGTGGGAGGAAAGAATTACAGGGAAAAAAAGAAGAATCAGAACAGTGGTGCAGGATAATAGTTCTATGATGGGTCCTGAGTGAGCGACTGGTGCCATCATACCATCTTAGTGTTTTTCTCCATGTCCAATTTATTCCATTGTTGTGACACTTGATAAATGGTTTCAGAAACAAAACCTGATGCTTTAAGTTACCTTTACTTTTCTGAAGCTTTTTTTTTGCCTAGCATTAGTCATTTTATTCAAATATTCTTCATGATTAGAGATTCTTTTTCTTTCTGCTTGGACATAATCTTTGATGCATATTCAGAATTGTCCTCTGTGCTGGTTTATCAAATTGGTATCAGTGACATGGATTAAACCTTGTTGAAGTGATCCCACCATAGAAACCCAGTGCAAGGTTTTGGTTTTTGGGGGCTGTTTTTTAATTTGTTTTGCCAATGATCACTCCAGCAAAAAGGAGATTTTGGCTAGCAAGTATTTCACAGTAGTTTCTAGGGTTGCTTCTGCTACCAACAAACTTCACAGCCTTGAAGGACTTTACATGGCCAAGATAGGGAAGGCATCAGAGATCAGTATTGACAATGACAAATGTCTACTGGTAAGACTGGATTTGGTGGGGATGCGTCTGTTGGTGCGGCTACAGCAAAAGAACATAATATTGTGGGTATGGCTATTGGTAAGAAAGCAGAATCTTGTAGAAATTTCAACAAGAACTGTTGCCTAGTATTTTTGTATAGTGAAGAAGCTCACAGAGTGAGCAAGATGATCATTATTTGGAGAACTATAAATACCAAGGATACACTATGGCTTTACAGCTGCTGACCAGAAATAAAGAGGAGAAGAATGTTACTACATCCTTAATTTCTTGAGATGCACATTTCTTCTCTGTGGTTGCACAAAAAACCATTTCGTGAAGGGACTGGCCTGATTCTGTTTCCTTTCCATCCTTAATAGGTAAAAAAATTACAGGCTAAACTCTTGTTACAGTGTGTTGCCTACATCAGCACAACTTACTTAAGTGGTCAGTGTAATAGTAAGGAGAGTTTACTATTATGAAAGTTAGACATGGCATGGTTTAATAGCTTATTTCTTTGAAACGAATACTCAAAGGTAAAATTATTATTTCAAATAATGTAGCCAGTGTAAAAGTGGGGGGGAGATGAACCAAGGTGATGGCAAAAGGTGAAACAGAGCTAAGGCTCATCTTAGGTCTGCAGCAGTAATTCAGTGTTTTACCAACACTTTTTAAATTGCTCTGTAAGAAGTTCAGTAAAAGCACCTGAAAATGGCAGCAGATACTGTTTTTGTGTGGCTGAGAAATGAAACCAAGTGATTTTAGAGTGAACTGAGTAACTGAACATGTCTGTTCAAGTGGAGACCATTTTGGGAACAAAGTGAAAGCTGTTGCACCAGTACACAAACCGAAATACAACAACGCTTGCTAATGGAACATGATGATGGAGGTACAAAAGCAAGAGAGGGGGGAGAGCTATTCACAGTTGCCTCAATTTTCTCTTGGGCAGTGTTTGCCATTGTTCTGCAGATGGTTTGAGATTGCACGAAGTCATTGATTTTGGCATTGTAGGATGGAAAGTGCTAAGGATAATGCATTTCATTTGAAAGATGAATTTACCCCATTATAACAGATTTTAATATGAAGCAATTTCTGATTTATAAACTTGGTTCATCTGCAGAGAAGTAAACATGATGAGAAAAATTTAATGTTAGGTAGGAAAAACCCTCATGCTCCATGTTGAATACATCCATTTGATCTTCTGCATGTGAGTTCTGGGATTCCTGCCTGCACCTCCCACTTGTTTAAACAAACACGCCTGGGTCTATCACAGTAAAATTAAATCCAGACCTCATCTTCAACCAGACTGTGGTGCTGTGCCCTTGAAAGAAACCAGGAATCACTGCAGAACAGCCAAGACCCATTCGCACCAGAAGACCTCAAAGCTGCCACCAATGCTTCTTCCACAGCTATGACTCACCCCTGCCCTGCTACGCTGGGGCCCAGGCAAAGCGTAGAAGCAAGTCTGGACCCTCCTCAAGCACTCGGAAGAATCCTTGGAGCTCTTCTTCAGAGCAGCACACAATTACCTCCCTCTTAAGCACAGTATTATTATTACTGTATCATACTGGTAGATAGAAGGATCTAGAAACAGTCTAGCAAAGACTGAACTGGAAGATACTGTTAGAAGTGTAATGAAAAGGGGAAATATTTTGCTTAGACTGGTTAGAATGATCTCTGAATTACTTCAGTTGATTAGTCAGTTGATTATTTTAGCCTGAACACTGGCAGTTCTAATACCCAAATTCATTTCTAGGTCATCTGTCATTCATTACTACCTGCCTCAAAAGAGAGAGGCCAGATTCAGTTCCCATTATCACAAAGCAAGAACATTGGATTTAGCAGCTTCAGTTCTTTAGAACCTAGTTCTTTCCTTATGGAAGGCAAGATTTAGCTTTCTTCACTTCTGCCCAACACACTGTTTTAACTCAATCTTTGTAGAAGGACATACAGCCCCTTTTAGTCACCTGCAAAGTTTGTTGCCGCTTCTGTTAATGGATTAAAAAAAACGTAAAACAAATTAAATCATTAGTACACCAGTTTTGTGATGTAAACAGTTTAATGAATACATGAAGCACATATAAAGCAAAAGATTTAAACAAAATTATTGTTACAACCACCATAAATTCTACAAAAATCTTTTTACAAGCATTTGCTTGCACAGCAGGTTTTACAGAACAGTAGATCTTGAGCACTGCCACTCCCTGAAACTAAGACTTGGAAATAAGTATCACAGTTATTTACTTAGATCGCATCATACACTAGTCAGACTAGCACTGATTTAACTACGCTGCGGTCTCCATGGTGCTGTAGTAGACATGAGAGCTCCACAAGAAATGTTAATAGAGTGGGAGTGCAAAAAGATAAAATATGCCTGGATATTCTGATGAATGTGTCTGCCCATGTCATTATTTAAAACCATGGTTCTAAACTCTTTGCCTGTGCATGTTTATCTCAGTCTTTTTTGTGGATCCCTGTTACAACAACTGCTTTACTCTGGGGCAGGTTTGGAATTGCCATTTCCCAGATGCTGATCCTAAACCTTGGTTCTGCTCAACTCAAGAAGAACATCAGCCCAGTACCCCTTGTACCTTCTATCTGTTTTTAGAGAGGGGGAGCCCCATGTCTGCCTTGTGTATTCCTTGCCCCAGCACACATATAGGGCTAGGGTTGGAAACAACCTTAAGATCATCTAGTTCTAACATACCTGCCACGGGCAGGGACACCCTCCACTAGACCAGGTTGCTCGAAGCCCCATCCAACTTGGCCTTGAACACTGCTATGGATGGGGCATTCACCACTTTGGGCAACCTGTTCCAGTGCCTCACCACCATCACAGTGAAGAACTTCTTCCTTTTATCTAACCTCATCTCCCCTGTTTAAGGTTGAACCCATTACCCCTTGTCCTATCGCTACAGTCCCTGATGAAGATGTATGTATCAGGAAGGAAACATGGGAGCAAGTCTTCATACAGGCAACAGGAGAACATTACAAGATTGCATACAAAACCAAAGCAAAATGTAAAAGAAAAAATGATTTAATTTTTCAGCTAAGTCCGGCCTGAGCCTCTGTTTTACTGTCGCAATATTTTGGTTTGTTGCAAGGGGGCCACAAATGGAGTTTAAAGTTTAGTATGTTAATGCATAATGTTAAACCAGGACAGAGTTCTTGTTTCACAATCCAAACTTTAGTAGGAAAAAACAAGAAATAAATCATAAACAATTCCAAAAGCATAAACAACTGTGTCAAAGAACCAAACCAGCGCTCTGTACATACTCAAGTTGAATACAGGCTAATATTGAAGAGGCACAAGAAGGATTCAATCATTTTAACAAAGTTGCTTATATGCTTTACAAACGTTTAGATAAATACTCTGTAAAGATTAGAAAGGCAATAATTTATAGTTACATGACTGTCTCGCTTGCTGAGATGTCTGCACCGCGGTTTCTGTCACCTGTTTAAATTCTTTAATACAAATAAATTTAGGCTGTGCACAACAGAAGTTTGGTTTGGAATATTCTACCTTAAAAAACTTTCTTACAAGTACAAAATTCAAGCTGGTTTTGATTGAGTTTGCTATCTAAAATCTTGGTGGGGTTGGGGGAACAATGGTGAATGTATCTGCTGCCCCTTAAAGGAGAAGGAGTATTTCTGTACAGTTCATTTTTTCTATTTTTATTTGCTCCCATGCACTCAACTTCAGAATTCCAGGGTAAGGGAGAACCTGCTCCACGGGAGAAAAGGAGGCCATGAAACAGTCCCTGCTTTGTTCCTACCCCACCTTTCCATACACAACAGGGAGTATTATTCATTAATGTGCTTTTCAGCTATGGATGCAAGATGAAAATGCCTCCACAAAGAATTTATAATGTGTTTTGCTTGAATGTCAGCCCTAAATCTGTACAAAGAGCAAGTGTTGTCTTTGCATTCCAGTGCTTGCTGGTGTGGGTAGTTGAGCTACACGCTCCCACTGGGGCATGGGCTGGCTGGAAAAGGGAGATTGCAAGACAGGCAGCTGCAGAATTGCTTTGAAAAGCTTCAAAAATTAATCAGAAACAAGTGCAAGCAAATAAACAGTGCAGCTCTATCAACTTTTCAATTTCAAGCCTTTGAAATTCATCCTTTAAGGTGCTTTTCATGGTATCTTATTTACCAAAGTTCATGTTTACCTAGTGGAGTTTGGAAAGCTGCCAAGGGACGATTCTATTTCAGCTCATCCAAGCACACCTTCATCATTTGTCAGTGCTCTGACACTACAAAATTCAGCAAGTGGCAACTACTTAAGCTTTAAGCACAAATAAAGACTATAAGCCATCCACATTTCCTCTGTGTACACACACGCATAAATAAATGACACCATGAGCCTTCCTTGATACAAGAAACCAAAAGGCATTGATTCAAAGGCTGAATAAATAAGCATCGAAACAACCGTCCATGCCCCTTGCTCAATATTTTCTGCACTGAAACCTCCTACAACTGAGCTTTCTTGGGCATGGTTTTATCAATATTATCATTGTGTGAATAGTGCCAGAGATGCTTTGGCACTGGAAGTCTGAATGGGACTGACTTTTGCCAAGATAACAGAACTCTGTGCTTCCAGCTGAGATCTGCAAGTCAGGACTTTAACACTGCATGCAGCTGTCCCTAAAAAATTCCCCAACATTATAAATACTTCTGCTAGGCACAAAATGTTGGAACTGTCCATAATTCTGTACTGTTTTGCAGACATTTAACTGCTTCAAAACAGCAGTTTACTGAAGAGTAACAGAGATACGAGACATGATATCCTGTGCTCCCATCCATAACTACATAGAGGTCTGTAGAGAATCACAGCAATTGTGTTCACGCCAAAGGATAAAATACAGAATCTGTACAACTTGCAGCTGTTTCCTAGTCCTCACTACTAAAAAAGGGAGTTGGTTGGTTTGTTTTATTGCTAAGCAAGCGTGTACATACCTCTGTATAGTCTGTATGCAGAACCTAAGTTTTTGGTATTGTTCCCCTTTTGTTCTACATTGCACGTACCATTTTTCATCGAGTAACACGGCATACGAATAAAAGAGCAAGAGTTGAGCTAGCCAATCGGGTTTCAGAAAAAAGCAGAGTTGGGAACAGTCTCTGGTATTTGTAGTACAGTAAGAAAAGTGGTTTTCTTCCTTCTCACAGCAACTGCTTGCTGCACGTATGAACGTTACATACCTACAGAAACAACTGCGCCCAACTGCTAAATCTTTGTCGTGAGTTTGTAAATGTGAGGAAACAAAAAGACCGAAACACACATCTTGCTTAGTGCTGGCTACCACATGTGAGAAGCATCTGGTTTTAAGTTTCTAGAGTATTTTTGATCCAGTGGTCTATACATTACACCAACTCTTTGGGGAAGGGCTGTTATACATGGTGCTTCCAAGTGCAGAGCTGTGAAGTAACACTGACAGCCTGCAGCTGTTGTATGATCACAAGTCAGTTTTAAACCATGGAGTAGTATGTACCATGTCCCCGTGCAACACTCTGAGACAGCCAGTGTGGGAAAGCTGCATGTGGTTGCCCATCCCAGCAAGTATCACAGGTTACAACTATTGAGCAGACAGCAAAGGTTGTCAAAGGTGACTGAAAAAATTAGGCCCAGCCAGCAGCTATGAGCATTGCTTTTTGCAACACACAACTTGAGCAACTGCATCAAACAATATATTCATCTAAAATAAAGGTTTTACAGCCCTACAGTAGCTCCATTCAAATGCTTACGTAGTGTGTGAGCACACAAAAGCCAGACTTCACTTACTTACATGGCAAAGACTGCAGTGAAAATATCTTAAAACTTTGCCACTCAAACAACAGTGAACTAACACAACATCTGCATAATGGATCAGAGGAGGCACATAATCCTGGAAATGGGAAGAATTCAGGAATTAGCCTTTCATCAATTCCCAATGAAGAAATGGTTTGTTGCACAATTTCTAATCTGAAATGCTTGCAATATAAATCTTCCCTTCTCACCACAACAGAGCTGAACAGCTGCTTAATAGTCCAGCAGCACAGCTGGACTGTTTTGTACACCTGGGATTCAGGATAGTTACCTGCCAAGACACCTCCTCAGCAATGCTATCATCTGACCTTAAAACATGATCTTGAGCAAGCAGGCTGAGAATCTGGCCACAGTTCTTGTTGGTTTTCTAACATCTATTTCCAAGTCTGTTCCTCAGTTAGTGCCAAGCTATCTAGAGATTGTCTAGTTGCATTTAGTGCTCTCACCCAGCAAATATATAAGAACAACACACAAAAGCAGATTGAAGTTTCTCTAAATGGCACAGCATACAAATGCACACAAAATTGTGTTATTAAAATTGTTATTAAAATGCCCCTCAGTAATGTTTCTAGAGCCACCTGGATTTCTAATACTCCTTGTTCTACACAGAATAGCTTCTCTTGTTTCCCAGATCTATGCTTTTTTGTTGTTGTTTTCAGTGTAAAGCCAAGCATTACATTACACATCAGCAAGTATCATCTTGCTGGCTAAATCAACTCTTGCATTATAGCAGTTACACCTTCCTATAGTCCCACCCTTCCTGTTTAACTGTACTTTATTTTGCTGTAGCTGTGAGTTCTCTATTCCTCAGAGCTCACCTTGCCCGAGCCCCGCCGGGGAACGTGTCTTTCACCTCCAAAGAATCTGCCCAGCGAGTCAAGTAGACCCGAGTCTCTGTGCCTTGGAGATCCATGTCTAGCATGGTCTGTAAAGCTCGCAGATGCCATTTTTGATCCGTGTCGGAAAGAGGAGCGTTTTTGTGAAGCCATCAAATCCGAATTCTCTGAAGCTGCTGCACTGTCCTCTTGGATGGTCTGTAGCTCGTCTGACTCTGAGGGCCGATCTTTGAAGGTGTTGTCTTCTCTTCCTGGGGCATCTCGGGAAAAGAGGCGGATCAAATGGGGGCGACCAGTCGTGTCAGCTGGGTTGGCCTCAGGCCAGGCATTCTTCGGGTCTGCTGTGCCTTTGGAGTCTGTCACCGCTGGGCTCTTCGTGGAGGTCCCATTGTTCTGGTTCACATCTGCCTCTCCTGCAAACAACAAGAATGAGATATGAATACAGGCCTGTGAAAAACAGCCCTGGAACAATGCTGCTTTCTTTGCCTTGCCTTGAGATGCTCATTTCATACAAAACCCATAATATGTGCGGTTGTAATGAAACTATGTTCTCCACCAGCCTTTTAGAACATTAAGCTATCTTGGAACTGAAACCGGGATGATGTTCTCATGCAAAATCTGCAGTACTTCTAGGTGGGTGTTTTTTTATAATGAAATGCATCCTGTTAAATAGATTAATAGGTTATTCAAAGCACAGCTGAAACCGACTTTATTTATGTGGAAAGCTCACTGAGGAGGAGGCCTCCAATGAATAAGAATTCCCGTACTTTCCTTTGAGGGTTGCACCTCTAAAAGGTGCTGTTTTCCTCCAAACAGGAAACAATAAAATTTCAAGTGACATTGATGGTCTGTGCCTTCTCAAGTGCACATTCCTTCTCCATGATGTCAAAGCTTTTGTATCTGAAGGTTTTTTCCCCATTTAGAATCCCTCCCTGTAACTTCAATACTGATGACACAAGCGTAATGAAGTTTTTTCCTCTGTTTAAATTGTCCTCGCTTCAGAAAGGCAGAGAATATGAAACTGCAATTTCTGCTTGGCCTCCCATGACAGGTTTTCTCCATGTATGACCCTGGCACTCAGCACACAGTGTTCTCATGCTGATGCTGAAGGCCTAGAGCAAAACTGTCCAATTTGCATTCCGTGCTCTTGAGAAGTGACAGAAACATTCGGCAGAAACTGATGAGCTTTTGGCCAAGGAAGTGCCGGGGAGAGACCCCTGTGGTGTAAGTGAAATGCCTGCTGCCTTCTCCACAGCCGTGTTCTGATGCACGCAGTAAAATATCTAAAAAGAATCAGCTGCAGCACACTTAACCCTTAACCTGTAGTAGCTGCTTCTATCAGTGACAGAAAGATTGACGGAGGGTTTTATAGCCTACGCCTATTCCTACAGGGACCTATGCCCACTGAGGAGTATGTCTGATCTCCAAGGAACACCAACAGAAAATTAAGTAGGTCACTGCTTGAAAAGCAACCTTCACAGCAGACACCTCCCACACGCTCACTCTGTCAAAAGGGCTTTTGGGCTTAACAGGGCTCAACAGTTAATAAAGAAGTTACAGTTAGTCAGATGTTACCTTTAGGGTCTTCTAATTACCTCAGTCCATCCCCATTTGATTTGGTCCTTGTTGCCATGGGAGGGTCAGGATCTGGCAGATACTGTTAGGTTTTCAAAGTGCTCTGGCCTCAAGTACTTTGCTGATTCACCAGAGCAATTTTAGACTTGACACAGTCATTCCATAGCATTTCACCCACCCACAGGGCACTAAAGAAACCTTTTCTCAGGCTGAGAATAATTCTGAAATAACTTCATGGATAACAACACAAGACAGTAATGCTGGAGATTCCGGTACTTACAATTAGGTTACAATTAGTTGTGATCACTCTGCTACAGGTTTTCATACACAAATGTAACGCGCAGTTTTACTATGTAACTTTTTGTGTCTTCTGTGAAAACTACCTAGAAAATGTTGGGGAACTTCAAGAAAATTTTCTTTGGTTAAAATATCTTAAAAGTATTTATCAGGAATATAATTTTTTAAGCAATGCTAATTATCACTGAAGACTTCATCAGTGAGGGGGAAAGGAACGTATTTGCTGGCAACTTCGGGATTTGGGTTTTCCTGAAAAGATACTTTCAAACCTATTAGAAACTACTGAAAGTCCCCAAATGATTTTCTTCACTGAATGAAAGAGAAAGCAGCTAACATGGATACATGACACATCCTAAAACCACAAAACATTTTAAATAGCTCTAAGCCTAGATTCTATACCATAATACAAATCCATTCAAGGGCAGAAAAAGAAAAGCAAACAAAAGAGCTATTGTATTTAATTAAATGCATTAACAAAACACCAGAGCATCTGCATACTGATATTTTTTACAACAGTTGTTCTTTGTGTAACTGAATACGGGTATTGGTAAGCAACAAAGAAGGGTATTTGTGCCACAAAAGTAGCTTCTCCCAATGCATAACGCAGTGAGCTATAAAGTATAAATCTTTCTGTATCCCTCATTTCAGTAGTGAAAGCACACATTTAAGTTTTCCTATAGATTTTCTGCCTAAGTCTTCACCAATATTTAAAAATGTGTAACAGAAGTATTGTTAATGTTTGAGCTAACTAATCAAAGTCTTCAAATGCATTTGGAAAGACAGATCACTTTAATGATGTCTTAAGGATATGCAGAATTCATGTGGCATGTAAACATATGCTTATTTATTCATTTAAAACCAAGGGTTTTTATATATATATATATATATATATATATATACACACACACACACACACAGACTTCTTTACTGTGTGGGTGGTGAGGCACTGGCACAGGTTGCCCAGAGGAGTTGTGGCTACCCCATCCCTGGCAGTGTTCAAGGCCAGACTGGATGGGGCTTTGAGCAACCTGGTCTAGTGAAAAGTGTCCCTGCCCATGGCAGGTGGTTAGAACTGGATGATCTTTAATGTCCCTTCCAACTCAAGCCATTCTGTGATTCTCTGATTCTTCTACTAAAACTCGTTATAAATGCTGTGCATATGATACTGATACTCTTATTTTTTGTTCCTCCCTGCAAGATGAAGCTCTCGTTAAAACAGAGTGCCTTTCCTGTGCCCTATCAGTTGTACAAGAGAAAGCTGCCCAGGGAGAAAGAAGTCTTCAGGATACAAATCATTGTGAAATGTGTTAAAGACCAAGTACAGCAGAATGCACTGCCACAGGCATCACCAGAAGGCTATTAAAGTGTCAACTATTTATATTTCATTGAATCAAGTCGTTGACAGCTGTGCAAGTGAAAGCACGAGAAAAGCACATCCTCGCATTAGCCCAAAAGCAGCAGGAGGGAGCCAGATGCCAGGCAAGGACTTGACGCTCCAGGAGCAGCCAAGGAGCACCCTGGAAAGCATTGCCACCTTTCTACCGTGCCTTGCTCTATGCAGCTCTGGAGCCTGCTGCTGGCATGATTTTCCCTGTTACATGTTGGTCAGAGTGAACAAAGCCGTTTGTTCCTTGTACACACAGTGACTCCCAAAATGAAGGAATACAGATGGACCAAAAATTCGGAACAATCTGTTAATGGAACAAAATTGAAATTCCAAAGGTGCTTTCAATGAAACAATATTAAATTCAACCCCCCCACTGCCTCCTAACATGAGTTAGGCCACACGCAAGTATTTTCAAACCCACTGTGTTGTAATGCTTGTTTGACATTAACAGTTTAGCCCATTTCTTGAGAATCAAACTAACACTTTTGCATAAGCCTCTAACCAGGTGGGGCCTCTCAGCCCTGTGGTTCACCTACAGTCAAGAATGTGAAAACCTGTTCTATGCAAAGAACAATCTCTGATGTATTGTACAAATACCCTTCTCAAGGGTCACTTGATAGAGCTGCTCTATGATAGTCCCTTCTTGTGTATATAAAGAAGTCTATAGCCTTATTCCATACAGACAATAACCTGGAAAGAGGTTGTTAAGCAAACAGTTTTAATGTGTTAAGTTTAAAAAAAGAATTACAAGTTTTTCATCTCCTCCCACTCCTTCTTTCCAGTCATGCTTTCTTGCAAATACTTGTAATTCCTCTCACATTCTTACTGCTACTCCCTCTGCAAATGCTGTAAAGTAAATGAGTAAAATGAAGCTGATAAAAGCTGAACCATATTCCCCTCCTTTGGCTTCCCAAGAGAGACTTAGTTCAACAGCCACAGCATATTGCAAATATTGATTGCAATAATACATGATGGCAGCTGAAGTATTTGTAAGAAATCTTAAAGATTAAGTATTATTTACTCATTACAAACACCAGAAAGTCCATTAATCACATTTATAACACCAAATATTTAATATATTTTATCATAACTACACATTTCTGTAACTGATTACTAACTTCCTTTTTCCTGGCCTTCTTTTCTCAGGGTATGAAGATGAAAATCATCTCACTAAAGCTAAAGTGAAAAGTTAATTCAAAGGTCCCTAAAGCCAAGTCATGTATATTCATAAAGCAGTGCTCTTCAGTATATGAAATAAAATGCGTATTCGTCCTTGGCTACGTTTTTTGTCCTACCTCTTCTGTAAGACAACAACTGGGTAGTTAAATACAATGCAGTACAGTTCTTAATTCTGAGTCAACGATATTTCAGTGTATTTACTGCAATGTTGGTAATAAAATATGAAGTAAAACATCTGGAATTTTGTCCTGACTTACTTGTTTTTTGTCACTCGAACAACAAAAGGTTACACCTAAAAATTTCTCAGCTTTGCAACACCTAAGATTTCAAGATCTTCTGTAAGCCATAGCAGAAAGGCAGATGTGTAATGTATTAGTAATAGTCTGCCTTGCATTATTTAAGAGGCTGAAAACCACTGTTCTGGAACACATGGCTTTCAGTAACATTTGTGGTAATATCAGGACATTTGAAAGAATGAAAAAGACAGAAAAAGCATGTCCATCATCATTACATACAAGCTGCATTTGAGGATGTCTGGGTTCCAACTGTGTGATAACTGCTTCCCAACATTTTGATTTCCTTTTTTATGCAGTTAAGTTCTCTAGAAAAAGGACCTTAAGGAACTGTTTTGTAGGAAGCATTCAAAAACAGAAGTGCTAAAAAAACATGTAGATGAGGCTTTTAGTGACATGGCATAGTGGTGGACTTGGCAGTTCTGGGATAACAGTTGGACCTGACGATCTTAGAGGCCTTTTCCAACCAAGTTGATTCTATAAGTCTATGAAGTATACCATAAAGCACTGTTGGGAGCCATAATTCAATTGTCTTTGGATGCTGTCATGAAGTCACTCTCATAATTTTTCCTGCACTATCACACCTTGCTTCCAACAAACGTTCTTGAGTAGATGGGGACAATGGAGCTTTGTATGTGCACGTAGATGGGGATTCTGAACACGCAGCAGTAATACACACTGTGATCTCTTACAGGAGCCAGGATCAAATGAAAATCAGGCTAATTTTACACTTTATTTCCTTGGAAAAAAGATCTCACTATTTGGTGCTCAGCTGTATGGAGTATCAAAGAAGAGTGTGGCAAAACCTGTTCATCCAGCAGAACAGTGCAGGTCATGTGTCAGAAGCAGCAAGGCCAGTCCAGCCTCCCAGCCACAGCGCTACTGCTGCATGGCTCAACATGCAGCAGAAGCACCAACTGATCACAATGAAAGGAGAAGAGGGGGTGAGAATGGGTGCAAACCAGTGAACTGACATGGAGAAATGTTCAGTAAACAAGACTAAAGATCTTTTGGTCATTTGCTGAGTGGCTTTAGAAAGTACAGGGGTTACCAACCAAAATGCTTGAGGTGGTTTCCACTCTCTCCCTGGGGCACCAGTGAGAGGGTATGCCCCAGCTCCTGGTTTGGACTTTTACTGCAGCACAGCTTGCAGTAGAAAGGCGTGTCTACAGCCATTAGGCTTTGCTACAGAAATATCTGGGGAGAAGAAGGAAAGAACCGTATTTGCATTGTTAAACCTGAACTGCAAAGCTTGATTTTATTACCTCACTATGCTAAGATGCTGCAGACAAAAAATGGCTCTCAGCCTAACTTCAGTAATCTGGTTAGAAGGCAGTATGCCATCAGACATTTCACTTCACAAATCTAATTACTGAGTTTGTCTGATGCTTGTCAAACTGTTGGAAATCAATTTTGAACAAATATTTCTGTTTGCAATGGATAGCATGCAGCGTAATTGTGAAACAAACAGCTGGTCATAGCTCTGAACACAGCTAGAACTATCTGCTGGTACACTTAGCCTTTACCCAAACATTTTTCCCATTTGCTAGCAGAATGAATGCAGAGAGAAAGGCCACTGTGTCTCATAACACAGATTCACGTGCATTTTTAACACTCCTACTGCAGTTATCAGAGATCACTTCCGTTACAGCTCACTCTCCTCTCTCTCTCTTTACCAGAGCTCATCACTTTCAGGGGAAAAAGTCCACCCAAACACAGATTTTTTTTCATGCTTTCAGAGTAACTGAAGGAAAAATATTTTTCTGCACAAGAAATTAATTTTTTCCTATAGGTTAATCAAGCTGTAGACCAAACCTGCACAAAAATGAGAAGCTATCTGCTAAGCATAACATCCACTCCTTTGACTCTCCCTCCCTCACTGCATACGTTCGACATTATGGAGCATATAAGGCTCTAACCAGAAAAGAATGAAATGTTGTGAGGGTGCTTCCATTCCATTGATGAGCTCACTGCACTTCTACTCTGAGCTGAAGCAGTAAGAATATGATTTTCTTTAAAATAGATCTTAATACTAAATATTGGAAAACCCCACCTGGCCCAGTATAGTCTCATAAATACCTTTTACTACAGAGTTGTATTTATTTCTATTGAACTAAGTTGAATAAAAGAGCAGATTTCGTTCTGTACTACATCTTGGGTTGGTAATGATCATTGGCTAAGCCTGCTGAAACGGACTGTTGGTAATGGCACAGCAGGTTTTTAGATCTGACATTTAGACTGCATTGCTGTGGCCAGGTGAATGAAAATTCCACTTAAAATTTTACAAAACCAGCCCAACAAATGCTGCTTTCCCTTGATCCCTGATGTCTTGTGGAACACCAGTTCTTAGATGCAGGCGGCATTATCCCCCTGAGAGCTATTGCTGGACTGAAAACCAATAGGTCAAATAGTATCTATGAATGGCTAGACCTTCGCTAATACCGAAGTCTTGGCACAATTCCATTCAGACTCATGAAAGATGTCATCTCTCCAAGCCTTCCCTGGCCCTCTCCTGCTGAGGAAGCAGAGCCTGGCCTTGCAGCAGAACTGTCATGAAAACACAAGAAGGTTTTGATGGAGAGAAGGGAAGTGCCAGTTTGCATCCTATTACAGAAATACCTGTCTTTGCAGGTTTAGCAGGAGTGACACATGTCTGCATTATTTATGCTCGTATTTTGAAGTGAATAAATACTGCATTCACTCAGGTAGAATAGGAATATGTACTTTTTAGCATACAACTATGCTGTAGGAAAAAATGAAAATTGCATAGGAGAATGACAATTCCTTCAAATACTAATTACTACAGTGCAGTTCTTCTCACTTAATTTCTGATACTAAGCTAAAATGTATTCCAGATCTGCTGGAAAAAAATCCTCGTATATTTCACATGCTTTGGCATCAATTTGCACGTAGCTGTTTTACTAGGTAAGAGATGCAATAAAATCTCTCAGAATGACTAGCACCCTACTTTCCAAGGGACCAGTCAATGAAAAACTTGCTGGCTGCCAAAGGTGTCTGTAACACTAGTGCTGTTCCTCTGACACTGGGATAAATAAACCTTCCAAGCCAACTTAACAGTTTCTTTGCCGTTCCCTCAGCGTACCAGACTTGATGCTGAAGCTTAAAACCAGAGGACCAACAGACTTTTTTTTCTTAAACCTACTCTGAAAGACACCCCAGACTCAACACACAAGAAATTTACTGGGAGGCCCAAGTAACACATTGTCTGTCACTGCACCAAGTTTAAATTTCCTCCTTTTCCTCTGTTCTAATGGGGTTTTATAGCACAGACTGTATATGTATTTCTGCAATTCAGTGATGCATCTTTATAAGAAATTAACAGTTACTCCTAACTTCTGAGCTCTTGCAGAAAAGTTTTCTGCTGAGCCATCTGTTGCCTTTGCATTGACCAGCTACATGTAAAGAAAGCCACCTATTTGGGAATACATGGCCCAAACCATAGCAAAAACAAGACAGCTCTGGACTTTGTTATTTGCTCCATGGGTGTGTGTGAAGGTGCTGTATGCTTGTGAGCATGCTGAAGTAAAGAAATACGCAAGTAAAAAGGGGCTGCAGAAAAGTTAAAAACATCCCCTGTGGGAAAACAATTTTCACTTTCAAGACTGTAACTGAAACCATTCCACCTGATTGCACAAACTGCCCTGCATTCTGCATGGTTTTACAGAGCTGGCCACTTGGTTATTGTGCTACTGATTCACAATGAAGAGCTGAAACAAAGCCCACATGGTGGCCTACCATTGCAGAGGAATGCAGCAGTGTAGGCCTGGCTCACAACCTCTCTCTCTTGTTTTCCAGAACTTCTGGCATTGCCTCCATTTGCTGAGGGTTACAAAGGAGAGTACAGAAAACAAAAAAGCCCGTGGTTAAAACCAGTGGGACTTGCTATGGCAGAAATTTGGAATCTATGAGAAGCATGCGGCAACTCTCCATACAGCCCGCAGAGAGTTTTTTAAGAACTCAACCAAAGAATTTTATCCACCCACCAGTTTCAAAGAAAAATGTTCCTTTGTGTGACTAGAACATACAGGTTTGTTTTAATCTGGAGTGTCTCACGAGGGATCCACCCACAGCAAAGTGAGCTGCGGCATCGTTTGTAACGAGCGATTTCATGTACTTACAGAGGAAAATTTGTATCACCTGGTTGATCCATCAACATTTGCCTTTAAAAATAGTGCAAATTAAACAAAGAGTGCCTGATTATTCATCTTTTCTCCCAAATTTAAGCCCAAATTATCATTAGGTTGCAAAACCGGTACATATCCTGCCCCCTCCCAAAGTAATGGCACAACAGAACAACTAGTGCTCACAGCAGATTTCACCACTTCCACCATCTTGTATTTTCCACATCAGTTAGGTTTTTCTGAAAAATAATCTGTTCCTGTCAGTGCAACTGAATATGCAGTATCACAGATAAGATTTCTTTGGTAACACCATAGAGAAACAGGGCCTTAAAATCAGCAGAAAAAGAAATGATGGTGAAATAACTGAGATGAAGACAGTGACTGAACCAAAGGCAGTTGCTAAGAGCATGATAAGCAGCACAAAAAACCCAACTGTAGGGTATTTTCTGTTAAAACCCATCACTTAGCCTCTCCAAAAGGGTTCTTGAGAACACTGCTGTTTTTCCTTGACCAGGGTTTATTATTTACAAAGTATAAGCTGCAGAGTAAAATACAGTTAACCGAATACACTAACCTTAAGAAACATACATTGTGACCACAGGGAAGCTACATTACAGCAAACCCTCACTTATATGAACTCCATTTTAGTCCTACAGAATACTGTTCATGTGTGTTAAGTTTTCCACAAGGTAACCACTTACACCTAACCCCAACAAAACACTTCAGAGTAATGAATACAGACTGAAATACTGTATATGACTTTATATGTTAAAAGAAGAGAGACTATGAATGCCTGTAACTCCCCCCAAAATAATGCACTAATTCAATGCTTTGGGGACATCAAAGTTTGATTTCTAAGACAGCTGTGATAGACTAGGGAAAAAGTAAATTACACAAATGTAGCATAATTACCTGAGGATGCTGTAATCAATACACTTGAAATTTTCATGCATCCTTAAGGTGTACATTGCTATATCTCTGGCTTTTCCTGTTAATGTGTCCTGCACTTAAGTTTTAATAGCCCACTTGATCTCAGGGAGTCACTGTCATTATAGAATTTGTAATGAAGGGAGTTACTTTGATAGCTTTTCAGCAGAACTTTACTTCCCAGAAAATTCTAAAATCCACTACAGTCCTAGAAACAACGTATCTGGAGTACAAAGTACGTATTTGCTAACATTTCTAAAAATACCTGGCACAAATAAACCATTTGTAGACCATTTGCCATTGTGCTGCACTCTTCTACATGTTTTACAAAGCTGACGATCTGGCTCTACAGAAGTTGACAAAAAATACTCAAAAAAAGCTAAGAAGGGGCTTTAGGGATGCTCAAGGCTGCCTGAACTGCAGATCTCTGCAGTCAGTACAAGTCCACAGCTGTTAGACACTGCATCTGTCTGACATTGTCTTCACTTCAGAATTAATTTTCACATTACATCTGCGTGCAAGTCAGAGGAGCAGACAGTTGCTTGATCATGTCTGCCAACAGACAGACTTTTACCCTCTTATCCAGCCTTAGGTGTCGCCACAGGTTGATCCAGTGTTGGAAGTTTGTCCTTTCTGCACAGAAAGTAGTTCATTTCTCATCCTTCCCAGGGGAATTTAAATGGCTGTGCTATCACAAAGATCATACGTTGCTGTCTCCTCCATGTCCTAATTACAAATAGGTTTCTCCCCATTTCATTTTACAAGCTCATCTATACAGGTAGTACATGACAGGAAAACAAAACATTTCTTCTATATAAGCTAAACGAGGGGGCAAAATCACAAGATTTCCGAAGTAGCCTTGGCTGTTGGTAGTATCTGCACAGCATGAAGTCTCACATTTCTAAAAGACTTATTTGCATGGTGTCTCCTAGACTGAGAGCAAATGTGTTCTGCCTGTACACCAATTCAAAGTCATTTTTGTTTGCCATGCACCTGAGCCCAGCTGAAAGTTGTGCAGCTTCTGTAAGGCACAAGGAATAATCAGTTCAATCAGATGAGACCCTGACAACTAGCTGAAGCTTAGCACAGTGCTAATGTGGCTTTCCTTTGGCAGCAAAATAAAAGGCAGTCAAGCTCCAGGTCCCACAGCGTGCCTAAACTAGACAGAAGTGTGGTGCACAGACTTCTTGCAGGTTCTTTCCATGAATTAATTTCCAGCACACAGCATGGGCAATCTCTAACTCCTCAGTATTCTTCTGCTAGAAGATTAAAAGAAAAAGATGAGCTTAGCACAGAGGTGCTAAATCTTTCACTTTTCTTACACCTTTAAGTGCAGCTGAGCTACTGTTCTTTGCTAGAATTATTTGTAAATCTAGTTCATGACTGAATTTTACACTAAAGTCTATCCGTAAGTACAGCATACTTGTATAACATACTACTTATATCCAAATTTTACACATTTTTTGCATACTAACTCAAACCAGAAGACTTATAATTCCCTACTCCTCTCACCTTCCCATATTCATTTCTGCTTATTTCAAGGTCTGGCTAGTAGATACTTTTTAAATAAGTCTTCAGTTCTCAACTCTGTTTGCAGAAATGGTACCCACTTTTCACCTTACCACAGTACCTTGTCCCGATATCAAACTTCCTTTCATATAGAATCATAGAATCATAGAATAGTTAGGGTTGGAAAGGACCTTGAGATCATCTAGTTCCAACCCCCCTGCCATGGGCAGGGACACCCCACACTAAACCATGTCACCCAAGGCCTCATCCAACCTGGCCTTAAACACCGCCAGGGATGGAGCATTCACAGCTTCCCTGGGCAACCCATTCCAGTGCCTCACCACCCTCGCAGTAAAGAATTTCTTCCTTAGATCCAATCTAAACTTTCCCTGTTTAAGTTTGAACCCGTTACCCCTTGTCCTGTCACTACAGTCCCTGATGAAGAGTCCCTCCCCAGCATCCTTGTAGGTCCCCTTCAGATACTGGAAGGCTGCTATGAGGTCTCCACGCAGCCTTCTCTTCTCCAGGCTGAACAGCCCCAACTTTCTCAGCCTGTCTCCATACGGGAGGTGCTCCAGTCCCCTGATCATCCTCGTGGCCCTCCTCTGGACTTGTTCCAACAGTTCCATGTCCTTTTTATGTTGAGGACACCAGAACTGCACACAATACTCCAAGTGAGGTCTCACGAGAGCAGAGTAGAGGGGCAGGATCACCTCCTTCGACCTGCTGGTCACGCTCCTTTTGATGCAGCCCAGGATACGGTTGGCTTTCTGGGCTGCGAGCACACACTGAAGCCGGCTCATGTTCATTTTCTCATCGACCAGCACCCCCAAGTCCTTCTCTGCAGGGCTGCTCTGAATCTCTTCTCTGCCCAACCTGTAGCTGTGCCTGGGATTGCTCCGACCCAGGTGTAGGACCTTGCACTTGGCATGGTTAAACTTCATAAGGTTGGCATCAGCCCACCTCACAAGCATGTTGAGGTCCCTCTGGATGGCATTCCTTCCCTCCGGCGTATCAACCGAACCACACAGCTTGGTGTCATCGGCAAACTTGCTGAGGGCGCACTCAATCCCACTGTCCATGTCACTGACAAAGATGTTGAACAAGACCAGTCCAAACACCGATCCCTGAGGGACACCACTCGTTACCGGTCTCCAGCCAGACTTCGAGCCATTGACCACAACTCTTTGCATGTGGCCATCCAGCCATACAGAGATACAGAGACAAGCTTCAATCTCTTCTCTCTCATGCCAATATACTCCAGACCAACATGGATAAATATAAAGGTCACAGGCTGTCAAAGACTAATCCTTCTACTAAGCATTTAACAGTCTTCAGTACAGCAGTTGATTTAATTTACCTCAGTTCTCTTGCCTTATCTTATTGTTTTGCCTAAAACTTGTAAAATACAATCTTTAAAACCAGTTTCCCATTGCTGAATTTCCACATATAAACACACACACAAGGAAGATTTCCTTTAGCAAATTAAACCTCTCCAACCTGCAACAAGTGCTAAAGGTTTCAACTGTCAACTTCAGAGTCTTAGTCCTGTATTCCCCCACCCCACGTTACAGCAATGCATGTTATAGCAATGAATGTACAGAGATCAGTTTATATATACACATTAAAACAGACTGAGGAAAGCTTAGCATTAAAAAAAGCATTTACTGTGCTTACCACCATGTTTACTGTGGTAAGTGGCAGTGACGGTAGCGTTAATTAACATTCCCATCAATGCAGCCAGAAGAATTTGACAAATGAAAACAAAACTCCTGGTGGAATTATTAAAGCACTCACAGGGAACCAGTTTGTTTAAATCAATGCGATATTAGAAGAAATAAATCTCAATAAAAAAATCTGAATCCTGTAGTAGATGTAGGATTTTTGGTCAGCAAAAGCAGAAGGTAATGGGTCCTAGCAACACATCCAGGGAGCACAACAAACCCTGTGGCACTGCAGAAATACCAGTCTCTATGAAGAACTAAGAAAACTTATGCAATTAATCTCCTTAATTAAAGACACATATATCTCGTAGTTCCACTGGATTCTACCTGACTGGATTCTACCAGTATGCTCTTAGTCAGAAAAAAAAAAAATCCAGGAAATAATTAGGAAACCCCAAAGCAGTTAAAGTAAAATTAAACATGCAACAAAGGTCCTCCTGTGAGCTAACCATCTGTCAGAACAGCCTTTAAGATTCCTGCTTTTAGTACCTAACCTCAGCTATTCTAGGTCTTGAGAAACTCCATCCCAATCTCCATCATGACAAACCATGTTATATAGTTCTAAATATATAATAAACCTGCTCTTATCTAGACTAGGCCACATTAGACATATTTTCTATGCACCAACAAATCACTGAGATTAGATTATAAATAATAAAGACACTTGTGAGTTGTACCATAGTTCTAAATGTGACTCAATGCTATACGAAGAACAATGGTGACAAACTGTATAAAACCGTGGCAGTGATCGATGGTACTTTACACAATATCTGCTTTTCAGTAGCAGCAATCTAAGAGTGAAAAACTGCTTGCACAGTACCAAGCCTTGTACCAGTTCGTGGGAGTTACTGCTATTAAAAAGAGAAGAAAGAAAAATGAATTCACAAACTTTATTTTGCTGTTTGAGTATGTATAAAGTCACTTTTTATGCAATGAAGAAAAAACACTCAGTAAAAAGAGCTATTAGTTCTGAAGACTAAAATGATAGCACGATCGAGCTACACATGACCTGAAATATTTTAACAGGCAAGAAATGCTATAAGCATGATTTTCCAAGTGTAATTTGGGTATGTTTCAATCCACCCAGCAAGTAGGAGAAATCCACTTCTAGAGTAATTTACAAAGAGCCTGAGAAGAATTCAACAGGTTGCACCAGAAGGAATATCACAGGACAGGACTTGTAGACAAAAGTAATTCCTGGCTATCCTAACCAAAGACACAACCCCAGGAAGGCAGGCAGAGATTGCTCCACTTGCATCCCAGGCCAGCAGAAGCCACGTCACAGACCCCAGCACCATGTTCATCCCAGCCAACAAACCTGGCTGATGCCTGGAATGGGCTTGGTGCTGCACTAACCTGGGATTCGCAATCTCCAGCAGGAAATTCCTCAGGTGCAGCAGACCTGTTCCCACCTGCAATGGGCTGAACAATCAGTAGTTCTAAACCATGTTCCATTTGAACTCCCTCAACAAGAAAGGTACTTGAGTTCATGCCTGTGTGTGCAGGAGTGCCATGAGAATGCCATGTGCCTTGCTGAAATAAACACAGATAACAACTCTGCCTCAATTTTCTCAGCAGGAAGTTTTGTTTTTCTACCTCCTAGGAAGCTGTGCAGACAACTCATGAAAGGTAAACAACGTTCCATACACAAAATTTATCTGTGTTAATCTTATCTCTGAAAATAAAAGGTCATTCATTTCCCAGGTAAACACTTTAATAACATCTCTGTAGCCACAAATTATGACTGGCAAAATACAAAGTCTTTCCTACTCACAGTCTGCACTATCCCAAAAAGTCATTTAGCATCCTTTTGAAATACATAAATTACGCAATCTATTTATAACTTTAAACCTATTTATAACCCTTGCAATTTGGTTCAGCTCTCAATTTAGGATGTAGTCCATCATAGGGAATCACAGACTCCGGTTATCCTGAAAAACCAGGATGACCAATGCAGCCCATCAAGGGCTATACTAGAGTCTGTAGAAGCTCAATGTGCTGAAGGACGTACCAGGATATCTCTAGATTTGTGTTCATGGCTTACTGAGGGCCTCTTCTTCCCCCCCCCCCCCCCCCCCCCCGAAAGCCTGAACTACTGGAATCAAGAGAGAATGGTATAGTAAGAGGCAATTGAAAAAAAAAAATAAATAAAAAATTAAAAGAAGAGCTGCCCCTGGTCCTGCTCTGCTCCCCTTGTTTGGGTACCTGAGGTGCCTGCCCTGCAGTCACCCTGGGCACTGGGCAGACCACTCCCGCTGCTCCCTGACAGCCTGAAAGCATCAAAACACAAAAAGCAGACGCATTCGTGTCCTTCTTTATTCTCTCTGGCCTTCAAAAAACACTTGAAAGAAAATTAACCCACGCTCAATCTGATGAGTGTAAGAAAACCAGAAGGTTCCACCTTGTTTCCATCTGCAAATGTCAATGTGCAAATTGCGTCCAGTATACACTGAATTATCCTACCTACCTCAGTAAAACGAGATGCTGAGAGGAAGGGTTAAAACTCAAGGATATCCCTTCCAGCAGCAAAGCCCATTGAGGATAAGTATTGTCTGAGAAATAAAAGCAACAACCCAAGACACATTTTATAGTAAAAAAAAATAAATAAGTAATTCAATAATTAGGACAAAACCTTGCACTTGTAAAAGCCTCTGGCTCTGCCTCCTTGCCTTTCAGAAAGTGACATAAAGAGGTAATCACTAAAAAAACCAAATTCCCTCCTCCCTACCTGCATCTCCTCCTGACAGTTCTATGATGTTCAATAAGACAGGTCTATCAAGCAACAAAGAAAACAGGCGAGACAGAGTATTTAGAACAGAAGAACATCCACCCCATTTTTGAATTCCCTATTTTCTATTCCAAAATGGAAAATATTTTTCTTACATCTGAAAGCAATAAAATTAAGGCCCTTATTCTTTGCAGCTGGCTGACAACAATTCGGTTGAAATCAGCAGTTGTCAAATTATCCTACACTTCTACTGATGGTACAAGAAGTGTGTTGTAATCCATACAGAAAATGAGAAAAAACAGGATAAATTGATTTGGAGCTGTATAAATGCCATTATAAATTCAGAGCTGGATAAATACCATTATCTGGGCATTTATTCTGTTTCATATAAATCTAATTTATGAGTTGCTGCAGGTTGACTAGATGATTGCAAGTTGAAGTCACGCTGGTTACATCTTTTTTCATTGCCAGGTCTGCCACACGTAATGAAAGGCTTCAAGCTTCCTGAATACAGTAAAAGTGAACTGAAAGGGTAGTTCACATTTACCAAGTGCACACTTTGTGCAGTCCTTGGAATTTTATGGGGTTAGCTAAGTGCCATCTACCATCACCACCACTAACCAGCAGAAAAACTGCATGATCTTCAGCCACTCTGCAGCTTGCACTGCAGTGGAGGTCTGCTAATTTCCCTTTAGTTTATTTTGGCTGGTGTTTAAGTCACCAACAGCCACTTTTGCTTATGCGAGTGGCAGGATCCACAACATCCAGCCCGGCTCACAGGCACTTTAACATCACTGGATAGATGTACAACCTTGGACATCCAAGATGTATCATGGATAAAACCACGAATCTCAACTCTCTTGAGCCATGCTGTGAAAAGCACATTTGCACCTGTAGAGCTGTAAATCAGCATAGAGATGAGACCTATTTTATATTACAAAAGTATTAAGTTTTGTAAGCAGAAGCCTTTTGCCACCACTATCCTGCATATACACATACACAAATTTGATGTAATTAGCAAGTGCCAGCCTACCTGCTGCCTGAATAAAGGCAATTCCCTTAATAAACATAAACCCCAACCAAACAGATAAATGTCAGCAAAAGGCAAGGGTGAATGTAATCCAGCGCAGACACACCACATCCTTGCGGAATGCATCAGATTACCTTCTGTCAGTGAAGCTTCTCACAGTGGGCATACACAGCAGCTTCTACACAAACATGAGCATTAACAACTGAGGAGTATCAGCAGCATTATGCCTCCAGAAGGGTTAGCTAACTTAGTTCAAATATACCTTGGATGAAGAAAAGGAATCAAAATGAGTTAAAAAAAAAATAAATACCTTTTAAAGCGTGATTAGAAGAAGAAATTTATTCAAAGAGGCTGTCTTTTCATGATTTGTAACACCAAATGAAATAGAGCAAGAGGCTCTGCTTCTGAGAACCATTAACACTCAATGAATACAACTGCACTTGAATGCTGACTGGAGAGATGCCAGTGATGCGAATGACAGTCCACAGGCAGCTATGGCAGCATCTTTTCCTCCTCTACAGAAAGACTGTTTGCCCTACAGGATCTGTAAAAAGTCTTATAAAATAACTGAGCAAAACTTTTTTACCTCTGACCCCAGCATACATATCAGGGACTATGTGCTTCATCTCTCTTACAGTAATTACGCAGTATCATGACTCAGAACTAAGCTGATCTGTGCTTGGGAAACATTCATGTTGTTGTCCAAGCATTCCAAAGTCTTTCCTACATCTATTTCATACAAATTAAAAAATGATCGAGGCTAGTAATCACTGAAAATCACTAAAGAATTAGGAGGCCAATGGCTTGGCTGTAGAATAACAGTCTGTCCTTTTGTTTGTTCACACAGGGTGTATTCGGGTTACATAGCTGTGCCTGTGCTATGTGGCAGGGAGTGAACTCTGACGTCCTATGTCACCCAGCCTGCACATTAAGGTTTCTTCAATGTGGGAACATAGACACAGAGGTGTGGAACGGGAATGAAGGGACTGTGTACAGACAAATACTAATAGGGAAAAGAAGGACCCAGCCTCAAGAGAGAATTGGAAAATGTTCCTGGGGTTCTGCAGTTCAGAGGGATCCTTTTGTATCTCGTTATTCCTCAACTTCAAAGGGAGGGAGAAACACTTCTTTGTTTTAATGGTGCACATATAAAATAAATCATTCACTGAGAAAGAATTTCAAAGTACAGAAAGAAATCTTTAGATTCCAGGATCAGTTATGTGCTTGATCAGCCAACTTTTCTATCCTACTTAGGATGTGAACACTCTGGTATTGTATCTGTCCAAAGCAGAGCAACAAACTAAGTACTCAAAGCTTTCCACCCATGACTGTGGCCAGTATGAGACACATGCCATGAATTTCAGACCAAGATCCAGCTGTAGAAGGAAACATCCCATTCTCCTATCAGCTGAAATCTTCTCTCCATATCTATAAGAATTCTTCAGCTTCCCTTCTCTTCTTGCCCCATGCAGGCACAATAAATCAACTGCTGTGTCTCTTCTTTCAGCATACAATAGGATATATTCACCCAGAGCAATTTAAAAATGCGTGGTCTCCGAAAGTGAAATTAAGTATTTGTATTGTGTAGTTACTGCCTTAAAACACCTCCCTCTTTGGAGGGGGCTTTTGCATGTCTCTCATCAAATTGCTTTCTAAGGCAAACACTGACAACTGTTAGCAAGCAAACTTTCAGCCTCGTGACTGGTATGGCCAGGTTGTTTTGGCAGTGAAGTCTAATGGAAATCAAAAGCAAACAAGCCAGATGTATAACCACTCTACCCTGGAAACAGGCTTTGTTTGAAATGGGTTGTGTATGGAGCAGCTGGCAATAAAACAGCTGCTGTCAAGGTCTGCTGTTGAACTATTATTGCTAACTTAACCAACCATTCCAAACAGGCTGGAAAGCACACAAGCAAAAATAAGAAAAAAACCCCACCCCAGTAGTGGCAAAAGATCAAATGAGCCCTTAGTCAAGTGAAACTGCATCTTACAGACAGCTGCTGTTTAAGGGTCTACATCCATTTAACCATCTCACTTGGTTGTCCCCAGTATCTTTCTTAAGACACACAGAGCTAGGGGCTCTACTACCAGCAAAACTGGAAACATGTTGTCAGTATTTCACCTGTCAGATTAGAGCTCGTATGCAGTCTGGCATCGGTTATTTTGACCTTCAAGCTTTCCAAAGAAAACCCTGTACAAACTCTCAAATGTCAATGGTTATTTCACATCTCCAAGTTTCCAGAACATGGTATTGACATAATGATCATTACTAATGCTTGCATGGTCCGGATTTTTCTAGTCCTTCCCTTCCATTTACAATTTTCTCCTTTGAGACCAATCTGTGAACATGAAAATGCTTTAGGATATACTGAAGAGCTCACCTCTGCACTCAGTTGTCTTTGTAATTTACAACACTGACAGGTCATGATCTTTCTGATATTTTTCCCAGAGTATTTAAAAATTCCCTTTGGGTATTTCAGAAAATCCATCCACAACATAGAAAATGCCTGCTTAACAATTTTACATCTGCTTTTTATTCTGTACAAGCTTCATTCTCTAGCAGATATGGTAATGTGCTGTTGATTTATCATACATTTTCATATGCCTTTGGGGTTTTTTTATGTTTTAAATCTGAAGCAAGATACTAACACACAGGACTCAAAATGATTAAGGAAAAAAAAGGTAGATTCAGACAATAAAACTTCTTGTCTATGTACTAAAAAATTCTCGCAGCAGGACATCAAGAAAACTGGCTGTGGTAAGTACCCTCTGCAAGGTAAAACAAAATCGGAACAATTTTCCCATCTCTTCCTTGGGACCACAGTTATGCAGCATTTTGCTGCTAATTAAATAACCACTTGCTTTTGGATTTATTATAAGATGTGTTTGCTCCATCAGGAGAAAATAAGATTGAGAAGGGAGAAATGTGTGTGGCTTTTACTTGGCAGGGATCATAAAGCACAGCTTGCAATAGGCTCTTCAGCATGTGATTAGTAAACCCATTAACAGTGCTGCAAAACTTACTTTGCGGTCTCTAAAATTTCTCTGAGGCAAAACCTGAAAATTCAGTGTCCAAGGCACCTACAGGTGTAAGCCTGTAAGTTGAATAAATATAACATTGATGGAAAGAAAAGAACATATGACAATGCATAAAGAATATCAAATCAAGTATCAAATTTACACACTCCCATTGCCAGCCTCTGGCACTCCAACAATGCAAACTCTAAAAAATGATGTGTTTCCCAAAGCTTGCAGCCAACGATCATGGTCTATTCTACCGGGATGAGCTTGAAGAAGGAGAATATTACCAGGCTGTCCTACAGCATCAATGGCATTGTCTGTGTGAATGGTCCCTGTTAAAGACAAATTTGTTAGTGACCCGCTTTAAAGTAAAGCAGAGTTTTATATCAAAACTTTAAAGTTGGGCAGAGTAATTCATCTCAAAGAGAGCACAGTAAAATCTTTAATTCTCTGAAATGGTGCCTCAAACTGAGAATGCAGAGAGCATAATTATTTGCAATCAAAAAAACAAGTATAAAAATATCTTAAGCTCCCAGCCACTTCTACCTACTTCACATCATGCGCTTCTAACATAAAAATCAGTTTAGCCTTCATCATAACCCATAATAAACTACTAAACTTCCACTACAAGAGACTCCGCTTTGATAAAACCTAGACTTCAGTTTTCTTTTTAAGCAATATAACACAGGAAATTCACAGCAATTACTTTTCTATGAAGAAATGTTTAATCTTTATGCAGTTGAACAAAGCTCTTGTTAAATGAAGTGGCTCTTTATAGAGTGCAGGCTACAAATGTCTCCATCTGTTTCATACAAATGAAGCTGGAAGCACCTGTCAGCCCGATTTGGCTGGATTTAACAGGACTAAGGGACTCTGAAGGGGAGCAGGACATAATACAGAATAAAGCAGACAGCGGATGATATTGGATTTTTCTGACCTAGTAAGGGCAAAAGGATAGGTGACAAACAAGATGCTTTACAACTACTATCAGAGCAAAAATGTCTCTCGAAGTAGTAGCATCAGTAAGAAGAGCTAGTGAGGACAGATTCCAGACAAAACAATAGGTCATATTTGCAATCTGGCATTAAGACTGAAATTTATTCCCTTTCCTAAAAAGTTCAGACAACCCTGAAGTACAGATAAAAGGTATAAATACAAAAGTAAAAACGTGTTTCTTGGTGTGAAGATGGTAAACTGGCAGCATTAATCTAATTAGCAAGGAGGAAGGGGGCGGTAAAACTCTAACAAATGGAGTATCAATATGAAGTTGAGGCCCAGTTCAGTGGTTGAGAATTAACAATTTTGTTAAGGTTATACTCTTTTTTAAAAAAGATTTTAATAGGGTGTGGACAGTGGACAAAAAAAAACCCCAAACAACGTCAGCACCCGATCTGAATTTTAAATGAATGCAATTTACCATCTTCTACTTTTATTAATTATTGAGAAAGAAAAGATTAGGCAACATGAACATCTAAAACCACAGAATATGTTTATTTATTCCACTACAGAATAGTAGTGGAATACTACTGCCTAACTGTGCAACACTTGTGCATCACAGAAACAAATGTTTGTACACACATACACAACATCAGAAAATCTTGGCATTTTTCTTAGTTTTCCTATGTAAAAAAAAAAAAAAAAAAAAAAACAACAACAAACAGAAAGATTTCCAAACCAGAGTAAACTGATGCACTTAACATTTTTAGAAATTCTTAGGTCAGCCAATTTCTTTGCCTTTTAAACACATACATTCCACCACTGTACATTAGCTAAAAGGTTTATTGCATGCCTAGGAGACTGATAGCAAGCCAGTACGACTTTCTTAAAGCTTCAGCTTTTCAGGGATGCCACGTGTTTGCTGAAACCATTTAATAACAATTCCGTTAATAACCACAAAACCAAAATAACTTTCATTTTATTAGCAGTGACTGCAGTGGCCCAATCACAAGTTAAAATCTGTGCACTGCAGTGTATCAGGGATTTTTGGTTTATGAAATCTACTTCAGGATGCAAACTCTTCAGTGGCATTTTTATAAAAGTATCTTCTTTTCCCACTGGCATAATTTTACTTAAAAATTGCTGCTATTTAAGCAACTACAAATAAAGCCGGTCTGTCTAGTAAGCAGATTAGAGATTTAGTTCTCTACTATTTGTAAAACAAATGAACCATTCGGTGATGACAGTATTTTAAGATCTGGAAAGTGTGACCAACTTGTAACAGCATTTACCTGGAGTCGTACTTATCATTTATTTTGCTCTTTGGAAAGATAGTATACTTCTGTTGATTCTGACTCAGTGTATCTTAGGCCTCAAATCTGGTTAAAAGACTCACTGACTACAACGACTTTCATCAGAAGAACAGAATAATCTGCTAGAAGAAACTCTTAAGAGAAACTTTCAAGGACATCCTGCTGCAGAAGATGTCTCAAATCTTGATTCGAATTTGTTAGCACAGCAGATGGGCCACAACAGCCTCGAGCAGTACCATTAACCCACGTCATCTAACCAATATTCACCTGTGCAAGGCTGGAATATTCACTAGCACATGCCTTGTAGTGTCACACACTGCAGATATCCTGCCAGCTTACTACAAATAAGGAAAGGCATTTGTCTTTTTAAAAATCAAAAAGAAAAACTCTAAGTAACTTTTCATTTGACTTTAACATATGAACTTTTTTTTTTCCTTTTTCTGATGTTACAGATAAAAGAAGAGAGATGGACTAGCTAATACTCTGTAGTATGGTTGTAGTAACAACCAGATTAATAATCAAGAAGCTCATCAGAAGGAGAACCTGGAGTGTTTGTGGGTAGAGTAGCTGCTAGAAAGCAGCTGAGGTAGATTTGACTCCTGTCAGTAAAGGAGGATCATGAAAAGGAGAAGAAAGTGATGAAGAAAACGAAGGAACCAGACGGATGGATGTAAATGCAACTAAAGAAGGGAAGAAGAGGACAGGGAAAAGTCTGGTGGTAAGCCAAAAGTGGACAATAGCAGTAAAATAGCAGTCAAACACTGCTAATAAGTCACAGTAAACACAAAAAACTCTAGGCTGGAGAAATTACTTACAGCATACAAAAAGCACAGTCAGTGGTGGTACCTGTTCTTTTTTACACCA
Organism: Psittacula echo; assembly: GCF_963264785.1. NCBI lineage: Eukaryota > Metazoa > Chordata > Aves > Psittaciformes > Psittacidae > Psittacula > Psittacula echo. Next base: position 98,431,014 of record NC_137737.1, on the reverse strand, counting down.
GGAGGATTTTTAAACTGATTAATGCAAAGCAGGCAGGCCAGAAGAAGGACTGAAAAAACCCAAGCACCAGGCAGGTAACCTTATTTACAAAAAACTATGTGAGAATACGCAAATAATCTTGAACACTTGTACTTATGCAGCAGCCTATTCCACTAATACCAGAGACCTGGCAACAGATCATGCTGCATTCCTTGACTGCTGAAGTGTTTTAATTTGAGAATGTAACAACAAGGTAACATACAAGCTCTGACTTTCCTCCTCAGAAAGCATGGCAACCAGAGATCCTATTGTGCTTTGTTGCTGCATAATTGTTAAAGAAATGCTTTCCGATGCCCTGTGAGAGGGGGTACTATCTCGAAAGCTCAAAGGGATTGTTCATTTGATCACTAAGCACAGTATTATTCTAACCACTCATGCACGCAGAGAATGCCTCTATTCTTATGTTCCCCTGAGAGTTGAGATCATCTGAGATATGTTGGCTATCACATATAAAGGCTGAGGTAGAACTGCTGGCAGGACGTTTTAAGGGAAGGATTTTCACAAACGTGGAATTTCTCCTCCATGTTTTTTGGACAACAGTTGAATTTGCTGACCACTGGGCTAATTTGGAACATGCAAATATAAAAGCAAATCTTTACAAGCTTTACAAATCTCTACAAGCAGTTTTAAGAATGGTAAAAGATACAGAAGAGTTTCTAATTCCAGACTCATGTCTCTTCCCCAAAGCAGAAAGTGAATTTGATCCAAGGCTCTTAGCACAAGCAAATACTAACACAAAATCAGAAAAAAACCCACCCAAACCAACCAAACAAAACCACAAAAAAACCCCAAATAACAAACAAACCCATCAAAGCAGACCCACTCCAACACACCAAGAAAACGCCTACACTCATCCCCCACCAGACAATGTAATTAGCAAAGAACAAGGTTACTCGATGCTGTCCTGTCCTACCATCTCCTAAGAGTACGTATGAGTTTTTATTTCTGATTTCTTGTTTTACAATATGCGAGTCACTCAGATATTCTTGTGATGCACTTTAATGATTCTTCAGTTGTCCTGTTGAAAACATTAACTTGCCTGCCAGTAATCTCAAAAATGAAATGCCTAGCCTCTTACCCGTACACGTATTAATTAAAAACAAAAAATCACCTCTAATTCATGCCACTTTAGCACAAGCAGCATATAGGCGAGAACTCAAATCAGTATTACGTCCTAAAATCTACAGAAGACTAATGCACTTTTCCAATTTACGCTTGAGAGAGACAAGTAAATTGCCTATGCATCTCTACAGCATGCACATTACTATTCCCTGAATTAACACAATAACCACACAGACCTCACTAGGAATTAAAGATGCATATACAGCCCACAAAAGGACATGAATAAACCGTATCAAATTCCTCCCCTTAATCCGAGGTCTACAGTTTTTCTTCCCTTCTGTGGAAAAGATGGCTTATTAGCGTGACTCCTTATTTCTGTGTGTGAATAACACCCTTAAAATAAATGCACAATTGTAACCACTATTTTTTAAGGAGGTCTGAAGGATTCTAAAACCCTACACTTCATGCAAACAAAATGCAATTTTCAGAAAGATGTGACCTCATTAAAAGTTCCGCCACCAAGAAATGTTAGGCTATTTCACTCAGCTGAAAATGTCATTATTTTGCCCAGATATTTTTAATTCTAACATTGTAAGTCCAAAAGCAAAAATTGCACCTTCACACATTCTGACTGAGAACCTCCAAATCAACCCCCCTTTTTAGTCTCTACTTAAAAAAGCAAAACCACCTAAGTGAAACCATCATAAGGGATCAAATATTTCTATACTTCCTCAGTGAAATCTGTTAAATTAAAGGGGTTATATTTTTATTTAAACCAGACTATTTGAGTTGTGAATCTGGCCCTTAGAATACAAGTCTTTATGCTGCAGTGCTGCATCACAACGATGTCAACATAAGCAGACTACTATAGGTGGTGGAGAAAATGCTCTAATTTTCAAATAAGGAGCTATTTCCAACTAGCTTATATTCAGCCTTTTCCCACATTTTATTCCTGATAAAGAACATGATTATTATACTACAAAAACCGCAATGAATGGACTAGAAAAGTCAGGTATTTGTGTATGTCAGCAGTGCTTTATTACAAAGAGGTCGGGAGTCATGATGACTAACCAAAGCACTGTGCAATTTTGAGTAACATGCTGATTTTAAGACATTCAATTCTGTCTTCTTGAGAAGGCAGCAATTTTTCTTATTTTCTTTTTATTGGAATCTTGAAAATAACTTGGAAGGACATTAAGACTCAGGAATCCTATAACAGTTACCTTAACTTTAGGTAGAGCTAAAAAGGGCCCTTTTTATACATGAGAACTGAGAAAAATGCACTAGAAAAGGTCTCGCATTTTCACTGCAGGAGACGTTTGTATCCAGCACATATGTTAAACAAAAAAAAAACCAAACATGGGTGGGAGGAGTGTAACTCAGAAACAGGGATGGCATTTGTCACCCCTTGTAATTATTTAGGGGTGAAAGAAAATGTACAGGCCCATATAAAAAGATTGTTGACGAGAAGAGTTAGAAAGAGAAATAATTTAAATGCTTGCCTTCATGGAGCAGTCACTGGCAGAGCTATATTGGTACAGGTATGACATTTCAGCTCTCTGCCCAGAACAGAAATGGTATGCAGAGAGGGTGCTAATGAAGCACACATCTACACAGAATAATTGTGGTATTGTGATTCTGATACTGAGTTTTCCCAAGCAGAACAGGCTTTAACATAAAATTGTAGTTTATCTGCAAAAACTAGAGCAATTTGGCTCTTGTTAGAGAGGAACAAAATGCTTGGTGCAAAAGTAGTCTGACTGGAAGTACTTACTTTGAGAAACGGGAATGAGATGTAACGGGTGCAGAGCAACTTTGTTACACTATTCCCATTCTGTTTATAGATCAATAGTCCTCGATCAGGTGCTTTTGCAGTATGAATAGTGCTAATGTATTAACATAATAATGCTAGAAATGAGTTTGTATTTGGATTATGATACTTCAGTAACAGAGGAAAAACCTCATATGCTCCATGAAAAATAATTAGAACAGTTGAAAAGGAAAAATAAAATCCCAAGCATATAAGCATTTAAAAGTCTCACCTCCTGGACTTCTCAATTCCAGAAAATCCTGTTAATTAGATTCAATCCCACTTATCAACTCAACTCACATCCTTAAATCAGGCCACATAGTACAAGTTACTACAATCAGGTGAGCACTGATTCTGGAACAGAAGCCAGATTTATCATTGCTGGCATATGGAAACAGAGGTTAACAGCTCTCTGCTGGAGCCCAGAAGGGAATTCATCACAGAAAAAGGGGAAACCAGTTATTTTTCCCAGTCTTCTGATTCTCACCTTAAACCCAGACCCATCAAAATATCAGGGACTGTAGTGACAGGACAAGGGGTAACAGGTTCAAACTTAAACAGCGGAAATTTAGATTGGATATAAGGAAGAAATTCTTTACTGAGAGGGTGGTGAGGCACTGGAATGGGTTGCCCAGGGAGGCTATGAATGCTCCATCCTTGGCGGTGTTCAAGGCCAGGTTGGATGAGGCCCTGGGTGGCATGGTTTAGTATGGGGTGTCCCTGCCCAGGGCCGGGGGGTTGGAACTAGATGACCTTAAGGTCCTTTCCAACCCTAACTATTCTATGATTCTATGATCTATGCCAAAATTTGGATAGTGTTTCAAAGTGTAAAAGCACATTACTAATTATGCTGAAACCTAAGGAAGTTCCTCTGTTAGTTCCATTTATCATTGTCGCTTTGTAGGCTGTGCAGTTCACGCTGATGTTGGCCAGCCACTTATCCCTTACATCAAGGGCAGAGTAATTTGGTGGACAAAGAAGAAAAAAGCTTTAATTTTTCAGAGGTCTTGACATTTTTTGCTTCAGGGTTTTCTTTCAGCATGGATCTTGAAACAAATTCGCTTTCAGGTCTTTGTAACAGAATTATGTATTTTGAAACAGAACAGTAAAATTATTTCAACAAATTTTGGCAAATAAACTGAAATAAATAAACTTTCAGAATTTATATTTAATGCAAGTAAGAGATTCAGACTGAAATTAGGCTTGTTGTACATTAGGCATTCACACAGCTTCAGTTTTCCGTTTCATTCTATTTTGTAAAAGATTTCCTGTGTTGACAAATGCAGAGGATACTACAGCCATAAAATGTGGAGACCAAACAAGAGCTTCTTGTGGTCATTTTAAAGGATGGCTAGTTTATATACAAGACTGAAGATCACATACAAAACAAGGGACAATAAAGAAAGTTAGAAGTTCAGAGAGTAACAGCACTGATCTGGCAAAGTCCTGTTCATGTCATAACCTTACCTTACAAAAATGAAATATTGCAACATTTTAGATGTGATCAATAGGTGAAGCAAAAGGAGGCAAAAACATATGTCTAGAACTAATCCTGCCTGAAAAGGCTTTGCAAAGAATTCGCTCTGCTCATGACAGTGAATGTCAGAACTGCATTTTGCATTTAAAACTTAGCCCTTCAGTTCAAGGATAACATTCTCTAACTCTCCACTTGCTTCTGCATTACAAGACATCTGCAGACATGAAAATGGAAATGCTTCAGACAGTTTCTGCCTGAAGCTGCCTCAGTGGCGTGTGGGATGCCTGATGCAAAAGATAGCTTCCTCAAGCCTGTGAGCTGAGCCAAGGACTTCCTGTACCACAGACCCAAGATCAGCATCTTTCTTGATAGGAAACTTGGGCACCACATAGCTCTGTTGAAATCAATAGAGCTACCGTGCTGAAAATGTAGGAGGTCCTGTGTAGATAAATCAGGGCAAGTAGAGTCACCACATCCTCATAAACATTCAGGGAAGGCCACTTATTTCAAGGAAGGAATACTTTGTTAAGTGTTACGTATATACTTTAGAGGCATCAATATGTTCATCTTTTCTCCACTGAGTTTAGTGAAACCCAGTCTCTTTATGGTAATATTGCGTGGAGGCTTAGGTGTCTAAAACCCACCACTTCCGTTTCGAGAGTGTATTCAATCACTCTTCCACAAGAAAAGATTAAAAAGAAAAACCTATTGCAGATCTTTCAGAACAGAAATGAGAACTCTTGTGAATTTCTTTTCTCTGTAGCCCGTTTCTATTGAAATCACTTGAGATAAACAGAGATTTGGAAGTATTTTTGCAACAGCATCCATAGTTGTGTTTCTTTAAACAACTGAGTTAAGCCTTTGAAATGATGATTTCTGCTGCAATCCTCGTCAGCACTACCAGGGACACTGATAGTTTTCCGTGGTTAATATTATGTACAGCAGAGATTTTAAGTTGCTACAGCAAGGATCAAAAAGGAAAAAAGAAAAAAAGAAATCACAATAGATGACAGCTAATAGAAATCACTGAGACTAATTTAAAATTCCTGGTTTGATGGAGATATTTCACATCCAGTAGTAAAATGCTTACTTCTAATTAAGTGGGAATATTAAAAGGCCTAGACAAAGCCAAGCTTTTCATTGGCAACAGGGAAGGGAACCATAGGGAAGGCTCTAAAGAGGGAGCCTGCTCTGAACAGCACTGAAAATAAAGAGCAGCATTATCATGGCTGTTCTCTGCTCCCTGCAAGGCTTGTAAGCGACTGCAGTCTTGTCACCACCAGGATGTTTCTGTACAAGTACCAGTGTGTGCACACCAGTAAATACTAGTCCTTTTCACTTCTATTTTCCTCATCAAAAATAGATACCTCAGATGTGAATTTCTGCTCTGTGCCTCCTTGGTAGCGCTTAAAGGGACACTGTCACACCCATAAAACTGAACTATTGCACAAGCTATGTATTTGAAGGAGTTAAGCCAAACCAGCATCGGCCTTCTTGAACAAATGTGTAACAGAAAGCCATAGCTTTAAGTGTGGCTTGGATTTGCTGCATGACACGGTACTGAAGCCTTGGAGTTTCACAGAGCTCCAGGGTGCGGAGATGGGAGTGCCAAGGGGAAGCTGACAGATGCCAAGTCCTGCAAATTTTCATTCACTCATTCAACAGCTCTGCATTTCCTTCTTGCACCACCATCAGATTCATTTTGAGTCTTGAGGACACAGTTGCAAATGTCATTTGTGCTGAAGCACAATTTAGATTAACTCAGCATAGAAATAAAAAGATTTTGTCAGGGTCACCACCAGAACAGCATGTGTGGTGTTTGCAATATGCTGACATTCTCTACTTTCATAATCCTTTCACGGTGCACTTAATGCTTGGCTCTCTCCTTCCCATCACATACTAAGTCTGACATTTTTGCAGAACTGCTGCTGGACAAGAGGATGCAACTACGACGACTTCCTTGCCACCTTTTCACACTCTTCAGACAACAACTGGAGCATAAGAAGATCCACAGCTCTTTTCATACTCCAGCCCAGTCATTTAATGCTGAAAGACAGGCTGATGAATTTTTTATTTTTAAGCTCTTTATAGTTCTGCCGAAGTAAACAGAACTACTTAGAATACTGCTGATGAATGAGGCTAAAATGGGGGCATAAGTGGAAAATACAACTAAGAAATCCAAGCCAGAATTTCTTAAGCCAATCTGATTCTGACAAGGAATTAAAATTTCACCTGATTGGTAACATATTGGATGGGAAGCACCAACTTAATACTGACTCACTGTGTTTATGAGGGTAAGGCTTTTACCTCTGTATCCCCTTTTCTTCCTAGTTTCTGTCTTCTGCATTCAGGTAAGTAAAAACCTGGGTTAGGATCTCTCTCTCATGATGTGTGCTATAAGCAACCAAATGGAGACGGGTCACACAATCAGAGGTAATTATGTGGGTTACACCATCAGCAAAGGGCTTCTTTTTAACCAGGATAATTGATCACTGAGGAGGATCCACTGGGTTTATACAATTCTTTCAATAGGACATTATTCGGGCTGAAATCATGCATTATGGATTTGATCCAGGAATTGCTCAAATTCCATAATTCTGATTATGCAGAAAGCCAAAGTAGGTGACTTTCACTTTTTTTTTTTTCCCTTTTAAGCCACAAAAGGCTTGTCAATCTCAGCTGGCATTTCTGTTTTCTCCTAATAGCTTGCACAAAACCTCATTCTGGTTCTTTTCTAGCCAATGCATTAAGAAGTGAGTCACATTGTAATAAAACTTTAATGACAACATCTGTTTCAGCAAACATGATAGAAGAGTTGTTGGCCCACGGAGGACTATTCTGCTTCTTCACTCAAACCAGAGTTGAGCAATTTATTCAGTCTTGGCAAAACTGGAAATAGGGAAACAGCAACAGATACTTTCCCCAAAATAAAGATCTTTCAGAAGCACTTCTAACTAATTTACAGATAAAATCCTGTCTTAGCCAAACTGTGATACATAAAAATCAGTGACAACAGTAAGGACTCTATTTCTTCTGTGCAAACAGAATACTCCCTTGGGCTGCAGCCTGCTAACAGGACAAAGATGACAAAATAAGCTGGGAAAGGAGTAACTTATTTTCATGGCTAGCTAATTAGCCAAAGGCTAATATCACCACCCAGCAACATGTGACATTAGACCACCCTTAGCCATCCCCACTTTTACAATCAGCCACAATGTGTGATTTGGATAACAATAGGATGGCAAATGCCTATTGTGTTTCCCTTCATCTCCCACACTGACTGACTTACTGAATAAACAAGGAGAAAAAAAATCAGCAGATCCTGTACACTGTATAGCAAGCATTAAAATAATAAGTCATTTCTTATACTGCTACTGTGCTGATTAATTACAGCAAGCACAGGCCTCCAGCCCTGCCCTGCTAAAAACGCAGCAGGCAGCACATGATCAGGTTCATGTCTATGCTAACAAATCTAGTAACAACTCCAGTTCCTATGGAAGAAAGAAAACCCAAACCTCTGTTACGCATACAGCTTGCATGTGGTACAGACAAGAAAAAAGGAAAACTTACACCACATCACACTTGTTAAAATGCTCTGAAGTACTTGTGCACTGATTTTGTGGCAAATATTAGTGCCATGCTAAAAGTAATCTTAAAAGCTGAGATACTGTGGTAAAGCAGTACACTAAATATAATGGCATATAAGGAGATGAAAGGAATATATATGGAAGAGATAAGTTTTTTCTGTAAGGGTGGTGAGGCACTGGAATGGGTTGCCCAGGGAGGTTGTGAATGCTCCATTCTTGGCAGTGTTCAAGGCCAGGTTGGACAGAGCCCTGGGTGGCATGGTTTAGTGTGGGGTGTCCCTGCCCATGGCATGGGGGTTGGAACTGGATGATCTTAAGGTCCTTTCCAACCCTAACTGTTCTATGATTCTACATCAATGAGGTAGACGTCCAAGAACTACTATTACTGTTTAAAGCACCAGATAGCTGCCAGGGGAAAAAAAAAAAAAAAGAAGTTATTGCTATTGTTAAAGAAAATCCATAAAAATGAGCCATAATCAAAGAAACATTAACAAAAATTGCTAATATCTCTATGTCAGAAAAACCTTCAGACCCTAAAGTAACAAAAAATCCCACCAGTTGGCCAACTGCTGCCTCTGAAATCCTATGGGTCTCAGTTCTCCAGCTTATCTTGTCCCTATGTAAACTACATATTGTTTGGAAAAAGCATTTTATGATAAAACACATGAAAAAGCAAAAGCTGTGAGCAGTACATCTGAGATCCAACAACTGCACCAAAAATGCCAAGCTTTTTTTTATTACAATGTAAATCTATTCTTTCCATCTCAAAAGGCTAATCCAGTCTTGTTTTCATTTTGACAAACCAGTGGTCTCTGGCTGGAAGCAGATAGGCCAAGTCTTGCAGGAAATTGGGAAAAGGAGGAGATGGTGAAGGAAAGTGGAAATATGTAAACAGCTGGAAAAACAGAATCATTACTTAGCTTATCATGAAAAATTACAGGAGGCTAAATTCCCCCATTTACCTCTCATGCAAGAAGGAATAACTGCACTGTGGTAATAACATTCATTTTAGGACAATTTGCTGTCTCACCAGATTCATTATTTTGTGTAAATTTGCCATTATTTTGCATTAAAGTCATATCTTGTGTTCCACAATCGATTGTGTTTACAAGGAGAGAAGCCTCTCAGTACAGTCACTGAACTGCAGTAACCCTCAGCTTTTAGCAAGATCCTGACTGGACCCCATCACCTCCTGATGAAGGCATTGCCCAGCCAAAAGCTGCTAAATGCCTTCCAGCTCCTTCTTTTGTATTCTGCCTCCACCCTTTTTTAAACATAAATCAAAAAGAAAACATTGATGAAGAGTGAAATCCATACAGATGTGACACACAGTGACACATATTCCTATGTTAACTTGTGAGAGATCAACACTGTCTATTATTTCAGGAGAATAGGTTCATATATCATTAAATCCCCAACTAAACAAAACCCCAAAAACCCCCAAGAACAGGTATCCAATACACAGCATCCAAAAATTCCTAGGTGTGGACAATGGGACTGCAGCAACTGCAGCTACCCTCTCCTTATCATGTTAAGGGAGGCCAACAGTGAGCATGACTACATTCGTCAAACTATTACAGACGGAAATCTCATGGAGACAGTAGTTCTTCAACCTGCGTGGGATTATACAACTATCCACAGGACATTCTGCGTAGGACATAGCAGCAGGCGTCAGCATAAGCAATGAATCAGGGTGAGGCAGGGCTGCTGTCGAATTGTGCTGAATATACAGTTTCTAGTTACATCTCCGAGCTCTGCACACAAAAAGATACCTCCTGATGTACCTAGTACTGCAATTAGAAACAGCACAATGACGGACTGAAGGAATGGTGCTGCGTTGTGTCACTTTGCCACACATAGCTTACCTCTTGCCCAAGTGAAAGAAAAGAAAAACCTCTACAATTCTGATACATTTTTCTTTCCTCTGTAAGAAAAATTCACTTTCCCTTTTATACCAAAAAAAAAAACCCACCCAAAAAAACCACCAAAAAACACACACAAAAAATATGAAACTCAAACAACAACAACAAAACTCAGCACCCCACAGTACAGCTCCAGCCACACAGCACATATCACTGGAAAGCATTAAGCCATGAGGAACCGCAGCCACATCCACAGACCTAATTCACACTTGATCTACTAAATAGATATAAACTTTCCTGCTTGAGATCAGAACTTACTGTATCTTGAAAAGTTAGTACACTTTGATTTTGAATTGCTATCAAAAAGGGGAATATGCTTATTCAATCCGGGGGGGGGGGGGGGAGGGGGGGGAAGAAGAAGTATCTATAAAAACCTGCATTTATCCTTTTTCCATGTTAATGCAATATGGGACCAAAGAACGGTACAATCCTCCCAGCAGTCAGGATGACAGGAATTTTGCTGCCCTGCTTATGCCTCACAGATGTAGAGCAGCGATGGATCTAATATACTTCTGGAAATAATCTCTGGAAGTAAGGCCAGCAGTCACCTCCTGATCCATTTCTTTAGACACATAGCACTTTACTCAGCAATTGTCTTCTCTCACTTGGATTGACATGTCATTCATGATCCTTTTCTGACTACATACTGGTTGCAACAGAGACCATGTTGACTACGTGCAAGTTCAACACAAGTTTGTAGCAAGCAAGACATTCTAGTTCCACATCACAGATGCATATTCAGTATATATCAGACAACAGAACTCTGTTGGGTGTCACAAGAAAATCCTTTCAAAAGACAAACAAAACTAACTCTTGTTAATTCAGAAATTCATAGTTACAAATACCATTACTGTGCAGACAAGATTTCTCTCTCATATTGTTACCCTTCTGCTCCATTTATCCACTCTATCCTCTTGTATGAAAAGTTCATGACCTTTGAGAATTACCTCTCTGAAACACAAGGCATACCTGATTTGTTTGTTTCAAAAAGCTGCTGGTACAACTTGGCTTCGTTGTTCATAAGGACATTTCAGCTATACTATTTTTACTATTCAGTGTGAAAATAAACACAAATGCAAAAAAGACCCTCCAGAATGGTAATTCCCAAATCCAAATCATATGAAGACGAAAAGTAACCAGTGGCCCTCCACAGTAGTGGATCAATCTTTGCTTCTATATACAAAGAATGCTGTTGGGTCTATCAGACTTGAAAGAGATATCCATACTGGGCTCCTTAGCACAGTAACATTTTCTATAAATAAGAACAAGCTTGCCTCCAAAACTGTACCCAACTGATAGGGTAGTGTGCAGACACCACATTTACTCCGGGAGCAAGTATTTCTAAAAGAAAAAAATATTCTGTATTCAAACAGCACAGCTTCCTCAGGTATCTTCTGTATAACACCCTTGGATATCTTCTGTGTAACAATCTCTAATAATTGCACCTATTCCATGCTGTTCACTGTACAGGAAGTTTCCTTGTCCTGAAGGATCATCCTGTCACCTGGTCCAAGACAACACACTAACCTTGGAGAGGGGGGAGACCAGAGCAAAATAAGAGATTTCTGTCTCCTTTGCTGAAGGGCCTTTGCCCTGGCAGCCCAGGCACTCCAGTGGCTGCAGGGACTGGCAGTTGCTGCCACCGGGTGGCTCAGGAAAGAGAAACAGCCAAGGCCGTCAGGGAGACCGGACCTCCCCAAGCACCCACTGCACACCCATGCATCAGGACAGAAAGGGCAGGGAGCAATCAAGGGGTGCTGCCACCTGCTCTGAAGGGCGCTCAGTGGCTACATCAGGCAGCAGTTGACCTCTCTGCTGCCTGTGCTAACCTTTCTGTAGGGGGTGGCATTGTCCAGAGAAAGCTGGGGAGAATGATCTCTGTGAAAGAGTTCTGTGTGAACAGGAAAGGCTGTGCTGCACCCACTCAGAGACCGAAGGCTATTTAAAATTCTTCAGAAGAGGGATCTGAGTGGAAGCTGAAGCTATAAATTAACCAAGTGCTGGTGCATTCTTGATGCTCGTTATAATTAGCATCAATGTGGAAAAGAAAGAAAAAAGAAATGACGGATAGCTTGACATAGATCAAGCTAGAGGGAGAATAACTGAGCAGGGTCTGCAACTTAATCATTTAAGTTACAGGAGAAAAAGTAACTTGCCTATGGAAAACTGATTTCTCCCCTGAGATAGATTTAAACATCTTAAGAAATTGCCCAGAACTGCAGTGAAAGGTAGGCATTTACAACAGTGTAATTCTCAAACTTATAAAACTTGGATCTGCCAAAATTTTCTCCCTGACTCTCAGGGAGTCTCACACTGAAGTAGTTTCATTTGCACCTTCAATCCACTTTGATTTCCTCACTTGAGCAGGGTGAAAAGAAGATTACAGACTCCATCTGAACTGTATTTTCTCCTTTTTTTCCCCCCTCTGATTTTGACATAATCTTAAAAACAAACTTTCATTTGTAACATGGTAAAAGGGTTGATATAAGCTTGTTTTGGGAGTTGGAAAGACATTTTCCTCCTTGTGGTGCCAAGTTATCAAATGTTGATCATTGGCTTATCTTGGATAAAAAGTACAGTTCACAGATCTGGAACACGGAAATATTCAGCAATCTGTTAGTAAATCATTAGCTTTAAAGAACAGATAGTACACTGTATGTCGACCTTGAATCGTAAAAGAATTTGTAGGATATGGATCACTGGATGGTGAGTTTAAGCCTACCAACAGTTAACTTCATGGTTTATCATTTCTATTTTTAAATTCACAGTCCCCATATGGACCACAGGATTGACTAACCACTGGTTTAGCTCACTGGTAGATGGGGCTTGTGATCAGAATAGACAGAAGGTTTAAAAGCCTTCTTTGGCCTCCACTGTGCTGGGAGAGAGGCAGATGAAGATCTCCTTGCTTTGCTGTCTCCATCCTTCCCACAGGAAGAAAACCAGAGATCTGAGCTGAGAAAGATTAGTTTGAGACGCACATTACACAGTGCCACAGGGCTCTATAACCAGTAACACTGGATCTACTGTGAGTAGCTGGTGGAGCAGATACAGAGGAAATGAGGTAATAGCTTCACCACTGAATTAATAAAGTTGAAAACGAGTTCTTAAGTCCACTTCTGGATTCTTCAGACACTGGCATTCTATGATCAGTGTTGGAAGCATTCATACCAGGAAAACAGGCTCATATGCCAATCACACTACATTATCTCATTGAGGAAAGCTGATTTTAAACAAAACCATTTTAAACGGTTACAGAATTGTTTCCATGTAGAGTAAGAAAAAAAAACTTAACTATTCACGCTCCATTCTTTTTGTACCTCAAAAGAAAAAAAATCCTTACTATATTAAAAAATATTTGACTCATCCAAAAGTTTTCAAGCTAGTCAGACTTAATAAAATCCACATGACTTCTGCAGATCTTGAGTTTCCACTCCAGAACATAACGGAGCTAAATATTACACCCACTGATAATCTTCCAGCCTTGCCTTCACCTCTTCTGCATTAATGCTAGACTACTGCTTTTTTATTGAAGTCCTATTAGCATAAAATCAACATAAAGTTGGAATAATAAGGTTTCCCCAGCTCTTTTCCAAATCTTAATGCAAAAGAAAAGGCAAAACCAGCTTTGAGATCAAATAATAAAACTACCAGCAAAACATACAAGGGGAGCAGAGAGAGATTCACTGAAAACTATCAAGAGGAGCTCATCTAAAAATCTAGGCCTCCAAATATCCTCAAAGGTCACCTAGTCTATCCTTCTGCCACAAACTGAACTACATTACATCAGTTTAGCCAGTTACTTGTCTAACCTGCTTTTAAAGGCCTACAATGATAAATCTCCACACTTTCCAGATGATCCCACTGTTTTAATATTTCTTTTAGGATTTCCCTTTCCAGCATTTATTCAAATCTTTTTTTCTACAAGTGAATTTAAAGAACTCACTGCTTGTTCTGTCCATCATGGACAGAGAAAAGTTTATTCTCCCTCTTTCTTCACACATCTTTAATTTTGTTGAACATTTGGATTCAGCCTTTCTTCTCTGTGGTAATGAACTGCAAATCTTTCTACAGATACTATTCGTTTCAGATCTTTGGTCCCTCTTTATTTTCTACTTGTCTTTTCCCCCACCTTTTCAGGTCTCTGTGGAAGTGTACAGCCCACACTCAAATGCTATACACAAACATTAAGTAGATCACAAGGATTTTGTGGGAATTCTCTTTTCTCAAGGTAACATTTTCCAGCTGTCTTAACTCACCAAATACTTCGTTATCCTCTGAAGACTGCTGCGTTAGTCTGGCTGCTTTCGGACTCTCTTTAGCTGCTTCTTCCACCTTGGTTTCAGCATTCTGTAAAGCAAACATTGCTTCAGATTAGGTCTTTTATAGTTATCAACCAGAAATATTCTTCAAACCTCTTAAATATGCACACATTACATTCTTCACGAATACAGAATCATTAACACAGAGGGTCTTGGTATCTTTACTACATATATGTAGTTTTACAAAATACTGAGGGAAAATACTTTCAGAGACAGTTGTGGGGGTTTGGGTTTTGGTTTTTTTTTTTTGAGTTTGTTTAACTACAGGACATAAAACTGAGGGTTAGAGAAGATATCCAAGTAACAGAGAGATCTTAAAAACCACGACAGACTTGTGAGTTTCCACCTTTCCTCCTCATATTTCATTTTCTTTCTATTGACATCTTCCATTGTTGACGTAGTGAATGTCCTGGGTTCAGCAGTAGCAGTCATTTTTTCTCCTTCTTAGTAGCTGGTGCAGCGCTGTGGTTTTGACTTTCAGCCTGGGAACAGCGTTGATGAAACTGATGTTTTTAGTTGCTGGTCAGAATGCTTGGTCTGACCAAGGACTTTCTGAGCCTCATGCTCTGCCAGGGAGGAGGGGAAGCCGGGAGGAAGGAGAGACAGGACACCTGACCCAAACTACCCAAAGAGGTATTCCATATCACAGCACATCATGCCCAGGAGGTAACTGGGAGTAACCCAGAAGGGCCGGCTTGCTGCTGGGGTTGGGCTAGGTGTCGGTCGGTGAGGTGTTATATTCTCTTCCCTTGTTATTTCCTTTATCATTATTATTATTGGTGGTAGCAGTAGTGATTTGTGTTATACCTTAGTTATTAAACTGTTCTTATCTCAACCCGTGAGAGTTACATTCTTTTCAATTCTCCTTCCCGTCCCTCCGGGAGTAGGGGGAGAGAAAGAAGGGGGGGAGTGAGACAGTGGACTACGTGGCTAACTTGACAACAGGGTTTAAACCACAACAGTGAACCAAGAGATCGGGAGATACTGCACAAATACTTCTCCTTGCAGAGCAAAGGTAAGTGAGCTAGAAAGAGCTTAGGAGCAGCCATCTTCAAGTCTTTAACCAACTCATGTACTTAACTGTTTAAAGCACAATTACTTATCTATTTCTGAAACAAGTCTGTCAGCTAGCTACCTGGCACTAGACTGGGAAGAAAGATAATGCAACAGTTTCAGCACTTAAATTGACAAAAGTCAAAGCATTTCCTTCTTTAGCTAGAAAAGACTGAAGAAAATATAACCTGTGAAACACTGATTTTTCAATATTTATATTGCTAATAAAGAAAAATAACTCATGTTTTACTTTGGTATTCAAGAGAAATGTATATGCAAGCTTTCAGCAATGCAGACAGTAAACTGCATATGCAGTCAACTACGAGCAATGGATATGAAGTGGCTGATGCATTAAATATTATTGGAAAGAACTGACTACAAGTTGAGGAAGGAAAAAGGAGAAATGTAGTATGCCTATGTTTTTTAGAGGACAGATACTGCTCTATTCAAGTACACACTCCTTCAGAAGACTTTGTGTGGAATTTTGGAGAAATCACTTTTGTACAATTTAAAAATTCTGAGTTACTTTAGAAAATGCTGCTATACAGTATATCCATCAAAACTACTGGTTCTGCACTCAGAAACATAGCAGCATACTT
This sequence comes from Psittacula echo, assembly GCF_963264785.1. NCBI lineage: Eukaryota > Metazoa > Chordata > Aves > Psittaciformes > Psittacidae > Psittacula > Psittacula echo. Next base: position 98,415,143 of record NC_137737.1, on the reverse strand, counting down.
CCAAACCATAAGCTGTCTCCCTATTTCCCCTTACTAATAACCATACAGAAGATGTAAGAAGACAAGTAGATTAAGTCTGTCAACCTCCCGACAGAACACAGGAGGACAAACGTAGGGCATGTAAACTCAAGAGACTTTTAAGCAAGACAGCAAGATTTGTCAGGAAAAAATGAAAGAAAAACCTAGGAAGCCTACTGGTGTCACACAGCAGCAAAAAAGAATTAGAGAAAGAAAACAGAACAGGAAAGAAGGAAAAACTGTGCTTCAGAGGAAGAAACACCTCCGTAAGAGAAAGGATTCTGCTGTTCCTCATGCTTTTGGGTAAAAGCTGAAAATCTGTGAACTGCTGCAAAGCATCAAGAGCAGTAGTAACAAAACACTACCCAACAGATACTCAGTGGTGTCTATGAAACGAGTTGTCACTCTGAGTTCTTACTAGAGAGATGTTTGCATTTCTTACAGTTTTGGCAGCGTCAAGGAAATTAGAAAGACTGAACCATAAGAGATTTTGGTTTGAGTTAAATCACTGGGAAGAACTACACAGCAGCTGTGCTGTCTGCTCCCTGGATAAGACACAATGTTTGGTGGTGTTGACAGGTATCAGCTCCAAGATGTTGACAGAAAAGTTATGTGATATATCAGCCTAAGACAAAACAGTGCATGGCTGGATGTAAATGCACTTGGCATGGCTTCTCACAAAATACAAGCTTTAAAAAGATTTCTTTTGCTTTATTATTTGCACTAAAAAATTTACACAACACATTGTAATTGGCATTCCTAATATTCGTATTACCAAAAACAATACAAGAAAAATCACTGCAAAAGAACAATCGATGGTCCAGATGTTCTAAAACTAATACTAATAATACAAATCAGCATTTTAAAAGACAAGATTTAGCCTGTTGCTTAATTATTTTTTCCAGTGCCCTAAAAGTTCTTATGTGTCTTTATCCTCCCAATAAATGAAGAGAAAATGTGAAAATACATTACCCTTTCACTGCCTGAGCTGTGCCAGGAGGGATACTTCACCTGCAGTTATAAAGTGCTTATGGTTGGTTACAAAATAAAAGTGGCTTGTACACAACATAGTAAATGTAATCCTGTCTAGCTCTTACTTTCAGGCTGTGCACTCAAAGCAATTTTGGAAGTGATGGGCAAAATAGGTTTATTTTATAGTATCAGTTCCCCAGAACTACAAATTACACCTGATTTTAGTAGGAAATATATATTACTTAAGCCTAAATTCACAAAATCCCTCTATCTCTCTCAAGAAAGCACCTCCTCAACCACCACACAGCATTAAACTGGAACTCAAGCAGCTGTGTCGCCAAGACAACACAAGACTTGGAAATGGAAAGCTGTACTCTGGGGTATCCAAGCCAGCTTTTTAACTATCTTGCCATTTTTGCACACTAGTAAGGAAGAGCTTGTTTCTTTTCCTTTAACCACAAAGCTTTTACTCAATGACTTCAGAAAAGTTAAAACTGCTCTTCAGAAAACCATTATTCAGAAGTGTTATATCTAAAAAGAGAATTAAAGAAATCCAGTGTGAAGCAGAGATTTGTATTGTCTGTGCTCTCATTCCTGCCCTTTACAATCTACTTTGTTTTCTTATTATGTAGCTAGGATGTTTAGCTCCATCCCAATGTCAAAAATGAAAACAGACTGCAATTGCAATTTCCTTTCCCCCCACCCCCCGAAAAGTCATAGCACAGCCATTTCTCCAGCTCCTTCTCTCATTCTCATTCACTCCTGTCCATTGCACATTACCTTCCCTGCACTTAAGTCCTCAGCATCTAGCAGAAATGGAGGGGACAGAGGGTGAGGGATATACACGTGGAACAATACTTTATTCTTCCTCTATGCTACATCTAGGAAATTAAGATAAAAACCAGACACCACCTCAAAAGACAGACAAGAGTTTCTAGTGGATAAAATCAGATTTGACTGGCAACAAATCACAGAATCATAGAATCATAGAATAATTAGGGTTGGAAAGGACCTTAAGATCATCTAGTTCCAACCCCCCTGCCATGGGCAGGGACACCTCACATTAAACCATGCCACCCAAGGCCTCATCCAACCTGGCCTTGAACACCGCCAAGGATGGAGCATTCACAACCTCCCTGGGCAACACATTCCAGTGCCTCACCACCCTCTCAGTAAAGAATTTCTTCCTTAGATCCAATCTAAACTTCCCCTGTTTAAGTTTGAACCCGTTACCCCTTCTCCTGTCACTACAGTCCCTGATGAAGAGTCCCTCCCCAGCATCCCTGTAGGCCTACTTCAGATACTGGAAGACTGCTAGGAGGTCTCCACGCAGCCTTCTCTTCTCCAGGCTGAACAGCCCCAACTTTCTCAGCCTCTCTTCATACGGGAGGTGCTCCAGTCCCCTGATCATCCTCGTGGCCCTCCTCTGGACTTGTTCCAACAGTTCCATGTCCTTTTATGTTGAGGACACCAGAACTGCACACAATACTCCAAGTGAGGTCTCACGAGAGCAGAGTAGAGGGGCAGGATCACCTCCTTCGACCTGCTGGTCACGCTCCTCTTGATGCAGCCCAGGATACGGTTGGCTTTCTGGGCTGCCAGCGCACACTGAAGCCGGCTCATGTTCATTTTTATATCGACCAACACCCCCAAGTCCTTCTCCGCAGGGCTGCTCTGAATCTCTTCTTTGCCCAACCTGTAGCTGTGCCAGGGATTGCTCCGACCCAGGTGTAGGACCTTGCACTTGGCATGGTTAAACTTCATAAGGTTGGCATCAGCCCACCTCACAAGCGTGTCGAGGTCCCTCTGGATGGCATCCCTTCCCTCCGGCGTATCAACCGAACCACACAGCTTGGTGTCATCGGCAAACTTGCTGAGGGCGCACTCAATCCCACTGTCCACGTCGCTGACAAAGATGTTGAACAAGACCGGTCCCAACATTGATCCCTGAGGGACACCACTCGTTACCGGTCTCCAGCCGGACATTGAGCCATTGACCACAACTCTTTGTGTGCGGCCATCCAGCCAGTTCTTTATCCACCGAGTGGTCCATCCATCAAATTGATGTCTCTCCAATTTAGAGACAAGGATGTCATGTGGGACAGTGTCGAACACTTTGCACAAATCCAGGTAGATGATGTCAACTGCTCTGCCCCTGTCCATCAGTTCCGTAGCCCCACCATAGAAGGCTACCAAATTGGTCAGGCAGGATTTCCCCTTAGTGAAGCCATGCTGGCTGTCACAAACCACCTCCTTGTTTCTCATGTGCCTTAGCATGCCTTCCAGGAGAATCTGCTCCAAGATTTTGCCAGGCACAGAGGTGAGACTGACTGGGCTGTAATTCCCCGGGTCATCCATTTTCCCCTTCTTGAAAATGGGGGTTATATTTCCCTTTTTCCAGTCATTGGGAACTTCGTCTGACTGCCATGATTTTTCAAATATGGTGGCCAGTGGCTTCGCAACTTCATTCGCCAGCTAATGTCCGTTTGTACTGTATCCATAGCAGTAGATCATGCAACACCAGACCTGGTTGAAGAACTCTGCAAAACATTCCTCACCTTCCACTTCTGCATTGATACTCACCTAAATTTTATCATGCAAGGATACCTTTCACCTAATATTCACAAAATGCGTGTATGATGTTCAAGTTACAGTATACCTTCAGGACATTATATATGTTACCTCTTCTCAGATCTAACTGATCTTCCACAAGGTTCCACAGGAAAAAAAATACATAAGAAAAATCTTTAAATCATGGATATGTGCTCCTTCAAAAATGCGACAGTAACATGATTGAGAGCCATGTATCAGTAAGTCTGTCAAATGCATAAACGTTTCTCTAAATACCAAATACTGCTTCAGTTGGCAGGACAGGCTGTAAGTCATTCTTAACAATGGCCATTTTCTTTGTCACTTTTTTTCTGCATCTGCAAATTAAGCACCAACAATGTTGTTTTCATGAAAACTGGAGATGTCCCTTGCTATTTGCTTCTCGTAGACCTCCATCAGCTTCAAAGTTTTTACCTCTTGTTCATTGTGAGGAATTTTACACACACAGATTAACTCAATCAAACAGACGAGATGCTGTGGAGAACCCTTATTAGCAGCAAGAATTCATGGCATGAGAGTCGACCCTCTTCTGGTGACCAGATATCTCTCCTACCTGCATTACTATGTTCAATTATCTTTCTAAACTCACTCAGTAATTCTTCTTAACTGGAGATTTTCCAAGCCTATTAATACAGAAACCCATACACATACTAGCAAGCACCAGGCTTCTTGCACAGAACATGAATGGTGAATTTTAACAATGCCATACTGGCTAATTCCTACTCCCAGGCAAGACTATTGCCATCATTCAGAACAGGGTTATGCCAGACTGAAGCTGGGCTCATGTTATCTCTACAGCTTCAAGCTCTTGAAAATGCTATGTTAGTTCATTCTTTAGTCCCCATCAGTTATGAAAAGGATTCAAATTTTCCCATCAATTTTCAGATAAATAAAATAACTCTTTTAAATAGTAAGCTAAACACAATCATCATATCTGTTTTTCAGGTATACCTCACATGCCCAGTTTAATTTTCACTTATACAGATTCAGCTTCTAAAATGCAACACTCAAAATATCCTCCGCTCCGTAACTTCTATATAGAGTAATTATTCCTACGTTCCTGTGAATGTGTTAAAATTTTACTTAAGGCAAAAGAATGGCTAAAAAAAAAAATAAATGACAGAGTGATGGAAAGAGAGAGGCCTGGAGTTTTCCAAGGACAGTTTTCAGCTCCTCTCAGCTTCAATGGTACAGTTGCTGCTAATGTCACTGACAGAGAATTTCAAAAGAAGTTCCAAACAAAAGGATCTCATCACTAACCCCCAAGGCAGGCAAAGGTCCTTTGAAAAAATGGTTGAGATGCCTCAAACATAATATCCAGGTCTTTGAAGAAAAGCATTCAATCTATTTTAAAACCTTAAGATACTGAGGAATTGCAGTAAAAACCCACTGAATTCCAACTCAAAAACTTGCTACATGCCCCATTATCAGTTCCACACTATTTTGTTACATGATTCCCTCCATTTATGAAAGGCATTTTAAAACTGCTTTTGTCTGTGGAGAAGTTCTTACATACTGGGTTAATACACAGGACATCTTGCCTTTATAGCAATTCTGTTTCATTTTGAGAAAAGATTTCTGACCACAGTGTTTACAACTGACCTAAAATCTCTTCAGCTCAGAACATAACACAAAGATAAGCAATGGTTCCATCATACGCCACTAATCAGCTTTTACTAGTTCATAAGGTACTCCCACAATGCTGAGGAGGGAGGTTCAAGCATACAACAGGTAGGAAACAAGTGATAGTATTACTGTGTCCATACCACTGGCAGAGATTAATTGCATTTGGGAGCAAGGTACCAAAATAACATAGTTCATTTGGGAAAAAATAAAAACCAGGACAGCCAACCATGTGTAAGAATCAAGAACCATGAACTGAAAAATCCCCAAACAAATCAACAAACCCAAACTCATGTACATAGAGGCAGAGGGAGAGGAAGAGCCAGGCGAGTGAGCAGTTACTCTGCAAGTACTTTTAGGGCACTGCCAGAATCTTCAGTTCTCATAAAACAGAAAGGAATTTGCAAAACAAGACAAGACACAAAAATATGCTGCGGGTCAATGTTTTCAACTTGAACCAAGAATCCTGCCATGTGTTGTTCACTCTGTTCACGTTAATCCTGAAACTGTACACAAGAAACCTGAATATGAATCACATAAAATTCAAACAAGTATGGACAGAGCTATGACTTGCTATTTCCTCTACCAATCCCACCCTACAGAACACAGCAACCACCATATCAGCTGTACAAATCAGGGCAGCGGCACACACAATACGTATCTGTGAAGATCAATGTAAGGATCTAAAATTGCACTTGGGAACACAGTGAGTTTTGACAGCCTCCAGAACACTTGACCTGAAACTAATGTTATTAAAGCACATGTGCTCCCTCCTTTAAACCCCCTTTAAACCTTTAAATCCAGGTTCTTCTATAGTGCCACTGCAAACAGCATCTGGCAGGCACATTGTTGGATGCAACTCTTGTCCTCATGAATCAAACAGGAACTGTGACACCACTTTATGAGCAAAACCAAACATAGGCACTTTGGACATCAACAGCAAATCTCTTTCACAAAAGGTGTGGAAGTAGATTTCCAGCATAGCCTGAAGAGTGATAGCTATCAATAGTGGTGCTTTCACAGTCTGCTCATTGTCTTTATCCTATCTAGACTGTTTGCTACTTTCCTTTCCTTTGAGCACTCATTTAGCCACATGCTGAACAAGTATAAACATTTCACTATTTTTTTGTTTGTTTTTAAGAAAAGGATGTGGTTTAAGTCATAAAAACAACACTGATGCTGCAGCCTCAACTCTCAGTGCATTTCCTTAACGGCTTCATAAATAGATTGAACAATGGCAGTATCTAACCCCAGCAGACTAGCAATTTTCACATGCCATCACCTGAGGTCTTTCTGAAGGGTAATGAGTGTATAAAAGCAGCCCTGCTTCCTTCTGCTAATGAAATCATGCTATATTCTAGCATAGTGACAAAATCTGAAAAGAATTCATATAGATATCTGATATACCAGAAAAAGATAAAAAAGGTCATCTAAACATTTGAATACTTGATCTATGCTAAGACACAGCAGAGATGCAAAGACTAGCAACTAGTTACAGAATAATGGAAAAAAAGGGGAAAATGGGGGAAAAAACAAAACTGTGACCATTCAAAAAAGTGAAAAATAATCCACTGGCCAGGGAGAGAGGATTGCAAATATCTTGGACTTCTTTTAGGCAAAAAATCCTTTTCAACCTTGCACATTGAACTTCTAATATCACAGGTTTGAGTTTGTTTTGAATTAATTTAAATGAATGAAACGCAAAACACTTGCCACTGCTTAAATTACTAGAGATCCTCAGCCTTGAATCCTCCTGGGGGGCCAATACAGGAGTGTCTGTGGCAGTAAACTTGTTGATTTTAACCATAGGAAGAGAGGTAAATGAGATGGCAGCTCTCTATGGGGAGCACAATGTAATGGTACAGCACGGCACTCAGCAGCACTACAAACATGCCTCAAAGCAATGCAGCGAGGATTTCCGCAGGGTGCACAGCCCCATGTGTGCACTTCTACACAGTAGCACTGAACAGCAAAACAAGCAAGGGCACTGAGAGAGCACTTCAAACACTTCCCTGTGGGCAACATAGAAATAGCTGGCCATAAAGGAGCATATGTTGGAGACTTCACCATTCCAAACCATGACCCAGTGCAGAAGTTACTTGATGTGATACTCAGAGGAGAGACTACAGCCCTTTCCCAGACTCCCACCAACCACTGGCTGCACGATGCTGCATCTGCCTGCTGCTTATGGAGGTTTACAAACAAACATAATCACACAGACCCATACTCCCTTAATGCCCTCCACAAAACCACAAAAACTAACCAAACAAAAAAAACCCAACCAAACAAAAAAATCCCACCAAGCAATGTCCAAATCTACTTCATCACAAAGGATGCCCGCAGTGGCCCAGGAACAAAAAGATATTTAGTGTCTTAGAATAAAAACCCTAAATATTTAGTTAAATATTATTTTCTGCATTCCATTACCTAGAAGTTAATGAGTGAAATATGTTATAAAATGAAATTTACTACAGAGCATCTCAGAAACATTCACTGGAAAAATGTCATGCCTAAGAATGATACAAAACCATTAGAAATAAACCAGTCTGCCACCTTATCAGCAACAAGACATCTTTTCTGGGCCCCCTGCTGTGAAAACCTTCTGGCTTTTGCAGTACTCCAAGTGACAGTGGACAGGTATTTTTGACAAAAACCCAACACAGCTGACATCCTGCTTCTGCATCCAGCATTACCTTTGTTAAGAGAAAACACGTAAGGTTTCCCTTCCCAATATAAATTGTTGACCCTGCAGGCCTGTAGAAGACAAGTGGAACTCACGTGACTGTGTGGGCTACAAAGAGCTGAAGCACAAGTGGGACAACAAAACACACAGAGAAGGGACTCAGGACCTGACATGACAGCCATGCCCAGTTCCTCTGCAGCAAACCAGACTGCAGGGAGGGCAGAATTTCACTTCTGGTATTTTATTCTTAATCCCATCACATGCAAAAATGAGTCCTTCAACGTGCAAAATAAGTACACCAGCATATATGTCTGGGTTGTTTCTATAGGTGGCTGGAAACTGGTTTTCTTAGTAACAGAAGTATTTTTTTAGTGCTTGCTCTATGTTAAAAGAGTACCACAAAAAAAAAAAAAAGGCTAAAAAGGGTAGACAACTTTAAGAGACTTTCTCACCATTCTACTCGAAGTCATGCATTAGGCTAATCCAAATCCCCTTTTTGTTTAATGAGTAGGAAACACACCCTGAACAGATTGCCACTGTGCGCCAAGAATGGACTTTCAACTTCCTGCATTTAATTTAATTTTCACTTCCAAGCTTTTAGCTCATGAGGAAACAAAGCTCACAAGCTGCTATGTAAAAGCACTTTATTTCCAAAATTACATCCCTGCAACTCCCTAAAATCTACCAAAATACTTAAAGCACTTAAAAAGCAAAATTCACACTTACTTGCCAAGAATTGAAAGATTAAACTTAACACAGAGCAGTTAATTTTAGAAGAGAATTTTTCCAACATACTGATTCAGAAGGAAGACCATTTTCACTACTTTAGATCACTTGTCTCTAGCCTTGTGAAGCGTATTTCCAAGCCAAAGCTAAGAAAAATTTTACACACAAGTTGCCCAATATTAAAACATATTACATTTACCTGCAAGATGTGTAGGTTCAAAGGAAATTTTGACCACAGCACTGACCAATGCATTTGTTTCTGTACCATGATATGAGAAAATTATCAAACTATTCTGAACTCCTGCAAAAAATTAGCTTGTTTTTTTGGGGGGTGGTGTTTTTTTGAGAAAAAGACGTCTTTGTCTTTGAAAAGCAGCAAGGTATTTTAACCCAGCCATTTGAGCTCCTCATTAACATGCGCTCCCCATGGCCTCAGCCTTGCCTCATACCCTAAGCATCTGTCCTCCCCCTTCACCATCCGCTCAAGCTGGGCTGCTCCCAACACTTGTTGGGCCCTCAAGTTGCTAGATGATGGGTGGGAGAGGGGCTACAAATAATCTTTCTTAACAATGGGAGGGGAGAGAGAGGGAGAGAACTGAACCAGATCGGCTCTCCGATCCAATCCATCACACAGTCTCCCCCCCAGTTTTAATGGGAGAAACAAGGTTTGCTATGTAACATTTGCTTGAAGGGGAAGCTGCCACAAACTCACCACCAGTCACGAAGCATGAAACTTTCATATAAATACTCCTATTTGTCCACCCAAGACAGAAAACTGTTGTCTATGCAACTGAATGACAAGAGCGTTACCACATCCGTGTTTGTTTTAAATAGACCAATATTAAATTGACTTGGCCAGGTAGATTCAGTCTCTTCTGCATAGTTCTTGATTCCCAAAGAGGGTTTACAACAAACATGGTTGTAAATGCCAAATGCCTGTTGTCAACATCAGTTGTGCAACCAGTTGTTGACCTCCATGATCTATCCACTTCTCAAGCCCTACGCCCCTCCCGCAAGGATCAAGGAGAAAACCCCTGGCCTCTATGCCCTTGTTCCTCAGCCCCTGAGCCATTTAACCATGCTTGATAGGCATGTTATGTTAGTTTTTAGAACAATATGAAGCCACCTCAACACGCTTAAAAACCAGAAGTTCCCTCCCTGCCCATACCTCAAAGACATTAAAAGAAGGTTCTTCGAAATGTTAGTCCCCTTCACAAATCTTGAACAAAACCAGATTGACAAAAATAAACTATTGAGTTCTCCCACTTTTCTAACAACAAAATATGTTGGGTTTGAAGAACTTGGATTTAAACCCATTCATCATTAACTATTTCTTAAAAGGAGATATACAGGCAGACTGTACTCCAAAATAACAGCCAGCATAAATAGATTTTTAGAATAATTACATCAGCAACTACGAATCTTCATTGCGTTTTTCTTTGACAAAGAAGCAAAGTCGGAGATTTATGGCAGCAGTCACATGAATACAGTACTGCAAAAAATTACAAGGGAAAGCCATAACCTAAAGTACCATCTTTCCCTGCCCCAGTAAATCAGAAAGCTGCAACTGAGTAAAATGAAGTGTTTCACCAATAACGGCTCCTTCAAAACGTGTCCATACTTTTGTAGCATGAAAGATTTCCCCCTCCTTCAAAGAAATCCCATAAATACAGATTCAACCATATTTCTCTGGAACTACTAAACCACATTTTAAAATACGTGATTTTATTATGACTTTGCCCATTTACTTTTAGCAACTTCAATTCTCACCCAAGACAATTAGAAGGAAGCAACAGAAAACTCCATGCTACATTTTAACATGAAAATCACAGCAGGAACAACACCTTTTCAGAAAGCCACAGTACCATCCCAGGGATTTGTTCACCTCATGACCAACAATGGGCTCAAATCTGGCTGACTTTCCTTTCAGCAGGCTACTGTAAGTCTCTCAAGTATAATGCAAATGCTAATAGTAGATAGGCATCAATGAGAAATAAAATTACTTGCTAGAGCACAAATACCTCAAACATACAGAAATACCTTCATGCTTAGGATAAAAGGATCCTAGACTTTTCTTTAAGAAAGCATTTTCAGAGGACTTCTTATAATCAACTTGTGATTTTGCTCAAGGCATTTGAAGACAAGCACAACAAGGACGCCTTTCTCACCATAGTTACCTTACCAACCACAAAATGCAAAATCTAAAGAGAAGATTTAACTGATTTCTGCAATATTCTAGCTGCCAGTCATTCTTCAGGAAACTGTGGAAACTGAACCACAAAGACTGCTATAAAATATACAATAAATAACACAAACCAATACACCCAATTAACACTAAAGCAATACAACACAAGTCAGGAGAATCTCAAAAAAGCTATCCAAAAATAATGCACTCAAATAAGGAAAAAATTCCACAGAATGTCTGTAACACAGATAGAAACTGCTCCCATTCACCGCTTGCTCTGACTTCTGCATCTGTTATCAAGAACGGATGAGCAGACCCTTACTAGGATGATCATTTCCCTTTCATAATGGTCATATGCACTAAACAAGATCATGGTTCTTCATCAGCATTTTCAGAGAGAAGGCAATTTAAAAAACATTAGGAAGCCAATTCCTCTTCAGACAATCACATACACTCTCTCCAGTCTTCAGCAAGTAACCATTCAGTATGCACACAGATCACTCACTATGCAAGAATGCTAAGGAGACAGGAAATCTGACATTACATAAAAATTGGTATTTTCTTCTTTGATGGCTTCTCCAGAAGCAATTTTGTGGCACTGCTAGTAGTGAGAACTGCAATTCCAAAGACTGCAAGCAAGAGGCTCTCACCATTAAAGCCGGCCTGTTTTTTCACGAAGGTGAATGCCTTCAGCGCAAAATTTGTCAGCCACCTTTGTGTAACAGGCATTATGTTGATGACTTGTGTAAAAACAGATACTTCTTCCCATTATTCTGTTATTTTGTTTTCTAAAAGCAAAACAAGAGAACAATGCTTTCCTCCACGCTTAAAGCCAACACAGAGGCACTCTCACAAAAACCGCTGCGCAGAGCTACAATTGCACCAATATGATCGGAAGAAAAATGGACTATTGTAACACATGTACAAAGCTATCAAGCTGAAACACTAACCTGCGTGATCAGTGGCTGAACTTTCCCATCTCTGAAGGGAATAACAAAGTCTCTGAGGCAGAACATCTTGGAATAAATTATACAAAACCAGTTGTTTACCCAAACATGTACAGAAAGATGACATTTTAATTGTTTATTTTCAGGCAACTGTTCAGTCTGTGTTTAAAATATCTGAATTGGCATTCAAAGTGTACTGACTACTGTGAAGGGGAAAACAATATCAACAGAAAAACCCCAAACCCTTAAGAGCTACTGTTGTTAATGAATGGCAGAGGCCAATTTCATTAGCTGCCCTTATAATTGGTATATGAAGGTCCTCTAAAGCAAGAAGGAAGCTACAAGAAAACAGAGGATGCATTGTTTCAGTCAGCAGCAGTAGTATCAGAATGTTTATGCAACTGGGAGATAAATGCACTTCAATAATGACATATTTTAAACCCAATGAGAGCACCTGATCTCACTGGGGCTTGTAATCCTTGTAAGGGCCATCATTCAGAGCCTGAGCTCACCAAGTTCTGGCTATCAACCATGCCACGAAGTGGTTTGTTATACCAGTTCCACTGCCACTTTGAGATTTTGGTGCCCTCCTCTGGAAGCACACTTACACTCCACAATGCAGCCCAGGCTATAATATGCAGATATGGATACTTACATCTGATTAACTGCAATCTGATTAATGTTTATCCAAACATTGGTAAAGTGACGTGACTAGTATCTAGCATATCTTGGTGATTTCACAGGCAACAAGCATAGGTAAAATGCTGCATTTTTTCCTCATATATCAAGAATGTAAAACATTCCTAACTTTCAGGAATAGTCACCTATTCCTGAAACTATTAACTATTGTTCTTTAACTATGTTCTTTACCACAACAAGCCAGTGGTAAGACAAACCTTGAAATAATGAGGAAATGACTCACTTGGATCTCACACTTAGTGCTTCTTCAGTCCCAGGTGACACCTAATTCATCAGCAAATGCAAACACGATTATTCACCTGGAAATAGGGGAAATTTTCCTGTAGAACTAATTGCTTCCATTTACATACACCATGGTAAAAAAAGAAAAAAAATAAAGCAAAAGACTGCGATCACAAAGCATTTAGCGGAAGTGCCTTCAGTCATCCAATATGATACCTGTTCTGTAATATAAATGCTTCATGGCTGTTCTCATACCTTTTGAAAAGCATGAACAGATAATCTAATCACTGATGTCATCTGCACCATACACAATCCTGTTCACCAGGAGCACTTTTTGTTTTGTTGTTGTATTTAAAATGGAACAGTTCAGAGGGAGAGTATTGTTTTAAACAATTGTAGCTACCATTTTCCAAGTATATAAAGTCAAACAAAGAAACCAAACCTGAGAAAGACCATCTTCTCCACTACCAACATGAAGAAGTATCAGAAGTGATGACAATGAAAGACTCATGTGCATGTACAGACAGGAGGAACGGTAATACCGGAAATACAAACTGTGAGCAGCCACCTTATCACGCAGTGAGCCAAAAGCAAATAGAAACCAACATTTAAAAAGATGATTTAGTTTACCAACGTTTGATTCATTACTGTGGTTCTACTAAAAACCCTGCACACCTTCAGGAAAAGAAACGTATCATAGCAGAGACAAAGACTTCCCTGTATCATGTTGAAATTTGAGAGTCGTAGGTTTAAAAAAAAAAAAAAGTGGTTTGAAAAAAAAAAGTTATTTAAATAAGTGCTACTTTTCCACCATCTAGTCATCATCTGTGCAAGCCCCAAGCTCTGTAGGGAAGAATGAAGCATTACCAGCAAGGTTTTCTACTCATTGCCTGGGTCTGTCCCAAATTTCAGGCAGGAAAAAATGTTCTTGTCTTCTTCAGCGTCCACATTTTCCTTCAGTGCCTAATTTTTAGAACTTTCATCTTTTTATCTATTTAAAAACAAACAAACAAACCCCCACAAAGCACACCACCCTAAAAAAGCCAACCAATCACCTTCGCATAGCCAGCAAGAATTGCCTTTCTCCTGTCACCCCTCCACACTACCTCTGTACTGTTGTTGAGTTACCATATACAGGCTGGCACTAATTTGCCAGGTCTTTGTGAATCTGTGACCAGTGTCCATCTTTCTAGCTAGATTTCAAGCAAGCAAGGATCATTATTCAACTAGAAAGTGCACTTCACGCCTCTTCCCCCTTCCTTTTTTATTTTTATCTTGAAAGAAAAAGGCTTCATCTCCAGTCAATTATCCCAAAGTGCAATACTCTATTGAAGTATAAAAGACTATTGAAGGTAATGTACATTCTGTGCTCAAAAGAAACCTCTGTGTCTACAGTGTAGGAGTGATAATCCATTGGCAAAGTGAGAGATATACTTAATATACAGCACGTCAAATGTTTACCCATTTCTATCTTTTTATTAAAGGCAGATGACCTAACAGTTTTAACAGAAATGGTTAACCATAAAGTGCATGGGAACAGCCTACACGGATTTACCAAGTACAAATGGTATCTGACCAACCTGATAGCCTCCAGTTATGAAATGACTGGTTCTGTGTAGGAAGGGAGAAGCATAATGTCATATCACCTGTCTTTAGCATGATCTGTGACACAGCCTGCCTCAGTCTGCCACTCTACCCCTACAGTCAAACTGAGAAAGTCTGGGTAGATGGAATAAAAGGGGGTGGGTGACTGCTTGGACCACATGGCTCAGAGGACTGTGATCAACAGCATAAAGTCCAGCTGGCAGTCAGGCAGTAGCTGTATCCCTTATGAATCAACACTAAGGCAAATATAATTTCATGTCTTATTAAAGACCCAAGTAATAACAGACCGGGGGACTGGTCAGTAAGTACACTGAAAAGCAGAGCTGCTATTCAGAGAGAACTTGACAGGCTACAGAAATAAACTGACAAGAATTTCATGAAGTTCAATAAAAGGAAAGCCATGCATCTGAAATGGGACAACCTCATTCACTAGGTTTCGCTGGGAGCCAACTGGCCAGAAAGTGGCTTTGCAGAAAAGGTTCACTTTATGTATCCATGTTAGTTAAGTTAATGTAAATGATTGTTTACAGGTGTTTGGAAATGATATGCAGTCCCTGAAGTACATGGGAAAGGCAGGTACTATTAGCAAAAAGCTTAACCCCATTTCACTTGAACTTGGAGATTTGAGAGAAAAGACACACATGAGTCCCTATGGAGCAACAAGAAAAAGGCTTGGAAGAACAGATATGTACTTATTTTTTGTGCTGACGATTTTTCTCTCCTTGTTCTGCTTTGCTTCTTCTATAGACAAAGATACTTTGCTTGGAGTCAGTACTTGTCACCAGAGATGACAGCTTCCTAAGGGAAAAGCTGTGGCTAATACACCAGTTTAAAACCACTTGAACAGTCACAGATGGTCACAGAGAGTTACAGAAAAACAGGGGCCTGAGTAATGAAGAACTCAGGACCAGTTTCTCCCCAGAGGAAAAGGTTTCTGTTTTCAAAACCAAAATGGGTGGACTGTATGAGAGACTATAAACAAACCTCAGATACTACGTTGTCTCAAACAGAGACAAAAATGCAATCAGACAACTGCAGGTTTATAAGCCATCCAAAAAAGAGACTTTACAATGCCAGGAGCAAAAAACAAAAAAACAAAATCAACATACACAGCTTTTCCAGGTTTGGATTTGGTTTGTTTTTTTTTTTTTTTTTTCCATAACAAGAAAAAGGAAAAAAATTAAAAATCAATTTCCATGAGTGAACAGATGAAGTGAATTTTGCAAAGTTGACAAGTTATGACACTATTTACATGACAGTGGCAATGTTGGCTTCTGAAGAGCACAGGTAGATAATATGAGGTCAGCTCCCACCTATAACGCATTTGTCAGTGATTAGGAAATAACATTCTTGGATTCAGCTAAAGCAATGTTATAAAAATCCAAGAAACTAACAACTAAATATGCCTGATAAATATTTATGCCACTTTTATAAAATGACTGTGGCAATCGTTACTTATCAAAACTTACTTTGAACATCTTTTACATACACTGACATGATATAATTAATAAAAGAACCTCACTAAGTTATACATGCCATGATAAGCAAATCATACAGCCTAATAAGCTCATGTTACTTTCCACTGCAATAATTATTCATATACACACATCTTCCAAGTATTTACAGACAAAAAGCAGCTTTGTAACAGAGAAGTTAGTTAAAACCTGCACAACTTGTGACAGCTCATTTCCATCACATACAAAGCTCTCCAGCTCAAAGCATGTATGTTATACTAGGTGTAATTTAAAGGAAACTCCATCTCAAGGCTAGACACATGACCTTTCCAAAGTAACATTCCTTGAAAAGGAATCCTTAGGGAAACAACAAAAAACAAAACAAACAAACAACAACAAAAAATCCCTTTATAACTTCTGTGCAAAATTAGAAGTAAGCACAGTTACTAGAGAAGACACAGCTCAAGGCAAACTTCTCCTTGTATTATCAACACCCAAATCTATCCCAGTGTCACAACAGTCTTTGTTTGCCATTCAGCCTTCCTCCCCCTGAAGGAAGATACATGCCTTTTTATCTACTGTTAGATACGGATATAAATACTAATACACACACAAATACATCAAGGTCCATAATCATGGTGTGGTATGGAGAGGATGACGTAGAAGGGAAAAACTGGATTTCATCTGCCGTCCACAAGATCAGGCTGCGGAGAGATTCCAGCTCTTCAAACTACACTCCTCATATTTTTCCGAAGGTTTTGCTCACACATAGCCCACAGAAAATCCCGTTACATTCATGTGCAATATCTATGTTAATGCACTACATGGCTGGCAATGTTAAGTGCACAGGCATCATGCAGTTAAAGGCTGCATTTCCCTCAGCAACTGTTACTTAGTAACCCTCTGCACATAAATAGAATTTTACATTACTGCATATGTGTTGTGAAGGCTAGAACCCATGCTTCAATTCTGTAGGCAAGCAGGAAATAAAGGAGTCACACAGGAAACTGTATATCAAACTTGTACCAGCTAGCATTCAACTGCTTCTCTAGGCAGAGAATTTAACTGGAGAGGGAAAACCTGTGCATGAATAAGGAGGCATTTCCTCTACTTTTCTCTTGCTAGTATTTAATCATAAAAAAGGAGCACATACAATTTCAAAGAAGTCTATCTCAGACAGGCTTTCTGGTAGTACCCATATACTATGGAGACTTCAGACATAAGCACAACAGACTTTGCAAAGCTCTTCACCTTCTCCTCTAGAGGTAGTATAACCCACTAGCTATGTAACTTCTACGTAGAATTAGCACTGCCAGAGTCACTGTCAAAACATTACTTAAAAAAGCCATGCAAAACAGATCCAGGGCTGGCTGAAGAAAACAGGTGGAGTATGACGGATGCACAACACCACCACAACACATCATCACCGCTGCCACCACAACCACCAGAACAACAATAAATAAAATTCATCAACTCTAAATACAAAAACTTAAATAGCTGTTTTATATTAATTCATATATTTGATGATTCCCATAAACAGGCTACTTTAATTAACTGACAGCCTATGCAAGCTGCTTGAATAACTATCAACACGGAACTTCAGAATCACTTTAGATCAAGAGACTGCCTTTTTAGCATTGAACAAAAGAAGTGGCCTGCTGGAAACACCTAGGCATCTTTTAAATTCAATTCCCTACCATTGCAAAGGCGATATTATCATTACTCTGGTTCGTCCCATTCTTTGCCTCTAGCATTCCAAGGTTTTAACTCCTAAAATGATTTATTGTAACAGAAGTGGATTGTCTTGACACAAAAGCAACAATATATTGCATTTCATGAACAAATACATTCATATGAAGTGGTTACACATAAACTACAGTTGCAGATATTACACTGAGTGACTAAGTATGGGCATGCAGATAAGCAAACACACTTCAGCAGCAATTCTATTAGCCAGTTTACAATCCTTTGCAGTATAGCACATCTCCTTAAATGTGGCATTCAAATAATAATTTCCCATCTCCTCCTAACAATGAAAAATAATTATCTTAAAAAAGGATTCCAGAGACTCTAGCAAACTAAATTATTCTTCCCCTAAAAAGTCCTCACCCACAAGCCTTGTCCTGTAATGGGCAACTCAACAGATACAGAAGTTCTCCTTGCAAAATCCCAGAGAATCGATCCTTCAAACTATGGGTTCCTACTGTAAGTTTTTTCTCCATTATAACCATACCTCAATATTAATGATGTTGTAACAAGCAAGACATCCTAACTCAGACCAAGAAGCCTTTACTCCTGTTATGCATCAGGCAATTTTTTCTTTTCAGAAAACAACAATCAGCTAGGAACCATTTAACGGTTTGAAACTAACCACACTATATATCGTGACTAAAAGAAGTCCAGATGCTCAGAGATGTCTCTGAAGCCGATTTTCCTAAAGCCACAAGACCCAAGTTGGCAGCACAGCAGCATAATGGAGAACTGAGCAAGAGACCTGGCCAAATCTAACTCGGTGATTGGGACAATTAACTGGCCATCTGGCTCTCTGCAGGAAGAAAGCAGCTCTGCACCTGCTCTGTCAGCCCACACTTCTTAGCCTAATTGGTTAAAGCAAGCTGATCAGGGCAAAAAACAGAATGACTTGTCAACTGCTGAGATCAGAGCTCAGAAGCTGGGATAAAAGCCAAGGCCCCCTGCTCCTGGTGGAGCCATCTCCCTTGTGGGCCACATCTAAACATGTTCAGGTGGTTTCTGTCCCTTACACACAAGCAGCAGGAGGCTGAATTGGAATTGATCAATGATAAGTAATTTAGTTGATGCAAAGTCTGTGTGTCAAGCTCCATAAGCTTCCAAAACGCCACAAACCTTTTATTCTCCCATAATCAGGTGACTCAACAGCTGTGTTATTATGGTGTTATTACAACATTAACTGCATTATAAACTCTTTCTGCAAAATCCCAGAGTAGCATCTGATGACTGAAAGATCTCAGCATTCCTTTTCAAAAGCAGACACAGCAAGCATGCCCCTGGCTGTTCATGTAGTTGGAGCTAAAGGTCACTGGCCAGAACACTGAGACAATCTGTTATTAGACCCCAGGGCTCCCTATCCCACCTGAATGCATCCAGTGACAGGGACCTTTTCACTTCCTTTCCCCAAATCTCCACAAATTTTTCTATTTTTAGATGGTTTTATTGATCCTTTATGGGGCCCATATAGCATAGCAGAACAGAATAATGATAAAATAATAAACAACAAAGTGCCAGAGGAAATGAAAAGGCTGCAACAGGCAGAAGAGGTACATTGAAGAAATTCCAGAATGGAGTTACGTTCCCTCTCCTCCTAAGAGGACTGACGGAAAGTAAAACACAAGCATTGAGGTCAAAACAAGAGGAAAAATAATTAAATAGGTATTCCACCTATTTTTTCTACTTACAAATACCTTTACTTATAAAGCAAGAACTTAGCTGAAAGAAATGTAAAGAAAAATTTTTTATTAAGAATTTTATTTTTTAAAAATACTAAGTTGCAGGAAAAAAGCAATTTGTCAAGTAAATGAACCTGCAGGAATCCTAAAGCTAAATGTTCAGGTCCACATTGTTAGTGAAAAAGGAGAAAAGGGAAATCAAGGCCTCTGCTCAGGTAGCGCTGGTCCTCCTGGTCCATGTGATATGCAAGGAAAGAAAGGACACATGGGATACCCTGGAAGAGATGGAGAAAAGGGTGACCCAAGCTTACCTGGTGCAATGGGGTCACCCAGACTCCCTGGGCCACCTGGTCCTGCTGGGTTTCCTGGACAACCTGCCTACTCAGGCATACAGGGGGATCCAGGAGAAAAAGGCCGCCCAGGTCCTCTGACAGCTGTTGAAACTCCACTGCTTCCTATAAAAGGTCCACAAGGAGATCCTAGATTTCTGGGTCCTGCTGGTGAGACAGGGTTAGTTGGACCTCCTGGAGCTCAGCTCTTCAAAGATAAAGGGGCAGTGAGAAGGGGGCCTGATGCCATTGTCAACAGCTACGAATAAACATGTTTCATCATTTAAGCCAATTTGAATCCCCAAACATAGATCTGATTCAGAAAGAAAGTGAGGATTAGCACCAAACTATAGGAAAGAACCTCTTTCCATCAGCAAGTATCCAGCAGCATAAAGCAAGTTACTTCTTTCAGCAGAGGAAACTAAGTTTTATTCTTATTATGTACAGCTTGTGATCTCAAATCTCATCTCATGTGACCAAGCTCCAGAAGGAACATCAATCATCCCAAACACACTGAATTTTCTGTGTAGCAGTGCACCAAAGACAGTTGTTACTTTATGCAGTGGGTTTTACCTACTGTGAGCTTTGAAGCCTTTCCTAGAACATTATAGTATATTTACCTATATTAGTACTTTATATTTATTAAGTATATTAAAAACATATTTAGCTTTTTAATCAACACATAGTATAAGTATTGAAATATCTTTAATATACTTCATGAGATATAAACATTCCTCAACTGTAACAGGCACCGACTTGAGATTCTCAGTCTCACATTCACCAACCTTTCATCTGCCAAGTCTCAGAAAAACAGGATTGTCTTGAATTTCAGACATTGGGTTTAAAAAAATATATATAAAAAAAAGAAAGATGGTGATTATTCAGGCTTTATCACTGCACACCATAAGGCCAGTTTCATCTGCAGTAGAAAGCTCTGCCTCAACATTAAGAAAACATTTAGCCTGTAGCTCAGAGGGAAGATAGCCAGACTCCCCAGGGTGGAAGGCTACTGGTCTTGCCTTTTGAAACTCATATAGTGAGCACATTTGCAGCCCTATAGGGATATAAACAGAGTATCTACACTTGAAGATACGCTTGCATTTATATATACTTTTAAACATACATGTGTAATTTTTTATATATGGACACATGCACACACATATACACAAGCACACAAGGAACTGAAGTGGGATTTAGAGTTTTTGCATACAACTTCACTTCACACTGAAAAATTTCAGCCATGTTTCCCCAACAGAACTCAACAGCAATTCTCTGTTTTCTGCATAAAACAAATCTTTACAGGTGCAAGGTAGAAAAGCAAGAAAGCAACACAACTTTATGACAAAACAGTATATAAATATTTATGATAGTTGGTCATAAAAGTAACAGGAGACAGTTTTGATTTTCAGCTTTCAAGTATTTGCAATGGCAGTACTGGATTGCTTTGTAAGGCAATGTAGTGTCGTTGGCTGGGATAGCTGCTGAAAGTTGTATGTCTAAATGGAGAGAGAGAGCTGGCTGTAGAGAAAATTTTTCAAGTGGAGGTGTGTTGTCAAAAAAGCGCAAACCTTCTCTTTTCTTCTACAGTGTTCCCATCTTCCCGATCAGTCTGCCTGTTAGCTGACTATCTCTTCGCTGCTTCTGAGAAAGCAACTGAACTGTCAGCTGTTAAGTATTATTTCCAATGCCTCAGAAAAATCAAAACACGGCACTGAATTTAGACTGCATCAGAGATGGAAATGCTGGCAGAAAGTAGTGTGCAGGAAGAACCCGGGTGTAAGAAGCAGTAGAAGGAAGATAAAAGAAGGAGCTAGACGTGCCAGTTGGTTATGACCACAAAATGAAACAACAGCAACAAAAAGAAACCACTCGTATCTCAACATAACAGTCTCGGATAGTGCCTTGTAACTGAGATGCTTCTAGTATTTTGGGATTTGCATAACTCATCTGAAAACCTAAGCACTACTAGACAGTGCATCCAATCCCAAAGCTCTTACACAGAATAGGAATAACCAAGGACTCCAAAATTAGGCGTTTTCTGTGGCTTTTGAGCTGCACAGGGTTCGTGAGCAAGCTTAGAGCCCTTATGCCTCCTGTAAGTTCATCCTTCAGTTCCAGCTAAGTCCAGCTACACCAA
This sequence comes from Psittacula echo, assembly GCF_963264785.1. Lineage (NCBI taxonomy): Eukaryota > Metazoa > Chordata > Aves > Psittaciformes > Psittacidae > Psittacula > Psittacula echo. The sequence continues at coordinate 98,393,508 of NC_137737.1, read as the reverse complement.
CATAAATGTCACTCTGTGCCACTGTGACAAAGCCACAAGATTTCCATTATTGCCTCTTCTTGATTATAACTAATGCTCAGAAGTCCCCTTAACTACCCAGGGAAAACGGCATGTATTTTGTGGCCTCCAGCTCTAGGCAAATCTTGATATTTTCACAGCCACGTCCACGGGATGCTACACTGAAAGATCAGATTGTTTTTAAGAGTGAATCTTATCTCAGCAATCAAAAATAAAGTCGTATTTCTCTGCTTAAAAGTTTTTCAATATCCTTTTGCAAAAGACTTTTTTTTTTTTTTCCTTTCAGTAAATGCTACCTAAGTATTTCCATCAAATTAAAGCAGAGGGCATGAGAAAGTTAAGTAAAAAGGAAAAAAATGCCATGACCTTTTAGTTCAAAGTGGAAATATCAGTTTATGAACTGCAGCCGCAGATGAGTTAAACTTACTCAGTGTTTAAATAACTGCAATTAAGTAAGAAATCCACCTTCAGCTTCTGAAGTGCAAAAGGAAGCCACTGTTAAAGCGACACTTGGTCTGGAGAAGCCCTGTATCTTTTTCCTTCAGATGTCCATTGCACAGCTGCTGAATTCAGAAATGAGAACAAAATTCAACTCGCCTTAGTGATATGGAGCTCTTTCCTCATGGCAGAACATTTCTCATCAGGTCTGAGCAGAGCTGGGGTATTGGTTTTGTACCAACGCCAAGTGTAAAACTGTATCTTACAACTAGTTACACTGACCTAGCTGCACATTCAGTTACACTACTAGAAATGCGAATCCGTGAAACAGAAGAAAAATAAAACATTGCTCCAACACTAATCTTCCCAGCTGCTGCCCAGGAGCATCAAAGACAACAGAACTAGCATTAGTGGAAAAGGATGAGAACAAACTTCAAAATGCATTTTTTTGGAGGTTTAATACTTTTAAGTGCTAGAGGAGAGATTTACCAGTCACTGTCTTAGATACTGGAGATACACTTAGATACTGCTGTGGTTTGGCCCTGGGTACCCATAGGTAAAGCTTGTCAATGTCTCTAATAAAGAGAATGCACTTCACCACAACCCATTTTACAGCTATACCTTCATTCTAAGGTAATACATGACTCCAAAAGGGTTTTTTAGGCTCTTCTCAAACATAACAGAAATTCTAGTTTGTTACTTTGACCTATCTCACCCAATTTCAGAGCAGGTGGTAGAATATCGTCACATACTGATCCACAGTCACACTACTGAATCTACACACACTACAACAGGAGAGATACAAAGAGGTTACGTGACAAAGAAAGATACTGCTCTTTTTCAGGCTCTCCACATCACTTACTGCTTTCTCAAGATTAAAAATATAAATAACTTTGTTTTCTGGTGTGAAGATGCTTAAAGCACTGACCAACATGTTCCCAGGCTGAAGTATGGGCTGACTTATTAAAGTCATCTCAGCAACTGTAACAGTTCAGAGAGAGTTCACAAAGAATGGGTGGTATATTACACCTCTTTTCTTCCAACTCCAATTTAAGTGGTACTGTCATTAAACTTATTTCACAGTACATTTATCTAGTTCTATATCAAAGCTAACAAGAAGGGAACTATAGGAAACTATGGCATCTGAAGCACAAGACTTTAAAAAGTACAGAGTGTACTTCCCTCTTCTTCTAGCCAGTTCTGCAGACTGCGGGTGGGAGCACAAAGCCTAAGACCCTACCTCCTCCCCAGCCAAAACCACAGTGACTGCACCTCTTCCTTTTGCACTTATGCAAGCTCAACCAGCTTGAGACCTAAATCAAGAAACACTATTACTTGTGTGCACAACAGAAAAACATGCTCTCTACTTATGCAGGTAATGGTTATGCGAAATATTTATTCACATTTCCACTGAAACACAGATCTAGTGACATACTGCCAAGATTATATAATTTAGGCAACTCTTTAAACACTAGTAGCAGGCATTGTGGCAGTGATCAGAACTTGCTCCTCACTTGCATCTGCCTTGTGTCCGACCTTTAGGTCTTTCACCAACTGCTCTGCACAGCAGAGCGCTGCATCAGCAAGTGGCCTTCACATACACGCAGCAAAGGGAAACGTGGAATTGTAGAAGTATCAGCTCTGATCCAGGGACAGTTGCTGTTCCACACAGACTTACAATGAGGTTACTGTATTTTAGACATTAGAAACATTAAATATTATAACTAGGACTGACCCTATTAAATTCAGTGCCTGAAGAATTTAATGAACAGTCAAGTATTCAAAGACATGACTTCAATTTAGACACATAAACTGTTCCCTTTAACTTTACAGTAGAGCTGCTTGCCTACTTAAACTTAGACTTGCAATACCATACTGAATGATGGTCTCCAGGTTAATTTTTGAGGACAGATGTCATAACTACTGCATACTTTGAATTCTCAGACATTTCAACAGAAAATTCATTCCCGTTTCACTGTGGTATCATCTTTCTACCTGAAGCATATTAGTGCCAGAAGGCTCCACCTGAAGTCTCCAAGCACTAGTACTAATACAGAATGATATTGCATCTGTTCCAACAAACAATCTGGTTAGACAGTACTAAGTAAGGTTAAGAAATTAAACAGAAGGACAGAGCAAGCACAAAAGGATATGCTCAAGGCCAATTGTAGGTCAATGGCAGAATTTAACTAAAGAAACATATGTCCAATTGAACTAGTTTTGCTTAACCTGACTGCCCAGAACTCCCCTTCACACCCTGGAAGAGGGATTTGCCTCTTTCCAAAGCAGTACTTCCTTGTACCAGACACTGGCTTAACCAGGAACTGGTTGGTCACGAGAATTTCTACAGGGTGCAACCTGTAAAACTGGTGAAAATGTCCATCAAATCTCAGAGCAAACATTGGCAGTCTCAAAATCTTAAAAGTATTTCTCTCTTTTTCCTTTGCCTTCAAAAAGGTATTGGTTTGAGAGGGAGTGTTATAATCAATACATCAAATCACAAAGAATATGCCCCTATAGCCCCTGTGCTCTTTATTGCTTTACAGCAACTCTGAGAACACACAGTTGTACTAGAAAATAAAAACTGTGTTACACAGCTTTGATGGGGGAAAAAGTGGAAAAGTTGCACACTGATTAATTTATGTATGGTAGTAAGACTATTTATTTAAACATAATAAAAAAAAAAATCAAATGCTACATTTGTTTTTGGTTTTGGTGGTTTTTTTTTTATTTTTTACAGAAAAGCATATCCCAGACTTCAAAATCCCTATAATCTGTATGTTACGTACCTTTCAACCTGTAAGTATTAAAAAATTAACTTCTGTGTTACAAAAATAACACTTCAGAGCAATTAACCAAGCCAATAAAAACCACTTCATCTGCTGGGTTTTTTTTCCTTTCTTGATACTTGATGATACATACCAAAAGGAAGCACCTGTAAAAACCACACATATGGCTCAGGTCTGTAAGCAACCTCAACTATGAGAGGTAGGGCACCAGATGAGATTAGTGAAAACTCTTGGCTTGCAGATCATTGAGCATCTATGAAAGCGAACAATACAACAACTGTGCCAGCCATCTTCAGAATTTCAACTCTCTCTCATCAGGGAGAACCAGAAAACTTTTTGCCAACGTTATCGAGAGTAATGCTGTCCAGGGTGCAAATTCCTTAACATTAGCAAAATGATTAGGGAAAAAAGAGGAGAGAAAACAGCATCTCCTCCGAAGCAGCACAGAAATCTTCTGATTTATTCAAAAGTGCTCACTCTAGCAATTTACCTTGAAGTAACTATGCTCAGTTCTTCTTAAAACACTGAGAACCTGTCAGTTTATTAAAATTATCAGATCGACAACTGCAAAACACATTATAAAATGGGCAATTAAACGCAAATTTTTTCATAAGTTTACTACATAGCAAGACTCGGACACTGTTAACAGATAGCTTTTAGTTCAAAAAAAACATTAAATTGTAGACTGAGTGTCTGATGATCACTACATCTGTTTTCAGTTTTGGCCTGTGAGAAAGCAATATACTGTGGCAATTACATTTCCCAAAGTTTTCAATTAGATACCAGAGGTAGCAATTAGATTTTATTCCTTGGTTCCTTAGTGTTTATTTTCAGCACATCCCAAGTATGTCAAGGTCATGAAATAGGTAGTTGATTCAGTATTTCCAATAATCTAACATGTGCCAGGCCTGTATAAGTTTCTTGAGCAATCCCTTGGCATGGCAGAACCATGGATTTTGATCTTTTATTATAGGTCACAAGCTTGGGTTCCAGCTCCTCACAGTACTATCTGACCTGAGACACATGAAAACCAGGCTCCAAGGAGTCAGTGCATTTGGTAGTTGCTGTGGAATAGATGGGACAATGCCAGAAACCTTCCTTCCAACCCCATCATCCCAAACAACCAAGGAAATTAAGGGCCAGTTTTGACAGGTACGAAGAAGGCTCAAAGATTTTGGGATGGCAATATATGTGCTGTACAGAATTCTCAGAGACAATCAAAATGGAGAGCAGCAGACAACTGTGCTGTTGTAATACTTGAAATCAGCAGTAGTCATTACAAAAGAGCACATAGCACCTCGTAGCTTAATGATGCCAAATCCACACAGAACAACTACAACTCCAAAAAAAAAAAAAAAAAAAAAAAAAGACCAATAAACTTTAGTCCATCTACTCCGTCTACTCTTCTACATTTAGCTCTCGCAGAACTGTTATGTTCTCTGAGAACTTTAAGAAACACAAGGCATGAAGGACAGCCCATTCTTTTCATTACTGTTGCTCTTAGATGCATTTATTTCAGTTTAAACCCAAGTATTAACACTAACAAACTTAAACAAAATAAATACTTGCACATTTACTAATGTATTAAGTAGACTGCAAAGTCTATTATAATCCAAAGTAAAAAGACAGAAGATAAATTGCTGGGTTCATTGAATAGTTTTTATGCATCGTACAAAACCATAAAACTATTGAAAAAATGCAGATCCATTAAATACAAGGGAAAAATCTGACCGAAATGAGATGGAGTATGCTATTGTTCTGCATAAAACATGAGAGTTTTGTAAATAGTTTTACATTATTTAGGTCAAATAGACCAACTGCTTTTCAAAGCATACAAGTAATTTCACAGTACCTCATTATTTATTAAATAATCACTGTAGCTTGGCACACTTACAAATCAAGAAAAGGACAATATTTTGAAAGAAGTATCACAGCATAGGAAACCATTTTTTTATTTTCTGTAGATTTCTCCATTTGAAAGCATCTTGGTGTCATGTTAGACATTTGATGAAATAATTACTTTCCAGATCATTATTTTTAATTGTGTAATTCAAGTACTCACATTTGCTCAAAGAAAAGCAAAGCCAGATGCCAACTAAAAAAAAAACCCAAAACCAAACAAAAACCAACAAACTAAAATCAGCCCATAGTAACTGCAGTATCACAGGACACTTACTGAACAACCAAGAATTATGATTGCTACAGTTTGGCAGCAGTCTCCCTAATGTCACATGAAACAGCTGCCTGGAGAACTTGTCTATCAGTTCAGGAGCCAGTACAGCATTTGAGAGGCAAATTTGACATCACATGTTCAAAGAAGCAGCCTAAAACCATGTTGTTCTTTGGTACTATATTTTTGGGAAAGGAAATACAGTTAAGAGCCTGAAGTTAAAAGTAACGAATTTCAGAACGACCCATAATGAGCTGGTAGCCTCTTTCATTGAAGTTCTATTGCTAAGAGCAAGGAGAGGCATTTCAACTGTAGTCTCTGCAAGCCTTCAGCAATTGTTTCCCATACCACTCTAGAAGCCTGGTGGGAAAACACTTCTAATTTAGAGCTATATTGAACAGCAACAAGAAAAAAACCAAGAAGCTATTTTAACAAAAAAAGAAATAAGACCAAAAAAGAGAAAAAGAAAAAGGAAAAAGGTACGACATGGTTACTACTTTCACTAAGAACTTCAATGCTGCCTGTAAGAACTAAATCGAGACTGATGTTATGTGGAATGTATAGCAGCACCTTAACCATGTATTTCCTGATTTTAAATCTGTGACCTTATTTCTTGTGACATTATTACTGTCTTACGTGCATAAAGGGAAATTTTGATAAAATATTGCCTATTTTAAAGTTTAGGGGTTTGGTGGTTTAGGGGTTTGTTACTCTAGAAGGATGAGTGAGGGACAGAAGATATTAATATAGAAATAAGTTCCCCCTTCAAAAATATTTTAGGTAAATGAACATTATTTTGATTGGAGAATCAAGTACTTGCCATTAACTAATTAGGAAAAGAAGTAATTGAAAAAAACTACAGCAATCCATTTCCTTGTAGACGTGTGTCACATACTAAGCGCAACACTCACAGCCGCCTGACTCTTGCTCACAACTGCTTGCACTTATGGTATAGGCTCATTCAGTTGGAAGAATCTTCTCCTTTTTGAGGCCCCATGTGCCCCACATCTCACTCACCTGCCACCCAGATCCATCAGACACAGGTAATCTCAGAGCAGGAGAAAAGTTACGATTTTCTAGCCAAATGTCTTCAAAAACCAAAGAAGGGGATATATGGCACAAAACAGTCCATCAAGTTCCATATACCTGCAGTATCTCACACCCTTGGTCAGAAAGGATCAAAATAGTTGGCTAAATACATCAGTTTGATGAATTTGACTTTGCTGGATCTGCACAACAGTTTTCTAGAGGGGAAGTCTACAAAATCAGTCATTACAAGACCACAGCTTGGGACTCCTACTTTTCTTTGTTCTGGAACCGAAACTTTGGGCCACAAAACGATTTTGCAAAATACTGCATAAACACAAACCAAAAACATACGTAGTCAATTGTCCTCACTTCCTCCTGGTTTTGCTCTATTCCTTCCAGCTTGCTTATGAATCTTCCTGAAGGAGATGGAAGTACTAACAACTGTATGAATTCTAATTTGTATACCTTTTGGGGATAGCTGCTTATCTGCCACAGCAATGCAAACTACCCACATTCCTCCAGACAAAGCATAGAACTACCTGTTTACAACACCTGTCCAATGCAAAAGGCAACAGCGTTATACAGTGTAGGCTCAGACTGTAAACTGTTATTTTTGGGTGGGGATGGGTGGAAGAAAGTTAGCAATAGCTACCAAGAAGCATCTTTTTTTTATACACACAGATATACACACACAAAGATGTCTTTTTTTAAGATATGTGTGAATTCTTTTCCGGTACAATGTAGAAAACAAATAAACAAGATATTATCACAAGGCGAACAGTGTATCACGCTATGTGCAAAATACACAACAGTGTCAGCAGAGGCTAAGAAAACAAGTACTAACTTTTAATTAACATTTTAACATTTTGTCTCTTTTTTTTCTGGGGAGGAAATTTTTAAAGCTGTATCTCCACAGACCGAGAATCTTTTACTTTGGAATTCTCTTATGTGCTTCTCTCATTTTACGTGTTTCTATATAGCTTCTTCCCTACGGATAAAGCCAATGATGGCCCAAAATAAAAGCTGTCAACACACACACCATAATTAGATCACTGGCTTTTTAAAAAAATTCAACAATATCACACTTTTAAGGCTCATTTAATCCATTTCTACCATAACTGAGAAACATTCCTTCCGACACAGGAAAACACCACATCCCTCATTAATCCAGCAAAGAAAAATCCTGGTCTGGCCACATCTCATAGGACCTTTTGTTTTAGGAAAAAAAACAAAGCAGTCATTTTATAGTGACAACTCCAAAACAGTAATGGTGAAAGTGATCTGGTAAATACACTGCCGTACTAAAAAAAGATGTATTTCATAACACACATTTCTAAAGTGGCCTTGCCTCTTCAGTTTTCTGCACTTACCTTGGTTGACTTGTCAGCACTATGTTCTCGTTTTCCTACGTGGTTCCCCATGATGGATCCCCAGAACTTCAAATTCTGAAAAGATAAAACCAATACAGCATTTTTGAAACCAATACATTTGTACTGAAATACAAATTAATTTTTCATCTGTCACAGAACAGAGAGATTGTTCCCATAAAATAAGCATTTTTACAGTCCAAGGTAAGAGCTATGAAAGATCCTAAGGAAAAAAAAAAAAAAAGGAAGCTTATCTGGTCTATTTTGTAGATCTAAACAATACCAGAAAGCTTTCCTTCTTAGAAAACAAAACAAAACAAAAAGAACACATATACAGAGCAGGAAAATTAAAGCATTTATTGTGAAATGTGCACATAAACCAAGACCAGATTAGACATTAGATAGAGGCCATGTCTTTTGATATTACATTTATAATAACAAAACAATGTAATATTTATCAAATGATCTGTAACTACAAATTCCCGTAAAAGATCAAATTCTTTCACATTTGCCAATATATAAACAGCAGTTACTGCAAGAAAGCACCACACTAAACTGCTAACAATTTGCTGTGGAGGTGAGAATGGATATGTTCCTTACAGCCCACACTTTTCCTGACAAGTAAGAAAGGAATGCCAGCTCTTTCTTTGAATTTTCTGGCTCATCTTGTTGTAGCTCAGCCTTAACAGAGTTTATGTAGGTTAAACCACAACACTTGAAATTCAGCTTTTTAGAGTATATGTGCGGTTCCTCTACATATTTCTTCTCATAGAAGGATGTGTTTGTAGAGGTTCTTATATACCGCTGCTGCTTTCAGCCAACCTGAATGCTGTGCAAGGTCACATCTGAAGTCCTGAAACTTAAAACTCCATGCAAAAGATAAAACTCAAGTGGACTTTTTCCTCTCAGAATTCTGAACTGAACTTTGAGTAATAAAGTTCAGTTTGTTCTGCTAACAGTAACACTTCATTATTCTGCAATAAGCAGAGCTATATAACATAAAACCTTATCATCAGAAATCCTGGCACAAGGCTCTCATTATCAGAGGGTTGTTATTTCCAGTTTAATCTTATGAAAAGGCTTAGGAGAAAAGGACAACGAGGCCTTTGCTATGATAGAAAATACATGAAGTAAAACAATAGGCTATTAACCAGTTACACTCCGGAGAATATACAAGTACAGTTATAACCCCCGTTACAAACACTGATTTGTATACCAGAGTACTCTAAAGAGAGAAACTGATTAACTCCAACTTTCCATCACAGAGCATGTACTTTATCAATAGCAGTCTTGTCCTGCATCCTGCCACTTTCAAAGAGATGGATATATTTATTTCCCCCTCCTGTGCTGATAAATTTTCAAATTAGTTAGGTTCTGCAGTGCTCATTTGACTATTTGCTGAATTCTATTGCTTTAAAGTCAAAATGCCACATATTGCTGTATCTGATTAAATAATTCCTCACAAATACCCACTTCAAAGGTCTCACAAAGGAAAAATTATAGAACATCCAAACTCAGTAAATGCAGTCAAGGTAGAGTTTATTAGCAAATGGGAAACAGATTTTTAGTTTTAAACAGCACTATGTATTCCATAAAACATTAAAAGAAAAAGCCCTAGCCTTTCAAATTGGGAAACCAGCAGAACCAATTCACATTTTTTGTGAAATAATGAACATTTTCAAGGAAAAATACAAAAATTCATATACACTGGATTTCAGAGCTGAACTATCTCAAACTGGCCTTTACCCTACAAGCTAAGAGCAGCAGCTCCCTCTCGTCACTTCACAACATAAGGAAAATATAGTGGAATACAAAACTGTAAGAAATGTCTGCAGTGGAATATAAAGGCATAATGTTCCAAGTGTTAATCTTCCAGTCCTTTATCAAAAGATTAACTGAACTTGATCTGTAACACACACACATTTAAGTAAATAGATTATGGAGTCAAGATAGCACTTGCAAACCAGAACTCTCATCAGCATTCTCCTGCCTTCCCTTAGTCTCCCTGGTGTCTTTGGAGTAATGCTCCAGCAATGACCACCCTGTCCCATGAAACACTGAGCACTGCAGAGTCCTAGTCCTGCAATGCCAAGTTAGAAAAGGATGGCAGATGCAGACGAGCTGTACTGTGAAACTAAGCCAGACAGATATTTACAAATAATTTGTTGGCCAGCAAAAAGAAAAGCAATAAAAACTTCCATGCTGCCACACCACAGATACCTGAAAATGATAAGGTCAGTTTTCTGCTCAAGAGCCTGCACAAAGCAAGCAAACAGAACAAAAAATCAAACAAAAGCAGAAGTGTAGGAAACAGCTGATCAATGCACTCCCTGATCCCCATGTGCATAATTCCTTCAGCAAGATGCTAAAAATTACACACAGAAAGGAATGAAAGAGAAAAAAGAAAGGCTTGGAGAAATGAAAATGCATAGTGCAATTAGAAGTTTGGGAGTGTGTTTCGAGAGTACATCTACATCTGGGTTGAGTGTTACATTTCTCTATAGGAACAGACTTAAAATCTGAAAACTAACAACATTAGTTAAGTTTGTGAATTTGCACTTCTGCTTCCATTATTGTTTTGAATGTGTCAGAGGGGCAGCATGTGGTCTAAATTCACATGATCAACCCCTTCTTATTCTTACCCAACATCCAGAAATTAACGCTAACACAATTAGATTTTACTTCATCCTTTTTATGCATAAAAGAATGCAGATGTTTAAACTCAAGATAAGTTAGCTAAACAAATTTATAGCAATATCTAATGTAGAGAAAAGGCTACTTTTTAGCCAAAAGGCTAAAGCAACCAGATGGGTAGCAAGAGTATCCTAGAAGTTACAGAATTCTGCATGCTGCCTACTAAATGAAGAAAATTCTTCAGCAATCCTCTGAGGAAAAAAAAGGCTTCCAAAAAAATCTGACATGAATTAGGAAAGGAAATATATAGTTCCAACTGTTCTGTAGTTATCTGATCAGGAAGCAAAGCCATATATACATACACGTCTTGTAAACATGAAAATCATTTGCAGCAACAGAAAGACCTAATTTTTCAATTTAGCCTCAAGCAGAAGTGTGCTTTACTTGGTTAAAAACTGAGTACATCAGTAATTTTCACTTCAGGATACAAGTACACCCTGAAGCGTTAAGACTTGAACACTGATTTTGGTTCTTACTGTCGGGAGGAGGCCACACTGCACAGCTTCTACCTGTGATAATCTTTATGCAAGGAGTTGAGTCACTGATTTCAATGGGATTACTCATTCTACGATCTTCGTAGGAACTTGCAGCTAATTATTCAAAAAAAATCAGAGTTGGAACAAGATTTGTGTTTTCTTTTTAGTCACCTTCATAATGCACAGGTTGCCAGACTAAGCAGCTCTGTAGAAAAAAAAGAAGCAGCTTCCTGCACTTACTAACAAATGTCTGTTAACTGATCAACATTCTTGTTTGCAGAGTAATCTGTACATGCTTTAGCACTGATAAACAGCCACAGGACAGTCATGAAGCTCCAGAACAATGCAAAACCAGAAGTCCTGTAGAAATGCAGTAACCTTCTTTGAATTTACCATGAATCACATCTAACAATAAGCTGCCAAAATAGGCCTGAGCACGAGACTGAGTTTATGGCTGCAAAGCATTTGCCCGAAACCTTCCTGGTGAAACCCTGCAAGTTTTGTAATTCCTGTGAGGTGAAAGATTTTGCATGAGTTTGAGTCACAGAATGAGAGGGGACACTGCAAGTCTGCAGCAATCAGAGTACATCACCAGCTCCTCTATAAAACTCCCCATTGAGCCTGTGTGTTTCAGCATATTAAAACAGAGGCTCAGGAAAAAACAGGCCATGTGAGCAAACTGGTTTAATATGACTAAAAGTTCAAAACATTTCAGCTACCCAGCCTTTTGGGTTGCAGTGAGTGAATTACAGCAGGAAGCCGTGAACTGTTGCTGCAGACATTGCCAGCAGTCACCCAGCCACCTCAGCACTACGCCACAACCACATACTGAGCTGAATCAGCTCTGCTGCCGAGACCCAGGCACTTCCCTATCTATGACTGATACAAAAATAACTCCAGCTATCCAGCCTGCCTCCAGTAATTCCAAAACCAGCCCTGGGATTTTGCCTGGGGTAATAAAATAAAGTGTCTCCTCCCATCAATTTACCTTCTTACGGAGTCAGTCTAACAGGTAACCTGATGGAAGCCTACACCAAGCTGCTTTCCTGCTCTTCTCATGATACGAGGCCATATTCCACCTAGCAACAACTACAGAAATGCAACTGTCTTACCCAAGAAGAGAAACTTCTCCTCCCTCTCTGCCAAATACAAAATAAAAAGAAAAATGAAACAAATACAAAAAATGACAGGAAAACTCATGTATGAATCCTGCATGTCACATACCTATAAAAATACACGTTAGAATCACGTAACTTATTTCTCTTCATCTGAATAGTTGATTAAAAGGAGGGGCTTATGTATCACGTATCATCATCCCACATTTTTTTAGCCCATTCTAGTCTGCCTATTAAAATTAAATGGGTATTTGTAGTTAAAAAGAGGTTCTAATGATCCTCCCATAGATAATACACTGTCTGATAAAGAACTTTACGTTATGATTTAGAATTTTTACTGAAAGGCAGAAAAATGCTTCTCTAAACTTTCTGAATGTACCAAAGAATGCAGTGGTATCACTGTCTGTAGGCTATGCTGTTTAAAGTGCAAAATAGCATTTTCTTACTCATGGGAACCTGAGAAAAGTTCACTCCTTGTGATCATCAGACTCCCTTTAGAACGTTCTTCCCCTGTAATATCTCATAGAACATTGTAGGTTTTGTATATACTAAATACAAATTATAAACTTCAGTTCAGGAGCTGGTTTACAGTGACAGGTCACCAAATGTAATTCAAGTGTTACAAGAGGCTATAAGCCAATGTATCTGGAGCACCTTTATTGAACATTAATGGTTACTTCATATTAAACTACATAAACTACTAAATGTAAATCATATGATGCTGCAAATGGACTGTTAAATATGATCCTTGAAGAGTAATTTAGTTACATAAAATAAGGGTTCAATCTTACGTCTCCCCACACACTTAACTATGACTCAACAGAACTACACATAATAATAAAGGTATGCAAGTACTTACATATTTACAAGTATCAGAACATAATTATTACCTTGTCTAGGAATACATATTCACCACAGACTGATGCTGTCAGATAATAGTGCAGAGCTACAACTCTAGATACGTTTAGCAAGTGCTCCTTGCCTTACTCACTCATGGGAAGGGTAACCATAGAATATAAAAATATCTGAGGCATTTACTTAAAAATTCCTGCTAAATAAGTGACTTATCTCATTCAAGTAGATATTACACTTTACTTACTATATCCAGATCTTATTAGACAAAATAAAAAAGTGTAATTACTTTTAGGAAATGTGCATGATCTCTCTGATTTCGGTAGCCCTCTAATGTATATTCGTAATTACAAACCCAGCAAAACAACAAGCAAAAGATTTTTTCCTCTACTGTCAGGTCCAGGTTACATAGCTTCCTGGGAAGCAACCAACATATTTCCAGCACTGGCTGCCAGCTTGATGGAAAATTTTTGAGTGGGAATTTTCAGGCGCTCCTTCATCCCTCTTTCGAAACAAATCGAGACACTCAGCATGCCTCATCTATCCCTTTGGAATTCCCTCATCATGGTAATCTAGTACTCCAGTGCACCCAGAAAGAAAACCTCCAGCAGGCACAGGTGAGTGTGACCTGCAGCTAATTCCATCAGCAGCCAGAGTCAGCTGCTTCAGACTCAGATGTGAGCAACTACATAACAGAAATAACCTGCTCCACAGGCAAACTTCTTCCTAGGAATCTTACCCTCTTAATTCAAGTGTTAAATTATTTCATAAAATATAATGCCTTATATCCCTTACAAGTTTCACTGTTATTTAAGGCAGATTTAGTTTTTCATTATCTGTGAAGGTTTGCAGTCCTTGCTAGATCAAACCTTATTTCACTTTTGACTTCCACAATATTTCTCTGAGGAACCCTTCCTCAAAGAAAAATACATTATTTCAGGCACATTTCTGTCATGAATTATCAAAACCAGTATTTCAGTGCTGACCATAATATTTAAATGAAAGAAGTCACTAGGAGCTTAGTACCAAAAGGTGTATTTAATCTTGCCTGTACAGTGCCTTGCAGATGACAGTCCTGCTCTTCCTGGCCTATTAAGACATTAACACTAATTTCCATGCTTATAGACAACTGTACGTGCCTTAGCACCACCCCTCGGGGTGATGGGCCAAGTTCTGCAACGCTGTTTATCTGAGAAAGTACTCCCCAGTGTACTGAGCACAGTTGCTCAATAACTGACACACTCCTCGTATATTATTGCAAAGGACCCCAGAATTATTTATTTTTCACTACAATTTTGTGCAAACAGTACAACACAGAAGGGCTACACCACTGAGATAAAATATACTTTGGGAAAGAATGCTTTGCAAGGCAAGCTATTTCCTAAAATTGCCATAGGGTAAGCATAACAGACAGGGCCCAATGTTTAACATCTTTTCTGACTGCTTTGATCACAATTGTCTTCTGTTGATTGCCAAAAAAAAAGGATATTGCATATTATTTTTTGAAAAGCACATGATTTTCAGGAATCTCATCTCAGTATAGCTAAGGATATTTCAAACTTGATTACAGACAACAGTCTGTAAAAAACTATACTAAAATTGCTACACCACATGTATTATTTTCTGTAGTTTACATTTCTCTTGCGTTTCTCCTCTTTCTCCCTTCAACCCACTCCACTCTCTTTGCTGTAACACCATCAATCTCATCCACCCATTAGGATACAATTTTAAAAAAAATTGTCTTAATAGGGCTTTTCACCTTCCCTTCATGAAGGGAAAAATGTTCACATAACATCACTTAGCACACTGACAGCTATACTCTGTCAGTGATTATAAACAAATTTATATAGCATTAGCTACAAGTTTACTATCTGTCTACAAAACACTGTTACTGGAGCGCTGGGAACTGTATGTCAATTCATTTGCAGGGTCATAAGGAAATTCTCTTAATCACCTCCACTTTAAAAGAGAGGACACTGCATCTGACAGGGGAAGGAGGCACCAGACCAAAGACCTGGGGCAAGGTACAGGATCCCAGCACATCCATATTATTCCTTCTGGCTGTTACACTTTTACCACAGCACTTGCACCTCAGGGGCTTGACAAAACATGGATCTCCTCACTGCCCTCCACGCCTGTGCCAAGATATATATGTTTCACAGCTATTCCCAGTCTAGGGAACAGAATACAGCACACATGCCTAACTCACGCATCCCTTCAACGTATACCAAAAAGGAAATGTTGCCCTCCTATGAAATTAAGATTAATTTGGCTATTTTTATCTCAGTCATTAATATCAATGGGTTAATTTAATTTGCTACATAGTGTCTTTTATACACATCACCACAACAAAACAGGCTGATTTCCCCTCCACCCACACACAGACTGCTCAGGTCTGCATGGCATACAAAACCTAAGACCAAGGACCAATTTTTCCCAATCCTTTAAAAAGGATTAGAAACATAATTATGAGTGATTTTTTTCCAGCACCTGTGTGCTCCAGAGACAAAGTAATTTGACATTGACATTGCATAAATTCTCTAAGGAAAAAAAAAAAGGGGTGGGAAAAAAGAGAAAGCTATAGAGAGAATGGCTAAGAACAGAAACACAACATGACCTCATTCTATAAATTGTAAAGATATGCAGTAGACTCATATGACCATCACTTTCCACTATCATTGTTTCTAAAGTACTGTATTTCCTTTAGTAGTACACCTCTGCAGCTGTGGACTTCACCTCTCAGCCTCAGTGATTCAACAACTAAAAGGTATACATTTGTCGTGAATGCTAAAATATTTGTTAAAAAGATAAACCAGCATACAAGAATATACGAGTGCAGTATTAACCAATAAAATGAAAAAAGAATTAAATCCAAATTCAAATAACAGAAAATTTCAGGCCAAAGTAATAATCTTACCAGTACCAGCAAGGAAAAAGCACAGCACAATCAAGACGCTGTACAGACAAGTATCATTATTTGTTACTTGGAGATGCTCAGCTTTTGAGATTAAGGTACTCTGAAATCAGACAAGACCTAACACCTGTTTTCCCATAAAAATAAGAACATACCATGAGAATAAAAACATCATATATTTAAAGACTCACATTTTTTCCTGTTCTCAGCTTACAAAAACAAGTTCCCTCCAAATGTTCTCCCTTTTAAAGTGAGGTAGGCCACCTAGGCTTCCCAGTGAACAGAGCCACTTTGATGATCACTGTTTCATTAACACACTGTAGAGACTGATGACAAAATGCACACCTGCAGTTCTAAAAGCATATGAATCAAAGGCACTGTATGCTGGCTCTTATCTTCTCATATTCAGCTGACTGACAGATGGGACAAGAAGATGATTCACCCTTTCCAGACACCGTTAACTTCACTGTGAGAAAACACTGAACCACTAAATCCTTCTCAATTAAATACCTCAATTAAAATTTAAAAGTAAATAAATAAAAAGGAAAAAGCCTCTCTTTCTGCTCTTTCCCCCTCTCTCCTCTGACTTCACATATAATCTACCTATACTGTAAATGCATCAACCAAGAGATGGATTTCCTGTACATGCTCCTTTGTTACATTGACATAAATACTGATATTACAAAAAAGATGCAACTTTCACTGTACTCCAAGTTGACGCCCTCTTGGCTCAAACTAGTATTGTGAAGTCATGTCCCTTCCCACAAACACACTGCCAAGGAAACACAAACTCCAATCATCCTTTTCTGACATGAAAAAAAATGCACCCTTAACTATATACTTAAATTTCTCACTTTTTGTGCATTATATTTCTAATTTCTTTCTTCCTTTTCTTTTACTACTTTGATTTCCGGAGGGTTCATGCATGAGAATATGTTTTAAAAGTAATTTCCAGAGTAATCTGATGGAGACTTAGTCTTTGGTATTTTCATTTGTGAGTCTGCTTAAGACGTATAACAAGGTTCAAGGTTCATGTGACAGCTTCCCAACAGGTTACTATTATCTGCAGCCCACTAGCACAAACACACAGTTCTATGGCTTGAAATGGTTTCCTATGCAAGTTGCAAGTGACACCTCATCAAACTTAAGGATTTGTAAATTCCTCTGCTTCTAAATCAGTAAATAAATTTAAGACCAAAGTGACTTACAAAGCAGTAGAGAAGTATTTTTTCTGTGCTTGTGAACGCTTACATGGGAACACAGATATTATCACATCCGTTTGGGATTTTCTCTGGAAATGATACAATGGTTTGCTTTCCCTTCCGAACAGAGAATGCAAAATTACTTTTTGCTAAGGATAATTGTGTGCCTGAGAAACAAATAAATAAATCTATCTCCTTTTCAAATTGAATTTTAATCCAGGCATTTGGGGCTTTAGTTGTTTATGTCAGAGGCTCAGCACGTTACAGTCACTAAGCTGTGAGTTGCTGCACTTGGAATTTTAAATAGTTAATGAGTAACAGCAGCAACTCTGGCACTGAAATCTGCATGAGAAACCACTTAAGTCTTTACATCATCCCGATATAATTATTGCACTTTTATGCTTCTTCAAATATGCTTTCAAGTACTCACGCCTCATACTTAGCATTGCCTTATTTTATCTAAATCTTAAATTTCATGTACTAATGTTGCTTTCCAACCTTTAACCAGGTGACATACAAAGACAGGACAGAAATAGTCACTACCAAATTACTATTGAAGAGAAGAACGACAGACACAGGGCAAAATTTCTATTTGAACATGAGAATGTATGAAGTGTACACAATTATTTCCCCTTCTTCATTAAAAAGAAAACAGAATGCTTATTTCATATTAAAAGGAAGACAAAAAGACCATGACATGCCAAACACTCATTTCTTCAGCACAGTTTTCCAATACAGATCACTATTTACATCAAATTCAGTGCACAAAAAAGATAAAAAGATAACAAAATCTGGCACCACATCAAAACAATGGCATAAGAAAACGTGTTTTAGTAAGGAAATTAGCAGTGTATTCACTTCCAAAGATGCTTACAAAAGTATACCTCAAATCCACTATATGATTCAAAGTTAAGAAGCTTATATATAATATTCACAGCTCCGATTACAAGAATGTCTTGTTCTTGAACAAGCTGCACTTGTAAACTATTCTACTTTGTTAACTGAATGTTTTCAAAAGAAGAAAACATTTCAAATACCATTGTTAAATCTTGACAGGCTCCACAGCCTTCAAGCAAGAGAAGCAAGCAGGGTGTGTGTGTGTGTGTGTGTGTCTCATTCCAGACAGTATGCAAGGACAACAAAGAAGTTACTTCCCTAAAGGTCTTGCAACATAAGTATACAAAACACATGAGTAGGAGGTAAACCTTTCTCCCATATTAGAGATATACAACAAAGGCAGAGATAAGTTAAGGGCATTACATGAAAAATTACTTACAACCCACTTGAGCAGCTTAGGGAGACATTAGAAACTTAAATCCAGATCTGTAATTCCAAAACCTCATTCTCAGCTACTACATAATGCTGGGGGTTGTAACCATAACAGATACGTCCTTTCTTATTTTCCAAGTGCTTCATAGACTTCAAGTTCTGCAATCAGTCATAAGAAAACAACACTCTAGCCATGATGACACGGGCAAGCACTTTCACATGATTTTACACCAGAATCCCATCCATGTACAATGAGGTTATTTCTCTGCCATCCTAGGTCTTAATTCAGCAGACTTTGTCTCAGACCCTGAAAATGCTAACTGTTAGGCTCACACTTATCACAAGACAGAGTGGAAACCACCGTAATACCCCCCTCCCTGCCTTTTTTTCTTTACAACAGCTATAGCAGGAGGTCACCCATACCATTAGATAATAAGCTTGTGATTAACATACACAGGATGTGGGAAACCAGGGATCATTTTAGAAGATACTGAGGGGAAAGATCAGTCTGTCTGACTTGATCACAGGGTAACTGAATCACCAATGTGACCTGGCAGGGGAAAATTTAAAACACCAGACAGACAGACCTACCTTTTATCATGAGGGGATATTTCCAGTCAAAATAGGGAAGAACTAATGTCATCATACAAGCCACTAGCATGACCTCAGCTGAATACAAGGTGCAATTCTGGTCAGCCATATTTAACAACATGAATTTTTTACTAGAACAGATGCGAAGACTACGAAAGCAGTCAGAGCCTATCACGCAGGGAAAAGACTAAAAGCCTATGACATGTCAAGCCTAAGTAAAGCAAAGGTAAATGAGTGTTAGAAGAGGACAAAGTACATGCTGCCCACATATAAATCTAAGCTGAGAGTCAGAGTGTTTCTAAATATCAGAAGAGCAGGGCTCTGGAAGAATCAGAGGAGAATAGAAACCCTAGCCATGTTCAAAACAGAAAGCAAGAGTATGACCACTGTATTTCAGAGACTGTGTGAATGGAGTGGTTCTTGCCCTAGCAGAACAGCTGAAAATGACACAGGTGACTCCTTTTGCCTGGGGATATTCTAGTCCACAGTTCCAGACAGTGTACCTGGGGCATTACAGGGTAGAGGGAGGAGCAGAAAGGGACTACCTTTTGCTGAACCTGTTCACATACTGACAACTGGCTTTCTAAAAAAGGTAAAATAATCAAAACTCCAGACAAAATAAGAATCACAAACCCAGCAGCATCCTGGAAAGGGAGAGCTAAAATGAAAAGTGCCAGCTTTTAGCCAGCTGGGTTTCAGTGGGGTATAAGATACTGGACAAATAGACTTTATCCCCCACTCTGAGTTTATTGATGAATTCCTGCTCACTCATTTTATCCTGTAAGTGATCAGTATAAATACAGTAAAACTGTAATTCTCTCTGCACAGACACACCTACCGAAGAAAGTGACGATCACTCCTGCCCAACATCCTCTACCTCTTCCTTTGCAGCCTGATCCTTAAAGTGGGAAATGCAGATCTGAACCCCCTGGGGAAGAAACAGAGGTGATCTCCATGCTAAACACAGCATAGCAGTCTGGGCTAACCAGCTCTTCAGCAAGCCTGTGGGTATCCCCCCTCAGGAAAGGGTTGCAAGACACATACAATGCTTATCTCTGGCCCTCACAGCTTTGGGAACGGGATCAGCTGCATAACAGGCTTTGTTTGGACAGATACTGACTTTAAGGAACCTTCTGCTCAGCTTGTTAGCTATGTTGGATAATAATCTGAGACATTTGATTCTCAGCACGAGACAGACGGGGTACTTTATACAAGGCTCTTCAAAACACTCTAACCCCCATTTCCCAAACCATTTACAAACCATCTAGTCTTTTCATAACACTTCTCCAAGATTATATTCCAAAATAGTCCCTAAAATCCCTTGCTCAAGCACACTGTAGTAAACACTCCACGATGGGAAAATCAGTAACAAATAATATTTCTATGGTCAATGACTGAAACTTTGTATCACACATATATATAACAAACTCTCAGCAACAGACATTTCAAACCTGTGTGTGTATCGTATCATTGATTCAATCGTTCAAGGTGCCTCTCATCCCAAGCCTTAAAAGAGTTTAAACCTTTGAGAAAATAGATATCAAGTTGCTGGTTTGGCTGAATTCCCTACTTTCCCACCTTGGACAAACCTGTACCCAATCTGTTTACTATCAACTTTTAACTCACCTTTAGCATTCTCAAGCAACAACAGCTCACAGTAATAAAAGTGCAGTCATGAATACAGGTTACTTTCTGAAGTACAAATTACACCATAACTGAATAAACCCCCCTTGTCATTTAACATGAGTTATCTACAAGTGAAAACAATGGGTCTTTTATTTAATGTAGTATCTTGCTTAAACCAGCTTTTATTGAGATTATAAGGGATCAATCAGTTTGCAAGCAATGAAGTTATACTGAGAGCTTTTAACTGTTCTGCAACTCTTTTTTTTAGTGGAAATCCAGCTGTTCTAAGTTAGTGGTTTTGATCAGTTTTAGATATTGTAACTGGAGCTTTTCACTCCCAAATAAACTGACGATGACTCACTTAAAGTGCCAGGCCTTTATGGCAACATCGCCAAGCTGTGGTCCCTAATCTAATTAGTAAATCCATTTCCAGTTGGGTATTAATTAATTAACTAATGTGAATGTCCAAAACAAAAACAAAGCAAAGCTATGGGGGAAAGAAAATAAAATATTTCCCCATTTATTACCCTGAAGCACACAATATTCACTGAGAAAAACCCCCACACTGATCAAAAACACTGCCCCACCCCCAAACCACAGGCTTCATAGTACCCGGCAAGGATGTTTGAAAACACAAGCTAAAAGCACTGCACACTTTGTATGTTAAGTGAAAAGCAGTTACCACCAGAACGGTTTTTTCTTTGTCTTGTTTGTGTTTTGATTTTTGTTTTTAACATAGCTGCACGTAATCATTTCATCAGCTCAGATATGTCAGAGTTGACTTGTATTCACTCAAATTCAATCAGTAATGCTCATAAATTTCCCTTATCTTGACATCTGTGTCATATGAATAGCCAGTTCTGAAGCACTTAAAATTACACTATACATGGATTGTCTGCTAGAATGGAGAAGATTTGCAAGTGATACGCTCATTCAAAGGCCACATGTGGAAAAGGTATAAACAGAGAATAAGAGAATCAGATGCAAAGTGATACACAGGTTGGTAAAAGAATGGTATCACAACATAGCAGAAACAAGGGTGCCTAATGACTTTGGCACCAATTATTATTCTTCTCATTTGCATCATAACACTCCTGCAATACCAGTTTCTTGCTCATCACTTGTTTACCCCTTGTACACTGCAGCTTGCCCTCACCCAAACACAATCCAGAATATATGATTTTTCATAAATGAGATAGTTTTTTCATACCTTATATTATAAATAAGGTATTGCAAGCAGAAGAAAATCTCTCTTCACCAGAAACATGCTATAGACACCCCATAGCAGTGCTGCTCAGTATTCTGTTCGTCTGAACCCTAATTTCACGCCTCTGTACCCCCTGAACATTTTTATTTTCCCTTTCATGTAAACTGGTACCACTTTTGTCACTTGCCTATTTCAGGTCCTTTGTTATGAATTTCTGCTAAGACAGCAATCACGAGAAACTCTTTGATGAGGAGCTGGACTTGATTTGACAGGAGTTGAAGTGAAATAATTTAAGTGTATCTTTTAGTTTCATCTAACAATAGCTTAATTTTCAGGAACTTCAGTGATACCGGACCTCAAAAAATGGTATTCTGTGCAAAGCTGGACCATTAAATCATAAACCATTATTATAAAAAAAATGGTCTCATAAGAATGGCAAATTTTTGTTACAACAAAGATGAAAATCTGTTCAGTAATTTCAAAGTTCTCGACCAAACACAAGAAAGAACCATTTCAAACATTTCTGAATTGCAGCATCCTTTAAATAGAGAATACTCAAAATGCTTAAAACAGTAAACGACAGGCAATTTATTCAACTGATACTACAGGAGGAATTTTTATATAAACAGAATGTAATTACAAGCTGGAATTGAATCAACTAAGTCACTGCCTCCCTCAAAAACAAAAGCATCACACGATGATTCAATCCCATAAAAAGACATATGCAGAATAACCATTTTATCTATTTATTATCTATTTAAGATAAGTGTGACAACAAACACTAAAGTCTTAAAATCATCTTGCATTCATTTGGTCTTTCTTATTTGGGTGGTCTTTTCTTATACAATCAAGCCCACTGAAGGCAATCACGTTGTTTTGCATCAGGAAGACACTGCAAAAGCAGCTTTCATGCTTGCGTGTGCCATTATCATTGCTGTAATGCAAGCCTCATTATGAAATTATTTAATTGCTCTCTTTCCAAAGCTGTGGATTTTTCTCCCAGGTTAAAGTACAGAGCTGGCTGATCATGAAATACCTTTAATCATTTTGTTATCTTCAAATGTAATATTCTACCAATGTTACATCTGCATGTTAATCTTTTATTTGCAGGCATCAATTTACTGAACTGGACAGAAGGAAAATGTGATTTTGCTTTTCAAAAATAAAAGCATAAAAACAGATTCCCAAAATGTAAGACATTGATATTAGATATAAAAGTAAGAACTTACATCTGAAACTTACTATGGAGGTACTATTTACTATTCACCTTTTAGCATCTGACTTTTTCCCTGAATGCATTTTTCAGTCTCAACTAAAAAAAAAAATATTGTCAATATAATTTTGGGGTACATGTAAGATTGAGTTAAAATACTGAGAATGATTTGCAATCTACTGTATTAAAGTCTTACTGCAATTAAACACTATTGGAAGCATTAAAATCATGAGTTAATTACACATGCCATTCAAAACATTATGAAAGCTGTATTTCTGATTCATTCACTGCAGAGAGGATTGCTACTAGAACATTTCTAAACTGGAAAATGTAACTCTTACAATTAGTTCTGCTACGGGTCCTGGATAAATGTTTCATTAAACATATTTACAACCTTACTCCCAAGAGGTTTTTCAGATCCTAAATATTTATGTAATGAATAAAAATTAATACCTAAACCATAATGTATTAGTTCTGTACAGGAAACTAAGGACAACTATCATCACATGACAAAATTATTTTGATACATGATGGACTACACAGAGCACTTATTGTTCGTCAGTAACAGAAAAAGTCAAAAACATAAACATGTGAACCAGTAAGGCATATAGCGCAAATTACAAGACCCAAGAAACACTAAATTTTCCACTAACTCATTTTGAACTTGGTGCTCAGCACCATATACTCAGGTTAAATTTATCTGCTTCTTATCACATGCAAATCAAGCAAGTCTCAGTTTTACTGTGGGTCTTACTGCATTTGAGGGTTGCTGATGTCTTCCAAAAATTATGAGTAATAAGGGAATATCAGTGGTGATTAGAAGAAAAAAAGACACCACATGACTGGAAAAGTTTTAACAACAAACCCCCTTCTCTCCCCAAACACACAAGAAACCCCACCCACATCACAACCAACCACTGAAACAAAGAAGCTTTAAATGCATATAAGGATGCAAATAAAGTTTTTTGACATGCCGTCTCATTGGCACCTGCAGATACATTTCTTCTCATTATCAAACTAGTATCAAAATTATGAACCAAAATCAATACAAAAGAGAAACAAAGCCCAATGGCTACAAGCAGATCACCAATACAATTATCAAACCAATATAATTATTAAACATACTGTCACTTTTGCTGCCACCTTCCTTTCTTGCAAACTGCTCAGGAAGCCAGAATCACTCTAGAAGCAGCATCGTGTTCCTAAGAAGCCTGTTTCTCAAGGTCACATGAAGTCCCAACTCATTCATGACCACATTCCCAACATGCAGATGCTCCATCCTGTGACCAGCATGTACTTAATCACCTACAGATGGACAACAACTGGGCATCTAGAGAATAGCAGGAAAGAGATTATGCACAGGTTGCCACATCTGAGGGATCACTGGGGAAGAAAGCATCACAGTCTTACCTACTTTCATTGTTTGTTAGTCTATGTACTCCCACAGTATGTTCAGACATATGCCCACCTGAATGTCATTTCTGGGCACATGAAGGAGAAGCTGGTGATTTGGAATCCCCAGCATGGATTTATCAAGGTTAAATCATGCATGAGCAATGTGATTGTTCCCTGTCATAAAATGATGGGATCTGTGGATGAAAAGATATCAGTGGTACCACCTACCTGAATTTTAGCAAGCCTCAACAATGTCTCCCACAGATCTTTCCACCTAATGTAAGTTACAATCTAGATACCAAAAAACTTGTCTCCATCTAGGCTTGAACAGTTAGCTGTTAGTGGTTTATAATCTCCCCATAACCTGGTTACAAGTGGATAGGTTAGGGACTGTATCCCATTTAATATCTTTAACAGCAACCTGGCAGAGTGTACAGTACATTCAGTACACCTGCAAACAACACCAGGCTTAGGGGTGCAGCTGATGGACTGGAAGGTAAGGTTGCCATTCAGAATGACTTAAATATGGCATGACATCATGAGAGCACAGCCTGAACACCGACTGGTGAACAGCTCTGCTGAAAACAACCTGGGAGCCCTGAAAGATGGTAGGCAAGACATTAATCAGCAGCCCACCCAGCAGCAATGACAGCTAGCAGCATCCTGGGCAACAGAAGCACAGGCAGAGGATTGAGGGAAGCAACTGTTCTGCTTCATGCATGATCTACTGGTCTAGTATCTGGACTATCAAGCCTAGTTTTGGATCCCCACTATGAAGCACCAGCCACCTGGGGCAAGTTCAGTGAGAAGCCACAAAGACATCTGACAGCTGGAGCACCTGCCCTGCGAGGAGAGGCTGAAGACACTGGGGTTGTTCAGCCTGGAAGAAGATTTGAAGCACCCAACAGCAAATTTCCAATATTAGTAAATTACTAAAAAAGTGCAGCCAGGCTTTTTACCAAGGTGCATGGGGGCAGAACAAGTCAACAGAAACCAGGGAAGCTACAAATTTTTATCAGATATGGGGAAAAAAAAAAATCATTATGAGGGTAGTCAAGCATTGGAACAGGTGCCCTGAAACATAGTGGAGTCTGTGTCCTTGGAGCTTTTAAAAACACAACTAAACAAAGCCCTATGCTGCTTGGTCTGATCTTATGAGTCATGACGCTGCTTTGGGCAGAAGGATGGACTAGAGACCTTAAAGTCTCTTTCAATATTAATGAGTCTACAAATACATATTCGAATTGTGTACATATGCACATTTAGGCTCAATGTCCAGGAAGACAAGAGAAACTTCAGGCATACTCAAAAATCACTGTAAAAATTACCTATGTAAGTGCAGTACACTAACTGCCTAAATAACTCTCTAAATTGTATGCACTTATGCAGATCAGAAGAACTGCATATGCATGTATTTATTTCATCATGCGACTGAGAAGGGCCCAACAGAACATGTCCTTCAAAAGCCTCTACAAAGTTACTTGACTTACTGAGCCAGGAAAACTGAACAACCTTAACCACAAGTAATCCTAATTCACTTCTTAGTACTGCAGCTGTCAGGGTGGAAGCCACCAAACCCAAAAGTTAATTATAATTAGGAAGAGGCTACAGGTACAGCATACACCTCACGGCTAATACAGCAGTCCCTAATGCAGTTAAAGAATTCTGAATACAATGCTACTCAATGCTGTACCAGATAATTCCATTAAGTCAAGGAGCATACTTCTGTTGTTGCTATATGTTGTTTGTGGCTTCAGTAAGGCCTAGCAGTCAGACAAAATATTACTCAGAAATGAAACCTGCAAACCATTTACAATAAAAAGACCATCAGGTTGCAAAACAGTTTTCATTACTTCTTTCTCCTGCTTTCCAGGGGCACAAAGAATTATTACTTGTGGCTACAATTCCAGCCTTTAGTTGGAACCAAATTTCTTCCTACACGGCTTTCATTAATAAAAAAGGTTGTAGCATTCAGGAGTTGGAATTAAGAGTGAAAAAAAAACCCCAAAACACAAAACAAAAAACCAGGCCAAATAACCACATACAAACACCACATACAAACCTTTTTACTGCAGGAGGAGGAGAAGAATAGAATATTTCACAACTCTACAAGTCAGCCAAAATTTAAGATGAACTTTTCAATTCCAACAGTCCTGCTTTCAGTTGAAGAGCAGCTACTAAAATTCAACACTTTTTCCCTGTGAGGGTTCTTTCCCACTTGACAAGAGTATCTTTCTGAAAAACAACAACAAAAAAGCCAAACTACTGCCTACCCTCCAGGTGAACAGTGCTGAGTCAAGACGACGCTGATGAAAGCTGTGCAGAAGTTTATACTTATCTCTTTTCCACAAACAAGTCAGGGCAAAGTTAGAGTACAGACAAAAGATCACGAAAAAACAAGCTAGGGAGTTTCTATTTGTAGAAGCCACACACTTTTTCTAGTAAGATGTCCCTCAATACAGTAATTCCACCATTTGCAGAAAGAGTCTAAGAGTAAAAGGCCCAACAAGAGCCAAAGTAAAAAATAACTGGAATTATTTTCAAGTCAGTCCCAATTATTTAAGCACATATATTAAGTTAAAAACCAACTATGAATAAAATATCACTGTTTTGTTTTCTTTGCACTCTCACAAGAATAAGAGGAGAGTTAACACCAAGGCTGACCTAAGAAATGTGAAAAGGTTCTCCTTACCTTTGATACCACCAATTTTGCTAATATATGAAGCACACCAGCCAACCATTTCCATACGAGTTCACCACTGTGTTTTGGTTAACCTTTCAGGCATTGTGCTTTATTCCTTTGAACTAAGCAATGTAGAGATGAAAATGTCTGGAATCAAATTGCTGACCACTTCACTAAAGAGCCAAACTAAGATGGGATCACTGACCACTACACCCTAAGATGGGTAACCTGACAGTGAATCTTAGTACTTTAGGGGATTATGGGTTTTGCTTCTATTTTAGCTCTCTAGAATGGTGTGAGCTGTCAAAACACTACAAATGCAACGCAAGGGTCAGAAAGCTTCCTATTATAATGATTCTTTATGGATAAAGCCTCGAGAGATGTCAATCTCCATAGTTACTGCTTTGCTTTGTTTTACCAGTATTTCATTACATAGACTGTATCTACTGAAAACATCAGTCAATTATTTCCTTTGGTTTGGCTTCAGCTTTGCTGCCATTGTTTTCACTGTAACAGGTTGTTTCTGGACACAAGGCTGTACAGCTGTCCTTCACACAAAAAAACCCACCGATGCACAAATGCATCCTAATCCCTTCTGTACCTTTTTAACACTCAAAGGGACAAGTGTATGATCTTACTGTAATCACTGCAAGCTCTGCCTATGTTAGCTTTTCAGATTATATTCCACACTACTTTTCATCCAGATAATTAACAAGATTTGACAAGAGAGTTTAACTAAATGACTGATTATGGTTTAGAATCAGAAGAGGGATGCTGACATCTGGGAAATAATGATGGAGAAACGTAAGTGAAAAGCATTACAACACATTACACAACATCATAAAGCAATGTTTTGCTATTAACCATGAGATGTTGTGGATTTAACTGTGATCCCAGAAGCTGACGAATCTCTTCCGAGATGAGCTGAGAGTCTAGGTTACTCAAGGAATTTGTCATGAAATCCAGGAACTCTTCCTGGGAGTGGGTACTCTGGAAAGCCAACAGAAGTTCTAAATGTATCTATTATTAAATATATTAGTCAGAAGAAAATAGCTGTGAGCTAACACTCAGGTTTAAGATTTTAAGGCACAGAGGACAACAGCAGCTGTCACTGGGATATGCAGAATTGCTGCATTAAAAAAACAAACAAACAAAAAAACCCACCAAAAATAAAAACACAAAACGAAAGTCTAGGCTGTATCTTCACCAAGACACTAACCCAGACTATACAAAGCCTGAGAACGAGCAATATTTGGGCAGTTATAGTGGACAAGGTGAAAAAGATATTGTTAGGTTGGTGAGAAAGAAGATTTGAGAAGGCAGCAAAAGACTACCTCTGCCACTTAACGCACCCAACCAGTATCACTAACCTGAAGCCACTCTACCTTACTTCAGTTTGTCTATCTGAAATCTATCAAGGAAAACTAGGAATGTGAATATATGGAAAATACAATATTATTGTGACAGTTTTATTAGTGAAATACCTTATGTCCAAAGATGAACCTACCTCATGGTTGGGTTCTTACCACCATACCACACTTTGGTAATATCATGCCCAGAAAGACCTGTCAGGAGATCCCTAGACAAACAGAAGAAACAGCTTCTACACTGCAGATACATATAATTATACTGCTTACACGCTATTCTCTGAAGCACCTTTGGATATCCAGAATATGCAGTTGCCTTCTAAACTGGAAAATATCATAGCCTAATTTATAACAAAAACTCTCCCCAAAAAAACAGAAGGGCACTGACAACTACAGAACAGCCATCTTTCAGGGTTTTTTGACTCTCTGGAGGACAAATATATTCCCCTTGAGATGACACGGTGATGTTGCACTACACAAGTCCTCGATCAAACCTAATCCATTGCACATAACCATTATTTTTCATGTGCTTGCAATGTATTCACAAGACCACAATCAAGAAAACACTCAAAAATGAGCCAGGTGTGATGAACATATCAGTATCTTTAATAACAACATTCCCTGTCCTGTATTCTTGAAAAATCTCTTTCACAAAGTCAAGGATTAAAAGCAAACGTTAAGACCAAGCACAAAGGTTGTAAAAGATACATAATTTTTCTCCAGAACAGCTTTATTTGTGTCTATCAGTACACACTGCTAAGCTTCTTTTTTCAAGTGTCTGAATTCCAAAGATAGCCATAACCTGTCCAACTGCATTGCTTTACCTGAATTTTGTGACTCATAAGTAAGAAGTAGGGTAAGAACCAACATATTTTCACTTGTAACCCAGAGATTTCAACTCTTTAGCAAAAGCCAAAGATAATGCACCAGGTAAACACACAAAAAACCATTACATGCCTGAATTAATTTCAGGAATATATTTTGGTATGTATTTGCTTCGATTTTCCTTTCCCTCTCACTTCCAAACCATAATATATGCTAGATTCACTCAGTTCTTAACTTCATTAATCTTGAAAGGCTTGAATTTAAACATTCCCAAATGTTCAAGCTTTCCCAAAAGCTTAAGAAACTAAGTATTAAGAATTGCAATTATACACTAAGAAACTTTCCAAGCACTGGAATAAAAAAAAGGCAAAAAAAAGTAAGATTTAAAAACTATCTTCCCTTCCAATGTGCAAAACCAAACTTAGCACAGCTGATACATTGAGCAAAAACTGTTGAAATTTATACAATTATTAATGTAAAAATCACTACTGTACCTTCAGTCACAGTCTATTAAAAAAAGATAAAAGTCTGATTTAATTAATCTTTTCAGATATATTACTTTGCTTGTTTCTCCCCTTTGAAAGGCCTTACAAAAGCTTGGGGGGGAAAAAAAAAAAGTAATAGTGAAGTAAAGATTTAGAAAACTAACTTCCCTACTGAGTTATTTCAAAATCACTTCAGGACAGAAGAAAAAAACATGGCTGGAAATTTCCATGTTATTTCTTGGTTTTCTCTCACGTGCCCTTTGCGTGGGCTTTCCTGGGACATGTCCAACATTTACAGCTATTCCAAGCAACAGAGCTGGGATTTCACAGTTACTGCAACTGATGCAAGAAGCCTCATAGGAATTATCTCACTTTATATTAACCAATTATTTTTAATTGAGCATTTTAAGACGAATAAAGCTTTTTTTCCAAATATGAGAAATCCAGAACGTTAAAATTTAAACAATGTTGTCAGGAACTGTTTAACTATCTACTACTTAGAAATTCTTTAGCCGCAAGAAATTATTCATAATTGTTTCTGAATCCTTTAAAGGAAATATCAGGAAGTTGTATGTCAAGTACTACAGAAAAGTTAACTCAGGATGACCAAGCTTTTACAGAAGGGTCAGTCTATGCAGCCCTCTCAACTGAGAAGATGAGGTGTAGAAAACTGAGATGACAGTGAGTGATATCTCCTGAACATAAAAGAAAATTTCTTTTAAAAAAAGGCAACCCCTCCACCCTCCTCAGAAAAAAAAAAAAAAAAAACAAAAAAAAAAACCACCACACACAAAAAACCCAAGCAAAACAAAACACAACCAAAAGCCAAACGCTGAAAACAGCTGGCAAAAACATGAGTACAATCTGTACTTCAGAAAAGTCAATAAAACCGTTAATCATCTATATGACTTAACATCAAAGTTATTACTGCTATACCTAAAAGCCTATGTGACAAAAGGATTAAACCAGGATTACATTTGATATTTGTATGGTGATTAGATGGTAAGAGAGAGTAATTTTTTTATGTGCTACTAATACATGAAAATAACCAAAGAAACAAATACAGAAAATCCACAGTGATTTGAACAAAATGATTAAGAAAATCTAAACCTGAGTGTGACATAGGCTTTATTTAACGTCACTGAATATGTTAGATTAGACACTATAATTGTCTTGCCAGGTGAGAGCCACCAATGAAGTTTCATGCAACTCTCCAACCACAGCTAATTCGATGGTGCTTAACATAACTAAGAACATTTATGAAACCCTAGAGAACCAGATTCCAACTATGCCATTTTAATTAATGACCTACTAGGCATCACCATACCATACTACTTCAGCTCAAATGCAGCACTTGCAAGTTGTCTTATCAGGGTGAGAACAATCTGCCTGCAGAAGGATTAGCACAGCAAGACTCAGGACTACAACTGAAGGCTACAGTAATACAGCTCTAATCTCCACAGAAGTCAGCCGCTGCCGTTGGCAACTTGATCGGTCTCTTGGAGACCAACTTGTTTATTTTATATTGATTATCTAATTAAGTCCAAATTAAGCAGTTTGTTCTTAATTTCTGTGTGCCCCAGAAAACAGGTGTTAACACAAACAATATGCAAATAAAGTACTGGAGTCTAGTCTTGCCTCTCTGAAACTCCAGTTGTACAAGTTATTTGAGCATCCAAGCTTTAAAGCATGTATCCTTTTTCTGATTCTTCCTCCACTGGTTGCTAATTTATTTATTAATATATATATAAATAAGGGCTTCTTCAGAAATTATAGCATCCTGCTGTTTTTTTCTGAAAAGCACCTAACAATTCTAGACAACTGTAATGGCTTTTCCCTTTCCATCTTCAACACAGTGCTTAAAAAAAACCCACAACAAATGAACAAAAAAGAGAAGACCTGTTTTATAAAAGACTATGAGCCAGCTCTGTTCAAAACCGCAGCTAAAAGTTCCTGACCTACTGCTGTTCATCACTGGTACCCTTTATTTAAATAAGAGCCTTGCCACAGCAAACATGGCCCACAGCTTCAACGTGACATCTTGCCTGAGAAGAAAAATTATTCAGGTAATTAAACACCACAGGACTGGGCACTTCACCAATGATACAGAAGACTGTCCTATCCTTTAATTCATGACAGAGCTTACACTTTAAACCTGTATGCGAGACCAGAGTCTTAGACTGCAAACTTTCCAGCCTTCTCCCACATTAAACACTGGTTATGCCCTCAGTACTTTAGCCAAAGAATGCTAGATTTCATTCACATTAGCCCATATACTGTGTGAAATGTCAAAAATTGTTATATTCTCATGTAAATTAAAACAATTTAGCTCTGGTAAGTAAATAATTGAACCAAACTGCCTAGGTTCTAATATATGAGCACTCATCTGTTTCTACAGCACTTCCTTTTGGCAGGTAAAAGGTTAACATAAAATGGGTAGCATAGATCATCTTGAACACTTAACAACTTCTGCTACTTACACTACAAGTTAATATGAGATGTAGATTTCAGTTTAATCTGCCTTCTCCAACAGTTTATAATCCAAGTGTTTCTTTAGTCATAACAATCCTGTAGCAAAGTAATTAGAGCCTAAACTATAATGATGTGCTCTATTTGATGGAATAAATAGCTGAAGTGGCTAGTTAAACCATATGGGTAATTTACATCAAGTACTGAGTAAAAACATCACAAAAAAATAAACAGGAAGGTTGTGCATATGCAGCAGTACCAAGACTTAAGCATCAATTTTCCAAATTCTGTGTTTCTCCAGGCAACACCAAAAGAACACCAGCACTCCCCTAGGATGGGATGCTCTCTTGCCCCATCCTGACATTACCATTTCACATACCTTTATTTGTAATCCATCACACTCCTCTTCTCCAACTTTCAGAACTGGAAAGAACCTGAAGCATGTCCCATTTATGCTATGGATTCATAGGATGACCTATGTCAAGTCTTGGCTGTTGCCGTGCCTTGAAAACAGCTATAATCCTTCTCTATGTGTGCAGGATCTTTTGAGCCCACGATTTTCAGAATTCTGACAAGCTTGTCTTTAAAAAGGATTTAAGGCCTTAGCTGACTGGTATCATATGGGAGCTGACTATAAGGAATAAAGCCCAACACAAGAAAGATTTTGTCATGAAAATTTCCATGAACGCACAAAATTAAGCAAATAAAAACGTGAAACTATTTTTAAAGCAACATGCTGCAATTTCTATCATAGAATAAAGGGTCTGTGGTGGGCCAAAATTTATCACTACAATAATGGCTAAGCGACTATCTTTATTTTAGACGGATTATCTCAGAGCCTAATGCATGAACACGGCTTGGAAAATTAATATCCATTAACGGAACTTCTACGTGCAGACCTTTAGAACTTAGAAATTGCCTTTTAACCATGTTATTAGTGATTGATAATGTCTGTAAAACGCTCCATCGGGTGACCTGTTTGCTCAGAGGCCTGTTATCTTACTAGAAGTCTACATGGCTTCAAAAACTACTGTATAGGATCAAGCAAATGAAAAAATAAACCCCAAACTTGGTATCTGTCAAGCACAAAGGCAACACTCCTACCCAAGGGAATCCTTGAGCCCCAGCTGCCTGTGGAGAGAGTGTTCTGAAGAAGCACCACTGCAAGCTTTCCTTGTCATGGTCATCTCCAGGCACTTCCTCCTGGCTGCTGCCAGTAGAAGTTTCGGGGCATCACGGTACAGCACTTTTAATGTTCTTGTAGGTGCTCTTTACAATAATTCAGAATGCATACAGGCAGAGACTATGAAAAAACTAAAGTATATAATCTGAGGTGATTGAGCACTTTGACAGACTCATACCAGTCACCACTAACTGCTCTAAGACCATTTAAAGACATTAGAGAACTGTTTCCTACTCCACCACCAACAGTAACCAAATCATTAACACAAAACAAGACTGTTCTCTTACTCTGTTATTATTTACCTTGACTGACAGGGAGCAAATAGTACATCATCCTTCCAGCCAGGTTATTTCAAGCCTTTATAGGCAATCGTCCCACAATCTACATGTTAACTTGTCTGGATTTGTGAACAAGCAGTACGCCATAGACACAAAATTATGTTTATTATTTATCTCAGCATGTTAATCAGTAGGTATTACAGAAATAATACGGTACAATACACATGCTGTCACTCCTGATCACCTGAGACTCGATTCTGATTCCACTGAAAAGAGGGAAAACTTCAGTTTCTCTACAAGAAAGCCTTTATTTTCACAGTTTCTTCATATTTATTTTAAATCAACATCACTCCAAACGTAGCATCTGATACACTGAAGGACAAATGTGATGCCCACAGGAAACACCACCATGACTGACCTACTTAAAACTACAAAAATACGTGTTTGCTTTCTTCCCAAGACAAATTGTGCAGTGATTCTCATTAAGTCCCCAGAAGCACACGAAGAAACTGGACCTGCAGCCCTCCCCTTCACTGCAGCCCACCGCACACCGAGTTACTTTAAACACTACCAAATCCTCCACGGAAACCGCACAGCCGATGGGTGACAAGCACCAAAGGTACGGCAGCTTCAAACCAAACCAAGCCAAGCCAGTGACAGAGGAGAAAGTGATGGTCCCAGCCGGGGACCCAGGGCTGCTGACAGGAGCCGGGGGGCCCTCAGTCAGCTCCTGCCGCACCTCACACTTCCCTTACAGGAACTTCAAGGAAAACCCCTGGTAAGAGCCAGCGAGCGCCCGGGCAAGGGAAGGGCGACCAGCCGGTGCGATGGCGGCCGGGGTAGCACCTGTCCCGCTCCCCCCAGCTGCCCGCCAGCGCCGTAAGGTTAAAGCGGAAGAAGAAAACGATAAAAAAGGAGAAGTCGGCCGTTTCTATTTGAAGCCCCGGGCACGGCCATGTGAAACCGGAAGCCTACGGTACCGACTTCGGGCCTCCCGCTGCCGGCCGGGGCGCGGCGGGCTGTGCCACACGCACACACACCCCCCCTCACGCCCGCCCAGTTATGTAACGAGCGGCACGGGCGCCCCTCAGCCCCCCGCGGCGGTGGCGAGGAGACCCGTTCCTGCCTTCCCCTCCGCTCCTCGCCGTCCCACCGATGGCCTGCCCGCAGGTACCTGTCCCGCAGGCGGAATCGCGGGGAAGAGGGAGCCCAAGGGCTACCTCCCGCCACCCTCCCGCCCGTGCCACCTGCTCCAGGTGTCCCGCAGCACCGCCCGCCCTCCGTCGAGACCCCCGCAGCTGCCCGCCAAGGAGGGGAGACGCGGGGCACCCACAGCGAAGAGGAAGAAGAGAAGTCGAAGCGCTTCCCCCCCCGCCCCGGGTGAACCGCTCGCTCTACCGCCTCCTTCCCCGGAGCACAAAAACAAACGCGGCGGAGCCCGTCGTGCGGAGCGGAAACGTCAGCGCAGGCGGTTGGGGCACCCCGCCAGCCCACCGGCCGACCCCTCTCCGCTCCCCGCCCCGAAACCGCATGTAACGATAATAATAAATAAACAAGTAAATCACAACGCACCCGTCGTGTCCTCCTGGGCTGCGGCGCTCCGGGGCCGCAAGCAGCGGAGACAACCGAGGTGAGGGAGGGCAGCACCCCCCTCGTCCCGGCCACCCACCAGGAGGGGCAGGGATGGAGCCGGGAGGGCGGGAGAAACCACACCGCGCTCAGGAGCCACACAACCGCGTTTCCTCCGCCCGTCGGCGAGCGAGGCACTTCCCCCGCTCGGTGCCGGCGCTCTGCGGTTTGCTCCCTTGCTTCTGCCTGCCTCCGACCCTCCCCTTCAAAGTACGGCGGCTACCGTCGCGGAGCTGGCCTCCGGTACCTGCGCGGGAGGTGCTCCCCGGCGGCTCCGGCACCGCCCGCCCGCAACCAGGAAGAAGCGGCGAACAGGACAGACCCCCCACCCCCCAAGGCGAGGGGGGAACGGGAGTCCGTTATCATGCTCGGGGCGGGCAGTGCTGTCCCGCCAGGTGAAGATGC
Source organism: Psittacula echo (assembly GCF_963264785.1). Classification (NCBI taxonomy): domain Eukaryota; kingdom Metazoa; phylum Chordata; class Aves; order Psittaciformes; family Psittacidae; genus Psittacula; species Psittacula echo. Next base: position 98,357,819 of record NC_137737.1, on the reverse strand, counting down.
GGGAAGGATTGCCTCACTAGGGACTGAGTTCGCTACAGCGAGGCGAGTGCTGACAACGTGCCTGCCGTGCCCGCCAAGCTGCTCGTCGCCCTCCCGTCCTGCCCGCTGCGGACCGGTAACTTGTCCCCATGGTTCGGCCTAGTTTTAATAAACCTGACTTCAGAAAGGGAGGGGAGGGGAGGTACCAAAGCTACCTAGAAGTTTAGGTTCAAAGTCATGCGCCCGCAACAGAGAGCTGGGAATTCTGTGCTCTGTCCGGTCCGATTCACCGGGAACAACTCATCGGTTCAACGAGAACGGCACCCCAATTAGATGGGGCTTCCTGCAGCTCCGTGACTCGGTGAGGCTGGAGGGCTAAAGTCAGGCAAGCCTCGGCCACCTCCGTGGGATGAAGCTTCGCAGCATGAGCCCTAAGGGTGGGCAGTTTGGGGTTCAGAAGGAAGGGAAAATGCCTTTTGAGTTTAATCGGACTTTCCATAGAATCCTGGAAGGGTTAGAGTTGGAAAGGACCCTAACGTTCAGCTAGCTCCAGCCCCCTGCCATGGGCAGGGACACGTTTTGCCAGACCAGGTTGCTCAAAGCACAGTCAAACCTGGCCTTGAACACTTGCAGGGATGGGAGATCCACAACTTCTCTGGGCAACCTGTGCAGTTTCTCATAGCCTCCCCCATTTGCAGGGCAGTTCACTTTTATGAATGCTTCGGGAGAATAATATTTGTTTCCATTTTGTGTGAAAACAAAAATGTAGGAAGTGAATTTATTTACAGTTGCTTTTTTTAAGAAGTCACTTTATTTGGGAGGTTCATTGGCAATTAGTGTATTTATTTGTTGCACTTTCTCAAGTGCATCATGATTAAAATTCAGCAGATGGAGAGTTATTAAGTCAGTTACCTACTAATTCCTCAATATGTAAATCTTTTTTGGGTTACTGTTCATCTTTGAAGATGGAGGAGGTTTTAGAAAAAATATTTTGGGTCAGATTATAAACTCTGGGTTCTTATGGATAAAGAGTTATTTGGATAAATATTTCCATTGTATGAAAGGAACATCCTTCCAGTAGTTCCTTACAGTGCGAAGTGAGAAGTTTGCAATGTTGGTCTCTATTACAAGTCTGAAGACTACCATACAGTATGCTAAAACCTGTAGATAAACCACTGGAGTGAAAGTTACAAAAGGTCACAGAAGAAAGGAAGAATTCCAGAGGAAAAGAATAGATGAAATACCACCATTATGAACAATCCAAAATCTAGGAATTTTATATTAAGAATACAGAAAATACTGCTTTCCTCACCCTCCTTCACTGGCAAAAAGATACTGCTTTCTTTCCTTGAAAATTTGAGGAGCACTTTAAATGAGTGTGATAGTTAACCTTTATGGATAGCTTTACTTTTAAATGGTAACTTTGTTAAAAAGCTTAGTAAAAAGCCAATATTTATCAACTTTAAAAGACAACACTCAGTTTCAGTCTGCAGGTGGTCATCTCTGTCTTTTTTGCATAAAATCTCGGGGAAAATTAGATCCAAATTCTCTCACTGATTGCACTCTCAGAAAGCAGATGCATAAATCACGATGGAGTCTAGAACCCCAATCTTGCATACTTTCATATTACATGTAGCTTTGAGCTAGAAAAATGATCCTGCACATATTGGGTCCTGTATTTACACGTGAACATACCTTTGCACACATATGTGCATACAGAAATTATGCATTTTAATACATATACACATAAATACCTGTGTGTATTTGTGTCTACATGCAATTAGGCACTATTACTCTGTTGAGGCTTAAAGGTGCATAAAGGTGTGAGGAAAAGACATAACTGCAGGATGTGGGTTGTCATGCAGTACGTGGAAAAAAGATTGAAAAAATACTGCATTTTTACAGCGATGTTAAATGGCATAGCTGCATCAGTTTGTAGCTTCCCTTATTGCTCCAGGATTTTTATATGTAGACAGATGTCAGTATGCTTATTTACATATACTCATAAAAATTAAACTTCTGTAAAAATGCTAGAATCACTGGACAGCATTGGTAGCTAGAAATGTTGACATTCTGGTTTGTCCCTTGTAATTCTGCTACTAATGAATGCCAGCTCCTGGAAACCCTGCACAAAGAAGACAAGTGTGTATGTTCAGCAGCAATGTGTCTAAATCTTGCAAGCCAATGTCGTTTCTTCTTCTGCTTGCTTCCTGTTGCATGGAGAAAGGAAAAAAGTCATCTTATTTTTAAAATACTCCACACACACACAATTTGACCCCAGCTCTTTGGACCACTGTAAAGAGCTCTACCTGAATAAACGACACTATGAAAACAAGTGACACAGGGAAATTAATCTTGGTATTTTTTTACAATTAACTGTACAGCAAAAGATTGTTTGAGTGCAAGTCAGAGAAAGGGATAACACAAAACAGAATTTGTATACTATTTCATATGTACTTTTTTATTAGAATTGGCCATTTGTTATTCTTAATGAGAAACAATTGACCTGCTTGGCCAATAGGTTAGACTTATTAGGGAACCTATAGTTTGAGTATGAAAGATGCATAATGGATAACCAGACGAATGTCATATAAACTCAAAGAAGGATTTCATTAAAATTCACAGGATGCTATTGAATTAAGAGGAAAGAGCAGCTAGCCACTTTCAAGAACTGAAAATGGTAAATGGCAAAATGTGGTAATAAGGAACCATCAGTGACAGTGGTGTGACACAACCAGACAGTGGTGATTGCTGATGCAAAATTAATGATACCAAGCCCTACATGCAGAGGAAACAGTCTAGACCCAATTAAGAACTCATTTGATTTTTTTCATGAATGGACCTTCAGTGAACTCCAGATGATAACACTTTCATTTAAGTCTTAGAATCAAGTCTTAATTATAAAGGTTTATGAGGTTGCTATATTTCATAAAACCTTTTATGATGTGTATTTCATAAACCCTTTGAATATATATGAGTAGTTGAAAATAACAAGACAATGCTTACCGTACTTTCATAAGCAGAATCAGAACAAGTTCTCGATACCTTTTTTCTCGTGAGAAGACTCTGATACAAGAGCATCATCTCAGCACGTGCTTGTTTGATTAATCTCAGACTGTGTATGCAGGCAAACAGAGCACCATTATCAACAGATGCTGAGATCTAGAAACAAACTGGGAGCTATGTGTTAATAACTGATTAACCCCAAAGTTAGGGTTGATTGCTGAAAATTTTCTATATGGTCATGGTGGCTAAACTTTAGAAGATCTTAGAAAAATGGTTCAAAATACGTCCTTCAGCAAATACCCGTGAAATTATGAAAAAGCCACTGTTTCTGAAGCCTTTGAATCTTCAAAAAAATTGCATTTTTGTTTTCTAAATGAACCGTGAGAATTGAGGAGGTGTTCTGCAGACAAGGGGACAGACCTTCTTCAGAAATCTTAACATAACTCATAGTTTCTTACCAGCCATGGGTATTAAGGCAGATGACCTCACTGTAAATATGCATTGGAAAGAAAATCTTTCTCATGGTCTATGAGTATTCCTTACTGGATGAAGACAGCAGTTGGGTGAATGACAGTGTAACAGACATTGACAGCCCTTGTTATATCCTTGTCTGAATGAGAAAGAAAAGTAGCCGTTTACAGAAATACCACTATTTAAAGATTTGAGTGATATTACTTTTTAGAGTAGAAAAAACCTAACAATGATCAAATAGGAATTTTTGTTCTGAATTGTTTCCCTAAATATCTTATCTTCAAATTCTAAATGTTTTTTCACGAAATTAATGCTATTTTGAAGATACTATTTTATCATAAATAAATAATTTAATATTAAAATAATTATTATGAAAAAATTCTTCCCTGTGAGGGTGGTGAGGCACTGGCACAGGTTGCCCAGAGAAGCTGTTGCTGCTCCATCCCTGGCAGTGTTCAAGGCGAGGTTGGATGGGGCTTTGAGCAACCTGGTCTAGTGGAAGGTGTCCCTGCCCAGGGGGGTTGGAAATAGATGATCCCTTCCAACCCAAACCATTCTATGATTCTATGATTTTTGTGACACCACCAATATCCTGTTTGCTGAAAAAGATCAAAAAATGGTTATAGTAGGACAGGACTGTGAAGATGAACATAGCAAACTTTCAAACTTTTTTTCCCCATTATGTAGTTTTTCGTCTCTGTCTAATTGTTGCCTCTCACTACCCTGTTTTCTGTATAACTGATCATCTCACAGGATATTTCAAATAGATCTCATGTACTGCTGCAGTATTGGTCAAAAAAGTCCTATAATAAAAGGAGTTTTTACTCTTGTGTTTCTTCTTAACATGAACATTCCAGCTGATGGAAAAGTTAGTAAAAAATATTTGATGTGTTTAAATGCTATTAAGCACATTACCATGTTTCCGGTTTTCACTAGCACTTAACCAGTAGAGAAACATGGCCGATCTGTGTGGTTAATTTTCAAGTGAATGAATGGAAAAAAAGCCTGTATATAAATACCTCTTCACTTACTTATACAATTCAAAGTGCCTGTATTCTCACTAATTACTTACAGATGCATGAAAACACACATATATATGCATATGATACATGTATATCCCTTGTTTCTTAAGCCATTCTAAGAATGTGGTAAAAGCTTCTGTGGGCAGATGGGAAACTAACATGAAGAGAGACAGAAATGGATATATACAAGGATGCTGGGGATGGACTATTCATCAGGGACTGTAGCGACAGGACAAGGGGTAATGGGTTCAAACTTTAACAGGGAAAGTTTAGATTGGATATAATGAAGAAATTCTTTACTGCGAGGGTGGTGAGGCACTGGAATGGGTTGCCCAGGGAGGTTGTGAATGCTCCATCCTTGACGGTGTTCAAGGCCAGGTTGGATGAGGCCTTGGGTGACATGGTTTAGTGTGGGGTGTCCGTGCCCATGGCAGGGGGGTTGGAACTTGATGATCTTAAGGTCCTTTCCAACCCTAACTATTCTATGATTCTATGATTCTATGATATCCAGTGCTAACTGCTTTGAACATCTGTTCTACTCATTTTCACCTTTCCACTTACTACAGCTTGGCTCTTACGTTGCGTGTTGTTCAGAACTGGGACTTCTCTTTAGGGTGACTGACAGCATTTCCTCTATTTCAGTATAAACATTTTTAAAATAGCAGTCCTCGCTCAGCTCAGTGTCAGAGGAAGTTCTGCTTGTCTGTGTCTCCATTCACAATACTCATTTTCTCAATCCAACACCTGCAGTGCATGGAAGCGCTGGTTTATTTCTAATGCCAGTTTGTGGGAGCCGTTTGGAGAAATTATCTTTATTCCAGCGATGCAACAGCCCTAACTGCCTATCAGACTGAACTTGGAAACAAATGTTACTTGTGGGGCTGTCCAGGTGGAAGTCCTTTTACTTTTCCTCATGAAAAAAAGGAAGAATGCTTTTTCTCAGTTAAAAAAAAAAAAAAAAAAGAAAATTTACAAGTCCCCAAGTGAAAGTTTCCAAAAAGGGTAACAGATTTAGAACATAAAGATGGAATTAGTGTACTTACCAAACAGAATGATTGCCTGGCACCCACAGTGAAATAACTCATTTATTATTCTTTACATAATCATAAGATGCTGTCATGGTTTAAGCCCAGGCCGTAAATCAGAACCACGCAGTCCACTTCCCCCCCCACCTTTCTTCCCTCCGCTTCTGGAGGGACGGGGAGGAGAATCAAAAGAATGCAGCTCCCACGGGTTGAGATAAGAACAGTTTAATAACTAAGGTATAACACAAATCACTACTGCTACCACTAATAGTAATAATGATAAAGGAAATAACAAGCAAGAGAATACAACCGCTCACCAACCGGTACCTCGCCCCCACCCCACAGTGATCCAGCCCTTCCGGGCCCTCTCCATTCTACATCCTGGGCATGACGTGCTGTGGTATGGAATACCTCTTTGGCTAGTTTGGGTCAGGTGTCCTGTCCCTGCTTCCTCCCGGCTTCTCCTCCTCCCTGGCAGAGCATGAGACTCACAAAGTCCTTGGTCAGTCTAAACATCGGTGTTATCAGCCCTGTTCCCAGGCTGAAAGTCAAAAACACAGTGCTGCAACAGCTACTAAGAAGGAGAAAAACTGACTGCTACTGCTGAACCCAGGACAGATGCTGACATTTGAACTTACAAATTCATTTAATAGATATATTTAAATATGTGATATAAAATAATGGCAATAGAATTTTGTTTCTTACGGTGTAAATCTTGAGATGAAAATCTGCAAAGGCGAAGATTTGCATTGCATGCAATTTGTGATCACCTAGCTCTTGAATTCATTTGAAACTAAATCACAAAATGCAGATCAAATATGATATGTCTTTACAGGAGAATCTAATGTGTGCTCAGATCAGTTTTATGCTAAGTAAAGCATATTCTTTAAATCTGAAACATGATAGCCATCATTATGTTTTCCCCTGTTGTTAGAGAAGAAGCTATAGTCACTGTGTGGGCAGACATCTACAAAGCTCTGCTTTATTGCTATTCAACGCGTTTCCAACGAGAGGAAGTCAACCAGTCTCACACATAAAACATACTCCAGAATGCCTGAATACAGCTGTGACAATATCATCACAGAAAAAACAGAAAACATTTCTAATAACTGAACTGGGGCCTTCCCCTTCCACTGTTTCCTTTCCTATTACACAATCACATTTTGCAGCTGGGTTTCAGCTTTGTAGGATGGGAAATCATGCCATTTTCTGTTTTCTCTAGACTATTTCGTAGTCTAGAGGGATTTGAAAACAACAAGCCGTTTTCTATATATGCAAAGTGCACGAATATAGGGCATGTACTTGCTTGCGCTGACTTCTCTTTTCGCCACTGGGAAATACTTTTTCATACATGGCAGTGTGCTAATCACTCTTATCTTTTCTTTCAGTCTGAGCAGATTAAATAGCTGTTGCAATGTAAATAAGAAGGAATTCTATCGACTATACTTACAATGCTTGTTAATAAAATGCACATAACTTTGGTCTGACTTTAGCTGGAACCATTGATGTGTAACATTCCCTCCCCCAAATTCTACATTTGCAAAAGGATTAAGTTAACAAATTGAAGGTGAACAACAAAAGGTTATTGTTTGCACCTGTAAAGTTTGGTCTCAGAAAGGAGGCTACAGTGCCCTTGCAGGGTATAGCATCACTACAATGTAACAGGCCCACAAAGCTCAGATATCAGTATCATTTTTAAAGATGAGCATGACAGGATCTCAGTTTGTGCCAGAGAATGTCTATTCTTGGTGATTACATCTGAGTAACAGGTATGTGTTGACTTATGCTGTGTACTAAGCAAATAGTCAAGTAGAAAGAGAGAGGCTCTCAGGAGCAGTTCGTCGTTACAGTGTGTGGTGTACTGCATTGCCTACTACTAGACTTTACCCCAAATTCAGAGGTGGTGGATAGGATGGCAAGTCAAACCTCAATCAGAAAGTGCTTCAGCTTTATATGCCTAACAAATTTAACCATAATAGAAGACTGATATTTGGACTGACTATGAAAAAGGCTGTGAAAATAAAAATGATGGAGAAGTCTAAATCTGTTAAAACAGATACAATAGTAATCACTGTAAATACAGTTCTGATATTGTCCTCATGAACAATGATAGATTGAATAGCATTGTCTTCAGTTCCCTTGTTATTATTTCTGTGATGTTTTTCCACACACTAATCTTCAGGAGACCTTCTTTACAGTTACAGTGCATCAAGACTCAACTTTGGAAAGCTACAGCCTCCAAAGTTCGTATGATATGGGACTATCCTGGAAGTTTTAGAGGGCCTTGAGCAGGTTAATTGCTATCTTGGTTCCACAGCCAATACTGAAAACTTCATATCAATTCTGGAGTTGATTATGCTAAGCTTTCTGGTTTCCAGCCAAAACAAATGTAGGGTATGATAGGACAATGCCATTTAGATATTCACTCTAACCTGGAAGATCTAAATTCTAACTAATAACAACCCTGTGGATTTTTAGACATACACTGCAAAACCTAAGTTTGCCTGTTTATTTTTACGTGGGGAAAGCAACTTTCTGTACAATGATAGTATAAGAAATAGCTCAAACAGTGTTTTGGAGGTGGTAGAGAAGAGCATAACCCAGATAAAATGTTTTCCCAAATAACTGAAATTTGGCAAAATTGTAAGTGACCACAGCTGCGTCTTCCAATGGGTGGTGTCAGTCACATAGCAATACTTCCAGGTGAATCTATGATATTTTTTGTTGCTAGTTATTAGGTATTTCAAATTGTATTTGATACAGATTTCTTGTAAAAAAGTATATGCAGTCTAGAAACAGGAGTACATATATCCATTTCCCAAAATATACTAATGCATGGATTTTAGGAGATTCTCTCGTTACTGCAATAATGCAAACTGTACACCTTCTTTGTGTTTATTTGCTTTAAATATTAAAACTGCCTCTTGAAGGAAAAAGAATAGGCAGCTCAGAGATAGCACATTCCACATTTCTGGTAAGTTATGTGGTAGCACGCCACATTCCTGTTAAGTTTTTCCATTCAAGATAAGCTCTAGTTACTACTATGAAACTTCATTCTCATTAACACAGTTACACTGAAAAAAAATAATAAACCAGAAATCAAAAAGGAAGGTGAAAGAAAGAAGAAGATCACTCAAAAAAAGAGAAGATAACATCACACACACAAAAGAAAAAAAAAATAAAGGAAAACATGACCTTTTAAGGGGAAAAAACCCCAACCAAACCCACCCAAAAAAACCCCAGCAAAACATTATTCAGAGAGAACTCAGGCGTGAGCAGGTAACAGAATATAAAGGACCTAGTATCTATCCCATGGAATGAAAATATGCTTAAGCATAATTTCTAATGAAAATAATTCACAGCTCAGACTTCACTGATTCTGTGGGAGAAATAATTAATTGCCAATTATTAATTGAATTTGTCTGTCAGATGAGTTGTATCTGATTTTTAGCTACTGTTGACAAATAAACTAATTTAAAAATTCACTTATGACTGGCTAGCTTTACTGCTTATATAAGAATACTTCAACATTACGAGACTAGTGAACAGTTATGACTTGGTCAATCAAAGAGTGACTGTATTTGTTGGCACAAGTTTGTTTCAAGGAAGAAACCCTGAAGTTTTCTATACTGCAAACTGAGTAAGAGGAAGAGCTATGCTTGTGAAGGTTCACTTTTTTAATCAACCAGTTATATGAGGTGCTTTTTCTACATACAAGCTACTATTCATACATGTCCACTGCTTCATGCAATGGTCACTGGGACAAGTATATAAATAGGGATTTTTGAGAGTATGACTTTAAAATGAGCTCTTTGGTCTATATTAAAACACCTGAATAAATGACCCGATTTGCAGTAGCAGTGCACTTCAGCAACAGCCAGTGTGATATTGGTGGGGATTATTGAATGCTTAGAGGCTAAAGGAGGATTTGGGACTCAGATGCATTTCAACAGGGACACACCCCACAGTTGTCTGTTTGATTCCTTCCTTTAATATGAGCTAGATAACAAGGATGCCCATAAAATGGGTTGTAGATGCTAATTGAGAAAGGACAGCAGTAACTGATGAAAAGATGAAAATTTAAATCTTGGAGAAATTGAACTGTAAACCTTTCCTGGGTAATGCCTTTAGTAAAGGGAAAACAGAGGTATTAATGCCAATGGGGAATAGGCAGCAGTACTGTAAGAAATGACTGGGATTTACAAGTATACCATTAACTTCATTATACAAGCTTAGGGGGTGAATCTGTAAATTTTCCAGTGTATAAACAACTGTTATAAGCAGAAAAATAAGGGCAGAAAGAAGGTAGTTTTATTTGTAGCAAATGAGTTTAGAGATGGGGAGCACTAAGTAAAAGCACAAGGTTAACTATCAGAATGACCTCCTATGGCCTTTGACGTTCTGTCTGCAGCAGCATGGAGGTACAATCAGGGATCTCTCTCTGGGTTGCTTCTTCTTGCCCCTGTGGTTCTCAAACTCTGACATCTGCTCTGGTGATGGCATACATTTCATTAAAGTCACACATGTCATCTTTTTGGTAGTCCAAAATATCCTTTTGAGGACTGATCAGAAGGCATGATGGTGCTCACTGACTTAAGGAATGCAACCATGATGCCAAACCACAAATGGTGTTATTTACAGCTATGGCAGATTTATGGAGGCAACAACAAGTGGCCCGAATAGCTGGCAGAGTTTTCATAAAATCAAGTACAGGGAAGAATTCTTTTTCTTAAATTTCTTATGCAAGTCTAGGGTAGGGGTTTTAGCAATGCTAGCTAGAAGAGCTATTTGTCAGGCCAAGTATCTTCTTTCTGCCATTTTTTCATCCGTAGAACTGATTTTTGAAGGTTTTCTTTTTTTCCTTAAAACTGATAATCAAAATGAGATGAAGGCTAATTATTGGAAGAAAAATGTTGTGCACAGGCATGTTATCTCTGTCTCGGTACTGCTTGTAGCTAAACAAGAATGTTTGTGTATGTAAATGACTGCCATTAAGCAGGGGGGTGACAGCAATGTTGAAGAGGCAAAACTATCCACTTAAATATTGCATAAGTGACTGACTATGTACTGTCTTCAATTAGTGGTACAAAATATCCACTGCTCAGTGTTTTAGAAGAATGCCCTTTTTCTAAAATTAAGAAAATGCTAAGTATACTCCATTGTTGTACAGCTTACACAGCTGTGGAAAGACTGAAATCTGGTGCATTACCAAGAGAGATGATGTAAACTGGAAACTTGACATTTCAAAAGGAAAAAAATACTTAAAATGGAAAACAGAAAAAACCCCAAAAAGCTAGTTACTTGTCTGCACAAAACTGGATTTCCAAGAATAAACAAAGCAAATGGAGACCAAACAGATCAAGATGTTTTGTGAATGTTTTTTAAACTTACTATAGGCACCCCCAGTGGGAAACAGCCAAATTCAGTGAATCAGTGAGCTTAGAATTAAAATGAGTATATTCATAAATTGTAGTATATTTTAATAATTTCGTTAAAATAGTGAAACCTTAAAGTTTCAGCCCAGAACATTCAGTTCTGTGTACATGTTCGGAAGTCTTTATAAATTAATAGGCCTATGAAGGCCAACATTTATAGGTTGTAATTACATAGTGATGGATGTAAATTATTGGAAAAATTAATCAGAGCTGAACAGCTGCCAGTAGCTGAAACTATCCCAGTAAAAATGTGAGGGTGAGAAGATTTTTGTGGACCAGGCTTATCTGTGGTTCTGCCTTAACCCAAGGAAGTCTTTGTTAGAAAATAGCCCTGTTGCAGTGATCCTTATTATGTTAACACTACATATATTGTCTTCAGATTACCTTTTGTAATGTTTCCTTCACATGTCATATCTTTCATCATATTTTGGGTTTGGTACAAGAGTGATTGAAGGCATGACTAGGCTTCTCTTCCACAATTTTCCATTAAGCTCCTTGAAAACCTGGAAGAAATCAGTGAGTCCTTAGAGGTTAACAAAATAAAAATAATTTTTCCACACATATTTAAAAAAATACTCAAATTAATGAATGCAGTAAGAAACTGCTACAATAATTTAAAAATAGCCATTTAAATGTGATAGGCAAAAAAAAAAAAAAATTATTCACTACACGTGGAAATGAGCATGATTTGCTGTTCTATTTTGAACTTTGTTCAAGGAGAAAAGTACTACTGTAAATTAGCATGTACTGGAGTCATCAGCCTGTCCAGAACAGCAGAAGATAGTTGCATTTTTTTATTAGTGATATAGCTGGTGCATAATTTTTACATCAAGTGTCAGCATCTCACAGCATGAGAAAATGATGTGTTCAGAAAGGACTTATTACAGAATGAGGAATAATAAAGTGTTCTACTGTAGAAAGACTATTAAGAGAGAATGTGATTTTGATGACAATCACCCATCAATCCAAGTTAAATCAGGTACATATTTAATACCACAAGTCCCTTAGACTGAACAACTCTTCACTTTACAGGATTTAGTTTTACAGGTAACATACATTTCACCCCCCATTAGCAAAATCTCATGCAGCTAACATTCTTGGAGAGCTGAACTTCAGTAAAATGAAGGTAGGCATATAGTATGAAGTGGAAAGCTATGAAGCCAGTTATTTTCTTAGTGAGTGAACTCAACTCAACCCACTACAACTGACACAAACCCTTAAAGGGGAAGGTAGAGATGACAGTGTGATATTATCTGCGCCTCCAGTTCTCCCTGTAAACATCTGCAGAGCTCTCTCTTTATCCTCCTTCCAGTTGCTTTAATACCTTCAATTGCGATAATGCATATGTTGAAAAAAAATAAAAACGCAAAAGAACCACCTACCCCCTCCACAAATAAAAACACCCACCCACAGCATGACTGTGGTTAAGCTCTTGCTGTACTGAAACAACTGCCAGGCAAGCTGACCGATAGTATTTGCCTCTTTATACTCCTTCCCATCTGCCTGTGTCCATCTGCTGTCTTGTCTACGATTTAAAGTCTTTGTAATAGTCGCCATCTTTTACTTTCATGTTGGAAAAAGCATTTAGCACAAAAAGGCCTTGGGTTCACCAGACATTAATAAACATTATTACAGCCAGTACACTTTTATTATAGATTATAGCCTGTTTTGGTTTGGTTTTTTTTTGCTTCTGACTACATCAGTTTCTCATGCTGTGGGATTGTAGTTCATGAAGATCTGTGAAGAATTGTATGCTACCTACATTTTTAATGAAAGTACCTACCTCCTGTTGGCTTGGCACAAACTAAGGGATCCAATACAATCTTATTTGCAGCTAGATCAGGAAAAAAAGTGCCTGTTTTAACAATGAGGACACATTTAGTTCATGGCTATTTGTTAGCTCAAGGTTTTCCCATCAAATGGGATGGAAATTGCTTAAATTGCCATTAGCAAATCTTATGCATGTCTTTAAAATGTAATTATATATTGCCAGTAAACATAAGAAGTAATGTATTTCTAGAATAAGTTTCAACACTTGCTTTATTGAAACTAAACCGCAAAAATTAAAGGATCTCTTTTAGAATTAGGCCTCTCTTGCTGATCCTGAAGGCTGAACAAGCCAGGCAGGATCTGTCCAGCCTCACTGGAAAGCTTGTGTTTGGCTCTGCCCATGCTGAGTGCTGGGAGTTTCACTGAAAAGCATGTCACTTTTCCACTGAGAAAGCATCTTTGAGTGGGGGGAAAAAAAGTGCTTTTGATGGATGTTCCACTTGCAAAGAACAGCTTGCCGAATGTCATCTTGCGCTTAGATTCACCGAAGCTGCCTGTTCAAAGCAGTATGCAACTGTGATCCTTAACTCTCAAATCTGGGCCGATGCTGTCAGTCCCTTTCCCTTAAGTTAATGAGCAGATCTATGGCAATTTTAATGTTAGCTTAATCAGACTGTAAGCTCTTCAGGGAGAGGAATTGAGTTTTCTGTGATGTGTGGCATCCAGCCTCCTGTCAGAGATTGAATTCAGGATGATAACAGTTACAGAAAAATATGGAAACCACTTTATTAAGTAGAAAAAATGTTTTAATGATAACTTCTGTCATAAGTTCCCTGTTGAAAGTGAAATATTAAGTTAAAATGAAACATGTCAAGCATCAACTAGTATTTGTGTATACTTTGCATGTCTCACTAAGCACTCTATTAATGAAGACTTTTGTTTCTTCAGTAATAGAATAATGCAAATTTCACATTCTCCATTATTTCCCATGTAAAGTACTAAATTTGGAAGAAAATTATTCTTGTCAATTTCTCTTTCTTCGTATCTGTGTCTTGAATATTAGATCAAAACGTAAATAAATAAATAATTCTGATTTATCCAGTAATACTGAGAGTTAGTGACACAGTGCGTCGTTACTACATGCCTGTACTTGGAAAAAGAATCCCACTTTAGGATTAGATCCTGTAACTTCTTAATGTTGTGTGGAGTACTTTTTTCTTTTTACAAGCACTCGTAGTAAAAACCACTGACATTAGTTGCAAGGTTATTTGCTATATGAAGTGTCAGGATAGGTGAATTTGCCTTTTGTACAATGATGTGTTATGTCAAGAGCTTTTCATACATGAATATACTGCTCAAAAGAGGTGCTGGACTAATGCATCTGTAAAAGTGATGTTGTCTGTCTGCATAATTAGATAAGTATCTAATATAGATGCACTGCCACCTGCCTTTTTCCGCAGGAACTCTCACAGTCATTTCAAGGCTATATGTGAGTTAGGTCTTCAGCTTGTATGGCCCAATTCAGTGTCTAGCTTCTTCTGAGACTGATAATAAGCTTTGCAGCTGTCATAACAGGGTGCAGATTGAACTACTCCAAAAAGAAGTAAAAATAGCGGATGTTACATTTCTCCAGGACAAGAGCTAGAAGGTTTTATTTTCATAAAGTCTGGATTTTATTTATTTTTATTTGAGAAAACTTGTAATTTTCCTTTTGCTCTTGAAATATTAGTCTCATTGAGAAAAAACTCCAGGTATTTTCCTTCTTTTTTTTTCCTACCATTAAATTAAGAGAAAAAGGCTGTCATTGGGAAATAAATGCAGATGATTTGGGAAAGGATAATGTGATAATCATGATGCTTCACACAAAGTTCATGCACAACCATTAGCACCTGACATGCCCATTAGCTATATTGATGCCAAAAATCAATTTTCTGTATTATGAAATTGTTTTCTCTCTTCCAGATCCAGGAAATTACTAAATTTGATCTCTGTACGAAATAAGATTTAAAGATAGATAGCAGTAGAATGGTGTAAATATTGCCAGTGCTTTCTGAGTGCATTCAATCAAGTTAAATGCCAACACATGAATTTTTCCATATTTCTCTCTGTGTTTATATTGAGTTCCCATGAAAAGAAAGATGTTGTTGATCGAGGCTTCCTGTCATAAGTGTTTGGGACAAGTATCTCAAGGAGTCAAGAAGGCTGAAGTGCAAGTAATTTGTGCAGTTACCCACTTTTGAGGCAGCATATATACTACATGAGAGATCTTTCAGGATAGTGAATTAGTGAAGGGGGCTCTTTAAGCTTTGTCCAAGCCCTGGCACAGAGGCAGTTAACAAACGAAGCCATTGATCAAACCTCTTTCTTCGTTACTGGGAAGGCTCATGCATATACAGTGGATTGTCCAGCAGTGACAGGAGAAAATTAAAATTTGCATTCAGCCACTCACACTGTCAGGAGCTTAGTTCTTCCAGGAGTTATGCTTCAGGTGGAGAACTTCAGTTCCCAAAAAATCAAAGATTGCCCGGAAGACAGCATCTTCTGGAGCTCAGGCTGAGGGATTTTAACTTAGAATCGTAGAATCATAGAATAGTTAGGGTTGGAAAGGACCTTAAGATCATATAGTTCCAACCCCCCTGCCATGGGCAGGGACACCTCACACTAAACCATGCCACCCAAGGCCTCATCCAACCTGGCCTTGAACACCGCCAAGGATGGAGCATTCACAACCTCCCTGGGCAACCCATTCCAGTGCCTCACCACCCTCGCAGTAAAGAATTTCTTCCTTAGATCCAATCTAAACTTCCCCTGTTTAAGATTTAACCCATCACCCCTTGCCCTGTCACTACAGTCCCTGATGAAGAGTCCCTCCCCAGCATCCCTGTAGGCCCCCTTCAGATACTGGAAGGCTGCTAGGAGGTCTCCACACAGCCTTCTCTTCTCCAGGCTGAACAGCCCCAACTTTCTCAGCCTATCTCCATACGGGAGGTGCTCCAGTCCCCTGATCATCCTCGTGGCCCTCCTCTGGACTTGTTCCAACAGTTCCATGTCCTTTTATGTTGAGGACACCAGAACTGCACACAATACTCCAAGTGAGGTCTCACGAGAGCAGAGTAGAGGGGCAGCATCACCTCCTTCGACCTGCTGGTCACGCTCCTTTTGATGCAGCCCAGGATACGGTTGATTTTTGGGCTGCGAGCTGACACTGCTGGCTCATGTTCATTTTCTCATCAACCAACACCCCCAAGTCCTTCTCCACAGGGCTGCTCTGAATCTCTTCTCTGCCCAACCTGTAGCCGTGCCTGGGATTGCCCCAACCCAGGTGGAGGGCCTTGCACTTGGCATGGTTAAACTTCATAAGGTTGGCATCAGCCCTCCTCACAAGCTCCTCCAGTGTCAAGGTCCCTCTGGATGGCATCCCTTCCTTCCGGCGTATCAACCGAACCACACAGCTTGGTGTCATCGGCAAACTTGCTGAGGGCGCGCTCAATCCCACTGTCCATGTCACCGACAAAGATGTTGAACAAGACCGGTCCCAACACCGATCCCTGAGGGACACCACTCGTTACCGGTCTCCAGCCGGACATTGAGCCATTGACCACAACTCTTTGCGTGCGGCCATCCAGCCAGTTCTTTATCCACCAAGTGGTCCACCCATCAAATTGATGTCTCTCCAATTTAGAGACAAGGGTGTCATGTGGGACAGTGTTAAAGGCTTTGCACAAGTCCAGGTAGATGATGTCAACTGCTCTGCCCCTGTCCATCAGTTCCGTAGCCCCATCATAGAAGGCCACCAAATTGGTCAGGCAGGATTTCCCCTTAGTGAAGCCATGCTGGCTGTCCCCAAGCACCTCCTTGTTTTTCATGTGCCTTATCATGCCTTCCAGGAGAATCTGCTCCATGATTTTGCCAGGCACAGAGGTGAGACTGACTGGTCTGTAATTCCCCGGGTCATCCGTTTTCCCCTTTTTGAAAATGGGGGTTATATTTCCCTTTTTCCAGTCGTTTGGAACTTCACCTGACTGCCATGATTTTTCAAATATGATGGCCAGTGGCTTAGCAACTTCATTCGCCAGCTCCTTCAGGACCCGTGAATGGATTTCGTCAGGTCCCATGGACTTGTGTACGTTTAGGTTTTTAAGATGGTCTCGAACCAGATCCTCTCTTACAGTGGGCCTAGGGTCTTCATTCTCATAGTCCCTGCGTCTACCTTCCAAGGTTTGGGTGGTGCAGTCAGAGCCTTTGCCAGTGAAGACCGAGGCAAAGAAGTCATTAAGAACCTCAGCCTTCTCCAAATCCCAGGTAGACAGTTCTCGTGACATCTTCCGGAGGGGGCCTACATTGTCCGTAGTCTGTCTTTTATTCACTACGTGCCTATAGAATCCCTTCCTGTTATCCTTAACATCCCTAGCCAAGTTCAATTCTAACTAGGCCTTAGCTTTCCTCACCTGGTCCCTAGCTTCCCGGACAGCATCCCTGTATTCTTCCCAGTCCGCCTGTCCCTGCTTCCACCTTCTATAAGCCTCTTTTTTCCTTTGAAGTTTACTGAGCAGCTCCTTATCCATCCATGGAGGTCTCCTGGCCCTCCTGCTGCACTTCCTTCTAGTTGGGATGCAACACTCCTGAGCTTGGAGCAGGTGATCCTTGAATAACAACCAAGAGCCTTGGGCTCCCCTGCCCTCTAGGGCTGTATCCCATGGAACCTTACTAAGCAGGCTCCTGAAGAGGCCAAAGTCTGCTCTCTTGAAGTCCAGGGCAGTGAGCTTGCTGCACGCTCTTCTCACTGTCCTGAGGATCTCAAATTCGACCATCTCATGGTCGCTGCAACCAAGGCTGCTCTTGAGAGTCGTATTTGCAACCACCCCTTCCCTGTTGGTGAGCACGAGGTCAAGCATGGCACCTCTCCTTGTTGGCTCCTCTATTACTTGCAGAAGGAAGCTGTCTTCCACACAATCGAGGAACCTCCTGGATTGCTTGTGCTGGGCCGTACCTTCACTCCAACAGATGTCAGGGTGGTTGAAGTCCCCCATGAGAACAAGGGCCTGTGAGCGTGAGGCTGTTCCTATCTGTCTGTAGAACACTTCATCCACAGATTCCTCTTGATCAGGCGGTCTGTAACAGATCCCCACAGTAATGTCTCCCATCGCTGTTCTCCCTTTAACCCTGACCCACAAACTCTCTGTCGACTGCTCACCCGTCCCCAGACAGAGTTCCATACTCTGTAGCCTATCCCTAACATAAATAGCAACTCCCCCTCCCCACCTGCCAGGCCTGTCTTTTCTAAAGAGCCTGTAAGCTTCCATTCGAACACTCCAGTTGTAAGAGCCATCCCACCATGTTTCTGTGATATCTACTATATCATACTCCCACAGTCGTGCACACATCTCTAATTCCTCTAACTTCTGGAGGATGGAAAGAAGGTGCAAGATCTGAAAGGCCGATCTGCAAGATTTCTAGCCATCTTTACTTCTTATGCATCTTTACTGCTTACAGCAGCTCCACTGGTATTCAGTCACTTATTCTGAGCTGGTTATCAAAAGGAACATGGCCAGCAAGTCAACAGAGGTGATTCTCCCCCTCTACTCTCCTCTCGTGAGACCTCACCTGCAGTATTACATTCAGCTCTGGGGCCCTCAGCACAAGAGGGACATGGACCTGCTCAAGTGAGCCCAAAGGAGGGCCACAATGATGATCAGAGGTCTGGAGCACCTCTCCTATGGAGACAGGCTGAGAGAGTTGGGCTTGTTCAGCCTGGAGAAGAGAAGGCTCTGGGGTGACCTTAGAGCAGCTTTCCAGTACCTAAAGGGCCCTACAAGAAATCTGGAGAGAGACTTTTAAAAGGCAATGTAGGGATAAGACAAGGAGGAACGGACTTAAACTGAAAGAGGGTAGATTTAGATTAGACATTAGAAGTTCTTTACTCCGAGGGTGGTGAGGTACTGCCACAGGTTCCCCAGAGATGTTGTAGATGCCCCATCCCTGGAAGTGTTCAAGAGCAGGCTTGTCCTGGTTTAGCAGTAGCAGTCATTTTTTCTACTGGTGCAGTGCTGTGTTTTGACTTTCCGCCTGGGAACAGAGCTGATAACACCGATGTTTACCCTGACCAAGGACTTTGAGAGTCTCATGCTCCACCAGGGAGGAGGAGAAGCTGGGAGGAAGCAGGGACAGGACACCTGACCCAAACTAACCAAAGAGGTATTCCATACCACAGCACGTCATGCCCAGGATGTAGAACTGAGAGTTCCCGGAAGGGCTGGATCACTGCAGGGTGGGGGTGAGGTACCGGTTGGTGAGCGGTTGTATTCTCTTGCTTGTTATTTCCTTTATCATTATTACTATTAGTGGTAGCAGTAGTGATTTGTGTTATACCTTAGTTATTAAACTGTTCTTATCTCAACCCGTGGGAGTTGCATTCTTTTGATTCTCCTCCCCGTCCCTCCAGAAGCGGAGGGAAGAAAGGTGGGGGGGGAAGTGGACTGCGTGGTTCTGATTTACGGCCTGGGCTTAAACCACGACAGTTATTTTTGGCGCCCAACGTGGGGCAGGAAGGGTTGAGATAACAACAGATCTGACTGAGGCACAATGCTGATTTATGGGCTCTCAAAGTTGTTCTTTTTGATACCACAGTTTCTGTATGTCGTAGCTTGCTTGGAGCCGGTATTTGCTGTGTTAGTGTTTATCAAGTGTGGGCCTTGGGCTAAGGTTCTTGTTTCACTGTACTTTATGGTAATGGCTTGTAACGCGGGCGGGCTCCGGCAGCAGGGCGGGATGGACATGGCTGTGGACTTGTACCTGGCCGTCCCGCTGCTCTTCGCTGTCCTGGCCCTCGTCCTCGCGTCCGTCTTTGTGAGGCTGCGGGGAGCTGAGGGGGAGCGGCCCCGGGAGCCGGCGGCGGCCGAAGTGGCCCGGGAGAGCGGCCCCGGGGACCAAGCGGCAGCGGGAGCGGGGCCGGAGGCCGGGAAGGAGGCGGCTGCCAAGGGGGGGAAGGAGGCGGCTGCCGAGGAGGGAAAGGAGGCGGCTGCCGAGCAGCGGGAGGAGGCGGCGGCGGAGCCGAGCCCCACAGCCGAGCCCAGCCCCGCGGCGGCCGAGAGCATCCCCCAGCAGCCGTCCACTGAGCCCTGCGAGCCTGAGCCGCAGGAGGATGCAGGAGACCACGCAGCACTTTCCAGCAAGGCAGAGGAGGAAGATCTGGACTCAGAAAAAGAGAAGCTGGTGGTGAGAGAGCCGGCAAGCACAGCAGCATCATTTGAGAGTTCTGAAGGTTTTGAATGGCCTCTGGGTATCCTTGGGACCTGCCTGCTGATTGTGATGGGGATCACCATGTTGGCACACACACAGCGTGTGTTCTACCCACAGCCATTTTGTCTGATCCCCAGAGTTAAGCAGAGTCAGGTTTGGGTCTTGTCTGGGTTTAGACAATACAGGGGGACCGAGAGGTTTTCCCCAAGGCTGGACATTCGTGAGTGTCACGGTGTGTGGGACAGTATGGACGAGTATCTAATCCACTGGGCCCCTCCAGTGCTTTGGAAGCATCGGAGATGGAAGGCAGCCGTATGGAGTCCCCGACGATAAGTTGCAGAGACTGCTGCAGGGGAGGGTGAATTATTTTGAGCCTGATGGGCCCATGACACTTCAGGCCATCAGGGCAGAGATGCAACATAGAGATGGACTCATGATCGAGGGGTGGACTTTGCAATGGGCCTCTCCTGCTCTGAAAGACTGTTACAAGAGATGGAGCCCAACATCATGGACCGAATGGACTCAGCAGCTTTATAGGGATTGGTCCGTGCACTAAGATAAGAGTGCACTGAGATGAGAGTGAGGGTATATTGGAAATGTGGGATCTGAGCATGACGTGAATGGTATGGAATAAGGGGTGGATACTGTCCTGGTTTAGCAGTAGCAGTCATTTTTTCTACTGGTGCAGTGCTGTGTTTTGACTTTCCGCCTGGGAACAGAGCTGATAACACCGATGTTTACCCTGACCAAGGACTTTGAGAGTCTCATGCTCTACCAGGGAGGAGGAGAAGCTGGGAGGAAGCAGGGACAGGACACCTGACCCAAACTAGCCAAAGAGGTATTCCATACCACAGCACGTCATGCCCAGGATGTAGAACTGAGAGTTCCCGGAAGGGCTGGATCACTGCAGGGTGGGGGTGAGGTACCGGTTGGTGAGCGGTTGTATTCTCTTGCTTGTTATTTCCTTTATCATTATTACTATTAGTGGTAGCAGTAGTGATTTGTGTTATACCTTAGTTATTAAACTGTTCTTATCTCAACCCGTGGGAGTTGCATTCTTTTGATTCTCCTCCCCGTCCCTCCAGGAGCAGAGGGAAGAAAGGTGTGAGGGGGGAAGTGGACTTCGTGGTTCTGATTTACGGCCTGGGCTTAAACCACGACAAGGCTGCACGGGCTTTGAGCAACCTGGTCTAGTGGAAAGTGTCCCTGTCCATAGCAGGGGGGGTTAGAACTGGATGATCCTTAAGGTCCCTTCCAACCTAAACCATTAGGAAGAGGAGCAAGCAGACATGTAAAATTACATGAAGATGTACTGTGAAGGTGTTTCGCTGTTGGAAGCTAAAATAAGCTGTAATGGTCAAGATTTCAGGTGGAGGCTACTGAGCAGAGGCAATCTGAGACAGTAAAGGAAGACCCGAGCCCTAAATGATATCTTCTCAAACCAGACATATTATATGAATGAGGGAGAAAGACTTCTCTTACACAACCTTGCTTTAAGTACACAAGACAAGGTTTTCCTTCTCTTTTTGCATATATATCTGGATTAGTTTGGGATTATTTTTTTTTTTTTTTAATGATCTGTAACTGTGCTGGTTTGGGATATTTTGAATAAATGCTTGTATTTGCATTCTACTATAACTGAGCATGCGTGGGGTTTAATGTAACTGGAAGAGCATGGCATTGCTCACCAGAAACAAACCTAATACTGGCTTATCTCAATAAAACTCTGCCTTCTTAGTACATAGTCCTATAGTCAGAGGGGAACAGAACAGACTGCATTTCAGTCACACTAGTCAGATGGAGGGTTCACAACACAGACATTTGGAAAGAGTCATGGTTAAATGTGAGGCTTGCAGGAAAATGTCAATATCATTATTGGTTTCCACTGCATTAAAGGCGGAAAGAATCTTTTAATAAAATAGAACAAAGCCACATGCTCCACAAGCTGCTCAGTAACTTTGGGGTGAAAACTATATAGGAGATAAGGCATAAACGTTTTATCAACTAGTAAGCCTACAATATCTTCTTCAAATGCAGCAGGCTGTTTCCAAAAGCTTTACAATGCATTACTCTTGCTTCCCCCAGGGGTTTTCTATTCTTTGAACAGTGGAATGATATGAATTCCAAAGGCAGCAGATTTTGTGAGGAAAAAGATTTTTCATTCAAAACCAAAATGTGAAAATCGCTGTATTTAGCTGACATTTGGACCTCTCATTTATCTGTATTATGAGATTCTGTAATCTGGAATTGCTCTTCCATCTTCTTACTCTGTCTTTACCTCTGTTCCTCTGTAAAAGCATAGGGTTTCGTATAGGTCTCTGATGCACAGAAACAAAAAGATTTTTTCTTTAACACTTCTATGTCATGCAGTCATTTATAAAAACAAAATAATCATTATTTAAGTTAATTGGTTGTCTCAGCTATATATTTGTTATTGTAATTTTAATTATTGGTATTACAACATTGCTTGCAAGACCCTGCCAAGATTATATTTGCCTGTCACATCAGCAAAGTCAAAAACCACAGTAAGAGTCATTCTGCTGAAGAAAAACTTGCATAGGTGGACAAGACAAATGAAGAGATAAATGGATGCAAAGACAGATGAAATTGCTTGCATAAATCCACAAAGCTGATCTGTGACAGTGCCTGCAGAAAACCTGGATCTTACTGAAACAAAACTGTCAGATCTAGCAGGCCTTCAAGCTTGGAAAAAATTTGGTCATGCATCTGACATCCACATAATGATCACAAATCAAAGTCCTACACAGAAGCTGTCAGGGGAAAAGTTAAAACCATGAAACAACCCATGTTTGTCAGTCTTAACTTGTTATGTTAAACTGCTTCTCCATTCTTCACTAGTTCCCTTCAGCCTAGTGATATCTGTCCCCAAATCTTGAAAAACTGTAATATTCTGTACAAGAATGAGCTTACAGACAGAATCATCTGCAAAACAGATGACTCACTGTAAGCAGATTGCTCCTGAGGGACATGGTCACTGGTGAAGGCAAAGCATCATGGATTACATAATCCCCAAGTGATGCCCCAAATCAGGAGGAAAGCATTGTGGCACACTCTGGCTGAAGGGTGACAAGAAACATGAGTGAATCTGTGTGGGTAGAGAACATGGGTCACTTTTCATAAATATAGAAAAATTAACCAAGACAGTTGCTAGATTTCCCATATATTATATGAAGCTCCATCACCTGAAACATCCAGTTCTGAAGCAGAAATCCCTACAGTGTTTAGCATATGCTGATATGTAGCATATGTGCTGCATATGGCTGATACTTTGTATGAACAAAGCAAATAATGAAATCAAACAAATTATCAAAAAATTGTTTCTTCACTTATTTGAAGTGCAATGCAATAGGGATAGAGCAAAGATGTTTTGCATCAAAAAGCAGTCAAAACCTAGCATCTTTCTTAGTATGTGGCTTGCACATCTATGAAGATGGAGGAATAAAAGGCATGGAGCTTCCATCAATAATAGAGTATTAGCTTGCTCCATTCTTTACACCTTGTGAAATATAATATACTGAATTCTTGCATGTTTATTATGTGAAGAACTCGAGCCTGCTAGTGAAGAGCAATTATTGAAAAATGTGATGGAATTGCTTTCTTAAAATTCAAAACCTACTGCTAGAAGAGTGGGGGGAATGGTAAAGAAATAAATGATAGACAAGATCCATTGCAAGTTTTGGTTTTTTAAATAAATTTACTCCACATGAATTGTACGTTCTCTGCTGTCTGGCACACAACATCTGGTTTTAGTCTTCAAAGCAGATCAACAGGGAAAAAAATCCTGTTAGGTGGATATGCATAATTTTTAATTTTGTTTTTTCTTTCTATAGGCAACATACTACTGTTACTGCATTCAAGGGCATCCAACTGCGACAGGTTACCAAAGCTGTAGCCAAACCTCCTGGACACGATTCGGGAACAAATTGTCACCCTAACACTTTAAGAAGCTTCTCCAATAGTTTGTTTTGAAGCATGTGATGACCACGCTGAGAGTCACAATCAGCTCTGGTAACTTCAGAATTCCTCTTAGATGTGTGACAACAAGTTCAGCCTTCACCACTCTCTGAAGACTAGCTAACAGTGAAATCCTGGACATCTAAAAAGTCACCTCATTAATCAAACTAAAATCAATATAAGATATCATGGAGCACAGAAGAGGCAGAGCCGAAGAATGCTCACCTTGTCTCAGTTATTTGCGCTTCTGTGCTGTTACTTGTAACGCAGTGCAACTGGTGCACAAGCAAGCATAGACAACATTAAAGACTACCTGTGCCAACAGAAATGTCACATACTCACCAAATCTATTCTTCTTCTGGAAGCTCACCCTTGATGTAACATATCCCTTTCACTCCAGTATAGAGTTATTCTAAAAGCAGGTTCTTCTGCAATATTAAAAGACATAATATTATCCTCCCGCAGGCCTCACCTTTCTGTCTCTGCTCTGCAATTGTTGCTTGGCAATGTGTTCCCATGTCTTCAATGAGGTTATCTGTAGTTGAACATCTGCTACAATGCAAATACTTTCTTGGTCTTGTTTACACCCATAGTGTTTTCCTTGTGGTGGGGAAGAAGCTGAAACGATACATTTGTTTTTAACAGCAATGTCATGGGCCAATTGCCATGAGGCACCACCAGCCTGGCTGTCACTGTCTGGCCCTGGAAAAATAGCATGAAAACTCAGGCTGCTCTTTCTGAACAGAGGGAAAGGTATGTATTTTCTGAGGCTTTTGGTACAACAGACACAGAAAATGAGACAGTATGAAACTCATTTCTCCCCATCTGAAATCTTTGCTTGCTTGCGATACTGTGAAACATTGAAGGGGAAGGATGGAGAGAAAACACTAACTGTAATGGATAGCAGGTAAAGAAACGACCCTGAATAATATACCACAGCACAAAAAGTTCTGCCCCTCCTGCCTCAAACAAGAAGAGCAAAATCCCTTCCAAATGAAAGAAATTAAATTATGTTAAGGTGAACACCATCCAGGCTGATCAGCTGTCCTGTCCTTGGATAAAACAGTATTACTCAGCAGAGGACATTTCATTCTTCCTCTTATGTTTTTTTCATTAACCAAGCATACTCCTGACTCTCATTAATTATATATGTCTCCAAATACTTGCTGGTAGTCACAGTCACTCAGAAATGAGCAATATGAGAACAGAATATTAATAACTGTGTCATAAACCGCTCTCGCCAAAGTACATTTAAATTAATGGATCTAAGAAATGATTTATTTTCTAATGAGACTCATTAAATACGAGATTAAATTTTAGCAACATGTGATAAAGCGTAACAGACTGTCAGTGGTTTCAAAGCCTAAGCAGCAGTTTGAGCAGTTACTTTCTAAGGTGAAAAAAAAGAAGTCGTTAAACTAAGTATTTTACAAACAAGTTAAAACTATAGGTTAAACTGATAGAGATTCTTGACTTGGGGTTACCAATTACAATATATTTAAAGTGAACCTAGAGAAAATGAAAGAAGTGAATGTATGGAAAAAATGTAACACCTTTGTCTCGAAGAACTTATAATCTAAATAGCTAATAGAAAAGCACAAAATGGATGGTACAAGCAAGCAAATAAAAGCAAGTGAAAGGCAACTGTATTTACCATATCCTTTGGAGTCCAATCATTCATTATCCAGCTGAAAAGTGAAACTCTGTGCATTAAAATAGTATTTAACAACAATGGAAACACTGAAATAGAAAGCTTGGGTGAGGGAGCAGTCAGTGGCAGTCAACATAAGCTGAGTGAAAGAATGGCTGAACAGAGCAAAGTCTAGCTAGCTGCTAATACTTTTTTGCCTTTATCTGGCAGCTATAATTTGCCCCCCCCCCCCCCCAATTGCAGAATGTACAGTAAATACCAGAAAATAAATTTAGCAGTTAGGAATACGCTGGATCAGCTGCTATCACTTTTATTTTACTGTATTTTCTGTTACCCACCTCCAAAGATTTCAGTGGAAGATGCAAACATTTTTAAGACACAATGTGAATCTTCACAAGCATGTAGGATAGCCCATCATGATGTTCTTGTTGCAACACGGATAATTACCTGATGTGGTTTAAGCCCAGACAGTAACTCAGAACCATGCAGCCACTCACTCACTCTCCCTTTTCTTCCTCCCCCTGCTCCCAGAGGGATGGGGAGGAGAATCGAAAGAATGTAACTCCCATGGGCTGAGATAAGAACAGTCCAGTAACTAAGGTATAACACAAACCACTACTGTTACCACCAATAATAATAATGATAAGGGAAATAACAAGGGAAGAGAATACAACTGCTCACCACCTGCCGACTGATACCCAACCTGACCCGAGCAGTGATCTAGCCCTTCTGGGTAACTGCCCCCAGTTTGTATACCGGGCATGACGTGCTGTGGTCTGGAATACCTCTTTGGCTAGTTTGGGTCAGGTGTCCTGTCTCTGCTTCCTCCCGGCTTCCCCTCCTCCCCGGCAGAGCATGAGACTCAGAAAGTCCTTGGTCAGACTAAACATTACTGAGCAGCAACTAAAAACATTGGTGTTATCAGCACTGTTCCCAGGCTGAAAGTCAAAAACACAGCACTGCACCAGCTACTAAGAAGAAGGAAAATGACTGCTACTGCTAAAGTGCTACATAGCAGGCAACAGCATACAATTGAGTTCATTGGCTGTTTTCCCCTAAAATCAAATCCCCTTGAAGTATACATCGGACTTCCCCATCTTCTCACATTACCCACCAAGTATATACAGGTCTCTGAGCAAAAGCAATCCCACAAGTGGGTTTGCCTTTACCTGAAGCAGGAATAACCCAGACTGTCTTCCCCAGCAAATTCTTCATGTGCACCACAGGAACTTTATCCCCTTCTACAGTATGTAAAAGTTCTGACTGGGCTGGGCCAGCCCTGTTGGCAGATCCTCTGGTGTTGACCAACCAGGTGGCCTTTGGTAAGTGTGTATCCCAATGTTTGAAAGTCCCACCACCCATTGCTCTCAGTGTACCCATTGTACTGTTTGATTTTCCCAGAGGCTGGTGCATGGTAGGGGATGTGATATACCCACTCAATGCCATGCTCTTTGGCTCAAGTGTCTATAAGGTTGTTCCAAAAATGAGTCCCCTTGTCTGACTCAGTTCTCTCTGGGGTGCCGTGTCACCACAAAATCTGTTTCTCAAGGCCCAGGATAGTGTTCCGGGCAGTGGCATGGGGCACAGCGTGTGTTTCCAGCCATCCGGTGGTTGCTTCCACCATGGTAAGCACATGGCGTTTGCCTTGGCGGGTTGGTGGGAGTGTGATATAATCAATCTGCCAGGCCTCCCCATATTTATACTTCAGCCATCGTCTTCCATACCAAAGAGGCTTTAACCGTTTGGCTTGTTTAATTGCAGCACATGTTTCACACTCATGAATAACCTGGGCAATAGTGTCCATTGTTAAGTCCACCCCTCGATCACGGGCCCATCTGTATGTTGCATCTCTGCCCTGATGGCCTGAAGTGTCATGGGCCCACCGGGCCAAAAATAATTCACCCTTATATTGCCAATCTAAGTCCGTCTGAGCCACTTCAATCTTAGCAGCTTTATCCACTTGTTGGTTGTTCTGGTGTTCCTCAGTGGCCCGACTCTTGGGTACATGGGCATCTACATGGCGTACCTTCATCACCAGGTTCTGCACCTGGGCAGCGATATTGTGCGACAGCAGCCCAGATGGGTTTACCTCTGCATTGCCAGTTGCTCTGCTTCCATTGCTGCAGCCACCCCCACATGGCATTTGCCACCATCCATTATATACCTCCCAAAGTATAGAGGTGATGACCACACTGGGAACTTCTGGTGCACCAGGCTCTAAACATAGCAGATTTTAACAGCCACATAACTTTTTGTGTTCTTGCCACCTGTGTAAATATTCCATTTCTGAATTCAAAATCCAACCCCAATCTTCAATACACACATCTTTAAGAAAGTTTCACAGTTCAGAAAATAACATCTTGGTGCATGTAAGATTTTAATGTTTGAAAACCAGTAATAAAACACTCCTTGGCTTTAGTTCAGCTACAGAGGCAAGAGTCACAAAACCTATTTACTTACCAAGATTTAGAGGGCCACAAAAGATGATAATGAGCCTTTCCTGAACAAAGACAGTCATTATAAATTGAATGCTTCCATTTTTCACTATTTTGGCTACACTACTACAAGAATATGAGGAATAATTCTGTGTCTGGGTCTCACCTTCAATTTTGCACCGACTTAACTAGAGCCATGACAATGGTAAGCTGTGATTAACAGACACAAGTTGTTTTTCTTAGGAGAAATATAAGCTATTAATGTTGATACTTAACAACGGAAAATCCTATGCAAATTTGTGAGTATGAACAGTCTTCTAATGGAACGATTATGACTTAATCTAGAAGAACTGCCGTATGAGATATTGCAGCTAGAACACAGCTTGAAATCAGATCCAGAGACCTTGGCTGTCATTTTGTAGTACATTAAATAGCACATTGATCTTTCCTTCTGAACCATTAATGAGGCCCAGCTTCCTCTGCCCACATGGAGGCAGAATCTTTAATTTGACTTAATTGTTAACAGAAGTGGGAGTCAGTACATTCATTATCCTTAATGTCAGTCATTTTCCCAGAGCAGGAAACTAAGAAAACCACAGCAAAAAAGAGGACCCTCTGGACAGAGGGTCCCAGAAACATGTTGGTCTTTCCTGCAACAGCTGATTTAGGCATGAATTGTAAAGACAATACAATTTTGCTACAATAATCTTTAGCAATTGTTATGTGTCAGAGTTACACCTTAGGGAGACTGTAGTTTTTCTCTTAAGCATCTGTGTTCCATTAGCACATGTAACTCCAAAAGGTTCGGATAATTCCTGTGAAACGTTGAGAAAGCCAATAAAAGAAGAGAACACAAGTGGAAACCTCACAAGTCCCTATGGTCTGTCAAGCAAGTAAATTTGTTTCATGAATCCTCTGTTTCATGATTAAAAGTGATGGGCAATATTCTTCTGCTACATCAATACTGTAATTTTAAATGTCTGCAATGGCAAATGACATAAAAATGATTAGTTTGTAATGCTATTAAGTACTGCTGTTGTACTAGGTCTCTGAATTCTCCTGCCACTCTCTGTGCCGCCCTAAGTAACCATCTCTGTGCCATCTAGTACCAGCATGCCTTTCCTGAGCCTGGTTTTCCATCTATCACCCACTGAACCCTTTCTCCAAAGGTTTAGACTGTTCTATGATATTTGGTGGCATACGAAGACAAACAAAACATCAGTTCCACAAAACATTAAAATGCTATTACACACGTACTATCCTGAAAGGTGCTCCTGAACTTAACACTGATGATGGTGCTATTCTTCCTGAGTAAAAGAAAGCAAACTAGCAGCCAATACAGGTATTCTTAAACCTTCTTCCTCCCAAATTTTCCATCTTGTGTTGATGCTCATGCACTATCCTTGGCATGGCATTGCAGGGCCAGGAAAACTGACGTTGCTGTGGCAATTCGTCAGTGTCATGCAGATGGCATGGATTCAAACAAAAAAGTAAATTGCATAAAGCGTGGAAACATACTGTGCATTGCTAATACATTAGACTTATAGGACAGTTTAGTTACATGTTAGATGAAGATCTTCAGCATAAATTTCTCTAAAGCTAGATAATTACTTCTTAGCTTTTAACAATTTCAAGTAATTGAATATTTATGGAACTCTACACCTTTTTCTTTTGTCTTTGCATTGCATAAGTCTACTTAATTTATAGCAAATATGGCAACATAGAAATAAGAAGAATTTTGCCTACAAACTGATGACAAATATTTGTGATGTTGTCAGGTTGCCGGTGTTTTCGGTTTTGATCTATGCAAAGCTAACAATGGTCATTGCTGTCACATCTGAATGGCAAAGTATAGTGTTAAAATTCATAATAGGAAATGGTTTAAAACCAAGAATGAATAAAGGAGACATTACTGATGTTTTAGGATCTGAGCAATTTTACAAAATTGCTTTGCATAGATTTGTTTCAGAATTCAGCTGACATTTAAATCCTAAGTGCAATACTCACAGTCATTTCTGAATTTAAACAGAAAAAAATCAAGATCTTGTTGTTTCAGATAACAGTTTATTTTATATACATTTTTACGTGTCTGTTAGTAACTTAGCAATTCACACTGCACTTGATTTGCAGTTTCTTCCATTTTATCTCTGATATGCAATGGCCAGGAATTAATGCAGTGGTTTAGTACAGAACTTGACCAAAAAAACCCCACAACAGAGATCTGATGTTGCAAATAACCTATTGTAGGTTCATGATATTTTTATTATTATATGAATATATAAAAAAATTTGGAAGCAGTTATTTTTTTCATATTCTAAGCAGGAACTGTGCTGAAAAGCAGGTGACAGCAAGATGGAAGAGCAGAAAAGACCAAGTTTGAAGAAATGTTAGCAGGAAGAAGGAAAAGAGAAAAAAAGTGGAAAAATTCTAAAATACTGCAAAGTTGTTAAACTTTCCTGTAACATTTATGAACCTTCCTCTACCTTTTACATCTTCTTGTAGGAGCAGTATTACGTGATGTGAAATAAGTTATTATTTTATGACTGCTGAGTAAGGAAATGTGAACTCTTCAGTTTTTACCATGTTACAAGAACTTCAGTACCTCTTACCCTGTAACATGTGTTAAATTTAGATTCAACTTTTTAACCCCAAGGCAGGATGAAATTGCAGCCCCCACTCTAAGTACATAGCCCGTATGCTGATTTTCTAAATCTGAAGTGCAGTTCATCTTAACGTTTGGTTACAAACAAAGCTCTCCTTATTCCACAAGACTGTTTACACTGCTGAAATACATGACAATATTGCTATAACTGCAGTCACATAAAGGATAGCAGTCACAAACTGGCTTTATGACAGTTAAAGTTTGAATATATTAATGATTAAATCAGTCTATGGCACAAAATTTACAAGATTTTGGGACCTTAAATAAAACACAGTACAAAGCCAGGCAAATACTTGATCAGACAAGTGAAGTAGCAGAGGCCTTTTTGTTCACAGGATGAACTTTTACTTTTGTCAAATGTCAGAGAACAGCTATCTAACAAATGCAGGTCAAATGATGTTAGCTCAAAGCAGTACATTCACATTTTGTAATGAGTATTGTACTATTTCATGTTTATTATCTGTATCTGGCAGCCTCTGAATTTAGAGGACCTGTCTACCCTTGAATTATGGGTGTGAATATACAGAATAGGATTTGTAAATTGAATCTAATCAAACATCCAGGTCTGGTATATTTTATAATTGCATCTCAAATAAACCAACATTTTCTTCCACCAATGTTCTTTTGTTACCAGCATAGAAGAAAAATGTCATTTAAATCATTAGAACTGAAGCATGTTCAGAATTCTTCACTGGTATATCACATCTACTTTTCATGTTTTCAAGTTTTAGCCATTAAATCTGATTAGAAAAGCATATCCTCAGTGATACATAGGTTTAAAAAGAAACTAATCAAAGAAATGAAGAAAATAGTTTGGCTTCTCGTATTTGTTACTCATCTTCCCATTGAATGTAGAAAGAGTTCTTTCACCTCTAAAATGTAAGACACAGACACCTGAAAATCTTTTTGCTTTTTAGCTGAGGGAAATGCTCCTTTCCCTAGAACTATGCTAATCAGTGGCCTGACCAGCATCTATTTTGCTCATAAACGTATGTTTAGAGAATTGACTAATAACTCTTTTACGGGCTCTGAAAGTATCAGAAAGGGCATTTCTTTATACTGCCTACAGGGAATCACTTATTGAGAAACCACTTTTTAGTATGCACCTTTACTCAGCAGTTTATTCAAAAATCTGGAAATAGCAGATTATCTGACTATTTACTTACCTGCTTTAATCTTTTACTTCCATATTCTTTTATTTTAGCTATTACAGTAATAGGTTTGTGGATCTATTAGTAAGTACAAAAGACCTCCCCCACTAAAAGAAATATTAAGTTCAGCAATGCATCAATGTGATTTCTTTTCTTAAACTGGTGCATGGGTACATTTTCCATTTGGAAGCAAAGACTCTGGTTTAACTGTTGCACTAACAGTGGCTCCCCATCATGCATGACACTACATAAAAGGAACCTGAATAATGAATCCAGGCTAACCCTGAACTTGAAAGCACAGCTCCAATTTACAGCAAAATGAAATTTACACTCTTCCCAACCTTATTCTAATTCACAACTCAACTCAACTCAACTCAACTCACAAGTCCAACCATAGCACTAACCATAGCTCACCCAGACCTCTTCTCCTACATATCCAGCCCTGCTGCTCCCAATATCAAGACCTCACTCTCCCCCAGGTGAATATAATTTAGGTTTGCTACTACTCCCTCACAACCCTCCACACCTCTTTATTAAATCTTTTCTTGTTTAGGTTGTTTGTTTGTTGGGAACACTCCAGCACTGATCTCCTTAGGCTGCTTTGGCAAAAGACAAGAGGTAGAGGTAGCCAGGAAGGTCTAGAGGCTCCTTGCTTTCTCAAGCCCATCCCATCATCAGCTTTCCACACCAATCCCATTTTACAGCTCAGGCATACTCAACTCATCCCTCTATGTGGCCCTGAATCATCCCTCACATAAACAAATTTGTTGCTAGACTAGCGTCCTTCTTTCCTGCCATACTGCACCTCAAAGACCAGCCATCACAAAATAAATGACCCCTCCTACAATAATGTTCCATAGCAGCAAATTCCTTCATGAAAACTTCCACATTTTCCCTAAGAGGCCAATTAAACTCTATAGGAAAACAAAACCACGCTAGGTTCACAACAGCCAAAACACTCCAATGGCTGGTGCAAAGTTAACATGAATGCATGGTGCAAATTTATTGGTCTGTTTTAAAGCAGAATTGGGTATCAAAGTTTTCAGATGCATACCCTGGAGATTGACATGGTGTATTACTGGGTAATCGGTGCTCTATTCCTGATGACATAACTGTACAGCAAATACTTTGTGATGGGGAAAGCTACAATTGTTGTCTTCCCACTATTATAGGCTGGAGAGTATGGAACTCTGTCTGGGGATGGGTGAGCAGTCAACAGAGAGTTTGTGGGTCAAGGTTAAAGGGAGAGCAGCGATGGGGGAC
This sequence comes from Psittacula echo, assembly GCF_963264785.1. Lineage (NCBI taxonomy): Eukaryota > Metazoa > Chordata > Aves > Psittaciformes > Psittacidae > Psittacula > Psittacula echo. The sequence goes on along the minus strand of NC_137737.1, from coordinate 98,324,735 downwards.
ATTACTGTGGGGATCTGTTACAGACCGCCTGATCAAGAGGAATCTGTGGATGAAGTGCTCTACAGACAGATGGGAACAGCCTCACGCTCACAGGCCCTTGTTCTCATGGGAGACTTCAACCACCCTGACATCTGTTGGAGTGAAGGTATGGCCCAGCACAAGCAATCCAGGAGGTTCCTCGATTGTGTGGAAGACAGCTTCCTTCTGCAAGTAATAGAGGAGCCAACAAGGAGAGGTGCCATGCTTGACCTCGTGCTCACCAACAGGGAAGGGCTGGTCGCAAATATGACGCTCCAGGGCAGCCTTGGTTGCAGTGACCACAAGATGGTCGAATTTGAGATCCTCGGGACAGTGAGAAGAGCGTGCAGCAAGCTCACTGCCCTGGACTTCAAGAGAGCAGACTTTGGCCTCTTCAGGAACCTGCTTAGTAAGGTTCCATGGGATACAGCCCTAGAGGGCAGGGGGGCCCAAGACTCTTGGTTGTTATTCAAGGATCACCTGCTCCAAGCTCAGGAGTGTTGCATCCCAACTAGAAGGAAGTGCAGCAGGAGGGCCAGGAGACCTCCATGGATGGATAAGGAGCTGCTCAGTAAACTTCAAAGGAAAAAAGAGGCTTATAGAAGGTGGAAGCAGGGACAGGCGGACTGGGAAGAATACAGGGATGCTGTCCGGGAAGCTAGGGACCAGGTGAGGAAAGCTAAGGCCTAGTTAGAATTGAACTTGGCTAGGGATGTTAAGGATAACAGGAGGGGATTCTATAGGCACGTAGTGAATAAAAGACAGACTACGGACAATGTAGGCCCCCTCCGGAAGATGTCACGAGAACTGTCTACCTGGGATTTGGAGAAGGCTGAGGTTCTTAATGACTTCTTTGCCTCGGTCTTCACTGGCAAAGGCTCTGACTGCACCACCCAAACCTTGGAAGGTAGACGCAGGGACTGTGAGAATGAAGACCCTAGGCCCACTGTAAGAGAGGATCTGGTTCGAGACCATCTTAAAAACCTAAACGTACACAAGTCCATGGGACCTGACGAAATCCATTCACGGGTCCTGAAGGAGCTGGCGAATGAAGTTGCTAAGCCACTGGCCATCATATTTGAAAAATCATGGCAGTCAGGTGAAGTTCCAAACGACTGGAAAAAGGGAAATATAACCCCCATTTTCAAAAAGGGGAAAATGGATGACCCGGGGAATTACAGACCAGTCAGTCTCACCTCTGTGCCTGGCAAACTCTTGGAGCAGATTCTCCTGGAAGGCATGCTAAGGCACATGAAAAACAAGGAGGTGCTTGGGGACAGCCAGCATGGCTTCACTAAGGGGAAATCCTGCCTGACCAATTTGGTGGCCTTCTATGATGGGGCTACGGAACTGATGGACAGGGGCAGAGCAGTTGACGTCATCTACCTGGACTTGTGCAAAGCCTTCAACACTGTCCCACATGACACCCTTGTCTCTAAATTGGAGAGACATCAATTTGATGGGTGGACCACTTGGTGGATAAAGAACTGGCTGGATGGCCACACGCAAAGAATTGTGGTCAATGGCTCAATGTCCGGCTGGAGACCGGTAACGAGTGGTGTCCCTCAGGGATCGGTGTTGGGACCGGTCTTGTTCAACATCTTTGTCGGTGACATGGACAGTGGGATTGAGTGCGCCCTCAGCAAGTTTGCCGATGACACCAAGCTGTGTGGTTCGGTTGATACGCCGAAGGGAAGGGATGCCATCCAGAGGGACCTCGACACACTTGTGAGGAGGGCTGATGCCAACCTTATGAAGTTTAACCATGCCAAGTGCAATGTCCTACACCTGGGTTGGAGCAATCCCAGGCACGGCTACAGGTTAGGCAAAGAAGAGATTCAGAGCAGCCCTGTGGAGAAGGACTTGGGGGTGTTGGTCGATGAGAAAATGAACATGAGCCAGCTTCAGTGTGCGCTCGCAGCCCAGAAAGCCAACCGTATCCTGGGCTGCATCAAAAGGAGCATGACCAGCAGGTCGAAGGCGGTGATCCTGCCCCTCTACTCTGCTCTCGTGAGACCTCACTTGGAGTATTGTGTGCAGTTCTGGTGTCCTCAACAGAAAAAGGACATGGAACTGTTGGAACAAGTCCAGAGGAGGGCCACGAGGATGATCAGGGGACTGGAGCACCTCCCGTATGGAGATAGGCTGAGAAAGTTGGGGCTGTTCAGCCTGGAGAAGAGAAGGCTGCGTGGAGACCTCCTAGCAGCCTTCCAGTATCTGAAGGGGGCCTGCAAGGATGCTGGGGATGGACTCTTCATCCGGGACTGTAGTGACAGGACAAGGGGTAATGGGTTCAAATTTAAACAGGGGAAGTTTAGATTGGATCTAAGGAAGAAATTCTTTACTGCGAGGGTGGTGAGGCACTGGAATGTGTTGCCCAGGGAGGTTGTGAATGCTCCATCCTTGGCGGTGTTCAAGGCCAGGTTGGATGAGGCCTTGGGTGGCATGGTTTAGTGTGAAGTGTCCCTGCCCATGGCAGGGGGGTTGGAACTAGATGATCCTAAGGTCTTTTCCAACCCTAACTATTCTATGATTCTATGATTCTATTGTACAGTAAAATGAGAATGTAAACAGATCACTTGATATGCAGAAACAGGATGAAAATTAGCATCTTGCCAAAGGCACCATGAGGGAAATTTTATACTCATCAGTCCCTACTTTTCCTTCATGACAAAAATCTCATGTTTTTTACAACAGGAGAAGGAAAATCGAGTCCTGGCTGCAAAGCTCCACCAGATATGAGAGTGGAGAAGAAGGGGTGAGCCTGAGCATTGACTGGGACAGTGGTGACACACTAATGAAACACTGGTGGGAGTGGAAAAAAAACAACCATGAATCTGAGCATCTTTGCTTACAAGGTTCCAAGTTTTGAAGAGCTGTATTGAGAATCATAAAAGAAAAGAAGAGACCTGGATAGTAAGATGAGGACGACAGTCACCATATACACAAGGTAGGAGAGGAAACTAGGGGCTGACTGTTCCTGCTGAGGCACCTTGGTGCATCCTCCTGAGGGGCCACTGTGTTTCCCACCCAAATCACATCGCAGTTCTGACCAGCAGCTTGCTGATACACCTGCTTTACCCCAGCGTTTCTCACTTAAACCTTGTTGCTGCCCCTTCAGTGGCATCTTGGTGCTTTCCCCTAAGTGTTTTCCACTCTAGCCCCAGGATCACCTCAGGGCTGGCCCTCAGCCCCTGTGGGCTGCCCAGGGTATATACCTGCCCCTCCATAGCCATGGGGCATTTCCTACCTCAAACCCAATCCGGCTGTGCCAGCGTGGGAGCTGAGGGATGAAGCAGTCCCCATCATTGGCCTGAAGCACCTTTCCTCAGAGTTTCTGCCATTTTCATTGTTCCTTGTAGCTGCACAGTAGGTGCATTGGCTGATCTGCACCACTGTGGTGTTGAAACCAGACAATTTCTCTGATATTTGGCTTGGTTTCTTCATAATATCATTGAGAACAGTACGCTTCGTACTCTTGCACTGATGTACTGTGAATTATGAGGATGAAAGTATGTGTGCACTTCCTAAGCATGCTACAGGAGGGAACTGGATGGAGGAACCATGCCCTAACTTAGCTCTCTTGATTTCTTACCCTCTTAGGTATAAGTGGTATACACAGAAAATTAAAACAGTTTTTCAGCGAGGCTATGAAAAAATATTCCTATCAACCACTCTAACAGAAGAAAAGAATGATATTTCACCAGAGGCTAGTTAGAGCATCATCCCTGGCAGCTCTAACACGTTTTGACTGGTGAAGGTCTCAGCAGAAAACAGTAGTAGATTTGTGCACAAGTGCAAATCTGTGCATGTGTAAAACAACTGATATTTCAGTGAGCAGCATAGCACAAAAGAAGAACAGTGCATGTTATTCCCAATAGTAACACAATAATACTAAAAGGACAAGATGTTACATTTTGGAAAACAGAAAATGTAGACATTACCTTGTAAAAGACCTTGTAATTTTCTGCTACATGCCCCTGTTTGCACTAAGGCTGAATTGCCACATGCTTGGAGATAGCCAAAAAATTCCCTACTGAGGAATACTGTGCAGGTGGACAAGCGCATGAAAGATCATGACACATTTAAGCAGTGGTTAAATATATATATATATATATATATAAATAAATGGAAACTACATGTTGGTAGTATTTTCTCTTTAATAAAGGAACTGGGGACTTTTGCAGGTTAGAAAACACTAGAGTATCAGAAAATTTTCTACTGCCAGATATTAATAACACTTTTCCCATATTCATGAGCCATTAGATTTCAGACAGAAGAAATAGTGCAGTTGTAGTGCACATGGGATTTATTAGAGAAGCAGTTCAAGGACTGTGGCGGCAGTAGGAGCGATAATGGGAAGTTCATATTGTACCAATTATTTTATTATCCATTATTAAAGAAGACATAGTAACATAGTAAGAGACACTCTGTTTATATCACTTTGTGAATGAGGTATATCACCTGCAGCTGGCAGGAAGAATTTGCCCTTTCATTAGGAACAGGCTAAAAATTCTCAGATAAGAATGTTCTGCTCAAGAAAATACTGTTCTACTAGATGGGCTGTATTGGAGTTGTTAGCTACAGCTGCAGGGTACCCAGGAGCATTCGGTGCACGAGCCTTCAACGTAATGAGGGGAGATTTGCTTTCATTAAATAACACTGTCTTTCCTGGTAGTAAAACAGATATACAAAGCAAATACTAATAAACTGCGTTGCAAACGTTATAGGAAAATCACTGGAAAATGAGTATTTATTGGAAGAGAAATTGATCATCACTTCTTTATGTCTCGTACATGCATGTGACTCCTGCAGAATAAACCTGCATGCATCATGTCAGATGCTGAATGTTTCCCCTGCCTGTTTGATATTTCCAATCTCATGTGATACAGACCTATGGCTTGGTCCACCTCCTGGGACATCCGTGGAGCTAGGTAAGAGCCTCACGAGCCTCACTTGCAACTGGTAAGGGTTATTTAAACAGTGTAAAAATGATCTGCATTGTAGCTGAAATTATTTTTGTAAGGCACCAAATACTTGTTAACTTGAATAAAATTATGTGGGCTGTCATCATAGCACTTTAGAGCTTCCCCTCCAAAGAAATACTCTGTGTTTCTGCTTTAGTACAAGCAGTAGAGTCACATTAAACAGAGAACATGTTGTTCTTTTATTTGGATATACTCTGAAAATGGATGTTAGCCTTTGTGCTTAGAGAATGCATGAATTCACTTGATTTCTCTCAAACAAAGCTCAGTATGTGGAGAAAGCTTGGCGTCTTATCTTGGAAATGGACTAAATTGCAGTAGCAATAGCAACCTTAGCTCAGCCTTGCACCATGGTGCCAACATGCTAAGCAAATAGAAATACTGTGTAGCAAAAGATGCATAAGAAGAACATAAACAATTTGGCATTATAAATGATGACACTGTGTACTTGTCAAATAAGAGTGGTAACAGCCTTGCCTTCAGCAGAGTTGCAGGGCCATGCCACCCTCAATGTCTGCTGTGCTGCACCACATCCTTACCCTGATAGCTGAGGGGAAAGCATCAAACAGTGCTCTGTTGTAAATCATGCACAGCAATCATGCTGGTCAGCAAAGCTTCTCCCAGCAGATTTTGACAGAACTTGCCATTTCAATTAAGCCTTTTTCTGCAAAAAGTGACACCAATTTCAGCAAAATTTCCCACAAACAGGAAGAAAATTATAAATGGTGCTTCATTGAATGAAAGTCTATTTCCTTTATGAAACTTGAGAAAACATAGCAAAATAAATTCCATGTTTGGATTATTTGATGCTAACAGTTTACTCTTGTCAGTACTCCTAGTTGGAATGTATTGCCTACAGCTGCCTGCTTGATAAAATAAGTGGCTCTGTGTGAGCAGTAATCTGGGAGCAGGTCAGCCTATCTCCACAATATGACACCAAGAGGAGAGGGGAAGATACTTACTTAGATAATTCTGACCCAAGACCCCACTATACTCAGTGGGACCACTTGCTTGGAGTTCAGCAGAACTTAAAAGGAACCAAGATTCTAAAGTACATAGACATTAATAAATGTAACTAATGTTTTCTCAGTGGTTATGTATTTTTCTCAAGCGCCCACTTCAAAGATTATAAAAGAAAGTCAAGTACTTTGTTAGAAAATATCCTTTCCACTTGCTTGGTCCTTGAATCACTCACTACCACACAAGCATACCAAGAGCTGTGGCAAAGACCAGGTATAGCAGGCAAGCAGCCACAAGTGTTTCAGATACAGTAGATTAATAAAATCTCAGGCGTTGTAGATCTGTTGCATTTTCAGCTCCTTTGTTTGCTTTTGGAATAAACAGGAATTTTTAGGCTTAGTTCTCAGAACCTAAAATCCTGTGCTGGACTGCTGGGTTTTTTTGTGCTGAGCAACCTGTGCATGCAAAACCCTTGAGCCACTTGCTCAAAAAAAAAAAAAAAAAAAAAAAAAAAATTAAGTTTAAAAAATGAAGATAAAACTTTCAGAAGAACAAGTGGCCGTATGCATGTGCTATTTTAGGAGAAAGCTGATAATCTGCTTTTGCAAGTTCTCTGAGGAATTAAACCCCTGGTACCACAGTTTTCTGTTGTGAACATAAAATGCTAGGTGTATTAGCAAGAACTTTGGATTTTAATTTCAAATTAAAAATTCCTCTTTTTCAGTCTGAGGTGAATATACTGATTTTAAGATAAATCCTGCCTGGGGAGAGAAGGCAGCCCACTAAGGAGCACAAGGGATCAGATAAGCATGTTAATAATGCAATTATTAAAATCCAACAAACAATACAGAGTGAGTAAAACGATTACCAAGAGGAGAACAAGCGGACGTTGTTATTTTGCAGCCACAACTGCTGATGATGTAATTCATGTTCACACAAAATTCTTTAAACTGAAAATTGCAGAGACAATTTTGGTGTGAGTCCTAAAAATCTTAACTCTTTACAACATGAGAAGATGATGTACTGAGAAAGAACATCATCAAAATGCCATCTTCAGTCCAATTTTGCTCTCAGCTGGGTTGGTGAAAGACAACTGGACTGGTGGTGCCAGAAGGCAGCAGCATTACGTAGAAGAAATAAGGGCAATGATTTCTGCAAATTGCTATCGAAACTTCTGAATTCTTGACCAAAAAATTAGACATCTGCCCACAAGGCTTCAGTTAGTGAACTGTTACTGCAGCAAACACTGGTACTAGACATGCAGGTAGCAATGCGCGCACACACAGAAACGTTTTGCTTGAATAAAATAGAAAATGCAGAATAATGCTTCATAAATAGTTTTCAGATTACTGCGAACAGCTGTAAAACAAGACACAAGGGAGATGTAAACACATTTCTACAGCTTTGTACTCTCTGCAAGATGAAAGCTGGGATGAATTGAGGCCGTCTTCCAGTTATACTTCCTGCTTGAGGAGTTCTCACGACTTCTCTTCTTTAAAGCATAAATGGTCATAACTAACAGTAAGCCTTGGCTTCCAGTTTTGTTGGGGTTTTTTGTGGTTTGCTTTTTTCTTCAACTTGTTTTTACCTGAAAAAATATGGTAGTGCATTATACAAAAGAGAGAGACACTGCCTAACTTCACAAAAAAAAGCTGGGTTAAAAATAGCACTGGAAATTATGAAGTTATGCTTGCATTACAAATGGAAGTTTGTACTTTTGACAATGAACTGAAGACTATCCATAGTTTCTCTTGCTAAGGAAATATCACTGAGTTACATTGACTTTTTTTTTCCTTGCCATGTCTTTCTGCTATTAGACATTAGATTTAATGGATATAACTAACAAAATATATATATCTTCCCAGATAAAAAGATTTTTAGAGTTTTTAAAACACATCTCTCACTGTTGAAGGCATCAGGATTACAAAACGCTCAGATTATTTTTTTATATTCAAGAAAGTTCCAAGAAACCTCCGGGAGCTCCACAGAGCTGTCTCTCATTTTTTAACTAGTCCTGGTGAGGAAAGAGGAGGGAAAAAAAAGGGAGAATAAGTATTTGGAAATAGAGGATTCTACTGTAAATTTCAATATGATTCTAATTAGCTTTGGATGGTTGGCACCAGTTAGATGCATATCTGAAGGAAGAAAAAGTGAACAGTGAAGAGCATTTACATAAAGAAGCATAGGTCTCTCTCCATATGTTTATACATGCACATTTATAGATTATGTATATATAAAAAAAATTTTGCAGAACCTCATAAAATTGGATAAAGTATACAGGGAGCCAACAGGTTCAGCACAGACAAGTGATTCTATTAGCCAAGTGGAAGAGGTTCATGTGCTGATGTCTTTTGAGTAGTGCTCTTCATTCCAAAGAAATATGTTTATCAGATTTATCAGGACAGCTCAGAGTTAAAAACAAAAGTGAGGAATTAAAGTCTGATCTCAAATTTTCAACATCTCTCAAAAATAACATTTTCAAAACATCAGAACAAGATTCATTATCAGTTTTGTGGGTAGTTAGAGAATTACTGGCAATTCAGTCTCCCCTGAATCCCCCTTGTCACACCCACCTCTTTAATTTGAAGAACTTTGTCCCAGAACATTTTACAGAAACCGATGATTTCATTTGCTTATTTTTGATGAGACTCCAGCTGCAAGCACAGAAGGCGCCAGCAGTTTTTCAGTGATAGAAATAAAGATAATTTCTTGTGCACATAAACAGCAGTATAGAGACATTTTCAGCATTTCAGCTGTCCCAAATAATGCATTTCCTTGACAGTATTTATGAAGACCATTGCTACCATGTTGACACATATTAAAAGAATCAGTTTATGTGGAATTCAAGAAGCTTGTTTTGTCTATTTAAACCAAAAGTAATAGACTGACAATTCTGTAAATACATTTTGGAATAAAAACCATGTAAGGTATCACAGGAGCAAAAAGTAAAATTATGCTATTGCTGATTTTCACATGGATTTGATCAAATCCTAATTCCTTGGCTTTAAACAATGAAGTGTTGACTCTTCAGTGGGCTCTTTTCACTTCTCTCAAAGAATTGAACAAGTACAAAATTATAGAATCTTCTAGGCTGGGAAAGACCTTTAAGATCATCAAGTCTAACCATTAAACTAACAGTGCCAAGTCCACCACTAAACCATGTCCCTAAATGCAGCACAAGCCTGCTCAACCTATGGCACATAGCCTGGGAGTTAGTTGATAAAGTACTTTGTAGCCAGAGTACTGGAGTCAGTAGTTTATGGCTGCTATTTAAAGAGGTTACTCAGTTCGTATGGTAACATTTTGTTGATCAAAGGTTTACCAGTGTAGTTCAGCATCGCTAATTGAACTGTGCTGTGGTCAAACACAGGGCTTCCTCTTCCTTCCAGAAAGATTCCCAAGAGAATGCATAATCTGCATTCTCCAGGGTGAGCTTCCCCTCACTCATTCCTCAGCTGTCTTTGCAAGAGAATGCACAAACCTGGTCACCCATTGCTCTTTATGGACCAATGTAGTCAACCTGCATAAAGAGAGGAGTACATGTATTTGGAACACAAGAAACATTAATTTAACCTGACATAAATTAGGAAGCATACAATTACATGAACACTATTTTTTGGACAGTGTGAGAATGAAAATGGTTTTTATAAAACAGAAGCTGTTTATCAGCAAAAATATCAAGTTCCTTGGGATAGCTTAGAAACAAATGTGTATTGAAAAAATAAAAAAATAGAGAAGAACTAAACAGTATCTTTCTTGGAGAAAGTTTTACCCTCTTTTTAGTGCTTTACTGGAAGTTTTGTGAGTTATCTTCCACATATTTTGGTATGGCTCTGATAGGATTGACTCAAAAACTGAAAAGACAATTCTTTTAATATATACACTGACAGCATATAACTGAGTTCTCACAATTGCAAAAATGAGTTATTATTTGGTATTACTATTTTACAGTTACCCTCCAGAAATAAATTTTGCTGGTAAATCAAGCAAAAAGACTAATCTCAAAGATAGCCCTGTTAATTTGCAGACATCACATTACAGAAGGCAAGCACACAGGGCAGGGAAGCAGTCTGGAATCTATCCTTGTAATACACTCTAATTATAACTTGTGTGTCATCTTTCCAGTAACATGTGTGTTTACAAGAAACTGTCACTGACTTTTGACATATGTGAGAGCAATTGGGTTTTTTAGCCTATGGGAACTGAGGAGTGTCTTTTCTATTTATGTTTTTACTTCTCAGTATGCTGCATACCGTCATTTGCTGTACAGCTCTAACATGGGTGAGTAGTCTAGGTTTTTTTGGTAGTCAGCAGAGAGAGTTGACCTCTGGAGGCTATTTTAGAGTACTTAAATTCATCTTTGTCTGTTGTTTACGTATGGAGCTTAGATTCCCTAGTAAAGGCACATAAATCAGGTAATTTCCCAGCATTAAAAAAATGCTGCATCATTAAGATTTCAATAGTGTATATTGATCTCATCAGTAAATGCAGATATTGGTCAGAACTTGCTTTTAATCTTTTCTGTTGAAGTGTCAGCAGGAGCTTTTAAGCAGCTTTACCTGGTCACAGTATTTTTAATGACTGATTCATATAAACCAAAGAGAATGAGTGATAGAACATAGCCTTGAATACCACCATTCATATAAATTACTGGGAATTTTTTTATATATGTGTCTTAAAAATATTTGCTTTTCTAATCTATTTTACCTGTTAGAGAGACTCACATGAGTAATGAGGTGATGTATAAAGAATTACATCCTTTGCTACTGATTTTGCACTTCGTTCAGATCCAAAGTATAGCTATCATGAGTCAGAATTTAAATTCCTTGAAAAGGAAAGTAAACATGATGGGAGAATTTGGAAGAATCATATGAAGGAGAAATCATATTTTGAACTTTTAAAACTAAAGTCATAAAACCACAGAATTGCTTTATTAATTAATACGAATATTACATAGGTGATGTTTAACTTGTTGAGAAGCTGCCAGGTAAGGTAGGTACTCGGTGAAATTTTCACTTTGTGATTGAGTTCTCGATAGGAGTCTTGACAAAGCAGACAGACCTCTATGGTTGTTGGTTCCTCAGATTTATTTTTAAAAGCTTTTTATACATAAATTTGATTTTGTACTGTCTAGCATCTTATTAACATTTTTTTATCATTCTGCTTAATGTGATCTGAAACATTTCCATTTCCTGGACTGAAAAATAAGGGCACATGGGTGCACACACACGCATAAACACACAGAAACACTCTCCATTCCCAAAACACTAGTGAGGAAAACAAACTGATGAAACTGGAAGTTTCAAAGTTTAGGTAGAGAATCACAGAACTGATTTGACACATCATATTTAGATTCTTTAGCTGTTCTCTAAGATTAAAAGCACCTTTTTTCAAATCAACATTCTCTGAGAAACATGAACTAAGCAAAAGGCAAATAAAATTGGATGTTTTCAAAGAAGTAGTATTCCAATAATAATGAAGAAATTCCTGCCACTCAACGATACTGAGAAGACTGTATCTTATCTTTTCACAGCAGTTGCCTGCAATGCACTGACCTAGAAGGTCTTTTCTAGACCTGAATTTCTTTATATGTCTGACAAAGAAATTAATTTGAATAATTTTCAATTCTGTTCACTAATTCTAAGCATCTTTACAGCATTACAAATGCTGTAAAGGATGTGTGTAAAGGAACGAAGGAAAATATTCTTCATTATTTTAAAAACCAGCCCCACAGCTGCAGCTGATTAGTAATTTTCAGAGAAAAAGTAAGCTTATTGCAAGCCATTATGAGTTTGAAGTAAATAGTATCTGGGTTTATTGCTATATCTCTATTTTATGTAATTAATAAAATTCTATATGAAAGGCCCTGACTTTTAATAACTCATTATGTGAGTCTAGCAATGCAAGAAGCTAAACATCATTATTTCCCACTGAGATGTATTTCTTTAGCACAGACCCTTAAGCGAATTTCAGGGATGATTAATAGGGGGACTCAGGCAAGCACTACTCAAATCTGTTTTTCTTACAAATTTTCCTCTAAACACCACTTCAAATTTTGAAGATTACTGTGATGAAACTGTTTTTATTATGAAAGACTAGAATGGGCTAAGATGACTGATTATTATAATTTTTGACATGTCAAGTAATAGTGTCATCAACTGAGTAAGGATGCAAGTTACAAATTATGCTTCTTTATTTTTCAAATTTCATTTCACTATTTCTCATTACTCTCAGTGAAGGAGATACCAGGGCAGATGCACTGCCAAGTGTAATGCTCATTACCCTAAGCAAACCTACTCAGGAGGGATACCCGGGCTAATGAAATGTCAGCTGTAAACAACTGCTGCTTAAGGGACTGACTTAATACTTATTCACAACAAGCATAGCAACAAAACCTGTTGCAATTATTCTTAGTATAAAACGTACATTTATCCTAAAGGACCTAACTTTGGCCTAAATTCAACAAATTATTTAACCTGTGATTCAGACTAATTACTGCTCTAAGCCAAAATTGTTTTCATCCTGCCTTCAGGCAGCAGTTGCATTTTGGCTGTTATGGAACCAAGTAGACAACATGAAGGGAGCTGGTCAGTCAGACCAAACTCCAATTAAACTGGAGACTCAAACTCTACAATACACACATTTCCAGTGGTTTTACCCTAACCGCACTTCAATCTGGTTGAGGCACTGAATATACATCAGCTGATGCAGGACATGGTGTGTACTTTGGTGCATATCTCGTCCCCAGCTCAGCTTCAGCTGGAAAGCAGCCCTTGGGCTCACCCTGAGTGGAGAGAACTGAAGTAGAGGAACAAGGGTCAGCTGGGGATTTGCCTCATAAACACACTCTTGATCTAAATTAATATGCTAATATAGATATAGCCTAAGTGAACCCCTGGGTTTCTTTGCATTTACCCTTACTTTATGTATATTTTACATCCCTCACTCCTTAATAAGAATTTAGGCAGAAATTATTGGGAATAAATCTTCAGAGCCTAATTTTTGCAGGCTTAAATCTGTGGCTGAACTGTGCCCATAACCTTAGGGCAAATAACCTTATCCAAAGCTATTTGGATTCATTACATTCTACTACAGGGATTCTTCTTTGCACATAATTCTTTAACCAGCTTCTTATCTCATTTAAACTCACTGGTTTGCCCTTCCAACAGCGTAGATCCTCATTGTCATTCAAAAGAATAAACCTTTAAAAAAATACAAAAGACAATTTGTTTTGCAGGGGTTTTAACAATTCTGTATGCACCTGTAAATTCTGCTCAAGTTAATGACTTTAAGGTCTGGTGGAGTTGAAACTAATTCTTTCTTGGTGTGTGCCTGTGAGAGAAATTTAACTCGGCAAATTTGAATCCAGACATCTCAGAGCAAAATATGATTCCATAGAATGGCCGTCATGGAAAGAAAGCAATTTTTAGTGCTTAAAAAATACATTTAAAAGTATGAGAAGTCATTCAGTGATTGTCTGCCTTTGCATTTATGGTGAAAAATAGGAGACCTTGACCCACGTTGATTGATGATTATTAATCGAGCAATGTCACTTATCCTTCAAGTGCTTTTGTACTGCCCTCAACCTGACAGAGTTCAGTTTAGCTTTGCTTTATCTGAAAATTCGCTCATGTTCTTAGATGGAAATGCATGAAATCAAGAGATGGCCAAAGTAAAAGACATTAATTGTGGGGCTTTTATTAGACTATTAGTGCTAATTCTAATCAATTTTGATTAAAAAAGGTTTTGAAACTGTCATATTTTTTTGCATAGTTTGTGACGAGAATTAATGTTTCTAACACAAATTTTAGTGCCCAGTTTGGCATTTAATTCAGTAGATTTTCATTGCTCTGAAAGTATTTTTTGATTCACCACCTAAAACTATTTGAGGTGCTGTCAAGTTTTGCATTAACTACAGTATTATGGCAATTTCTATGATACCTTGTATTTCTGTGTATTTAGTGTACAGCCTTAACAAGATCCACAATGTTAAGGTGGAATGTAGGAATATGGATGCTACTTTTGAAACAACAGATGTCTAATGAACTAACCTGTGGACCAGGGCTAGTCCTGACTCCTTAGTGTGAACTTCTACATATGTAGCCCACAGGCAAAGCAGAATTTAGATCTTTATGAACCGCTATTGTATCTCAGCCAGTTACTCATGTGAAAGCAGGTGGGTTCTTCAAATGGAAAGGATCTTGTTCTGAAAGAATGTGGATTTGATCCTGAGCATGATGGTTTTATGTGGGGTGAAGAATACAAAGTGTCGATGTCACTGTGACTGCTGTTGGGCCTCTTGGCTTGGCTTCTCATGCCTCTAGCGTTGCAGCTCACAGCCTGATTTCATCTGCTGCTGTTACAGATCTTACTCCTGCCTGCTCACGCGTCCCTGCATTGCACCAAATATCCGAAACCAGTAAAGTGATAAATATCATGGTAGGATCAATAATTTTAAGCAACTTCCCTTGTCTTTTTAGAGTTCTTGCTGCTTTATCCTCAAATTTAATGATGCCTTTGAAATCATAATCAATTATGCTTCTTTTCCAACATAAATATAATCTTCTTTGGGTAATCAGTGATGAGAAAAACTTTATCCCAGAGAAACAGTGTAGCAATGTTATTTATATAAGTAAAGGAAATCCCTGAAGAAACAGGTATTTATAGAAATTGTACCTTAAAATTAGAATTTTTTCAGCAAATTACATCTCATTACACTATGTCTTTCTTGGTCAACATGTTCTGAGTTTGAGCATAAAGATGGCAGCTCAAGTATTAAAATCAGTCACTGCAAAGCCATCAGCTTTATCAGTCCTACAAAACATCATCCCTCTCTAATATTATTTAGGTTAATTTACAGAAAATGTGGAAACCATTATAAACCAAATTTTGCATTTGATTCTTTCAAGCAACTTGGTGGAAAATTTTCCCTTTGACTTCAATATTGCAGAATCAAATAACTTTTCTTTTTTGCAGTGCCAATGGCTTATTTACACTGGCAATACCACCTGTGTAGACCTTACAAAAAAGATTCAGGATAACTGATATACTGGAAATCACCCCATGAAATAAAATTCTGACCACTTTCCCTGAAAATTACTTGTGGGATGCTATTTCTTTCGTTACATATATATTTTCTATTGGTTTTGTGGTACTTTAACTGAATGTTATGGTAATTTAGCTGAAGTTCACTGTACTGCCATTTCATGTTTGTCTTAGAAGATCTTAATGAAATGTCACAAGATGGCGTCAGTAAAGGGGTTTGCATTGGACTGAACCTTTAAATCAACCCTAAAGTTTCCCTGTGTTGAAAGATTTTTTGGCAATGGATGCACAGCCATCATCAGTAAGTTGGTCCACAGCCTCTCCTGCTTCGGGTTACATTTCTATGCTCTGCTTTTTTCTCATTTTTGTTTTTTTTTTCTCTCTGGCAGGTCATAATGTCATATGCAGTGCAGACTACTAATGTTCACTGCGTAAGAAATGACCTCACCCCAATCTTTGCTGTGAAGTGGGCCATAATGCTCTTGCTCTTCCAATCACGAAAGGCAACAAGTGCTCTTTTATAAATCTTCCCAAGAAGGCAAGAACTCTACTTCCAGTGGTTTAAATGTCATTAGTGATAAAAGTGTACTGATTGAAAGGAAATTGTTACACTTTTTGGTAGCAATAGCATGCTATTTATAGCAAATTATCCAGAAGGAAAGGAAAAAGAGAATTAAAACCTTTTGATGTTAAGACCTGGTTATTTAGCTTTAGACCAGGGAATGCTTTCACAAAATGTCTTCCAAGGCTTTGGTGGTACTACCGCTTCAGCACATGATTATATGTTCTGCTATTTCTACAGAAATCAGTAAGATATCCTATGATATTCCTATCTATAGGAGCTATATAGCTAGCTACACGTACAAGTATTTTCCACATGACTATCTGAGTACCAACTGAGTATTTGCATTTCCTTTAAACATACAAAGTAATTACATATTGTTTCCTCATAGACACTTGCCAAAATGTTAGGAATATTAACAGTAATTTAACCTTTTAGGAATATTAGCAGTAATTTAACCTTGAAGGATTTTTTTCTGGTTTAGCACAAATAAAACCCATGAGAGTTTTTAGAACTGCTGATAAAAGGCAATTGTTTAGGAGGATCAAATAGCTGCATGTCTGAGTTGGAGCTCAGGGTTTCTATTCTTACTAACTGACTCACTTTTACTTTGTGGGAAGAAAACTATTCTTTGTGCAGTTGTTTTTTGAGAAATGATAACCCACAAGTATGAGCAGGGAACTGATACACAGCTCACTTCACCTGTTGCCATCAGATCCAGAAAGGAAAACTGAATTGTGGCTGTTTTCTGCATTAGGTATTCATATGTCTCTGGTCAGCAATGTATCTGCGCAATTGAAAAACTCCCTGGGAGTAATTTAGTAATAGTGAGGGAGGGGGAGAAAGAATTCCAATTATTTCCTCAGTATAGCATTAAAAACTGAGTCAACATCTCTCAGACCTAGTCTTACAGCTGTAAGCCTTTTCCCAGCTGGTTTCTGGTGTAGCTGGTTTCTTTTTCTGACTTACAAATATACCTAATCAAAGCTGAAGAATCAGTCCAGCCTGCCCTGTTTAGAAAGACAATATAATATATTATACAGAATCTTGCAGGGGATAGCTCTTATATGCAAAATAGGCTGGCTTTTTCCTTCTGTCCTTCAGTTTGAAAGTCCAGTCAGGAACAGAGACTGCAAACAAAAGGAATTACTACTATTCACTCCTGGTTTTTACCAAAAATGTAGAAACTCCAACCACAGAGAAACCCTCAGTTGTGCTCCCGTGCCACTTTGCCATTCTCCAGTACTGGATCTTGTCACATTGTGAAACAACTTATGAATCAGAGAGGCTGTACCATAACACAGAGAGCAGGAGGTTTAGCAAACAGATCTGTTTCTTTCCTGCAATTTTCAAGGCTTGTTTCAGCATGTGAGTCTTTATTCAGTACCTACTGTCCCTCAGGGAATTGCTGAAGAGGCACTATCACACAGGTAACACTGTGTATTGTACCTTTACTGTACTTTTCAGAGGATAAGGTATAAACATTCAATCAGATGTTGGGAAATGAAGATATGGTAGCACATACAAAGCCAATTTTTTACCTCTGAAACAAGCGCAATTCTGCTGATAAATTGTAGTCACATTTCCCATATCATGTAATCACTGTGAGTTTTATGGAGTTCAGCTACTGAGTAGCAGTCAAAATGCAAACACATCCACTCATAAACCATTGAATGCTCTTATGGGGTGTTTTCACTGGATTAGCTGCAACTATAATTGAAATAGTACTTTACCTGATGTTAAATTGGATTATATTACAATTCTTGAAGCAATTATCTCAAATACCAATTTTTTGAGTTATCATGTGATTAAAAGATTATTCAATACCACATCCAGGGTGCAGCCCTGATTGACACAAGAAAAATAAACAGATTTTTATTATACCTTCTACAATTAATGATAATAAAGTAAGGAAGTTAAAGAGTTCTTATTTTCCTTAAAAGTATTTGAAGTGGATGAAGTAGAAAACCTTGATTCACTTTATACTGTATAAAAGTATGGAAAAAGGCAGCATTAATTTCATAAGAAAGCGCTAAAACTCAACTTGCTGGAAAGTGAACCCATACCTTTACACAGGAGAAGCTGGATATGCTGTCAGTGACATTGCTGAATTCTTTACACCATCATCTCAACAAATCAGCTCTTAAAAGAAGCTTTCATTTAAATTATAACCCCATGTTTAATCTATTACTATGAGAAAAAGGCTAATAAAATTATGGTGGATCATTGCCATTTACATTTAGAAATGTAATCCCTTTTTTACACATGCAGATCATAACTGTTTTCAACATATAGATGCCCTCATACACTTATGAAAACTTAAGATTTCAGCTTTAAAATTTAGTCCAGGTGTTTGGTTTAAGTGCTTCCAAAAGCCAAATTATTTTTCTCCTTGTTCCGGTAAACATTTCAATATTAGCAGTAATTTAAAATTGGTTACCCCAAACTTTATTTTACATGCATGTGACCCCAGCAAAATAAAGCAGCCTCTGCCTCCCCTTTCAGCTAGAGAAGTTCATAAACTAGTAGGCTTTCAGTAATGTAGTAGGCTTTCAGTAGTAGAAGTAAACTTCTACTAATGTATTTTCAGCAGTTCACAAAGCACATGATAAAATCAAATAACATTTTGTTTTGGTTTAGCCAAGAATTTTAGGAGACAGTTTTATCTATGTATTCCAGCATGTATTTGCCTTTCTCGTAATAGCATCATGTTGCTTAGTCATGGCTCAGCTTAAAATCCGGTATGATCTCGAGATCTTTTTCTAGAGCGTTACTATCTCACCTGTTGTTCCTCACCTGGGTGTGTGGAGACGCTATCCTGCCTTCTAAGTGGCATCAGTGCTCAGTTTTTCTCAGACCCTTTTGATTTCTAATCCTGCTCTTGAATGTATTGACAATAGTGGTGTCTGCAAATTCACTGAGTGTAGTCTTTATTCTCCAGTCCAGATAAATGCTGAAATTACTGAAAAGGACATGGCTGACCTAAAATTTTTTTGATTACTGCACTTGATACATTAGTTAGTTTTGACATTGGACTATTGTTAAACTGGGAAACTATTCAGAGATGTTTTCACCTATGTATGTTGTAATTTCATTTCTGCAGGTATGCTACCTTAGTTTCTCCAGTCACCATTTTGATATCAAAAGGGTACTACTAGTACCAAATGAAGAAAACATATTTTTGAGTTTTCCAATCTAATGTCTTTGTTGTATATGTTGAATTAAAGGCAGCCCTTATGAGAAGTCAGAGAAATTTATCAATTTTTAAAAGGCATCACTTTAGCTGCTGTGTAATGAAGCACCACTAACTATTTAATTAAAAAAGAAAATAAATGTATTGATGTGATTTAAAGAAATGAGGATGCATCATTTAACCTGCATTACCCTCTCTGGAATTTCAGTCAGGAAACTGTTCAGCCATACGGATTTCATTACTGAAATCAATGGAAACATCACTTTGTGTAACAGCACCTTAAACAGGAACAAACGGCAAGATTAGCTTTCCTTTCTTATATATTTTTTTAAACACTATTTTTGCTTTGTCACTTTCTGCCGTCACTCTCTCTGCAGACTCACCAGGCTCCCTCTGGTGGTTACCTACCAAAAACATTGCTTCGCTTCGGGCTCCATACAAACCCTCAAATTAAAGGCTGATTTCATTGGCATTTCTTGCTCTAATAATAATTAAGAAACTATAAATTTATTAAAGTATAAGGCTCTTTGTAGCCTACTGTTGTGCAATCTAGATCTTAATATGTTTTCTAAGCTAAGAATATTTGAAAAATAAATTAGGATTTTTGTTTTCCCTCAAGATTTTAGGGGTTTGGAAAGTGAGAAATAGATGATACAACTAACCAGTAGGTTAATATCCCATAATATCCGTGTTAATGATCCAAATAGAACATCTAAATCCATTATTTCAGTTAAGTAATTTTTAGTATCTCTCTTTACTCAAAATTCTCTGATACTCTGAATGTGTTTCTCTCAGTGGAAGTCTCTTCTACCTCAGGTGTGGATACAGATTTTCTCCTAATTGCAGGGATATTGAAAATTAGCATAGGAGAATTTCTGACTGAAATCTCAGTAGATGCAGCCCTCTTTTGAGCTGATAGCCAGCCAATTTTAACATTACTGATTATTTTTAAAAGATTTTTTATAATCTTTTTTCCATAATGGACATCACAACAAGTCATCTCAAAAGGCACAAGAAAAAGAAGCTATCTATTTTTAAATTAGAGTATCAGTATTAATAAAGTCTACTTTACCTGCATCACACTTGCAGATGAACAGAATAAGACTAAATAATTTCTCACTGAGGTCAAGCTTCTGACACTTCTTGCCTCTTCAGAGCTTCTTGTGGTTAAAATACCTGTATCTCATATCCAAGAAACAGCTAAGTACAGAGATGATGAAAAATGGATGGATGGATGGATAGATAGATAGATGGATAGATAGATAGGTAGATAGATAGATAGATAGATAGATAGATAGATAGATAGATAGAACAGGTAAATAGATTCATTTACATGTGCACATATATATACTTGGCACCTATTTCATGGCAGCTGCTGTACGAAAAGGCTGGAAAGCACAGTACCCGATGATGACTGCTCATTTATAGGAAATGCCAACATGCCAACACGAGTTTATCAAATGCCGAGAAATTGACTTGTTCTAGACTGAAACATGAGTGTAATTCTTGGAAAAGCATTCTTGAGGCTATAATTGGCCTTGAAGTGTGGCTGCTAGTGATAGGGGATTCAAAAAAAAAAGTAGATATTAAAATGTTCAAAGTTGTCCATAGTCAGTTACTTGACCGAGCTCTTAAAGTATCCACATTCTTGTTAAGCCATCCTCATACATTTCACAGTAGTTTGCCCTCAATACGAAGAAGCTACCTGATCTTGAAGTATTCAAAACAAAAACAGTGGTCTCAAGTAAATTCTGATTGTGTTAGAATAAACCTGTTGCTAGTTCAGTACATCACTGCTGGTGATTCATCACTGTGCAGGTATACAATTTGCTGACGTACAGTCCCCCTTTCTGATGTTTATGATAGTCAAGGTTGTGTGTACAGGCACAAAACTGCTTTACTGAAAGAAACTTACAAATGTAGTTTCACTGACCTTATGTCTATATACAATGCTCTCAGAGAATTTCTGCTTCATTTTTAGTCCTTAACAATGGTACATTGTTCTCTACTTTCCACACATATAGCCAAACTGTTGCAGAAAATAGGTAATGTATTACACAAATTTTGACATTAAATATTTCTGGTTTAGAGATGACTAATAAAGTAAAAATTAAACTATTTATATGACTCATATAAGTCAATGTAAGCAGCCATGAGTTAGTTTCATATTGATTGATTCGAGTCAGTCTATATTAGGTCATGCAGTTTTTTAACTTGATTAGAAATTGTTAAGTAGCTGAGAGAAATGAGAATTTACTGATTTGTTTTCAATAACTTAACATAACAAAAAATTCAAGCATTGCAATTTTCCCTCAAAATTTTTACAAGGAAATAAATATTATAAGAGCCCAGAGCAAATTTATCCTAAGACAGTAGAAATACAAACACATTCTCTTCTATCATTAATGTGTAATACCATACCTCTGAGCCACACATTTTTCTACATACAGTGCTGCAAAGAACTTGTATGACTGCAAACATCTTGCTCTTAGAAAATATTACAGTACAAAATAATAAGGAAATCCAGTAATCACATGAAAACAAATCCCTGAAGTATTTTAGTTTCATTAATATCAATTTGGATAAGCTCTGCTGAAGATTTAGACAGCACTACCCCGGGTTCTTTGCCGAAGAAGTATCTTTTATCTATTGGTTTGGGGTTTTTTTCTACACTGAGAAAATCAGAAAAGTTAATTCTATCTCCAGAAATCAATTGATAGATACAGCTGATAGTGGTCTTGACTAGTACATGATATTTTGTGTGAGAATAGAAAAAGAGCATATTTCATGAATAAAATCATCCTTTCATGACTGAAACAGTTTAACGAACATCAGCACATTCTCATAAAGACGAAAGGAGCTGCAGATTAACTGTATGCATCTGATTTGGAGTGAAAGACCTCAAAAATAATATCACGAAGGGTGTTGATGACTGGAAGTGGTCACAGCTTCTCTTGCTTCATGATAGGGCTGATAACACACAGGCCCGGGCTGTACACAGGACTGACAGAGTGGGACACTTAAAGACAAACTGTGCATACTCCACCGTTGCATCTACTTTCAGTGCTTCTTTAGGACAGCTTGTGTAATCCTTTGGATTCATTAAAAATGATCATTGTACCTCAATGTGCATTGCTGTTTTCCTTCCAGGAGGACAGGCACAGGCAATCTTTGTATTCTGAATCAAACTTTTTCCCTCAACTCCCACTGCCAAGTGAACACCTGTGAATCTGAACTGCTTCCAGCAAGGGCTGCGAGTCTTCAAATATTAAAATGTGCCTGCAAGAGGAAAGAGAATAAACTGTTTTCCATATCCACAGTTCAGAAAGGAGCATGTTTAAATCGCTGCACTAGAAATGTAAGTCAATAGCAAACAGCTTTCTGATTGTAAATGACAGCTGAGCACTAAACCAGAGTGTCTGCGAAAGTGGTGAGGTTTTCATCTGTGGCATTTTTTAACGATAAAAAGGCATTTATGAAGATTGGCTATATATAATGAATCATTCTTCTCTCTGATTTCTGTTTGCTTTCTGAGATGCAGGGCAATTAGACTAGAATATCTTCCAGCAGAATCCTCTTTCATGGTGCTCTGCATGTACCCAGAGAGTCTTGGGTCATGAGGGAAGGTGAGACAACTTCACCTATATTTTTGGTAAACATCAAATAAACTCTGAGTAATAACATCTCACATGAACTCTTAGAACAATGAAAACCAGAATCAGTCCAATGATCTGGACTCTGAACCCTCTGGACCCTGACCCAGAGCAAATTAAAACACTGTACAGCTGTACCAGAATCAATAAGCCCCAACTCAGGTAGCTACCAAAATCAATAAAGAAAAGTCTGGCTCAAACAAAATCAAGCTTAAGCTGCCTCCATCCACTGCAATAAAAAGTTTAACTATTTATCTGAAAGCAAAACCAGTCTCTATCAGAAGAGAAGATGAGAATTAGAACAAAGATTCACCAAAAACCAGACAGCTGACAGCAGCACTGACAGCTTCTGCAAAACCTATGGAAACTATGGAATGATTTTTTCTGTGTTGAATTTGTCATTTTGAGCTCTATATTTTAATGTCCTTTCCTTGAATTCTGACACAAAGTTGTAACAGTAGTAAAGTGATGGGCAGCATACAAACCTGTAAAAGAAGACAGCCTTCTTGTCATCCCTGGGAGTTCATAACTGAATTCTATCAGTTCATTTCATGGGAAGATAGGATGTATGTTTTGTTTCTCTTCCTGCCTCACAATTTATATGATGACTGTCTGCCATATAAAATTAATAGAAATAGAAAACTAGCAGGTTTTGTCTACAAAAGGCTTGGTTTTCTGTATCTGTGCAAGCTATGTATGTGTAGTTGTACCATTTTCCTTGAAACTATAAATCTCTGCTTACATAGCCACCCATATAACAAATTTTTGGTGTTCCAAGAATAATCAAAATCACATGATTTACACAGTTTTTGGACATGATACGTGCAGAAAAATGGCAAAACCCTAATATATATTTTTTTTTCTTGCATAGTTGTATTTGTAGCGAACTCCAGGCTCCTCAGCAATGTGGACAAATTGGGTTTTGCTTCCCTTGCATATGTAAGACTGAGTCAAACCAAATCCAGGATGCTGCTGACACAGAAGCCCTTTCTAAGCAGTTACAGAAAGCCTGAGAAAGCCAAAGTTGCTGATCCACCTGGATGTTGTCATCGAAGTTGCTGTCACCAGGATGGAGAGGAGAGGAGCAGCACCAGCCACTGCTGGGAAGGTTGCATCATCTTTCCTCTGCTGGCTGCTGTCCTCCTACCCAGCCGCTTTCTTTGTCCAAAGAACTGCCCTGGTGACCAAGGTGTCCAAAGCTATGCAGTGTAGCCCTGGCCTGTTTACTTCCATCAGCTTGTTCAATCGCTTTGGCAACTGCTTTCTTATCCTGTGCCTGGAGCTGACCCCAGCCAAAGCAACCTGCAAACTCCCCCTGGCTGCTTTACCAGCAGTGAACACCTGCTTTGGCAGCAGTCGTGCTTTCCAAGTTACCTCTTTCTACTGTGATCTCCTCCAGCGCAGGTAACTTCGATGTTTCCTATGTCTGAGGTATGTTTCTAGCTTGTATTTTATTTTTTCCTATATAGAAACATGAAGATCATTTTACAGGACTTAACTCTTTCTATTCTTGCTCTATTACCTCAAACCAGTCAGATGCCCATTTTATGAAGCTGCTTGAAGGTAGAGTAAGTGTTCATTTAAATGACTTCTACAGGAGTTGTGCCCATGACCTGGACGCCCGCTGCTCTCTCCTGAGTTTTATAAGACCTGCTCTATTGTGCTGTATTGTATTACAAGCTTTCATCAAAGTACTCTTGATTCTGTTATGTCAAGGAATATCAGGTATGGATGCTCTCTGTTTTAAATCAAACACAGCTGTGTTTTTATGCACAGGCAAGATGCTTTTACAGCCAACATTTAAAAGCATCCTATGGGGTAATTGTCACAAAACAAGGAAAGCAAACCAAGCAACCCTTTTCAACAACTTTAAGGCAAGAGCATGTTGCTAGGCCATTGTTAATAGCTTTTGTCATTTTTACTGAGAAGATTGCTGGGCATTGAATAAAGTATGGATACATGCTTTCGTATAGAATTTCTAAGTTGTATTATTAGAATACTAATTTAAAGCACTTAATTGTAATATGAAGTACTGATGTGATTTTGGAAACTATAGCTTCAAATTTAGTTCTCTGCTTTTGACTGCCTGCCCTTTAAAGGCTATTTTAGAACTGATTTTTAAGAACTGGAATAGAGAACTAATAGAAAAATAGTCAACATAGAGAACTAATAGAAAAATAGTCAACATAAACTGTGAGGGAATGACAATGACTCTCAATTGAACAGGGGCAGATGTTCTTTCTAAATGTCAGCAAGGAGCAATAAGCTTAGGTTTCTTAGTGACAACTCTCTGCTACGGAAATCTGAATGTAGTGACAACTGTGACCTCAGGGTTACATTATTCCCAAGAACATAGGTAGAAGGGGGGATTAATGCTTATAGATACTTGACTTTTCCATACTAATAACTTTATAGAAGGTGAATGAAAGGTGAGTTTACTCAGCTTTTCAATGAGATTTAAAGTTCACATCTGCCTTTATAATGCAAATTTCTATTCAAGAAACTTGTCATAAAGAAAAATAATGGGGTATGGTTGATGTGACTATTGTGTCTGATGTTCTTTCACAAATACAAAGAGTCAGTCTTCAAAATATGCCTATTTCCAGCCTCGCATTTTATAAACAAAACGTGATCAAAACTGGAGAATATTTTTGCAGCAACGAAAACTGGTCAATCAGTTCAGGGCCGAGTCGTCAAAAGATTTCTAAAATGCTCAGGGCTACTCATATGCTTTAATATAAGTACACTTTAAATTGTTTCTCTGTACTGACACTGGGTACATTTTAGAGGCTTGAACTTCAACTGCAGCTTGATCTTCACTACAGGAATAAAAAAAGAATTTTCATAAGATTTTATTGAAACACATCTCTGAAGAAGTTGTATGTCCTATTATACACATTTAATTTCTGTAGAATGATACTATGTATACAGACATACGCCTATGTACATGTTTGTATAACTGGCCTCTGATTTTTGTGCCTCAACTATTCAGGCTACTCTAAAAATGAAAAGTGGGACTGTAGCTAAAAAGTGGAGGAAATCTGTAATAATGCACAGTTTGTTTGTTGTTTTTGAGGTGTTAAGTACATGCTCATTTTAAAGTACAAATGCATTTTACTGACAGCATTTTGATTACGTATTTGTTATAAATGTTAGATAGTCACAAATTTTAATAGTAATGAATATTTTAAATCAATTTGTTGCATTGTTAAATGATTTCTCTTTCCTGAAAGAAAAATGTACCACTCTAAGTCAAATATTCTCGTTATTAGAACCTCATAAAAAAAAGGTATCTGACCATTGGAGTGAGCAGAAAGAAGGACACCCTTATAATGTTTTTTGTCAGTAATATCTTTCAGATTAAGCTACTGAGGAGTAAACATGTAGGTCTAGACTAAAGGGGGTACTTTGATTCTCAGCTCCTTTATAGATCTTTTTTATTTTTCTTATTGTTTGCTATGGAAAATTATGTAGGCAAAATACTTTGTTGGGGGTAATAACACCTGATAAAGACAACTGTGGAACCTGGCCACAGACAGGAGAAGACTGCATTTAACTTCCCACTCTTCCTGAAGTTCATAAGCTATTTTAGTTTTGACAAAAGTAGATCTTTTCATGTCAAAAGATGTTTGGGAATAGACTCAATAAAACTAGAGTCAAGGAATGTGTGAGGCACATGCTTAAGAGATAAATATCTTCTTTTTTTTTAACTGATTTTTTTCTCATACTTTTGTAAGTAATTAATGTATCTAATTATATAATTATTTGCACTGAATTCATAACAACTTTTCCGTTGGAACTTTTTATTGCTGAAAGATTTTACTCAGTCTAGATACAAGTCAACACCTGTTTGTTCACAGCAACCTTAACAGGAATCATGAGTGCTATCCATGTGGGAATTTTCCCTCACTGACGCAAAAGCTGAAGCCTGTAGGCCTGGTAGAAAAGCTGCAATATAGTTGCATTCTGGTTTTTATCTCTAATGCTCAGGGGCAGTCTTATAAGAACTCCATGCTTTACAATACATACGTACCAGAAAAGAAAAGCTTGAACTGCAAAACCATCTAAATATCTAAAAGAAACTAATAGAGCCAAGGCTCCTATCCAGATCACAAATGTGATCTTCAGGTTGCTTTTCCTTAAAACTGATTTAGGTTTTGTACCTACTTTTCCTGCCCACTTATCTGTAAAACAGTCTGCTATTCTTTGGTCACTATTCAGGCTATAATGTTGAAAAGATAGTATTTCCTAAGAAAACAGAGGCATGAGCTATGAGAACTAATGCAGCATTTCAGGTAGAGAGCTGCGATCAATGCAACATTAGCATTAACTTCAGCAAGGCTAGGGTTGAACTCCTGATACCCTAGGAAAGAGTGATGTCTGGCAACGAGACAGGATTCAAAAGCAAAACATCAGTGCATTCAAAAACATTACTTGTATCTCACCATATGAAGGAATTTGCAGTGGCAAGCACAGGCATTGGCAACACTGAGGAAATCTGTGGAGACTTCCACTCATTTTCACAATATTCTCAGAGTGCTTCCAAAAAGTCCGAAACATCTGGTGCATTCTAGAAATGTTTAACAAATCCTTTACATAAGCAGATACTAGTATATTTGCATGGCAATCAAACTCCTCAACAAAATGATGAGGTATGAATGTAAGAAAAAAAAAGTATTTTAGGAATCTTCACTAATGTACTTTTGCTTAATAACTGAGTTACAACAGACATGGCAAATAGACAAATCCAAATAAAAGTTTCTCTTATCTATAGAAACCAAACTGTGCTGTCCCATCATGTGTTCCTTTGGACATAATGGTCCAGGCCATACTTAAGTCCAATTAAAATCCAGATCTGTGCAAGTCCTTCGCTCTGTGATCAGTTGATGTGCAGCTGCTCAGACACCTCAATGTAAGTAGCAAAAAGAAAGGTACAAAAGCCCTGTCAAACTGTGGGCTGCAAAGCAAGCAAAGGCTTCAGCAGCCCATTGAAGCAGCTCTGTCTGTCCCATTGCTCCCACAGGAGCATTGAACTCTTGAGCAAGCAGGCCATGATGCGAGGAAGCTGTACCTCTGCCAGCCCAGGCCTTCAGCTGTGTGTCCAGCGGGGCTCCATACTACGGAGGGGCTTTTCAGCATCAGCTGTCAAGATCCCCAGATCCCCTCCAGATGCCTTCAAGATCTCAAAATCCCTAAAGAAAAGATATAAAATGTAACATAACCAGAGGTAGCTCACCTACTAGCAACTGAAACAAATGGCTAAGAAACCTCGGGCAAACTTGTTTAATTCACAAGGTCCATGTGTCTGTGTGAAAATTTGCACGCTCTCGCATCCATATGCTAGAGGAACTTTTCTATTTCGTGCAGTCCTGCAAAGCTTAGCTTTTCAGAAGCTGTCATTCCAGCACCGGTAAGAACTGCCTCTGTGGGGATGGAGGCGGGTGGTAGGGTTTGGGAACACAGCCTTTATAACCGGAGCCTGACAAGCGGCCAGGCTTTCTTTTCTGCTTTTTTTTTTTCTGGAGTTAGTAACAACCTCTGCCACCTTTTGTCTTGTGAGCTACTGCGCTGCGCGGAACGAGTAATAGAAACCTGTGAAGGGATGAAAATAGTCAGCGTAGGCGGTGCTTAGTCCGGACTCACTCTTGCTGCCGGCTACCTGCTGAGGTGGGTTTAAGCAGAAGCTTAACTATTTCTGTCTCCCCAAGACAGTTCATCTAAGCCGAGCTGGACCTGCCTAGCGCCGCTCCGGCTGTGCTGGAAGCCGCAACTTCTGAGCCTCCCTAGGCAAAAAGCATACGGAAGTTTTTTGAGGTGAGGATCGGGGCCAGCGCTGATCGGCCCCGCTCCACTCCGCTCTGCTCTCTGCCCGGCTCCGGCTGCCGCGCCGGCGGACAGCCCGGCGGAGCAATTGCAAGATAAACCGGGGAGAAAGGGGGAAGAGGGAGGATAAAAAAGGCGAGGAAAAATCCCCCCAGCCCTCCTTTCCCCAAGGAGGCGTCCCCGGGGCTCTCAGTCTCCTGGCTTAAGAGGCCGCCGCGGGCGACGAGGCGCGGCCGCTCCGCGGGGCGGGAGCAGCCGTAGTTGCGCGGAGGCAGGCGGAGCAA
Source organism: Psittacula echo (assembly GCF_963264785.1). Taxonomy (NCBI): domain Eukaryota; kingdom Metazoa; phylum Chordata; class Aves; order Psittaciformes; family Psittacidae; genus Psittacula; species Psittacula echo. The sequence continues at coordinate 98,296,212 of NC_137737.1, read as the reverse complement.
GTTCTCGGGGGGGTTGAGGGTTCCGTGGCCAGCCGGGTGGTGCACAGAGCCGGCTGCCTGCCAGGGTCAGCGGGGCTGCGCCCTTGTGAGCCGCAAGGCACCCTGCCCAGCGGCACCCGCAGCCTTCCCTTCCTCCCCATTCCCTGCCCTTCTCTTTCCTTCTTTTCCTCCCCGGCACCTCCCGGCCCTGGTGGGGGGCCGCCGCCCCTGGCTGGGCGCGAGCGGGGTGCCGGGGAGCGGCGGCCCCGGTTTTCCCCCGCGGAAACTTTGGCCGGCGCGGAAGGGGGAGGATGGAGCTGGGGGAGGCAGCGGCAGCCCCCCTCAACTGGTCCCGAGATGAGACAGAGCCGCCCCGCGGGGAGTTCAACCTCTCCGGGCTGCCAGTGACAGAGGGGAAGCCCCTCTTCGGCATCGGCATCGAGAACTTCATCACCTTGATCGTCTTTGTGTTGATCTTCGCCATGGGGGTGCTGGGCAACTCGCTGGTGATCACGGTGTTGGCAAGGAGCAAGCCAGGCAAGCGCCGCAGCACTACCAACATCTTCATCCTCAACCTGAGCATCGCCGACCTGGCCTACCTGCTCTTCTGCATCCCCTTTCAGTCCACAGTCTACGTGCTCCCTACCTGGGTGCTGGGTGCCTTCGTCTGCAAGTTCATCCACTATTTCTTCACCGTCTCCATGCTGGTGAGCATCTTCACGCTCTCGGCCATGTCGGTGGACCGCTACGTGGCCATCGTGCACTCCCGACGCTCCTCAGCCTTGCGTGTTTCCCGCAATGCACTGCTGGGTGTGGGGCTCATCTGGGCGCTCTCCTTCGCCATGGCCTCACCTGTGGCTCACCACCAGCGTCTCTTCCACCGCGAGGCCTCCAACCAGACCTTCTGCTGGGAGCAGTGGCCCAACCCTCGCTACAAGAAGGTCTACGTGGTTTGCATGTTTGTCTTCGGATATCTACTCCCGCTGCTGCTCATCTCCTTCTGTTATGCCAAGGTGGGGCAAAGCAGGTAGAGGTGAAGGGTATGTAAAAGCAAGGGGGGGGGGAGGCACACACAATGGTGGTGGGTGTCCATGAGCTGTGGGGCCATCTCCGGTCACATAGAGGGACATGGCACTGTTGGGAGGTGACAGGGCAGAGGTGAGTCTGTGGTGCAAAGGGAGAGGGTAGGTTTTACAGCTGAGGGATGACTGGAGCACAGGGGCACGTGTATGGCGCAGACATTTCAGGACAGGGGTTCCACAGGGCTAGGAGAGGGGGGTGTTCTGGCAATTACTGGTGTCCCTCTGACAGACATACTTGTTGCAAAGTGCTGAGAAGCTGCAGCACTGTGCTGCTTTCTCTGTCAACACAGCTCTCCTATTTTCTTGCTGTGCCGTATGAGTTTAACTCGGATAAAGTACAACAAAGTGACAAGTTGTTTAGGCTTCAGATGAAGCACTGCAGTTACTTAAAATGCAGTGCACTTAAAAATGACACAAATCCAACAGTTAGGTCTGATCCAGTGAACGTGTTCAGAGCAAAAGATGAATCCCACTGCCCGGTCTCTGTGAGCCCTGTCTTGTCCCAGTTGAAGTGTACGTGAGATTTACTTCTGACTTCAACAAGGGCAAGGTGGTGCTCGGGAACAGTGCATGGGGACACAGGTATTAAAAAGCAGTAAGTGAGCGTGCCTGAATAAGAGTATTTAAGGACTTTTCTGCTCAAACTGTCATAGTTTTCTGTGAAAATTAATTGCAGCCTTCAGCATATGGTCCACTGCTTTCTGCTGCACAGAAGCTGAAGCTACAGCTGCTGTCCCTGAGTTAGGCAAACATCCTCCTGTTGCTGTGCCAGCAGCCTTCAGGAGAAGGATTCCTCTTGAGGCAGTAAGTTACATTTGAGAGGACAGGTCTGCTCTTGCAATTAAAGACTGCTGAACTGTAAAGACAAGTTAAATAGATGTAATTTAAACAAATAATTTGATGTTCAGTTTTATATGCATTTCATGTAAATATTTAATATTCATATTTATATTTCTATCTGCATCAGCTTAATTGTGATGTGCAAATTAAGGCTAGAGTGGCATCCAACTCTGCTAAAACCAAGTTAGGCAGAACTCAAAGAACAACCTTTCTAAATTACTGTTTGTAATGCAAAAGTCTGACTTGGTAAATGGAGAAGAAATACATGCTTTCGTACATAAACTTGAGTTCTGGTTTCCCTGGCTGAATACACTGATGCTTCATCTACAGTGCTGAATATGACTGAGCTATGAGAGGGATGAAACTTGCTGTAGCCACAGATTATCAGTTTTAAGGAAAGATTACCTATTTCAGGGAAAATGCTATGGAATGTGAGCAGAGGGAGCTTTTCAGCTATTAAGAATTATTATATTTTTCAAAGCCAATGCATCTTCAGTTTCAATATAAAGTGGCAGCCTTCAAAGTCTAATTATATTACAGGAGATTGAAAACTAGCTTTTCAAAATTACAACAGTCCTGAATAGTATAGGGGGGAAAACTGAAATAGACTTAAACAAGGTACAGGCATAGTAAACATAACACACCATCTTGTTACAAAGCACCACTACAGAAGTAGATCACTTAATATTAGTATGAATACAAAACAAAACCCCCACAAAACCCCACGTCAACAAAGCAACTCTGTGGAATATGTTCTCAGAACAAGTTCACAAAATCAACGCTGCTAAAAGTTACAATTCAAATCTTGTGTGTAAGTTATTGCCAGGCTAGGATCTTGCTCTTGCTTGGTGATGTGTTTTGAGTCTGTGTCAGGCTAGAAGATCCAACCCGAAGGGGATGAGTTTTAGGAGATACGTAGAAGATATCTGGTATTCCCATCGGTGTCAATGAAGCTAAGAAATGCCATGACTTGTACATAGCTTTTGGAGGTATTGTAGCCTGCGGCATAAATGCTCATTCCTGTCCTCACTAGGAGCCACTGGCAAATCTCCAACTACAGTGCTTTGGCACATGGGGCAAGGTCAGGGGAAATTAAGGATGGCTAATTGAAAATCGGAGCTGAAGTTTTCAATTTGCCAAAGCCATTACTACTCTCACAGGTCTCAAGCAAAGTGGTCACTGCAGCCTCTTGCTGATGTCACTGAAGTACTGTGAAGTACAAGTGTTTGGGCTTCTGAATGCATGCAGGGTTACTGCTGTGTAATAGCCTTAGAAGTATTATAGAAATAAATGCATTAGTTTCTTATGGACTTCACTGGTTTTCATGAACTGTGGATTAGCTAAATAATGCTATATTCTGATACACTAGATTAAGACAAAGGAGACTCATTTCTCTACTTGAATATATTGCCTTTTTCAGACTCCTCTAAGGCAGTTCTGTTTCTTTTATAAGGAAATTGCAATTGAACTTTCAGTTTTGAAAGTCTCATTTTTTAGGCACTCTAATAGGGAGCTGAGTTCTTTCTCTCAATCTCTATTAAATTATGTTAGGAGAGATTTGTGTTTTCCCCAGTGGATAGCAATACTGTTAGAGCCTACGGAAGTGCTGACATAGTGCTAGATATTTGGAAACAGCGTCCCCCCATAAAATCAGAGATGGAAATCTCACATGACATGCTCTTAAAGCAGAGATTTATGAGATCGTGCTCTGTGTCCTGTGTGTACAGCTATCCATTTCCTGTCTCCCACAAATAACTTTTGTTGAGTTTCAACCAAATTTGGCAGAGGAGTGAAAATATCAGAAAGAATGATATTTCCTTAGTTTTGTGAAAACAGGAGTCAATGAAGAAGGTGGAGAGTCTGCATCATCCTCTTTCCTTTCAGGAAAGTCAGTCTGCACTCAGCTGTTAAACATCAGACAAGCCATAGGGGGAAGAGGTCTGATGTAGCATCTACTCATGGAAGACACACACCTTCTTGGGAACACACAGTCGAGAGATCACAAATCCATAGCTGACTAGCTTTTGTTGGCTCACAGAACTACTCTTGAAAGGAACTTACTACTCCACCCAGAGGAGCAGTGATTATATAGTTATTAGCTGAGTTACAGTGCTGTATTTTCTTAATACTGACTTTTTGCATGTGTTTTATAACACTGCTACGTTTGCTCACTGACGTGGTCTCAAAGGGCAAAGTGATAAATACTTCCCAGTGAGCTTCTAACAACTGGCATCTGCCAGGGTAGTACAATGTGACAACTGATTTTGGGTACTTCTGCTTTTGAATACCCGGTTATGAGGATTTATAGGCTTGGTTATAAGTAAGTTGTAAAAAGTAGGAGCCTCAACATAAAATACAAGCTTACATGGTTTTTGGCTTAAGATATTATATTTTAAATTTTGATGAGCAATGAGGGAAAACTTTACTAAACCACACTGAAAAGAAAAAAATTAATGGTATGACATATTAGCAGTACTATTAAATGAAAGAGGGTGAAGGATCTGTTGTGACAATAGAAGTAGCAGCATTGCTTTGAAGAATGGATTGCAGGCAATGGCACTTGAATTTAAATCAGGTTCATACTATAAAATACGGTTCAGAATGTAATGCTGACATTATGGCTCTGTTAAACAAGCAGTTCATTCTTATTAGATAATGACCTTGGGCGGGCTTTCCTGATGCATCATTTTCAGTGGCTGATAATGAAGGTGTAGTCAGTGGAATTATATCCAGACAGACAGGAAATACACTTTGCAACAGTGTAGACTTCAGACTTCTACAGCATTTGGCAGATTTACACAAATAGGCACTGATAACAATCTTTTTTTCTCTCTCCTATATTGGAAAAATCCTTTTCTCAACTTGATTTGTTCATAGTTGTGTATTACAGTCTGGACCAGGCTGAAACGTCATATACTTCTGTGATCCTGAAAATCTTACACTCTCTTTCCTATCAGGATAACTTCCCATAGCACCCCACTCTCATCTCCATAAAACAGGAAAGCTATTCCTTCCCCAAGAATCAGATAAGATCTCCAATTGACAGGTACATGAAAGCTGGAGTTGGAAAAGTTTCATGTAAAGGGTGAATTTTTCCACAGAGCTGAGTTTTTGGAAAATACAACAGGTTGTTGAGAACAGGTTGCGACCTGTTGTTTAGAAAGGTGCATATTTTATTACATGAATTAAAAATGCACATGCAAATGTAGTAGTGGATATCTTGAAATACTTTCTTTAGAGAAACAGCCTGAGACAAATTAAGAGGCACTTGTAGAATACTTGCTCATTCAGGTGAAGTGACAGTGGCTGTTAGGGATACAATTGATTATTCATTGGCCCAGAGAAGAGGTAATTTGAAAAGGACAGTGAGGTGTCTTTGATTTCCCTTGTAGTGTTTGTGCATAAACATGGCTCTTAATATCCCTCCACAGGGTTCTGTGTAGGTCTCTGAGTGCTGTTTGACTGTTGTTGATAGGTAATTAAATTCTGCCTACTTCTCTTGCTGCTGGTTTGCATACCATCTGGTACACTATCATGTAGAGCCAGCATGTTTTCACTGGAGAGAAATATGTATATAATCGAAAGAGGGGAACTTGAGAAGGATTCATTGGAAGGTTATCCTTTAAATCTTCAATGGACAACCCCTCCCGCCCCTCATATACTAAATTTAACACTTTCATCTACTGCATCTTTCTTTGGACTACAGAGAGACACAATGCAAAGATGTGTGCTAAAAATTTCAGAACAAAAGATAAAAATATTTGTGATTTTGAGAGAAGATTTTGCAGTTCTAATTTCTGGGAAGTGTTTGTCTGACTTTAGTTTTGGGTTGTAAGGGAAAATCACAGTTCAGTACAGTCTGTGCATGGTGGGAGGTTGGATTCACAGAGGCCCAGTAGAAGCAGCACATCGTTGTAAGTTATGTCAAGTAGCAGTGATGGGAAGTGAACTTCACTGTATTTCTCCCATGCTCTTTTTTGTTTTACGTATTTCACCCATGAACTAAGCAGTACACAGTGACAGCAGGTGAATAAAGAGTGAATGGGCTAGCGAGTCTTCTCCCTGGTCTTCTGCTGGATCTCAGGGGCTCTTATGTCCTTTCTTTCTCATCTACTCCTGGAGAAGAAAGAAAAGCTGAAGCCAAAACAGGCTTTTCTCAGAGAAAACCCATTTATTTTTCTCCTGCTTTTCTGAACTCAGGTCAGTGTTGGTAGAAGCCTGGCCAATGTTTCAGAATAGGGAGTACGTGTAGGGCTAAGTCATTCACACACAAACATGTTAGTGCACAGGTAAGCACAAATGAACTGCACTTCCAATGTTAAGTGGTTACAAGTAATTTTTATTTCTATTATTGTTCCTGGTTTCTATTGTTTTATTGTTCACTGGTAACTAAGAGTAGATACTTGAAAAGTGGAATCCACTGATTATGATTATTCACAAATAACTATCATTTCTTTTAATTCATTATGTAAGTTTCTAAGATTTAAATCCAGAGTGAGATCAAGTCTGTAGGTCATCTTGTCTGGTGTCTATCCTGGTAGTGGTTAGCTGTGCATTCTAAAGAAAACAGGGAAAATATCCCCAGATAATGTAAGAGAATTTGAATTTGTACACTTTTCTCCACCTCAAGAAGTCTCTTTATAAGCCCTAAAGTTTAGTGTTATATTCCTGTTAATGTTGGATGATCTTACCTATTAGATTATTCTCAGTTCATCTTAAAGCTATGTAAGGTGCAACCTAACATCATCATTATCTAATTGAGCTCTACACCTCAGCACTCTTTCTATTCCTCTGATTTTAATGAAAATCTCGAGTTTAATTCAGCATCTCTCTTTTTTTATTTAATTCTGTATGGTTTACAACTTGTTAAACACATTCAGCTGAAGAGATATTCCCTGCCCCACATGCCTACAAATCATGCCATATGAATTTATTAGATTTGGTTAATAACGATTGCAGGTAAATTAGGGTGTGCACCTCTATGTGACCACTATCCAAAATCTTATGTATAAATCATTATGTTAAAATTTGGACCCTGCTCTTGGATGATGAGCCTTTTTGAGACATATGTAAAAAAAATTATTTGTGAAAGGTGCATGACAAATATCACCAAATTCTTGATAAAGGGTATGCCTCATTTGAGATACATTTGAGTATAAATTATTTTTGAAAGCCTAAGCTTCTTTCAAAGATCAAATAGCACCAACGTCCTGATTATATTAACCAAACATCCATCTGAAGAAAGCAAATTATGCAGGTGACTCAGAAAAGCTCTGACTAAAAACACATACTTTTTGTTACATGCAGTAAAGGTCATTCTAAATTAACAAGCACTGACATTTTCATGGAAGAATGATTGCTAATTCTAGGTGTATGATAGGTTTCCGTTCGTTGCCTTGTTCATTTGTAATATATATTTGTTATGTAGTATATCTGAATTTTTATAGAAGAATTCAGTTGTTGCCTGCTTCATATTTGTTGATTGCCGCAGATGGAGATACTTAATTCCTTTGGATTTTGTATTGTGCACTTTTGAAATGTGTAAATTGCATCAGAGATGTTTGTAAGCAATTCATCAGTACTAGAGAGCCTACCCTAAAATACATGGGTTTGAATTTAGAAAGCGCTGTAATACAAGATACAAATTAATCTTTTCAGGTTCTTAATCATCTGCATAAGAAGTTGAGAAATATGTCAAAGAAGTCAGAAGCATCCAAGAAAAAGGTAGATTGCTTTCATTACCATTATGTACTTGTTTATAGTTGGTTTATGGCTAAGCTAATTTAGTATCAAATTGCTTGTTGCAAAGATGTAATGGAGAGAAGGAATTGAAGTATTTAATGAGGTATTAAGTGTCTCTCTGAACTTAGCAGGATTGGAATATATTTTGATCTGAGTTTTTCATCTCAGTGCATTAAGCCATCACTTAAGATCCCCACATTCTGAACTTCAGAGCCTCTGAAATTTACACATGAATAGACAACCTCTCTCTGGTACTAAATTGGGTTGTTTGTTTTTTTTTTTTGCCTCATAGGCGTTTTCCCCTAACTTGTAAATATTCTCTTTTTTTAAAAAAAATTATTTTTTAAAGTAGTTGAATCATTTATGAATCATAGAATCATTGAGCCATTGACCACAACTCTTTGCATGTGACCATCCAGTGAGTTCTTTATCCACCGAGTGGTCCACCCATCAAATTGGTGTCTCTCCAATTTAGAGACAAGGATGTCATGTGGGACAGTGTCGAACACTTTGCAAAATCCAGGTAGATGACGTCAACTGCTCTGCCCCTGTCCATCAGTTTCATAGCCCCACCATAGAAGGCCACCAAATTGGTCAGGCAGGATTTCCCCTTAGTGAAGCCATGCTGGCTGTCACCAACCACCTCCTTGTTTTTCATGTGCCTTAGCATGCCTTCCAGGAGAATCTGCTCCAAGAGTTTGCCAGGCACAGAGGTGAGACTGACTGGTCTGTAATTCCCCGGGTCATCCATTTTCCCCTTCTTGAAAATGGGGGTTATATTTCCCTTCTTCCAGTCATCGGGAACTTCAGCTGACTGCCATGAAGATCAAGGCAAAAAAGTCATTAAGAACCTCAGCCTTCTCCAAATCCAGAGTGGCCAGTTCTCCCAATAGCTTCCGGAGGGGGCCTACGTTGTCCCTAATCTGTCCTTTATTCGCTACGTACCTATAGAATCCCTTCCTGTTATCTTTCACATCCCTAGCCAAGTTTAATTCTAACTGGGCCTTAGCTTTCCTCACCTGGTCCCTAGCTTCCCGGACAACATCCCTGTATTCTTCCCAGGCCTCCTGTCCCTGCTTCCACCTTCTATAAGTCTCTTTTTTCCTTTGAATTTTCCTCAGCAGCTCCTTATCCATTCAAGGAGGTCTCCTGGCCCTCCTGCTGCACTTCCTTCTAGTTGGGATGCAACACTCCTGAGCTTGTAGCAGGTGATCCTTGAATAACAACCAAGAGTCTTGGGCCCCCCTGCCCTCTAGGGCTGTATCCCATAGAACCTTACTAAGCAGGTTCCTGAAGGGGCCAAAATCTACTCTCTTGAAGTCCAGGGCAGTGAGCTTGCTGCACGCTCTTCTCACTGTCCTGAGGATCTCAAATTCGACCGTCTCATGGTCGCTGCATCCAAGGCTGCTCTGGAGAGTCGTATTTGCAACCAGCCCTTCCCTGTTGGTGAGCACGAGGTCAAGCATGGCACCTCTCCTTGTTGGCTCCTCTATTACTTGCAGAAGGAAGTTATCTTCCACACAATCGAGGAACCTCCTGGATTGCTTGTGCCAGGCCGTACCATCGCTCCAACAGATATGAAGAATTACTAAATTATATGATGAGACTTTAAAATAATGTTTATTGTTCTTTGTGATAGAAGTCTAATAAGAAAGCTTCAATGATTTTTCAATTCTGTTGATTTTCCACAAAACATTTTTTTCTGCTATGTTCAAGACATAAGTTATGTACTGTTACAAGTAGAATCAGGAAAGGTCTTTAAAGCAGAATATAAGCTTTGTGATTTAGAACAATATTTGATGTGTTTATATATTGAATTTGTCAGTAAATATAACACAGTTCTGATTTTTGAGCAGATTTGACCAAAGTAATGATTTGAATAACTTCTCAGTTTATGAATGCGGAGCCAGAAAAAACCCTTAGGCTATATCTTTTCATTTGGTCTGATCAACTATTACCATATGGGCATGCAGACTGTCTCCAATGTAAATGAAATATACATGGGCTCTACAGGAAATAAGTAATCTATTATTTACGCATTCCCTACTTTTTTGAAAAATATGCTGGTCAATAAGCTTTAATACCTAGAATTAAAACAACTGAGGTCCTGATTCTGTAAAATACTTGACATATATATTTTTACACTTCATGTCATCAAGGCCAAAAGGTCATTTTCAAAGGTGTTCTGCACATTGCCATCTCTACTCTCATCTAAATTATTCTCAAACTGGAAATAATCTCTGCATTTACTCTAAACACTAACCCTTAAAAATTGCAAGTAAAAATCAGATCTGGCTAGGAACTCGTTACATAGCTTCAGGGAAAAGCATTATGTATATGCCCAAGACTGCTTGGACATATTAATGATCAGAAACCAAAGGGAAAAAAACCCAAAGGGCAGCCCAAACTTTTTTTTTGCCATAGCAAATACATTTTTCATAGAATCATAGAATCACAGAATGGTTTGAGTTGGAAAGGACCTTAAGATCATCTAGTTCCAACGCCCCTGCCGTGGGCAGGGACACTTCACACTAAACCATGTCACCCAAGGCTCTGTCCAACCTGGCCTTGAACACTGCCAGGGATGGAGCATTCACGACTTCCCTGGGCAACCCATTCCAGTGCCTCACCACCCTCTCAGTAAAGAATTTCTTCCTTATATCCAATCTAAACTTCTCCTGTTTAAGTTTAAACCCATTACCCCTTGTCCTGTCACTACAGGCCCTAGCAAAGAGTCCCTCTCCAGCACCCTTGCAGGCCCCTTTCAGATACTGGAAGGCTGCTATGAGGTCTCCACGCAGCCTTCTCTTCTCCATGCTGAACAGCCCCAACTTTCTCAGCCTGTCTTCATATGGGAGGTGCTCCAGTCCCCTGATCATCCTCGTGGCCCTCCTCTGGACTTGTTCCAACCGTTCCATGTCCTTTTTCTGTTGAGGACACCAGAACTGCACACAATACTCCAAGTGAGGTCTCACGAGAGCAGAGTAGAGGGGCAGCATCACCTCCTTCGACCTACAGCCTAACTCATGCTTTTTTAAAGCAAAAGTTTTCATTAGTGTGCTCTCTCTGGTTACTGTATCTTTCTTCTTTTTCTTCTACAGTTTTGTTAGAAACGCATTTCAGGCTTAATTATACATTTATGGCGTTACTCAAAACTTTATGAAAATTTCAGTAGTAGAATCTTGAAACTGATGTGCTATATGTGTGAAAATAAGTTAGTGAAGGGTACAAATGTGCCTAAATGCTATTTGTCATGCTTTTTGGTCATAAAGCGTCAATATTTAACATCATGTATTTCAGGTGGGTTTTCATGTCTTATGGGAAACCCTAAGGAAGCTCCCATTAGGTAAACAAGAGCTGCCCTTTAGTGTTACTTTGGTTGCAAGCCATAGTGATGATTTTGGTAAGGTAAACTCTGAAGTTAGGATTAGGAGGACTAATGGGATATAGCAGATGTTTTGAGGTTCCCTAATACAAAATTGCTTATTCTGCAGATATGAAAAACCTTAAATAGTTACAAGAGGCACATGGTCAGCCTCTGTTTTGAGGTGCATCTGTATAATTTTTTGAAAGTCAGTGATTTTCCTGGTATATTCTGAATTTTGAACACACTGAAGTAATTTGCCTCTTTTGAAGTAATTGTGGAAATGGTATCCAGGCAATATGTTTTCAGTTGGAATATTAACACATTTAAAGGATCAGAGAAGGAATTGCTCTTTATTTATACTTCCTTGTTAGCACATAGTCTCCTGATGAGATCTGAAAGAGATAATACGTGTGTGGCTGTTTGATAGTGGCAACTGACTTAAACTCCACAGGGCTAAGTAGGTGAATGGCTTGTGGAAACAGAGGAATCCTGGAGACTAAACAAATTATATTTTAATACAGATACAATGTCGTTTGTTTCTGTTGTGAGATTTTACTAGCCAACAGCATAGGTTACTTTGACCTGTTGCCAGTGAAATCAACCTTTATATTTTTCTGTAAGTTTCTGTAAATTCAGCCATGTTCTGATTAGATAGGTCAGTCAGAATTATTATATCTAATATATTCAGGAAGTAAAGACCAAGTTCAATAAGCTAACCAAAAGACTAGATAGTCTGTGTGCTGGTACTTATCACTCTGGCCACTGGTTTACTTTTGCCTGTGGAGAAGAGCCTAGCTTATCTGAAAAATTATTTTGTAACTTGTTAATATAGTAATGATAATGGTCCATAACATAATATGCTTTTGGAGGCTTTTACTGGGAGAGTGATTTAGTTGAAAGAGATACTTGTTAGAGGAGTAAATATTAATTAGTTGAGCAACTGCAAAGCAGGAATTGCTGTTTCTGAAATAAGTGAAAGCTAAAGAAAGCAATTGACAGTCAAACTCCACTGTGCCCTGGCAGAATACCTTCAGCACCTGAAAGATCTGTACTGACTGACGCTGTAGTTGTCTGGATGGATCTAATGAACTTGATGGGACTGTCTCTCATAAATAGTGAGAGTGGAGTCAGGAGACAGCACTTAGGATATTTTGTATTCCCTTTTTCAGATTTTGGTGCTTGGTGGTGAGCTTTGATTTCCAGGTTGGTTTTGATAATTGATGATGACCAACGTGTGAAATTTCAAGCTCCTTACTTTTCTTTCTTTTTTTTTTTCCCCTAGTTGCATCCCAGAATGTTGTTGCATGATTCCCCCTGTGGAAATTTCACGTTTAAAGGAGAGACTTTCAAAAAGCACCTTCTCTTTTTGCAGACACTTGAGCAAAGTGTTTGTCTGACTGCTCTAAGCTCTTCCACTATCTGCCCTCACATATAATAGATCTCTCTTGAAATTATGGTCAGAAATCCTTGTACACCACACTCAAATATAGATCATTAGATCTGGATGAGATTTCCCAAAGACCCATGTTATCATTATTTTACATCAAGCTTATACTTTTGTCTAGGGAATCAGGAACGTAATTCTTTTACTTTCAAGCAAAGCTATATATGCTTTTTACTATGGCATTTTCAGGGCTAAAGTTCTTCTTGCAGTAGTCACTATCCAGACTAAAGCCTATATAAGGCAATGGAGTTAAATCAGTAATAAATAGTCCACAGTGTGTTCTTTCTCAGCATTTCCCCATGCCACTCAGTAATGGTTTTGAAACAGGTTTAAAGCAGATTCTTCAAGTGCTCATCAGACATCTGTGTTTTCCTTTTCCTGTCTCAGACAGCACAGACTGTGTTGGTGGTGGTAGTGGTTTTTGGCATCTCCTGGCTGCCGCATCACGTGATTCATCTCTGGGCTGAATTTGGAGTTTTCCCACTGACTCAAGCCTCCTTTCTCTTCAGAGTAACAGCGCACTGCCTGGCTTACAGCAATTCTTCTGTGAACCCGATTATATACGCCTTTCTCTCTGAAAATTTTAGGAAGGCCTACAAACAAGTCTTCAAATGCCAGATAGGTAATGAGTCACCTCTGAAAGATGCCAAGGAAAATAGAAGTCGAATAGATACGCCGCCATCTACCAACTGTACACACGTGTGAACTTTGAAAAGTCATAAAATGTTGGCTTCTCATTTGTGTGAACCAAACACCTAGAAAACAAAGCACAATGAGCTTTATCCTGGGTTTATCTTGATGAAGCTAATTGGTATTTAATGGACTGAAGTTGCATTTGTAGCAAAAGTTTGTGAAACTGGTATGAAAGAAAGATCCTTTGCATCTTAGCTTTGTCAAATGAAGCTCTTGGACCTTTAAAAGATAGTTGAGAAAAAATGTCAGAGATATATCTGTATTTAAGCACATGATGTGTAAACATTCTAATATACAAGAAGGAAACGTTGACATGGACAAGTAACCTTCTGACATCTTACTCCATTGAAGTGAAGAGATGGCTAAATTTTCTGTCTTACAGATAATAAATACTTTAGTACTATGATTTTAGAGAGGAAAACTCTTGTTCTCTCTTCAGATTGTTTTGACAATGCCTCTTCACTTTTTAATGTAAAGATGGGCTGTGATTCAGAGTTGAAATAACCTGTGTACAACTTGAGGCAATTGTCTTAGAGAGGAAACACCAATTATACCTGTTTATCTGTCTTTTTAATGTAACATACTGAGTAGTGATGGAGTTCTTTCCACTTCATATGGCTGCCTTTTGTGTACGCTAGGTAAGGTTTTGTTTATGGCCTGTATGTAGTTGTACCAAAATGAGGATCTATGTCTATCTGAGGGAAAGTTTTCTTCATGTGTTGCATGTGTGTGTATGTTTTGTTAACTTTATACACTTTGAGGTGGAGGTACGGTTTTAAATGTGCAATATATACATATGTTTTAAAATATTATGTTGTATAAAGTGACTCTGGGCAATGCTTAAGTGTTCAAAAATAGTATTACCTTAAAATTTGTAGCAGGGGCTTGATATTGTGTAGCTGTAAATTGGAAAAATTCAGAAGGAGGCATTTAAATCAATACAGAATACATAAGGTAAATGAGCCAGTTCTGCAAATTCTTAAATAAGATGAGTAGTTTCAGCAATTTTATAAAAGTACTTAATATGTCGTTATGTGGTAAGCCACTAAAGAAATAGTGGAAAGGCACTCAGTCCTTTCAGAACCTTCCTGTTAGCTGGAATGAGATATGCTTTTACCTTTTTAAGTTGAGTAAATTAAGTTGAAGAAACCTCCAGACATCCTCTCAAGGCAGGGATATCCTCAGAGTAGGATTGCTTCCTTGTTTAGGCAAATTTTGAAAATTTCTAAGGATGGAGATTCAACAGTTTTGGGGGGAACTTGTGCCAGTGCCTAATCACTCCCACTAAACATTTTTTCTTATCCCCAGTTGGGATTTCCCTTGATTGTGACTTGTTGCCTTCTGTCCTTTCACTGTGTACTTAAGTCCTCTCTCTAACAAATACATAATTTAAGATGGCAGTTAAATTTCACCCAGCATTCTCTTCATAAACAATATGTCACTCTCTGTCTCTCCTTATCTGTTGTGATGCAGCTCCCTAGCCAAATTAGTGGCCTTCCACTGCCCTTTCTCCAGCATACCATCCCTCTTGTGAACTGGTGAGTTCAAAACTGAACAGAGTGTTCCAGATGTGTCCTCACAAGCACTGAGTAGACTAATTTTTTCAGAGTGTTGGAAGCACATCAGCTATGGAGGGTTAGCTCACATGAGAAAGTCTATGTTTATGTGTCAGTGTTGTCTGCTTGGAAACAGTAAAACACTATTGAAGTCGTGCTATTGCATGCATGGTGTCTGTGTTCATTCTTTCATATGAAGACACTGTTTGATGATATTGGTAAGAACACAAAATACATGAAAAAAAAAAACACCTCAATTGGAGAAGAAGGGTTTATTTGTGCAGGAAACCATTTTTTGGATTAGGATTGAGGTTAGGAAACAGAACAGTGTTGAAGCTTTCAGATCCTTGGCACTCACTAATCACTCAAATTTTTAAAGCACTATCAGACTTCACGTGAATTTATAACATATTAGGACATTCTACAGCTTTGAAAATCGTATTTTTCCTTTAAAAAATGCTTGTGGTTTTATTGCATTGAATAAAAAAATTACAATGTAAATGTGTAATCGCATAAAGTTAATGTGCTGAGTTTATTGTTTCATCTGGAACAGACTTTTTTTTCCTTAATTTTACATAGTTTTAAACCCAGGAGTTTGACAGTAAAGGAGCTACATCTGTTTGCAGTTTTAATCTGCAGCACCACCCAGTTAGAAAAGCCCCACCTGATTCCTGGTGAGTATTACTGAAAATTCCACCTAACTTCTTAAAGAAACCTTAAGAAACAGCTGACACTCCAAGGTTGAATTTCCTGCCTAAAAAACTCTTTTGTTCGTCAGTGACTCCAGTGTGACTTTGATGTACTCAGCTGTGACCCAGAGGCTGTGACTGTAAAAGCAGTGTTAACATATGCTGTGAAATGCATCTAGCCCTTGAACAGCTGGATGGTCAGGCAGGAGCTTGTCATGCCACAGAAATAGCTAATTTGGGCAGAAAATTCGGGAATGGGTGCTAATGGTGCCATACAACTGAAAGTTCTGAGCCCACTGGCAGGGATTGTTCTGATGGAGGACAAAGCAAAGTTCTCACCTTGCTTACATGCCTAATATGTTTTGTTTGGGTTTTTTTACATCTTTTAAACCAGAAAGGTTAATTTCAGCATACATGTAGTAAGGGGGCAGGTGAGTGGGGACACACAGAGAGAGAAATAATATTTCTCTGGGTACGGTGGAATTTTCCACTCATAAATAAATAAGCCCACTGAATATCACACTGTTTTGTGAATTTGAAAATATGATTCTGTACAGAACAAAATAGGTAACAGGAATTGTAATTCAAATTCCTCTCAAACCAATGCACGGTACATGTGTGTAATTAAGCAAATATATAAATTTCTCTGAAATGTCTTTAAAATTACATTTCTCATAAATAGAAAGAATTGGAGAACCCCAACAGAAACAGCTACTCATGTATTTCTTTCATAAACTCCCTAAAATTTCATTGAATGGACACTGCCAAAATGCTGCCTCTTAGTGCTGCTTCACAAGAAGTCTAAAACATACAATGCACTTTCAACATTGATGGTAGAAGTAGTGTGTCCTATCAGATAAGTAGTAGTTCTTCAGTCCATCTTAAAACTGTGTCTTAGGAGGAAAATGTAGAGGTCTGCCTTTTTCATAGGTTTCTCTGCAGAGTGGATGAGAGACCTGTGGAGAGGTAGGCAGGCTCTGGAAAGGAGCTCATTTCTGTCCATCTTCTGAGGCTGTACTAAAACATTGCAGCAGGTTTCTAGCCAGTTTTGCATTTTGTATGGTGTTTTCTGGGGTTTACCACTTTTGCCTTAAAATGATGCAGAAATCTCATTAAAACACTGCGTCAGTGGAACTTTGAAATTGTAAAGATTAATGTTTAAAGAGGCCGAGACATTATTCTGTCAGGGTTCTTTGTGTAATGTCAGCTCGGCCTGCTTGTAACTAGGCGTTCGAGGTATGATACTAAAGATTATAGCAGTGCTCTTCTTCAACTAACTATACCTAAAATACATTTCTAAAATACGTGTGGATGCAGATGAACACTGTGCACTGCTATGCATGAATCAGATCTAAGGTCCATAGCCAAAATGAAAAACATTAAATGAAAACATTAACTTAACCAACATACTGTTCATCATGTGCATGGAAAATGATGGGTCTTGCTCACCTATATGTTCAGCTGTGCTAATTTCACGGGTAATTGTGTCACCCTTTTAACTAATTTTGAAGAAAGTAATCATTTTTGTTGAAAGCAAAGCTCATGCTTAATGGCTGCTTCTAAGTGAGTCATTAAACTACAGAGTTTTCTAAAGCATGTACTAAATATTTATGATATGTAATAATTTAAACCTTCAGAATCACCTAAAATTTCTATCTTGTATCAGAAAATGTAGAATTTCCTAATATTTTTTATATGTCTAAGGTATGTAACAAAATCATGTGCTATAATCGATTACAAAGATACGAACAAACTGGCTGAAATTATCTGTAACAGATGATGACTGCGTAAATAGCTAATTTTAATTTCCCATCTGCAATCTTAATATTCTTTCAAAAATTTTTTTTATGAAATTAATCGGATATGGGATTATTTACTCTTTTTTCTGAAGTCTTTTTCTAAATTTAAACATTAAAAAAAACGTATTTTGAAAACCATGTTTGAAGTTATAGTCCTTTGAGCTTTGTACTCACTTTCACTCAGTAGGCATACCTCACTCTTACTTAAAAATCTTACTTTTTTCCAGAATCTTCATTTTAAAAATAATGTCACTATTTCCAAGAGATAAACATTAAGCTTTGTATAATGTTTCAGTGAAGTAAATTGCACTTTAAATCACACATTGTAGGGAAAGCAAGGGATCTTTTTATAAGATAATGTTGTGAATACATTATTTCAGACATTGTTATCTTCATGGTTGCTTCACAGTACAATGTGTCACATTGAACCTAATGATATTTATGATATTTTGGGAAAGAATAAAGCAGAGAAAAGAATAGCTGTTAGCTTACAGAGCTCATGTTAGTGTTATGTATTCAGTACATGTACAAATGTTGAAGAAATTCTGTGTTTGTTTCAATGTGTAATGAATGTAAAGTAACATGCAGTTGTTTTAAGATGTACTGTACTTTCCATGATGATGTTTTTTCCAAGTGATGTTTTCAATAGGTCTGTACTATCTCTGCTTGTCTCTATAATATGAAATACAAACTGCTTTTCTTACAAATGTTTATGTGAGAACAAGTGGTGCCCTCAGGAAAACTTCCAGAAATAACAGTGTACATAAAACTCAATAGACTTTGAGAGCTAGGTGTCATTGTGGGTTGAAAATACTTTTTTGAAAATTTAGCTGATATAAAAAACATTGTCATTGTCAACTACTTAAGTGCAGGAGCTTGATCCTCCTTTCATACATGCTGGTAAAAGTCAATTGAAGTTGATGGAATTCACTGATATTTCTTATTCAAGTGCAGTTTGAATCTCTGTAATTTACAGGCTGCTTAAGAGACATACAAACAGAGCCAGATCCATGTGTCTGAATATGAAGAGAAACAAGACTCTCTAATGATGTGAAATCCAAACCTATTTTATGAAAGCCTGTAAGTGGCTCCACTTTTGGAAGGAGGCAATCACATCAGTGCATATTTGTTTGTAGATTTGCATTAACATTGAGCCTATTAACTGGGCTATTTCAAGGCAGTAAAAATAGCGAGATGAGCAGAATATGATCAGTTCTACACCTAATGAAGTGTACTTTTAAAAACAAAAGTAAATGCTACGGCATGGATTTAAAATTATGTGGACTTCAATCCATCAACTTTACTGTGCAGTTCTTAAACAATCATTTGTATATGCATATGTACTTGACATTTATAGATACATTGGTGCACCTTGGCCAGATACATTGGCTGGATGCAGACTGAGGTCTTGTTTTATAGAAATATTTACTTAAGTGAAGCATTCTCGATATGGAAAGCTTTGCACCATTTCCATGTCATGGTTATTCTATTCCCTCATAAACATCTAAGCATATTTAAAAATTTGCTGAGAAAAGTGAAATCTCTCCTTTACTAATAAATCATCTGAGCTGCATAGATATTCAAGCACAACCTGTAGAGAATTTATCAACTTGATTAAGTTTAATATTCAAATTCTGACAGAAAACACGAAAAACTTGCTGATGGCATGTAAATGTGACATTTCTAGATGAGGTGATGGCATGACAGTGTTCCTTTACATTGAATTTCATACAAGCAAACACAATTTTAATAGAGTAAAATGAAAGTCATACATTCAGGAACGAAAAACATGAGGGGAACTTCAAGAATTTATTATTGTACTGGAAAATGATGAGTCTGAAATTGTCAGTTAACTAAACATAACCTCCAACTCTATGTAAATTAAAGCACTTGCATATGTACTGCCTGGGAATCATGAATTCAGAACATGGGGTTGTGTCACTGGAATCAACACTGCAAATGGGAGGTTTCACAGAGACATTTCCTAGACGTTCTTAAAAAAATCCCAACACCCAAGCTGAAAACTGTTAGGAGTTCACCATAGAGGGTGTGGTGGGTTACCCATGGCTAGTGCAGGTGCCCACCAAAGCTGCTCTGTCACTCCTGGAAAGTGGGGGAGAAAATATAGCTAAAGGGTGGTGGGTCAAGGTAAGAACAGGGAGAGATCACTCACCAGTTACTGTCATGAGCAAAACAGACTGGACTTTGGAGAAAAATTAGTTTAATTTATTACAAGTAAAATCAGAGTAGGATAATGAGAAATAAAAATTAAATCTTAAAAACCCTTTCACCCACCCCTCCTTTCTTCCCAGCCTTAACTTCACTCCGGAATTCTCTTCCTCCTCTGCCCCAGTGGCACAGTGAGGCGGGAATGGGGGTTGTGGTCAGTCTATCATGTTTTTGATTCCGTGGTTTGCACCACAGGCTGCTGGGGAATCTGTGCTCTAGCGCCTGGATCACCTCCTGCCCTCCTGCACTGACCTGGGTGTCTGCAGGGCTGTTGCTCTCACATGTTCTCACTCCTTTCTCTGGCTGAACTTGCTCCTGTACAGAAACTTTTTCTCCTCCTAAATCTGTTACGCCAGAGGTGCTACCACCATTGTTTGGCCTTGGCCAGTAGTGGGTTTGTCTTGGATCCATCTGGCGTTGGCCCTATTGGACACGGGGGAACCTTCTGGAAGCTTCTCACATGAGCCACCCCTGTATCTCTGCCCCCCCCAAAAGCTTGCCGTGAAAACTCAATATGGTTAAGAAGTGGCCTAATTACATCACATACTTCTGTACCCATCTAAGCACAGAATACCTGTTGCTATGCCTCGCTTAAATGAGTAAATGAGTTCACAAGATCCTGTAAAGTGAAATTAAACTATAGGTTAAATCTGTAAATTATGCGGAAGTCCTTTCATTAAGCCATGGGTATAAATAAACCTAGAATGCTTAATGAACAAATGCAATATATTTGTCTTGCTTCAAATCACTTCTGGGTATTTCTCAAAAGTGCATATGGTAGCACTTCTGTGAGAAAAAAAATGTGGCTTTTATTAAAGGGTATTTAGACCTGATGATAACAATGGCTCCTTCTGCCTTTAGTTTATTAGAATTCTTACTCAGATTTCTGTAATTAGTAGTATGAAAGCTATGCAGATATGAAGAAAAAACATCACAAAGGTGAGCTATTATTCAGTCTGCAGGTGATCATCTGAAGATGTATATAGAATAATGCCACAAGTGAGCTACATCATGAGAAGATCCCACTAATAATTCTGCTTCCCAGCTTGCCTACCTGCCATGTAAGGCTTCTTATGGGGTTGTAAGGTGGGAAGGATGATATGAATGTGGGCTCTGTTCAAGACTTCCAAGTATTCCCTAATGAAGTATATACAGAGCAGGGGTTTGTGCTTTGTTTTGTTTTCCCCTCACTCCCAGTGCTACTAGAGTCTGTTTTGTACTTTGTAAGTAAACAGCCCAACCAAAATCTTGATCGTCAAGGGGAATCCATTTCTGTACTTTCAACTCTGAAATCTGTTATCCTACGACATCACAGCAGTCACAGGGAACATCTCTCTCCTCCCCACTGTCTGCCACCTGCCACCTTAAGTGACATTCATCTTGTTCTAGATGTTAAAATAAGTTAAGCCCTCAGTTCTGTATCTGTAAAGACAAAATGTGTTGCTATAGATTCAAGCGTGTTCTGATAATACGGCCTCATACACTAAATGAAAAGTGGGACCTAATTATTAACATCAGAGTAGGAGAAGGAAAGGTAGGATGAGAGGAAATAAATGGTGAAGACCATCAGTATTTGTGAATGGAATGTATTTAGGGCTCCAACTTGCAATCTCTGCATAGGTAATGCTTTGTAGTTTGTAGGCAACTTGTCACTATAAGGAAAGAGCAGAATCTTCTGGACTTGGGTTACTATTTTTTACATGTATTTATCTCTCCATGTCTATAATAAGCCTTTCAGAATCATATTTCTATTACAGTGTCGCTTGTTGCTCTGCAGAGTTGTGCTGAGATGTATTCAGCTGTTCTCGCATTCATATGAAGATTTAAATATTCTTTTTAACTCTTGTGATGATCTTAAAATAAAAAGGCTTAATTTACCTCCAGTTCTGAAGACACCTGACTGCAAGGCACAGTATGTATAAATCACTGTTAAGCATCCAGGGAAATAACTCAGTAACACTTGAAATGAGTCTCAGGTGAAAATGAGACACAATTCAAATATGACTTAATTTTTTCTAAATTTGGATTATTACAGCTTATGTGCATGTGTTCCACTGTTTGGAAAGAATACTTGTACTGGATCCCATGCTGGAAAAATTCTTACTCAAAAAGTAATGCAGAACTATACGTGAATATGGACAGAAAACATTGTCCTGATAAAGAGCTGAAGACCATTTTGTTATGGATGAAATATAAGGATGTTTTGTAATCAGAGAAACCTCATTAACATAATTTTGCCCCATCCAGAAGGTTTCTGTAATGTCAAATGAAAGAGAATCTTATATTTAAATTGTTTATTCAATAGTTTTCATTAATATATGAAGGCAAGAGTTTGTTTCTCTTTTTATAAGACAGCAATATTATTGATGGTTTAGTTGAGTACAAATAGAAGTAAACGGATTTTCCTACTTGAACCTTAAATTATCTATCCACTCTTAAATATACTATTCAGTGATCTTTCCCTTTTTTCATTGTGAAATATTGATTTTTGTGTGATTTCAAGTCACTTCCATTAGTGTAAAAGAGCATGGTAGTAAAATGGCTGCTTCATGGCCGATAGGAAGGAAATTATTATAGGAGGAGCTATGCTGTGCACATTGTTTTGGTTTTTAAATTTGGCTTAAACTTTAATTGTAACCCTTTTCTTTTATGTATGAATGCTATTTGCTGTATTTAATTCTGCCTGTCTAAAAAGATGCAAACAGAACATATTATTTGCTTAGTGACTGAGATTTCTAAAAAAGTGCGTGTTAATCGAATTAAAGCTCATAGCACTGAATGCCAGTTCATGTCCTTCTTTTCTGACCTGCAAACAAACCCCCACTCATTACTGAAAAATACACTTCCTTTAAATTACTCTTACCCTACCAACAATTATTGCACATGAGAGAGAAAGGAGAAGGGGATTATTTTTTAAAATGTATTTCTAAAGCCAAGAACTGTATTACACATCATTCCAAGATGCAAGAGGGTAAATGAGTAAAGTGAAAATAAGGGTGAAATTGATCTATTACTGCTGCATGTTTATGTAAATGGCTAAGTCAAATGCAACCCTTGTTTTCATTAGAAGAAACAATGAAAACTTTGTGTTGACCAAATTCTATTATATTATCATTCTAGTTGTATTCTAACTTCTAATATACTTCACCTGAGCAAAATCGTAGAATCACGGAATGGTTTGGGTTGTAAGGGACCTTAAAGATCATCTAATTCCAACCCCCCTGCCATAAGCAGGAACACCTCCCATAAGATCAGGTTACTCTAAAACTCATTCAAAGTAGGGACATGTAGGTACCAGAATCAACTCCTGAATCAAGGTTAGAAGTAGAGGTAGAGATTTAGCTGGAAGGGGATTGCTGGAATTGATTCTGTGTGAGAAGAGGCATGGGCTGAAACCCTGAAGGAAAGCAAAATATAAACCCATAAATACGTAACAATAAAAGAATTTGAAAGAAGTAAGTGGGATACTGGGGATGCCAACTGACACTGAGCAGTTGGAAAGTTCTCCAGCATGCAGATTTTTGGGATGGACTGCTATATGATTTAGGAGGTCAGTAAACTTTCCTCGTATGCTGTGAAAAAGAGGAAAATCTCCTCTTGAGCTTTTGATGTCATGAAATCCGACCTTCATATCAGGAAAGCTGCAAGACTATCAGTATGAGACTTGACCCCATTTGCTGTCTCTTTAACAATACAAAATTGAGGTCTTAAATTCCTTCCGAAAACTCCATGGAATTCCTACTGAAAAAAAAAAAAAAAAAAAAAAACAAACCAAAAAAAGATAAAAGGTTGATCTAATTTGTTACAGTTCATGGGTTCATGTAATAATGATGCATTCAGAAGTATCTACATGATGCATGAACGTTCCATTCCATTGTTTAATATACACTGCACATAGCATAGTTAATCCTAAAAAAAGAGCTGAAGTGATGAAAAAAATCCAACAGAAAACTTTGCATGTTGCCATCAGTAATTCAGTTAAGGAATTAGAGAATAGCCTTTTAGAGTAGCAACCAACACATATTAATCAGACTTTTAATCTAGCTTCAGCAAGCAGGGGACATTTGTTCTTTCCTCCCTATTTTCTACTTTTATGTTAGTATTCCTTCAGGGTTTACTTTGTCCTTCCCTTCTTTTCCCTTTGTCATATTCTTATTAAAAAAATCCAAATCACATTTCTACAGCTATATTCGTGTTGTATTAGAAGTGTACTTTTGCAGTGGGTGTTAGTAGTAGTAAACCAGCCACATTTGATTGTGTCTATTCCTAAATATTGCTGAAGTGATTACCAGCTCTAACACTGTGTAAGCAAGAGACACTATCAGTTTATCCAAATGTAAGTGACCAGCCTAATTCAAATAAAGTTTCCACAGAGACATCAAACAGATGTCACCAGAACATCTCATTTTGCAAGCATCATCATTTGATTAGGAGCTCTGAGACATTCTGTTCCATTAAACCAGGAACAGGCAGGCTGGAGTAGGTGTCTAAAACATTACGTAGCTATGTGTGTCTGTTTACTGTACTTGGTCATGCATAACCCTCACTGCTTCTAATGGGGTTTTTATTTTTAAGTCAATTGTGTTACAAGGTTTTGCCTCTAAGAGCTTTGTGACTGCAGCTGCAAGATTGCTTTGGTTAGATCACTGAAAGTAAGTACCTGCTGCATTTTGACAGCTTATTTTGGTATAGATTTCATCAGAGTTTCTCCCTTTGTTATTGTTTTGCATCTTAACTTCTTATTGTTTGTAGAAATCTGCTTTTATTGATGTTAGAGATAGCATTCTTTGTAGTGCAGATCTGCTAATCCAGCAGCTGTGGGGGACTTCTGTTAGGGACTGATCTCCCACAGTCACCTGATGGAGGGCAGTGCTTCGTTACTCCCATTAATTTCGGCATACCTTAAAAACTTTTGAGTGCCTTGAATTATTTTTTTTCCTGTACAAGTTTAGCTCATAGCACATCCTAAACAGTGTGTCGAATACATTCTGTTATTTTATTGGAGTAGTGCTCCTGAAACCCAGAAACAGGTTTCCACAGTACTTAATGCTGTCCTTTCAGAGGATAAAGAAGATGTTCTCCCAAACTATTCCTAAATCAGTGCCAGCAAAGCTAAGAAAGTTGGGGTAAAAAATAATGGAAAAGATTAGCAGTACAACTGTTATTTCATACTTTAGTAAGTCATTCTGTGATTTTGCCAAATGCAGGTATTTATTGGTTTGCTATGCCAGCTGTTTACATTTATGAGCTCAGGAGCTAAGTGAGAGTTAGAGTACACTGGAGGCAATGGGAAACTTCTGTGGTAGTTTAGAAGTGATGGCAGATGATGATTTACCTGTGCAGCAGGTGAGGTAGATGAGAGGATCTAGCATGTCTTCTTTCTAGTAATGAAACTTTCGGCAAACATTTGGGTTTGTTTTGTTCTTTTCCCATTTCCCCTCTGCCAAACATTGCTTTTCCCTTTGCTTACCTCTGCAGTGGCTGCACTATGGAACAACTGTCTGCCTGATCTTTTCTCACTCATTATCTGTTTTCCCACTAAGTCTGTCTTCCCCCTTCTATTTGCTGTGTACAAAGCACCTCTGCCTCCATTCTGTACAAAGACAGAAGTGAAAGTGAAAACAGGCATATTAATTGGACCTTTTATTTGTTATCTCAGTATTTACCTTTGAATCTGATGAGATACCCTACAGAATTTTAGCCTTATTTAAAAGAAATAAGCTTTGGTAGTTGATCCATAGAAACTTTGCTGGTTGTTTAATCCAGAAACACACAATAATATTTTACAGAGGACTAGCATCCCTAATTAGCTGCTATGTAATGCCAAATTTGTGCTTATGGGCAACAGCTCAAGATCACTCTTTCTGAAAGCCCTTTAATTCCTTAGAGCCATTACTCAGAGGAATTTCAGCTAAAAGATTTACTGGCTCAGTGTCCTCCCTGAGAGCTGGATAGCCAGGGAGTGTTCAAGGTACTCCATATTCAGCTGAGGCCTGAAATATGAAGCAGTATCTTGCCAGTTTCCTCCATCTACATAAATTAATTTTAATGCGGTAGGTTCTCCATGATCCAGAGGATTTCTATTTTGATCATTATAGTTCTCTTTCTCTCTTCAGTGAACAGATTATAGGAAATGTGTGTTCTTTGAGGCATGTATTTGTTTGAGACCTGTTCAAATATCTGCATCTCCAGCTCTGATTTCATTAGATTAGGGTAGAAAGGCATGTGCTTGAAGAATGAAGTATCTCTGTGGTGAAAACATCAGTTCAGTGTGGAAAAAATATCTATGGCTGTCTAAGAATTCTGTGGCCCACATGTGTTTCCTGAGATTTATTGTGAAACCCTTGAACAGTTAAATTAAACAGACCTTTTCCTTCTTAAATAACCAGCAGGGAAAATCAGCAGGGAAATCTGCTTTCTGTCACCTGCTGGGCACAGACCCCTCCTGTATGCCTGGGGTGGGCAACTGCAGCAGCTTCAACAGTCACTCATGGCCAGTCAGGATCATAGGGATGGGGCCAGACTCAGGCTGGGCTGTGCCATGGGCAGGCCTGGTTCAAGAAGGCCCATGACCAGGTAGGGCAGGGAGCTGGGGACAGGCCATGCTCCAGCATCACTGGGGCAGGGACTAATGGCCTCAAGGTCCTGGGCTGTGAGCAGTTGAGGAGAAGCCTGGTGAGAGACAGGCAGGGCTGTGGATGCCCTTGGGACCCTGAGATAAATCACTGGCATTTTTATTTACTCATCAACACTTTAACCATAAGATGGAGCTGGTAATTAACTTTTACTAATGATCCTGAGCTGACTGGACAACTTTGGAGGAATGTCGCATAAACCGTGTGCAATGGTGACTGAACAGGTAAGTGTCGTGTATCCAGACACATTATTCTGGATGAAATTTCCAAATATTCTTTGTCTATTAGGAACTGAGAAATAAAGTTTAGTGAGTTGGATATATGACAAGACTGTATTGTAGAAAATAGCATTTCCCATGTAGCCCATAAATATAGGGATACTGTAAAATTATGTCTGTTTTTGCAATGTACAAAACTATATCACTCTCCATTACATCAGCCTAAGGGCACCTTTCTTAAGAAAGTATTTGCTTAATCATGTTTGCAATGTTATTGTTTGTTACCTAGCAGGAGCATAGGAAGCAATAAAAAGTTAATGACAGGATTATGGATTATTCTACTTTTATCAGTTTGGGTGAGAAATAATAAGATTATTAATAGAGCTAGAGCTCTAGATAGCCAATAGGTTGCTATGTATCCAATTTTTCTTCTATGGTGCAAGTATAATGATTTGGGCTTCATAATGTGTCATTTTATCTGTGGTGATGACTTACACATTATGTGGAAACACACTTTCAGTTGTGTTTTTATGCAGAGCAATATTAATTTCTATTGCTCTGCAGATATATTTTATCATGAATTTTGGTTGCAACTGGAACAAGGTATTTGGAATATTGCATGTTACTGTAAGCATAAAATAGGCATAAACAAAGCCAGCTGACAAGGTACCTATGGGATCTGATGACAAAATCTGGTGTTAGGCTCCTAGTCCAAGATCACAAAGGCCAAACCCTTATCGTACAAAACACTGATACAAACGCATTTTGTTGACTGCTTAAAAAAAAATTGCCAATTATTACTAGAAAGCTTTTCACTGGGTAAGGTTCTCCAAACTGTGTAAAACACACATAAAAGTATAAGCTGTCATTAACCCTATATTGTGTACTCTAGAATTTCAACAGATATGCACTTGTATGTTCACATCTCACAGGAATCAAACTTGTGTTGCTGAGAGATTGAATGGTGCCCACAGGCAAATGTAACAGTCAAGCAACAAGGGAGTGCTGTAATAGGATACATAAAACAGAAATACTGCCTCTTCGAACCAAAAAAATCTCCTAGCAAAAAAGACCTTGGCAAATTCTGCTGATAGAAATGGGAACCTAAGACAACATAATCTAATAAAAAATACTTAGTTAAGTAAAAGACTGTCTAAAGCTCATATGCTTTGCACGCCAGAACTATTGAAACTATTGAAACTCCTCCTGGTTGCTCCAACAACATGGCAATTCACAAAAAGATTCCAAATTATGTGAGAGTCAACTCTTCATAAATTACATACTTAAGGCCTAATGATGCCTTAGGCTTGTATAGTATTTTATATTTGCTTAATGCTAATGCCAGTTCTAGTGACTTCAAATGTTCTATGGGTAATGTATGATGGGACAAAATGGTGCATTCTCAGTTAGGTAGCCAGCTTTCATGATTTGCTTTTTTGCATTGCATGTTTGCATGCCTCTATCCAAGATAACAGTTATTACCTTCCAAACCAACAGTGAACACTTAAGAAAAAACTCCACCACTACAGAACTAATTTTAAAAACAAATAATAGTAAATCCTAACTAGAAATATCAGATTTTAAAATCTATTTAACCGAAAAGTCTGAGTATGTGGTTCATTCCTAAGTTCTTGATGTTAAAGTTTTGATATTTGAAACTGTGTTTGTTTTGGCAGAGCTCCTTGTTTTCCTGCTTTCCTTTTCAAGATGCCATTAGAACCAAGCATTTTTTATTATTCTATTGTATGAGAGTGAGAGCTTCTTGCAAAGAAATGAGACTGTTAATATCAATCTACAGTTATTAATAGGTAGGAGAGTACCAGCATTTTCATAATGACTGAAGTTGTGCATTTGATATTAGTTAGAAAAGCTAATACTAATTAGAGATGAATGCATTTTAAGATCAGAAGGGAACTATCATTTTCTTTTGACAAATCTCCTTTATGACACCAGTTGTAGACTTTCATCCACCTCAGCTACAGGTTTCTCAAGTGAAGGGCAGGAATGGGAGAGGAGCAGAAAGTTTGCACATTAGCACTGATGGGTGTAGTTATATGCCCAGGTGGTGTAAGGTGGTTGCAGTTATATGCTGATGGTTTAAATTGGGATTGCATGAACATGTTCATCTGTTGAGATTAATAACTTTGTATTTGAGTGAAATCAATCTTTGAGAAAGGACACCTTAACCTGATCTGAAGAAATCAAATGACCAACGAAATCAAAGGATGTACTATCCAAACTACTCCTTGCTAGTTTGTGTATTTCTGATTTCAAGGTGTTTGCTGCCTGTTTTACCTTTGATTCTTTTTTTGTCTTTCTCTTCCAGTTGAAGAACCTCTGAGAAGATAGCAGTGACTTGCTCTGAAGCAAGCATGAGGACACTGTCAACTGTGATCAAGTGATCTTGAAATTTCAGACAGATTGTAGGTAAAAGTAGATGTTGCTGTTGAGCAAATTGTTTGGTTTAGGAAATCTAAACCAGAAGCATTTTCTATATCAGTTTCTACTTCAAATTTATGTAGTGATAATGGAACAGGCTCACAGCTGCTGTAAATTTGCATGCTACCATTGATGTTGATAACACCTCTCCAGTTTATGCCTCTTGTAAATCTTCTCCAGGGATTATTTGTTGAAAAAATACACTGAGAAAGTAGGAAAGAAAATATAAACACCCTTTACCAGAAAGATATGTGAAGTAGAAAAAAGAGCATGTACAACAGAGAAAATATCTTGTACTTCCTATAAAGTTCAAATCTTTTTTGAAAAGGCCTTTCTGAGATCTTTTCTTTATTCTTAGAATGGCAATTGTTGTCAGTTACAGAGATGTGTGTGGTAAGTAAATGCATGGATATACTAACTGCAGAAGAGAATGAAAAATGAGCCTTCCAGGGAGAAACAGATGGATTTACAACCACACCAAAAAGACGGTAGGTATGAATTTTTATGATGACTAATATGTTATGGAAGGAGAGGATTTACTTTTCAGAACTCTTTATAGATGTATAAACATTTCATTTTAGTATTTGCTGGCCAGGTTCTTTCTCACTCAGTCAAAACTACAAATGAGAGTTTCATGGCCACCTTAAACTAGCATATCATTAATCAGATTCTTCAGGAGCTTTAGCATATAGGTACCTGAATGCAATTTGTAAAATTGGGGTGAAATATGTAGAAATATGTAGAAATATGGGGTGATGCTAGACGGAGAGTTAGCACTTGCAGGCAGGAGATACAGACTGGGTTTTTTTTGGCAGCTGTGCCTTCTTCGTGTCGTTGTAAAGTAGTTGTGAAGTTACAGCTTTTCATGAGATTTCAGAGATGTCTTAGAAATGCCCACTAGGGAGGGCAATGATTAACAATAAATCTTTCTAGCTTATGAGAGTTTTTTTCTTATTGTCCTTGTCTGTGTTAGATACAAAATATTATCTATCCCTTATTCATCCCAAGGGACTGCTTTGCTTCTATCCTCCACCTTTAAAATTCTAAAAGAAAATACGCCATTTCATTCACATTTAACTCCAGCAACAATCAGTTCTATGCCATCTCTCTGCCCTGCCCTCTGTGCTGCAGAAAGGGCAATTTCCATCCATTTCAAATCCATTTCCATCTAGGCAATCCAGTGCCTTTTACTATATTCAGACCAACAATTCCTTAGCATTCAACAAGAGTGTATCCAGCCTGTTTTTGCATTTATTCATGTCTGCAAAATGATGTAAAGGTCTAACACAACCTTTCTTCTTTCCTGTGGGAAAGTTGTCAGTATACCGATGATCATAGTCTGTAGTTTGGTTTGTTAGGTTATGCTGACAGACTGTAAATATTCATATCTTGCTCCTATATCAGATGAGAAAAAAAGGACTGGCATCAAGTGTACTGCAAGTGCAAGAAATAGTATGCTGCTTGGGTAGATATGTGACGTTAATCAGCTCATGGGAAGTGCTTCATGCAGGTATGTTTTCTGAAAATGGGAATGTTGCATTTCTCCATTATTTCTTACTCTGCTGGAAAAGGCCTTATTTTCCCTTTCCTTTCTGCCTGCTGTTTATCTGAGCTTTGAACAACAAAGTAGCTTAGCTATTGAGTTATTTGACTAGAGGAAGTGTTAACTTTGACAAACATGGACAAAACCATGGTAGAGGAAGTTTTTAATGTTTTCTTCAAAGGAGCAAACATCAAAGACGTATACTGAAAATGTGGATAGGTACAAAGATGGAGTACACTTTGTGGCTGGCTGGAGGTGTTGAAGAGGCTGGCTAGCAATAGCTGGTTGGTGCTCTGTGAGAATAAAATTCGCCTTCTGTGAAGTCTTGCCTTAGAGTGCACAGGGACTGTTTAACCACCTTTTCACTCACCATGGGAAGTTCACTAAATAAATTCATGTTATTCCCAAATTCTGTTTGGATCTTGTCACAATCCAGACAATAAACCCAGACAAAAAGATAGAAACTATATATGTACTAAGTAGTCTCAGAACTTCAGATTCATCCAAAAGTACATTGCAAAAAGTCCCTCACCTGAATACTATGACTTCACTTATTCCAGATTTCCAAAGAAAAAATGTCCACCAGGGCATTTCACTACTCCATCCCTTGCCAGTCACAGTCCTAATTTTGAGCAATATATACTCAATGAAATACAGAACACAGTTTCATTTACACCGGAAATTAACTATTCTTTCAGAGCCTATTAAAACTGAAATGACAATTTATTAAGTGTTTTGCAATTGAGTTAAAGTAAGAATTTTCTGGTAATTTTAGAGGTATTTCTTAGTAATAAATACTAATTCTTAAGTTTTAAAGAGAATATAACTGCTGAACTAGAGCCTGTCTCTCTTGAAACCAAATTGTATTGAAGTTTTGCAGTGTTTATGAGTAGCAACTAGAGCTAGATGTAAAGATCCCTAAATCAGTGTATTCATTACACCTAATATCTGAATTTTAATAGATTTAAATGCATACTATTGATAGGTTATATTTTTCTGGTTTGTGTCATATATTTTTATATTACTAAAAAGAATTTTGAAATATTAACATGACATTTAATGGACTTTCAATTTTGATAAAAATTCAACATTTATATAAATTTATTTAAATGATAGTAACTCTGCATAAGAGTTCCAGCCTCCTGCAGTGGGCAGGGACACCTTCCACTAGACCAGGTTGCTCAAAGCCCCATCCAACCTGGCCTTGAACACTACCAGAGATGGGGCAGCCACAGCTTCTCTGGACAGCCTGTGCCAGTGTCTCGCCACCCTCACAGTGAAGAATTTCTTCCTAATATCTAATCTAAATCTCCTCCTCTGTCAGTTTTAAACCATTCCCCATTGTTCTGTCACCACACTCCCCAGTAAAAAGACCGTCTCCAGCTTTCTTGTAGGCCCACTTTAGGTATTGGAAGTCTGCTCTAAGCTTGTTACAAATGATCAGAGGGCTGGACCACCTCTCCTATGAGGAAAGGCTAAGACAGCTGGGCGAGAAGGCAATGCTCCAGGGAGACCCTATAATAACAGCCTTCCAATACATAAGTAAGGACTTACAAGAAAGGTAGAGAGAAACTTTTTACCAGGTCCTATAGTGACAGGACAAAGGCTGATGGGTTGAAACTAAAAGAGGGTAGATTTAGATCAGATATGAGGAAGAAAGTTTTTACAATGAGGGTGGTGAGACAGTGAAACAGGTTGCCCAGTAAGGTTGTGGATGTCCCATCGCTGGGAAGCGCTCAAGATTGGATGGGGCTCTGAGCAACCTAATGTAGTGAAAGATGCCCCTATCCATGGCAGGGAGTGTTGGACTAGATGATCTTTAAATGTAATTTCCAACCTTTCTATATTTCTATGTTATTCCATATTGTACTTTTTAGGGATTTTAATATAGAGATATAAGATCACAAAAGAATAAGTATTTAAATTGTTTTGCCATTTATGGCTTTAAATAATCATCTAAATTTTCCCTTGAATGCGTATTTTGTGTATTTAATTTGTTTTCAGTCCTGTGTTGTCAGAAGCTATTGTGCCATTGCTGGACTTCTCTGAGGCTGACATGCTTGTTTTTCAGAGAGGAAACGGATTAATATCATCGCACTGTTATCAGTAACTTGATGCATGCTTGTTTTCTACTAGAAAAGATGTGCAGTGCCTTCTTGCGTATTTCTAGCCTGCAGGCTTTTAACTTGAAATCTTTTTCCCTGTTTCTGATTTTTCATTCTGGCTCGCTTTCTCTCTCAGGGTCTCTCTTTCTCTCTCCGTGCTCACTGTCACACTTTTTCTTTTTACAGAATCTGGAAGGGATTTTTGTTTTCTCATCCCCTGGAAAGTTTGTGCCTGAAAGTTTTTGCAGTACCTGACACTGTGTTTGGGTAATTGTTTCTTTTAAAATCTCATGTTTAACTCAAATATAATATGCTGCATCTTGGAGCATAGTGGAGATGTGCTAAATAAATAGACGTGTACATACTTGATGTATTTTATACATATAGTTGATATATTTTCTATCTCTCTTCCTATTTATTTAAACTCATTGAAGGTATATTGAAGATTATTAAGCATTCAGGAATGGTTGAAGTGCCATAGTAGTTGCAGAAGTGGTGCAAGAAGCACAGGGATGCTCAAAGTAGTTAACAAACACTCAAGACCAGTACCTTATAATGATCAAACTCTGCCTTTGTCTGGGTTTCAAAAACAACTGGGGACAAATAAATTACATTAATGTATTCAGGAGCACAAATCCTCTAGAGTAAATGTCAAAGGAATTGTAAACCACAGCATCTTTGAAATTAACAGCTAGTACAAAAAAGCATGTGTCTGATGCTTGGAAGACCAGTCGATTGCTTTTCAGACATAGATCTGGGGGGAAGAATGTGAATCTTTAAATGTCACTTGGGGAGGGGCAGAATGGAAGGAAAAACTGAGAAAGTCACACATGAAGCTGAAGACATCGTCAGTGTATATTTTGAGATCTTGACAGATGTACTTATGATTAAGTTTGGCTGTGAAAAATATAGATGTTATTGCTGGTTTACTAACATGTGACAATAAAATGTCATTAACTTGCAAGTAACTGTGTTTCTTATCAGACTGCCAAGAGGATAACAATCCTGGCTAGTTTCAATAGAAATTATGTGTGTAAAGGTAGAAGTTTTAATTTTGCTCCTATGGAATGAAATAAAAATAAATCTGAAGTTCAATCCTCTAAATTTACTGCCAATAAGTGCCTGCTCATAAAACACTTCTTAGGAATTAAGTGTGTGTTTAAATAGTTTGTTGCATAGTGTCAGAGCTATATTGAAATACACGAGGTGCATGTCTACACTATAATTTGCAAAGGTCTGAAATAACATCAGAATGAGTTTCACGTAAGACAGTCCTACAAAATGGCGGCAGCCTAGCCATATAAGCTGTTTCTATGGCTTGGCCAAGGCTGAGGTCTGTGCTGTGCTATAATTATTTTAGCTAAGCTGGAAATCTAAAATAGTGGGGTTTTTGTTTAGTATAGGTATGAACCACTGCTTTTTATGAGCACTGGACTCTAGTAGTAATGGACGTTTCTATTACTTCAGTAAGGCTAAAGGCGAGAGTGAAGACCTAGTAAAGGTGTTTGCAAGCCAAATGCCTTCTTAAAATGGGAAAGATATTTCTGAATTAGTATGTATTGTTTAATAGTTTGAACATGCAAATAGATTTGTTAAACTATCTGAATACATGTGAAAGGGTAGTATTGTGCAGAGATGAACTGGAATCTGTCAATCTTCTGCCTTCCTTTAAAATAGTTATGTAAGATGGATTTTAAAGAACTTTGTCCGGAGAGATAAATGTTGATTTTATGATAACAGAGAGAGCAGGAAAGATATTAAGTTTGTCAGCTTGGCTGACGTCCACGATAATGAAAACCTAGAAAATACAAAAGGGAAGAAAAATATGTGCTGTCAGTCCTTTCATATTTCACAGCTGAGGAAAAAAACCCTACGTTTTAGAAATATAAGTACTTACATTTGACTAGTGATTAAATGAAGCAAAATAATCTACACAATGATCAATTTTATATGTGAAAGATCTGACATTTTGAAAACTAACCTTTTATCAAATTCTTGATAGTAATTTTTTTCTCTGTGGTGCACTGCTTGAAGCAGCCTGAGTTAGTAGCAAATGTGGGAGATGGTGAGAAGCTTGCAAAGTCTTACCTGACCATTCATAAGCTTTTTAATTAGCCAGAACAGTTGTCAAATTCTTGTCTGTCAGAACAGTTGAAAGATTTCCCTAGGTAGTATCTTGATCAATATAATGCACTGGTTTTGGAGAGGTGTTTGCATCTGTGGGTTGGCCTGACAAATGTCACAGCAGCTAAGGTGAGGTTGAAAGACTGTTCTTTGTGAGACCAAAAGGCAGCTTTATCGCTGTATCCTGGTTTTGACAGTGGCCAAAAGTGAATGCTTAAGAACCAGGACAGGTTATGTGGTAATGAATTCTGATAGTCTTGTGTTCTTGCCCTTTTTTCAGCTCAGGGACTTGAAAATTGGGTGGGGTTTCCATATATCTTGTAAGACACAATTATTTTTTCTTCAGTGTATTTTTCCAAACTGAAAAAGCTACTGAATCTTCAATTCAGTCTTTAGCCCTCTAGAGATTGTCAATTTCAGATTACCAGAAACAGGGACAGTAAAGCAGGGATACCTTGCTCTGTTATTCTCCAAAACACTAAGGAAGCACAAAACTCAACATGCACTATAGCAGTGCAGACTTGATAAAATTCAAGAGGTACTCAAAAGCTGCAAGGGTGGTCCTGTGTCATGGAGCTGTGTACATGGAGCTGCAGGGTTTCTTCATCTTCAAGTAATACAGTGCATGATTGGGCATGACTAATGAAGCAGAAAGCCCTTGGTTTAGTTTATTTTATAAAGCCAATCTAGAAGCTGCTGTCAGTGAGTCCTGAGCTGAAGACTGTCAGTGGAAAGCTGCTCTGTTCTTGTTATTTCAGAGGTCCATGGAACAAGAGCTGCTAGAAAGTATTGTACTGTGCCAAAGGAAAAGACAGTGACCTTTGCTGAAAAGCACCTTACTGAAAAGGTTGTTTACAGTCCTTAGCATCTTCTCCTCTGTCCCTGACTTTTCTATGCACTCCTGAATCATAACAAACTTTTCTATTATATAAACGCCCCAATGTGCCAACTTGCTGAACTTCCTAGCCTTAAAATTTCTGTCGAGCCCTGCTCCTTTCCTGAGTCATTTGCCCTGTTTCTTCTGACTGCTGCTCTGCTTTTCAAGTAACTCTTATTTTCCATATTTTCCCTCCACTCTACCCCACAACTACTAAAGTCACAGGGAGGTTTTTAACAGTTTTCTGCTAAAAGACTGGCTTAAGTGCAGTTCCAGCTGAAGTAAGAAAAAGTACAGGTGCTAATTGTTCGGTTTCCATGGCACCAAAGACTTCAGCCTTTTTCTTTCCTGTTTTGACAAGCCATCTTTGTACTGAGAGACCATGGAGATAGCAAATGGGTTTTATGATGAATCCTTTTGTGATATCAGCTCCTTTGTAATCAGGAAATGACAAATACACAGCTAGTAGGATTGCCAGACATAAGGGTCTAGTAGTCTGCCACTCTTACTCATACCGCAGAAGTGGGCTAAGAGAAATTTTGACTGTATGAATGACAGGAAGATGCAGAACTGAAGATAGGTTGGTAATTTCTCTGTATGAGGTATTTTCCCATTGAACAAACTGGTTATCTGTATGACCTCGAAGTAAGGGGTTGCTTAAGAATGATGATAGAAGTGCTGTAAGGTAATAATTTATGTTACTCATTAGAAAGGATATCCCTGAAGCTTTGCTGAGTACATAGGTGCCTGTACTAGACAGACCATGACAGCTGTATTAGATATGAATTATTTTACATCTCCTGCCAAGGTACAGAAAAAGCTATTGTGTGTTTTGTGTTGACTGCATGGCTCCTGGGGCTAGCACTGTCCTCTCTCACCCCCAACTTGCTGTCTGTTTATAGTATCATGTGTATCCAAAATACTCTGTTGACTGCTGAAAAATGAAGTTTTTGTTAGGGAAAAAAAAAAAAAAAGCTAGATGGAATTATTTGTAACATTTTTTTGCATTCAATTATTAAATGCTACAGAATATATATTCAGCGATGTGTTTATAATATATACTCACTCATATCGTCTTCACACCACAGGTTGTCGGGAGCACATCAATCCCTTACCTTCTCTACCTGTGGGAATAGTCTCAATGTTCATCTCAGTGATGTCTCATTCTCTTTGGAAAATTTCACTGTGAAGAAAGTCAGATTTACCAGTATTTGTTTTTCACCCAGAAACAGGAGTGTTTTTCAGGATTTATTTAAAAGCAGTGTTTCAAAGGATGGGCAGCCACAGTTTTTTTTTCTGCTCCTTTTTAAACCTGATTTTGAAAAGGAAAACACAACTACCAATTTAATGGGATGCTTGCTTTTCTGAAACTGATCTTTGCCACTGAAGATGACCAAAGGATACTATTACCTTGGGTATTTATAAATATAATTCCTCATCTGCAAATACATTTCCTTACAAATTGGACAGTAATGTATTTTATCAGGGAAACAGACTTCTTGTCTCTTTCTACATTGCTGTATATTTTGATGTTGTATTTTATTTCTTAGGCTGGTTATATAAAGCCTGACAGGGAAGAAGTGAGTAGCTTACTCCACCCAATGATAGCAAGAGGCAATATTAAAATAGGGAAAATTATAAGGCACTTCTGTTTGACATCTCCATAACCTGAAAAGTATCTGAAGTTTCGAAAGCCTTGTCAATGAATTTCAGAACTGCTCTTGTGTTAGTTTCCTTATTTTCTAGTCTAGTCTAGTCTTTTCCATTCTTTCTATTTTATCTTTTAATAAAATGTGTAACTATATACAAAACTAATTGAAGGAAGCAATTCAAACTCTTTTTCTGCTCAGAGTACATCTATGTCAGATTGTGAGTGGGTTTTTTTTCAGTGACTCTCAGTTCAAAAATTAACCCTAGTTGTAAGCATTGCCTGTGAGAAAGGATTTCACCATGCAGTAATTTATGTGATTATTTGAGGGGGCTATTAATGTACAGATTACTATGTTATGTCTGATACCTTCTATTCATTACCACTACCTATTTTAGCTTTACTTGTCAACTGTAGTAAAACTTACCCCTTTTCAAGAGCTAGAGTTACTTTTTCTCTATTTCTGTGTTTGAATATTATCCAATATTCAACCCTTATCCAATGTCTATGGCTGCACACTCTCCCAGTTGGATGAGAATCAGGTAAAAATCAATTCTATAATAATGTTATAATAATTATGATAATTTGCTCTAGTGGATCAGTGGGCAGACTCTGAGGCTTTTATCAAAAAGCTCACAGCAATGTGTTATGGTTGTTTTTTCCTAATGTTGTCCCCAAGACAGCACATACCTACCACACCAGAAGTATGAGGTTTTGCTTTTATTGGCACAATGAATTTCTGATTCCTACATTTTTGTATAAAAAGCTTTCTTTTTTTTTTATCCTTTTTTTTTTTTTTTTTTGGCATGGTATCACGATTTCTTCTGAAATAGCTGGTAATGGATTCTTTCAGTCACTTCGTACAGAGATTAACTGGAAGTCTCAAGGGAAGAAAGGGAGCAAGGAGAAAAGAAGAAAAAAGGTGGGGGAGAGGAAGTTGCATCAATTAGTTTCAAAAAGGAATAATTTGTTACATTTCCAGCTCAGCATGCTCATCAATACAGGTGTAGAATCTGCAGGACATGTTAAACACTTCCTTTCTGCTCTGTAAAATTAGGTATGATTCCCTGCAGTGCACAAGAAAAACAATTCCACTATCGATAATCTACAGAACCAGTTCTACCAGACACCTCTGTTCTTAGAAAAAATTCCACCTCTCTTAACACTTCTGACTTACTAGGAGTTGGTACATTTTTTCATCATTTTCTTTTTCAGAAGTTGTTCAAGACCAACCTCATTTATAAACCTTTAGATATTTTTTTTTTTTAGGTTTTGTCCAGACAATTTCTTCCTCACCCTCCGTAGAAATATCAACTATATGACCTTCATAATCTATGTTTGTATCTATGTAATATATGTACCTATGTATTTGATTTTTCTTTATACTGATACAGCAATGTCTAAGCTACATGACTGAACACTGGGGTATACTTTCTAGTAACAATAAAAGTACAAACTTTAGGATTCACAACCTTTCATTAAAACTTTACTCCTTCTTTATTCCTACGTATTTCAACATTTGGTTTAGAAAGCCCTTTCTTGCATTTTAACATTACTGCTGGAGTCTCATGAATCGAAGACCCATGTAGCTATGCAGAAAGATTTTCAACTCCTTTTCTTCTAATTGTACAAATAGATGATACAAGACAGTGTGAAGGAAAAACGGAGTATACTGTACCCTGAGACTGAAAATAGTATCGTTTGGAAACTCATTAAGTTTGAGATAGTGAATGAAACCACATTTTGAAATAGTATGCCAATAGTATTTTTTATTACTAGGTTATCATCTCATAACATGAAATAGAAACTTAAGATCTTGAGCTCAGAGACATGATTTGTTCTTTGTTGACTTTTAGAAAACCATCTCCCTCTCCAGTGAATAATACCCTACTTTGGCAGAAGCCTAACTTTTGCTATGAAAGCACCAGAGGATCTCAGAAGATACTGAAACCATGTTGTGACAGGCATAAAACACTGACTTGGAGACTTGCTCTGCCAAGGACTGCGTACTGTAAACATGTTTAACTTTCAAGCCAAACTGATTTCAGATACCTGTTTTAGATATACTCAGGCTTCCTCAGAAGACTAATGCGCATGATTTATTTAGGAACAGAAAATGTTTTAGGCACATTGCTTATTTTTAAAAGCAATGGCAACACTGAAGCATTCTCACCTCTCTTTCTAGACCTTCAATACCTAGGCTTCAAAATCACACAAGTGAGAAAATGCTTAATAAATATCTTGAGGTGTTTACTCTTCTGCTGATCCTGGATGAGTAGCATGTTATGTTTATCTAATTTTTCCTCTCAGACTGAAAGATATTGTTCAGCAAACCAAGAACTTAAATATCTTTTAACTTTGCCATTTGTTTTTTGTCTGAGCTACATCACTAAGAAAGATGGAAACTGTACTTTTATCACTAAGAGCATTTTACTCTCTGGGATGCATGATGTTCCCCCTTTTCTACTGTGCAGATAAAGTAGGCCTTTTAAATCTGTAAAACATTGTTCTAACTACTGTCGTGGTTTAAGCCCAAGCTGTAAATCAGAACCATGCAGTCTACTGCCCCCCCCACCTTTCTTCCCTCCGCTTCTGGAGGGACGGGGAGGAGAATCAAAAGAATGCAGCTCCCACGGGTTGAGATAAGAACAGTTTAATAACTAAGGTATAACACAAATCACCACTGCCGCCACCAACAATAACAACGACAAGAGAAATAACAAGGGAAGAGAATACGATACTGCCCGCCGGAAAAGACAGCCCGACCGACCAGCGGACGTGCCCTTCCGGGTAGCTCCCAGTTCCATCCCCTGGCATGACGTGCTGTGGTATGGAACACCTCCTTGGCCAGTCTGGGTCAGGTGTCCTGTCCCCGCTTCCTCCCGGCCCCTCCTCCTCCCTGGCAGAGCATGAGACTCACAAAATCCTTGGTCAGTCTAAACATCGGTGTTATCAGTTTTTTTTGTTCCCAAGCCAAAAGTCAAAAACACAGTACTGCAACAGCTACTAAGAAGGAAAAAAAAAACAAAAAACTGACTGCCACTGCTGAACCCAGGACAGTATCCACCCCTTGTTCCATACCATTCACGTCATGCTCAGATCCCACATTTTCCATATACCCTCACTCTCATCTCGGTGCACTGTTATCTTAGTGCACGGACCAATTCCTATAAAGCTACTGAGTCCATTCGGTTCATGATGTTGGGCTCCATCTCTTGGAACAGTCTTTCAGGGCAGAAGAAGCTGTATGCAGTGTTGGATCGTTGCCTGCTGATGCTGATCATTCCTTTACTGTAGAACTCATCCGGTTCTATCAAAGTTCATTCTCTGTTGGGATGATGGTCGGAGGGAAGTCAGAGCCAGTCGCTGGTGCCCTGCAGACTTCTAGTTGATGGACTATAGCAGGCAACAGCGTACAATTGAGTTCATTGTCTGTTTTCCCCTAAAATCAAATCCCCTTGAGGTACGCATCGGACTTCCCCATCTTCCCGCATTACCCACCAAGTATATCCAGGTCCCTGAGCAAAAGCAATCCCACGAGTGGGTTTGCCTTTACCTGAAGCAGGAATAACCCAGACTGTCTTCCCCAGCAAATTCTTCATGTGCACCACAGGAACTTTGTCCCCCTCTACAATATGTAAAAGTTCTGACTGGGCTGGGCCAGCCCTGTTGGCAGATCCTCTGGTGTTGACCAACCAGGTGGCCTTTGGTAAGTGTGTATCCCAATGCTTGAAAGTTCCCCCACCCATTGCTCTCAGTGTAGTTTTTAACAGCCCATTGTACCGTTCGATTTTCCCAGAGGCTGGTGCATGGTAGGGGATGTGATATACCCACTCAATGCCATGCTCTTTGGCCCAAGTGTCTATAAGGTTATTCCGGAAATGAGTCCCATTGTCTGATTCAATTCTTTCTGGGGTGCCATGTTGCCACAAAATCTGGTTCTCAAGGCCCAGGATAGTGTTCCGGGCAGTGGCGTGGGGCACAGCGTATGTTTCCAGCCATCCGGTGGTTGCTTCCACCATGGTAAGCACATGGCGCTTGCCTTGGCGGGTTGGTGGGAGTGTGATATAAGCAATCTGCCAGGCCTCCCCATATTTATACTTCAGCCATCGTCCTCCATACCAAAGAGGCTTTAACTGTTTGGCTTGTTTAATTGCAGCACATGTTTCACACTCGTGAATAACCCGGGCAATAGTGTCCATTGTTAAGTCCACCCCTCGATCACGGGCCCATCTGTATGTTGCATCTCTGCCCTGATGACCTGAAGTGTCATGGGCCCACCGGGCCAAAAATAATTCACCTTTATGTTGCCAATCTAAGTCCATCTGAGCCACTTCAATCTTAGCAGCTTTGTCCACTTGTTGGTTGTTCTGGTGTTCCTCAGTGGCCCGACTCTTGGGTACATGGGCGTCTACATGACGTACCTTCACCACCAGGTTCTGCACCCGGGCAGCGATATCTTGCCACAGTGCAGCAGCCCAGATGGGTTTACCTCTGCGTTGCCAGTTGCTCTGCTTCCATTGCTGCAACCACCCCCACAGGGCATTTGCCACCATCCATGAGTCAGTATAGAGATAAAGTACTGGCCACTTTTCTCGTTCAGCAATGTCCAGGGCCAGCTGGATGGCTTTCACCTCGGCAAACTGACTCGATTCACCCTCTCCTTCAGCAGTTTCTGCAACTTGTCGTTGAGGATTCCATACAGCTGCCTTCCATCTCCGATGTTTTCCCACAATACGGCAGGACCCATCAGTAAACAAGGCATACTGCCTTTCACTTTCTGATAGTTTATTATATGGTGGGGCCTCTTCAGCACGCATCACCTCCTCCTCTGGTGACATTCCAAAATCTTTGCCCTCTGGCCAGTCCATGATGACTTCTAGAATGCCTGGACGACTGGGATTTCCTATTTGAGCTCGTTGTGTAATTAGTGCAGCCCATTTACTCCATGTCGCATCGGTTGCATGATGTGTAGAGGAGACCCTGCCTTTGAACATCCAGCCCAGAACGGGCAACCTGGGTGCCAGGAGGAGCTGTGCTTCAGTGCCAATCACCTCCGAAGCAGCTCGAACCCCTTCATAGGCTGCCAGTATCTCTTTCTCAGTTGGGGTATAGCTGGCCTCAGATCCTTTGTATCCCCGACTCCAAAAGCCGAGGGGTCGACCTCGAGTCTCCCCTGGAGCTTTCTGCCAGAGGCTCCAGGTAGGACCATTCTCCCCAGCTGCGGTGTACAGTACATTTTTTACATCTGGCCCATTCCGGACTGGTCCAAGGGCTACTGCATGAACTATCTCACGTTTAATTTGCTCAAAGGCTTGTTGTTGCTCAGGGCCCCATTTAAAATCGTTCTTCTTCCGGGTTACATGATAGAGAGGGCTTACAATCGAACTGTAATTCGGGATGTGCATTCTCCAGAACCCCACAGCACCCAAGAAAGCTTGTGTTTCTTTCTTATTAGTTGGTGGAGACATTGCTGTTATTTTGTTGATCACATCTGTAGGGATCTGGCGACGTCCATCTTGCCATTTTATTCCCAAAAATTGAATCTCCTGTGCAGGTCCCTTGACCTTACTCCGTTTTATGGCAAAACCAGCTTTCAGCAGGATTTGGATTATTTTCCTCCCTTTCTCAAAGACTTCTTCCACTGTATCACCCCACACAATAATGTCATCAATGTACTGCAGGTGTTCTGGAGCTTGCCCCTGTTCCAGTGCATTCTGGATCAGTCCATGGCAGATGGTAGGGCTGTGTTTCCACCCCTGGGGCAGTCGGTTCCAAGTGTACTGGACGCCCCTCCAAGTAAAAGCAAACTGTGGCCTGCATTCTGCTGCCAAAGGAATTGAGAAGAATGCATTGGCAATATCAATCGTGGCATACCACTTGGCTGCCTTTGACTCCAGTTCATACTGAAGTTCTAGCATGTCCGGTACAGCAGCACTCAATGGTGGTGTGACTTCATTCAGGCCACGATAGTCTACTGTTAGTCTCCACTCTCCATTAGACTTTCGCACTGGCCATATGGGGCTATTAAAGGGTGAGCGGGTCCTGCTGATCACTCCCTGACTCTCCAGACTACGGATCAGTTTATGGATGGGAATCAGGGAGTCTCGGTTGGTGCGATACTGCCGCCGGTGCACTGTTGTGGTTGCGATGGGCACTTGTTGTTCTTCGACCTTCAGCAACCCCACAACAGAGGGATCCTCTGAGAG
This sequence comes from Psittacula echo, assembly GCF_963264785.1. Classification (NCBI taxonomy): domain Eukaryota; kingdom Metazoa; phylum Chordata; class Aves; order Psittaciformes; family Psittacidae; genus Psittacula; species Psittacula echo. Next base: position 98,252,994 of record NC_137737.1, on the reverse strand, counting down.
ACCAGGCAAGGTGGACAGCTGTTCATTTTCCTCAGTCTCCAAAGCAGCAATACCAAAAGCCCATCGGTACCCTTTTGGGTCTTTGAAGTACCCTCTCCTGAGGTAATCTATGCCGAGGATGCATGGAGCCTCTGGACCAGTCACAATGGGGTGCTTTTGCCATTTCCTTCCAGTCAGGCTGATCTCAGCCTCCAGTACAGTCAACTCTTGGGATCCTCCTGTCACTCCAGAGATATAGATGGGTTCCACCCCTTGACAGCTTGACGGCATCAGGGTACACTGTGCACCGGTATCTACGAGAGCTTTATACTTCTGCGGGACTGATGTGCCAGGCCATCTGACCCACACAGTCCAGTAAATCCGATTATCCCCTACCTCCACCTGGCTGGAGGCAGGGTCCCTCTAACAGTCGTCACAACGTTGGACACCTAAGTCGTGTTGAAAGGGAATTATTCTTCGTTATCACAGGAGCTGGAGTAAAATCAGCTCTTCCGCTCCATCTGGGAACCTGCTCACCAGAGACTGAAGCCGCAGCTCTCATGGGATGATTAGTCTTGACCCTTGTTCCTATTTTCAATTCATGCACCCGTTCCTCCAAAGCTGAAGTAGGTTTTCCATCCCACTTCGTCATGTCTTCTCCATGATCCCGCAGGTAAAACCATAGGGTGGCCCGTGGTGTTTGCCTTCTATATCTTCTGTCTTGAACAATAGGACGTCTTTTGTTAACAGCTGAGACGTATGTTGGTACACGTGAGGAGCTGGATAAATCAGATAGATCGTCCCTCAATTGTTTGACATCCTGGGACAGTTTTTCCACAGCTGAGATGATGGAAGGGGTGAGATTGTCTTCGATCTCTCGGAGTTTGTGAATCATTTCATCCACTGTTGGTGTTACTATGTCACCCCAGGTTACCGTTGCCAATGAATGGGCATATGATGACGGTGCATTCCGTGTAAGTTTTCGCCACATGGGTCGTGTACATTCGACTTCATCTGGGTCTATGGGTATATCTCCATTATTCGGTTTGGTGTGATAGATCATCTCTACGATGGCTGATTCCCTCAGAGACTGGATGCCTTTGTCTAAAGTAGTCCACTTGGCCGAACGACTCGTAACATCATCCTTGTATGGAAACCTTTCTTTCACAGCTGCCAAGAGCCGCCTCCAAAGACTGAGGGACTTTTTCTCTCTTGCAATTGCTTTGTCAATTCCCCCTTCTCTAGCAAGTGATCCCAGCTGCTTGGCTTCCGTACCTCCTAGTTTGTGACCATCGGCCCCATTGTCCCAGCATCGGAGCAACCAGGTGATGATGTGCTCCCCTGGTTGACGGGTAAAATCTTTTCGCATATTCCGTAGCTCGGTTGAGGTCCGAGGTCGAGAAGTCACCTCTTCTTCTTCTTCTTCATCATGGGATGATGACTCCTGATCAGGTGGTGGCCTGGGTGGTGAATACATTGTTTCTTCATCTTGCTTCACCCTTCTTGCCTCTTTTCTGCTTTTTCTCTTGCTTATGGGGGCAATCGATATTGGTACGAATTGGTCCTCTGGTTTAGCTGCAGTCATTATCACTGTGCTTTGAGTAGCAACAGTACTTGTCGCGGGGGGTGGTGTAGCTGCTGTGGTTGGGGCTGGGGTAGCTTCGCTATCTGTTGCAGTTGAAGTTTGAGTAGTGGCTGTACTTGTCGCTGGGAGTGGTGTAGCTGCTGTGGTTGGAGCTGGGGTAGCTTCGCTGTCTGTTGCAGTTGAAGTTTGAGTAGTGGCTGTACTTGTCGCTGGGGTAGCTGCACTGTCTGTTGCAGTCGAAGTTTGAGTAGTGGCTGTACTTGTCGCTAGGGGTGGTGTAGCTGCTGTGCTCGGAGCTGGAGTAGCTGCGCTGTCTGTTGCTTCGCCCTCAGATCCAAGGACATTTCCTTCCTTTTGAAGGTGCTGGATAGTGTTGAACAAGGCCCGGTAAGCATGGGCCAAGCCCCAGCACGTTGACATGATTTGTCCCTCTCTGGTATGACCAGGATGACAGCACACCTCATTTAAGTGTTTTACTAATTCTTCTGGATTTTGCACTTGTTCGGTGGTGAAGTTCCAAAACACTGGAGGGGCCCACTGACCTAGATACTTGCCCATACTATCCCACACACCCTGCCACTCATGGCTGTCCAGCCTCGGGGAAAATCTCTCGGTCCCCCTATTTTGTCGTCTAACCCCAGACAAGGCCCAAACCCGACTCAGCTTAACTCTTGAGATCAGACGTAATGGTTGTGGACAAAACACACTCTGTATGCGTGCCAACATGGTGACCCCCATCACAATCAGCAAACAGGTCTCAACAATATTAAAAGGCCACTCAAAAACTTCAAAACTCTCAAACGATGCTGTAAACGGTCTGGAAGGGGCACTGGGAGGGTAAAAGAATGTCTCCTTCATAGGTTGACCACCCAGGAAGGAGAAAAAAGATGTATAGTTGCTAAGCATTTGTATTATATACCTCCCAAAGTATAAAGGTGGTGACCACACAGGGAACATAAGCCAGATCAGTTTCATGATCAATTTTTCTATTGTATTACAAGTCATTACCATAAAATATAATGAGACAATAACCTTAGCCCAAGCCCCACACTTGAAAAACACTAACACAGCAAATACCGGCTCTAAGTAACCTACGGCATATTGAGACTGTGAGATCAAAAACAACAACTTTGAGAGCCAATAAATCAGCATTGTGACAAGTGACTATCAATCCAAAACACTGAATGCTTATCACAAATACGATTAAACACACTCCGGTCAGATCTGTTGTTATCTCAACCCTTCGTGCCCCACGTTGGGCGCCAAAATAGAACTGTCGTGGTTTAAGCCCAAGCTGTAAATCAGAACCATGCAGTCTACTGCCCCCCCCACCTTTCTTCCCTCCGCTTCTGGAGGGACGGGGAGGAGAATCAAAAGAATGCAGCTCCCACGGGTTGAGATAAGAACAGTTTAATAACTAAGGTATAACACAAATCACCACTGCCGCCACCGACAATAACAACAACAAGAGAAATAACAAGGGAAGAGAATATGATACCGCCCGCCGGAAAAGACAGCCCGACCGACCAGCGGACGTGCCCTTCCGGGTAGCTCCCAGTTCCATCCCCTGGCATGACGTGCTGTGGTATGGAACACCTCCTTGGCCAGTCTGGGTCAGGTGTCCTGTCCCCGCTTCCTCCCGGCCCCTCCTCCTCCCTGGCAGAGCATGAGACTCACAAAATCCTTGGTCAGTCTAAACATCGGTGTTATCAGTTTTTTTTGTTCCCAAGCCAAAAGTCAAAAACACAGTACTGCAACAGCTACTAAGAAGGAAAAAAAAAACAAAAAACTGACTGCCACTGCTGAACCCAGGACACTACTTAGCTAACTTTATTCTTAACTAAATTGAACTGTTGGCACAATTAAGATAAATTACTGTTCTGATTTTTCTGAACAATACTAAAGGCTGGATTATTGCAATTATTTATTACAAAGATGTTCTCTGTACTCAAAAAAAAGGACATTCTTGTCAGCAAACACAAAGCTTTCATGTATACTGTAATATAGATCAAAGATCTCCTATAATTATTCTCTGACATCATAAATATGCTAGTATTTTAAAATTTTAAAAATGTTAAGTAATTAATAAGATGTATTACCTTTATTGTACAATATGAACATCCTATTCAACAATATATGTTCCCTTGCCAAGTATCTGAAGAAACTAATTTGAATGGAACCTTTTCAATAAGAAAACGTATTAAAACATTTTACTCTATTACCTGATTGTTCTATTCTACTTCATCTGCTATTCTGTGTCAGTCTTCTGTCTTCATATTAGTTTGCTTTTTTAACTTCTGTAAAAATTTTATGAAATATAATTTTCTATTCACTTTTCCACCTTACTTACTACTTTGGTTTAATATTCTTGGTGCAAACCCCAAAATCTTTCAAACCACTTTCCAAATCTTTGGTTTAAGACATAAGATAGAATGGTGATTCACATCTACTTCCTTTTAAAGCATTATGTCCTCTTATGGGTTCCCAAACACAAGGATTCTGTATGAAAGAAGAAACAATTCATGAACTACCCTTCTGATTCCACTTACTTAAGAATTATAGTAGTCATTCTTGAAACTGGAAGAAGAATCTGGCTAGAAGTACCTACTGCAACTGTAAAAAAGATTTCCTCCATCTAAGTAGTACTTGATTTAATTTTCAATTAAAGTGTGGGTTTTTATGAGCTTTTTATAAAACACCAAAGAATTACCTATTTATGTTCATGTTTTTTATAGACACTTTGTACAGAATAATGTTAAGCTCATTTATATTTTCAGGCCTTCAAGATTTAGGCAGATTTTTATTGAATGACTTCAATATCTTCAATCTGAATGTTCAGATATTCATAAGCAACGTTCTATTCGAAACTATCTCCAAAATTGCATCAAGTGGAAAATATTTGCCTTGGTGTGATTAATGTCATCCACACAATAAGGTATATAACTAGCGCCTCAAGGCCTTTCTCAGAATAGGAACTTGTCATGGTTTAAACCCTGTTGTCAAGTTAGCCATGCAGTCTCACTCCCACCCTTCTTTCCCTCCCCCTACTCCTGGAGGGATGGGAAGGAGAATCGAAAAGAATGTAATTCCCACGGGTTGAGATAAGAACAGTTTAATAACTAAGGTATAACACAAATCACTACTGCTACCACCAATAATAATAATGATAAAGGAAATAACAAGGGAAGAGAATACAACACCTCACCACCCGCCGGCTGATAACTCACCCCCACCCCGCAGCGAACTAGCCCTTCCGGGTAACTCTCCAGTTACATCCCCCAGCATCACATGCTGTGGTATGGAATACCTCTTTGGCTAGTTTGGGTCAGGTGTCCTGCCTCTGCTTCCTCCCGGCTTCCCCTCCTCCCTGGCAGAGCATGAGGCTCACAAAGTCCTTGGTCAGACTAAACATTCTGACCAGCAACTAAAAACATCGGTTTTATCAGCACTGTTCCCAGGCCGAAAGTCAAAAAACACAGCGCTACCAGCTACTATGAAGGAGAAAAAATGACTGCTACTGCTGAACCCAGGACAAAACTACATCACTACTCCTCTGACCTATTCCAAATTTTGACAGGTTAGGACATGTGTCGTGGTTTAGACCCAGCCGGTAACTCAGCACCATGCAGCCATTCACTAACCCTCCCTCTTTCCCTCTTACCCCCCTGGGCAGAATGAGGAGGAGAATCTAAAGGATGTAAACCCTCCAGGTTTCAATAAGAACAGTTTAATAAGTAAAATAATGTAAAATATAGTGATAATAGAAAGAATAACAACAATAATGATAATAATTAAAAACAAGAGAAGAAGCGAAAGCTCAGAAAACACAGGTGATGCACAATAGAATTGCTAACCATTCACTGACCAATATCCAGCCCAACCCAAGCAGTGATCAGTCCCTTCCACTTCACTCCCCCCAGTTTATATGCTGGGCATGACATGCTGTGGTATGGAATACCCTTTTAGCTAGCCTGGGTCAGGTGTCCTGTCTCTACTCCCTCCTCGCTTCTTGTGCCCCTCCTCACTGGCAGAACATGGAACACTGAAAAGTCCTTGATCAGGGTAAGTGCTACTTAGCAACAACTAAAACATCAGTGTGTTATCAGCATTGTTCTCAGACTAAAGCCAAAACAGAGCACTGCAGCTGCTACTAGAAAGAAAAATAACTGTTATAGCTGAAACCAGGACAACCTGACAGAACAAATTCTTTGTTATTTTATCCATAGAGTCCTGAGGACTAGCCCTGACATACCTCTCTTCAACCTAACATTCTAAGGATGTTTTTCTTAACAATAATAACCTTTTTAATTTAAAAAACATTAGCTGTAGACAAATTCATCTTAACTGAAGTCTTCATTATTCGTAAGACAATGTCAATATGACATATAAAGATGCTCTACAAAATTTATTAATTGCTATCCCCTCTGTATGATTGCATTATATATTGAAATTTCAAGCCATTAATAAAAATTGTATTCGACTGGAACTAAGATGTTGTCCCAGATATTTTGTCTTTCATGAGACACAGAGAAAAATATTCCAAGTCAGAAACAAGAAGAATCTAGCCCATATTTCTTTTCCTTTTTTATCCCCAAGAACTGAAATATTTTAATGTCACTGGTGTTAAAATTGTTAAATATTCATTCAATCAATGAAAGGAAAAATTTCAAACATGAAATAATGCAAATTATGGTGTAGCTAAGAAAGAGGCTAGTCATGTTTATGGTCTGATTTCATAAGAAATGTTCACGCTTATTGGGACAGTTTGTTGATTTTAATTTTCAGAGTTCATGGCTTTTCAAGACAATGCTATAAAGTATTTGCCAAAAATAATTTCTCCAGGCTGAAAACATCAACAATTTTTTTCTCAGAAAAACAGTTTAAGGTGTGACTTAAATTTTCCATTTCCCAAATTACGTAGAAACCTAGAGTAATTGTAAGTACCAGTCCTGTGCAAATATATTCTATCTTTGCTACAGTTGCCAGATGACCACCATTCATATTTTTCCCCAATAAACTAGAATGACAAATAGCGGTAGACTCCTAGGATTTTCTAAGAAATTTTTTGTTTCTTTCATATCCCACTGTCGTGGTTTAAGCCCAGGCCGTAAATCAGAACCACGAAGTCCACTCCCCCCCCCCCCCCTTTCTTCCCTCCGCTTCTGGAGGGACAGGGAGGAGAATCAAAAGAATGCAACTCCCACGGGTTGAGATAAGAACAGTTTAATAACTAAGGTATAACACAAATCACTACTGCTACCACTAATAATAATAATGATAAAGGAAATAACAAGGAAAAGAATACAACCGCTCACCAACCGGTACCTCGCCCCCACCCTGCAGTGATCCAGCCCTTCCGGGGACTCTCTGTTCTACATCCTGGGCATGACGTGCTGTGGTATGGAATACCTCTTTGGCTAGTTTGGGTCAGGTGTCCTGTCCCTGCTTCCTCCCGGCTTCTCCTCCTCCCTGGCAGAGCATGAGACTCACAAAGTCCTCGGTCAGGGTAAACATTCTGACCAGCAACTGAAAACATCGGCTTTATCAATATTTTTCCCAGGCCGAAAGTCAAAACCACAGCGCTGCACCAGCTACTAAGAAGAAGAAAAACTGATTGCTGCTGCTGAACCCAGGACACCCACCATGACCCATTTCAATAGATTTAGAAAGAAATGTTATAGTCCACTATAGGAACACATTTGAAAAAGAGCACAACTGCTTAAATATTTGTGAAATGTAAGGAATGCATATATATTTCAGATACCATATTATCATTAGAGCACAAACTGCTATGAACAGTTCTGCTTTAAATATTTTGCTGAAGCTGTATCTTTTGACAAATTGACTGATACAATATAACCTGAAGAAAAATCCTGGCTCATACTTGCTTATAATATTGGCATCGTCCTGCTGATCTATCTTTCATCCTTGTTTGATTATTTAGTAGAAAGATGTCTTGTATTCAATCACAGATTTTTTTTCAGTTTTAAATATCCTACACAGTAATTTCTTAAATAAACTATTGTATGCACAGATTAAAATATTGAACATGAAGACCGGAGGCTATGTTGAGTTTTTTAATTCATTGGCTTCAGGGGGCATTTTCTTTTAAATACAAACGGAATGATCTTTCCCACTACAGTGTTACTACTGCTTGAATCAGAGCCAAATAAAATCCATGTTAAAGCCTGACAACTTTGTCTACACTGCCTTATTTGTAGTCTAAATTTTTGTAAAATGACAGTGATTTTTGATGTCTCTGTTTTCATATGTTCAAGCTGAGACATTTCAGTGAAGTGTTGCGCTCAGTACCACAACTCAGCATTTCCTAAAGATTTGTCACTGAAACATTCTTGCCCCTTTGTACTTTGTGCCAATATAAGTGAGTACATTTACACCAACAAAGTTGATGTGGAGGGTAACTGAGAGACAATGTGGTAAGTAGAATTATTTGTGCAAAGCTACTAAGAAAATACCTGTTGCTTCTTTTTTAAATGATATATTCAATTTTACTGCTGTAAATATCGAAGGCCACACCAGAGACATATTAATGCCCCAGGATTACCTAAGTACTTGGCTTCCTAATTCATGTTTGTCTTCCACATTATTGGAAGTATACTCATTGATTTGTGTCCTTTGTTCTACTGCAGAAGAGTATTGGAAAGCTTTATTAGATTCAGCACTCACTGTGCCTTGCTGGACAATTGTATGTAATTAATTTGTGTTAGGATTAGACTACAAATGTTAGATTAATGTGCACTGAGAAGTTATTGCCTTTTCTTACAGGGCAATCAATGTATACAGATGAAAACAATTCAGCTGATGTCCTTTTCCATATACAGGTAAATACAGGACACATGTTTAATTTACTGTATTTGCCATCAACACATTAAACAACTTTAAAAAGTTCACCATGTAATCTTACTTCAATTTAAATGAATATGACCACTTAAAGTAGATTAGAGCTTCTTGGCAGATGGACATGTTGCATACTTATTCAGAAATTAGGAATGAGGAAGGCATAATCTAGCTTAGCCCCTAAGCAGGTAGCTACATAACAGTGACTATATGGCAGCTTTAAGCATGGAAAAATGCCATATTGTCTCTGACCATGGCCAGAGCCATAGGCAAGAAAATATTCAAACTGCACATAACTAAGAAAACTAGTCCCTAATGGAATGTCAAAACAGATTAACATTTGTCTGTCATAGCATCTGAGACAACAAAAGAATCACTTGGTTAATTACTTGGTAAATGGCCACTGATAAATCACTGACGAATGACTGTATCAGATTCAGCCATTGGTACTGTACATTATTAATTCTGATGACTTTTGTTGTCTAAATCTGAAAAGAAAGTGTAGCTACAGATTCATTAAAACATTTTTGATTGTTTAGTATTTTCTAATCATACACATAAATATCCACATACTTACATATGCAGAAGTGATGAGCTATAATAAAAGTGTAAGAGGATGTGATTTATTGTTTTCTTGTAGGTTTATTGTACAAAGCCAGACTTGAAACTGTTCTGGGATTAAATAATTAATTTAGGAAACATACATAGTAAACAAGTAGCTATGAGGAAAGTGATTTATTTCATAGTAGGCCATGAAAGAAATTATGACTGCAAAGTAATTAACTTCAAAAGTACAAAGGCATTTTGGTGTGTAAATGCGTTCTCCATTTTTTCTGTTCAACGCTGTATAATACTATTAGTGCAGGAATCTATTCTCAGACACCTTGTTTTGCTATGAATATCAGGAAAAAGCACAGAAAGCATCCAGGATTGCAGGTTTCCTTAACAAAGCAGAAATACAGTCGTTTCTACAGAATTTGGAAACAACTTTTCAAATAATCTCTTTATAGTTTGAATGGTTTTTTAGCATATCTGACAAGGAAAGTAGCACATAAACAGTCAATAATAAATTTGTTCCCTGTGTCTGCAAACCCATCTGTCCTGGGTTCAGCAGTAGCAGTCAGTTTTTCTCCTTCTTAGTAGCTGCTGCAGCACTGTGTTTTTGACTTTCGGCCTGGGAACAGAGCTGATGACACCGATGTTTAGACTGACCAAGGACTTTGTGAGTCTCATGCTCTGCCAGGGAGGAGGAGGGGCCGGGAAGAAGCAGGGACAGGACACCTGACCCAAACTAGCCAAAGAGGTATTCCATACCACAGCACGTCATGCTGGGGGATGTAACTGGGAGCTACCCGGAAGGGCACGTCCTCTTTCCTGTCGGGCTCTTTTCCGGCGGGCGGTATCGTATTCTCTTCCCTTGTTATTTCTCTTATCGTTATTATTATTGGTGGCAGCAGTAGTGATTTGTGTTATACCTTAGTTACTGGACTGTTTTTATCTCAACCCGTGGGAGTTACATTCTTTCGATTCTCCTCCCCATCCCTCTGGGGGGTGGGGGAGGAAGTAGACTGCGTGGTTCTAATTTACAGCCAGGGCTTAAACCACGACACCATCTCAAATCTCAAGATCCTTTGTAATTTTTATTCTATGTACTCACAGTAATCCCACATTGCAATTAATTATGATGTGTACCACCCAAATGGAAAAATATTTTCCAGCTTGTATGAAGGCAAGAACCTCTTTTTTTACTTCATCTGACACTCATACGTGTCAAAAAAGTGAAACTTGTATGTTCACAGAACCCAAACTAAAATGTGGGAGGGGAGGGTTTTGGCTATTCAGAAGCTTGTCCCTTGAAGAGACAAACTCACCAAGCAGTGTCCAGCAAAATTTGCTATTCCTCTAATATGACTGTAAGAAATCCTTTCTCCCTGAGAGAATCACAACTCAAGGATCAACTATTTGAAATAAGGCAATAGGTGGCCTTACACCAACATTGAAAAAAATGTATCAAAGCTATAAATACATGTGAGAAAAAAGAGGAAAAATGGCATTAATTCTTTAAAAACATGTGAAATACTATAGAAATGATAATCCAGGAATAAAATACCTTTATCCTGAATGCTTGCAGCTTTCGGAAGTGTAGGACATAAAGTTTGTGTCTTTATCAGGTAAAAGAGAATATTGCCCAAACACGGAGATAGCTTTCAGAGGCTGTGCTGTCCTGGCAATGCCATGTTGCGCTGTCTGTGCAAGAACACTTATGTACTGGCCAAGGCTAAACCAATGCTGTTACGTGGGTAAGATCCTTGTGTAATGATATCCATTTTTCTTCTGCTGGATTAAGATGTTAATGGACTCGACAAACCATATCGTATTAGTAACTATGCTGATGTTCTACTTGTTTGTTTTTCACAAATTATATGTTTGACCTGTCAGTGTGGTAATTTTTGCAATTAAACTGGTTTTTAATTTTGCAGTTAAACTTGTTTGTCCTTCTATCCTAAAAGCAGCACTTTGCAAACATTACTGGGTGAGATGTAAACATTTGCTTAAATAGTTAATCAGTGGAAGCCTACAGAGCTCATAATAATGGAAAATGTTAGGTGCTTACAGCACAATTTTACTTGGAGGAAAATGAAAACTTAAAAAACCCCAAACCTGTTGTTCTAGGCAAAAATAGCTAATTGTGTTGTGTTTGGATTGAGATATAAACTCAATCTGCTGTCAAGAGTTTGAATTCACACTTTGGGAAGAAAGAGAGAAATTAAACAAGTTGCCCAGAGCAGTTGTGGCTGCCCCATTCCCGTAACTGTTCAAGACCAGGTTTGATGGAGCTTTGAGCAGCCTGGTCTAGTGGAAGGTGTCCCTGCCCATTGCAGGGGAGTTGGAACTGGCTGATACTTTAAGGTCCCTTCCTACCCAAAACATTTTATGTTTCTATGAAACTGAAGTTTTGAACTTATACTTTTACCTGAATTCTGTTGATGCAAGAGTGAATTTCCAATTTCAGAAGTGTTGCTACTTCATTTTGCAGCAAACAATAGTTCTGTATCTCAACATTCCTGAACTTGGAGATATAGGGTCAGTACTGGCATATCTAGTTTATTTTTAAGCAGCTTTTCACAGAGTTAGTTTTTGTTAGCTGCTGAAGAAAAATAAACAGGGTTCAGTCCAACCAACTTAACACTGAAATGTTCCCAACCACTTAAAATGGGGGCATTCATTGAATTTAACATTGGATGCACTCCTTGTAAAAGCATACATAGTTCAAAGGAGTATTTCTTGCTAATACTGTGTGTGATCCACTGTATAAAATAAAAATAAAAATAATGAAAAAAAAAAGAGCCGATATGGTAAAGTGGGAAACTAAGAGTGAGGTTAAACCCCACTTTTCTCTATGATCATCATCATCTCCCTTACAAGTCTAAGCAAATATAAAAATATTTCAAAAATAAAAGAAACAAAATACTCTCTCTCCTGTTGGTATGTTTGAGAGCTTTCCATAAAAAGCAATACATATCTTGGGATTTTACGAGCTTTCTGTTATTTAGGAACTTGACTGAATAAATCAAGTAGTAAGTTTTCTGGCTTAGCTTTCATCAGAGTTCATGCTGATGTTTATAAGCCCAGTGTTACTGCTAAGACGCTTCGGGGGCATGATGTGAGGATACTTCTTTTAATATATTATAGCAATATTTTAAGATGTTGTAATATCATGGTGGCCCTTCAAAAAGCCAAAAAAAATATGAAGAGCTATGTTTAAATGTGGCTTTTCTTTATGTCTGAGCTGCTTGTTGAGGCCAGGAATGAAACAGGGCTCCTGATCTAAGAGCAAGAATCACTTCATTTTGCTTAATCCTCTCCTAGATCCAAATCATAGACTCATAGAATAGTTAGGGCTGGAAAGGACCCTCTATTACTACAACTACGTCCAACTCGTTGGACTCCATCCAACCTAGCCTTGAACACTGCCATGGAAGAAGCATTCACAACCTCCCTGGGCAACCCATTCCAGTGCCTCACCACTCTTACAGTAAAGAACTCCTTCCTTATATCTAACCTGAACTTCCCCTGTTTAAGTTTTAACCCATTACCCCTTGTACTATTGTTACAGTCCCTGATGAAGAGTCCCTCCCCAGCATCCTTATAGACCCCATGGTGTCAGTGATTTCATTTTCACTTACATGTCACAACCAGCAGAGAGATACAGGCAGCTCCATGGTTGTAGGGCATAGGCAATCTCTTCCAAGAGAATAATGACCTCCCTTGTCCTGGAAGACTAGACACATTTCTCAGCACCCAGGGGCCAAGTCTGGTGAGATGCCATGGATGAGGCTTGTGCACCCATCGCTTCACCAACAGTATCACCACCCAGGCATGGTGGTACCAGCCTGAGCATGATGCCTGGTACAGGTGAGGACATGGGAGATGGTGAGAACTTGCACTGCTGCTCATGCTGGCTATGTGGGGGTAAGACAGGGTGCTAGCATCCTCCAAGGTAGGCATTGAGGCCACGGGCAGCTGGAGACAGGGAAAGTGTGCAGCACTGACAGGGGCTAGAATGGGAGCTCTTTCCCCTTCTAATCCCTGTCGCAGCATCTCACTGGTGGTGTGGAAGTTCGTCTCTGTTGCCTGCAATAAGTAATTCCCACAGCATTAAGGTCCTTACAAAAGAGTCAGAAAACATGTCAGCTCTGGAAACAGATGAACAAAACACATTGTCATAGTTTACACATATTTAATTATAGTGAAAAGACAGGCCTCACTGCCTTTCCAGTTTCTCGCCCAGCTCTGTGAGCTCTGTTTCAGGCTTAAAGGAGGCAGGCATAGATACTCTACCAGAAGCCACCCCTGCTAGGCCACCCTTGGAAAAAGAAATAGCCAACTGGGATAGGGATATTAAAGCAGAGGTTTCTGAAAGAAGAAACAATGTCACCAGGACCCATTTTTAATAACCATATCACTGTACTGTTTACAGTTATAGGGAATGATGGAGGAGGGCCCAGAATGGAAAATCCAAGCTATTTGCAATTAGTCAGGCAGAGCTTCAAGTGGTTTTGTATCTCAGAGTGTAAGTTTATGTCAAGCAGAATCTTTCACGTAAAACTCATTCTTATCCTATTTTGTGTTGGAGAGCTCCTTATAAAAAATTAGATTTCAAATATTTCTTACATAAGTGTAGTCAAAACAAAAGTTCATCTGGTGCAGCATCCAACCCCACGTAATTGCCAAAAGCAGATGTCTAAGGAAAAGTATATGTTATAGCCTTAATATTCACCTGGCACTGAGCTGACTGTGGTGCCGATGTATTTATAATCCGTGAATATGCAGGTTCCTTTTTACCCAGTGTTAGCTTTTAGTTTCCATAACATCCACCGGTAAGAAGGTCCGAAGCCTGACAACTGCAAACTCACACAAGTTGATGGCTGATAGAGAGCAGAGGGAGGTCAAATTTTCAAAGAAATGGCTCAAAAAAGGCATCAGAAAAGTCAGGTTTCATAAACACCCACACCAGACACTGTGAAGCATTTTCCTGCTTTATACAATTTTCTACCATGTTGCTGACTTTTTGCAGTACGTTGTCTCTGTTACAGTATCTACAGTAATGGTTATGCAGATATTTTCTGATGTACTGAAATGCATGCAACTCTTCTATAGAGCTGGTTTCAGGCAGCTCTTGAGCAACGGGTCACAACAAAATCCTGGACTTGAAAGTTCCTAACATAATCCTAACACAGTTAAATATCCCAATTCTAATTTCTTGCTCTGGACAATCCTAGCAATAGCACAGATTTAGGTCTACACATTCTGTTAACCAGATCACTTTCTGCTTGGCTCAAGGTTTGTTGGGGACTAGCTCCCGAATAAAGCTTGTGACTTTCTAATGAATTACAAGTGTTATTTTCATGCTTCAGGTTTATAGGCTACAACGGTAGTTTAAGAAGTCAGTCCCCAACTACAGCCAATAAAATATAGCTATTGCTTAAAGTTCAACTGAAATTGAATTCAGTCCTAAATTGAGCATTATGATTATAAATTTGCAAATCTCATCATGCAGTTGTTTAATCAGCTGGATACTCACATTTTTAATCAGTTAATGAACTGAAAATGCAAACTCTGTAGTAGGTCAATTAAATCAGCTTAAAAAAAAAAAAGGAAAGTAAGTGATTGGACAGAAGAAAAATAAATACATAATCATATTTAAAACCCTTTTCTTGTTCTGCAGATGATGAGGCTCCTCTCAGAGATTCCATAAGGCATTAGCATAAGAATGGCCAAGCATGTAAAATTGCAATGCAATATTTTAAAAGGTAAATTCTCAGTCTCTGGAAATTATTCACATATAAAGCTCCTAAGCAATGATAAGAGTGTACATTGGCTGTATCTGAATTTAGGAGGTTAGTGTTTCAAAAATTAAGAAAGCTATTTCTATTTCCTCTAAATGTACATTTTGTGCACTTAAAAAAGCTATTGTCAATAAGATGTTGTTAATGATATGAAGAAATGACTGAAAATTTCTTCTCTGTCTCTGGAAGGAAAAAAAAGGACTGTGTAATCAGATTTGAATAAACTGTTTACAAAGAAGATAAATAGATGTCCATTGACAAGCACAGTTCAAAAAAATCTCAAGACAGGAACAAGAAAACCTCAGCATTTTATTTTAGATACTTGATATTCAGCATTTATAGAGCTCTTCATAAAGGCAAAAGATGAAGATCCGATAAAAAAATAGATTTTTTTCTCTTTTTAGTGGGAGGTAAGTTATTTTTGCTATCTCAAGTAAGCAGCTCAGATCCAGAGTCTGGCTTGAGAAATGGGGGAGCAGAGTCTGAGAGGAGAAATCTGAATATCCCCTGATCCCTCCAGTCTCAACAACTTGCTGTTGACAGGAACCCTTTTCCATTGCTCTGCAGCAACACTGTTCCGATAGATCACACAGCTGAGAACTGTCTCGGGCTAAATAAATCCTCATTCAGAGTGCTAAGGGAAACTCTCTAAATATGTCTGGCTGTCTTAAAGTCTCCCTACAGTAAGCTCTGGAGAAAATACTTTTCCTTTGTTGGGCAGCGGGACACTCTGCATCTCTTTAATCCTACCTAACCCAGCCAGTTCTCATATTTCCCTCTCTCTGGACTCCAGACACGCTGCTTGTCTACCTGGTAAGGTTCTGCATACAGATGGGTATGTAACTCTGGGATGTAATTTAAAACGGTATCAACAGTAAATATTCTGTGAAAACAGGTAATCTTTTGGGAAAATAGATGCAGTTTTCTTGCTTGGTGTCTACTGTCCAGGCCGAACAATTAGGCTTCTTCTTGGTAACGTCAGAAATTCTTTCCTTTTGCAATATTAACCTACTTCTTTGTACTCTGGTTGCTGTTGTACCTGAGAATTACAGCCAAGAAGAGAAGCTGCAGATACCAACCTCTCCTGCTTTGTCTCATGTCACATGAAAATGCTTTAATAGATCTTGAAAGAACCAAGTCAAGTATTAAACAAATTTTATTTATAGCTCATTAAATCCATGTTACATTGTATTATCTAAGCAAAGCCTGTGCAAGGACTTAGAATTTTGTATTTGTGCCTTGAAAAGTAAACTGTGTTTATCATTTACCTCAGGCATAAAATGGATTTTGGTACGATAAAAGTATTAAATAACATAATCAGTTGAAAACTTCAACAGTACTCCAGGAGCTGCTATGGGAAACAAGTTAGTAAAGTCTCATTAAAGCAGGCCAGATAAAAGCATCTTAAAAAAACAAGTAAAATGAGATCAAAACCCCATTGTTTGGGGAGAAATTTTGGGGGTTGGAGATGTATGACTTGGTGTGAGAGGCTTTATCTGCTGCTTCTTCACCTGGAATTCTCCAGCTGCATCTTTGTATGGGTGTGAAGTCCTTACTGTGACCCTGGTGAGAGAACAGGAGCAGGGGTGACTACGATTACCGCAGTGAGACAGCTAAACTTGCAGCAGAAGGGTAAAGAAAACTGCCTTTGGCTCATGGTGGCCAGAGCTACTGCATCCAAATGGGAAGTGTAATGCATATTCATCCAGTTTAGAGCCATAAGCTCACCCAGGATATTGGGAAGCAGCCCAGAGAGGGTATCTGATGAACTTTTCATTTAAATCAGGGAAATGAAAAGAATACTGATGGCAGATACTCACTAAGGGAATGTTGGGAGCTAATTGCAAAGAAAGGAGAATGTGTTGGAATAAATGTCAATTATACATGATGTCATCAAGCTTATTGCAGGAAAAATCACCAGTACAGATGTAAGGTGTAAACATAGCAGCTTTAAGACAAAGAATAGTAAGATAATCACTGATAAGGACTTTCACAACAAAAAGTCAAATACCAAGATATCTAAAGTCAAATTAACTGCGAAAAAAAAAAGAGATTAAATAAAATGGGAGACATTCCAGAAAGCAGCCGTGAAGGTCTGTAGTGGGTTCATGCTGGCTAGATGCCAGGTGCCCACCAAAGCTGCTCTGTCAGCTGGACAAGGGAGGGAGAATATGATGAAAGACTCCTGGGTCAAGATAAGGTCAGGGAGAGATCACTCGCTAATTACCATCATGGGCAATCCAGACTTACCTTGGGGGAAATGAGTTTGATTTGTTACCAATCAAATCAGAGTGGGGTAATGTGAAATAAAAACTAAATCTTAAATACACTTCACCCCCACCCCTCAGGACTTAACTTTACTCCTGATTTCTGTACCTCCTTCCTCCCAGGGGGACAGGGAATAGGGGTTATGGTCAATTCATCACACATTTTCTCTGCTGCTCCTTCTTCCTCCTTAGACGAAGACTCTTCACATTCTTCCCCTGCTCCAGCGTGAGGTCTATCTTGGAGCCATCTGGTATTGGCTTTATCGAGCATGGGGGAAGCTTCTGGCAGCTTCTCAAAAAGCCACCCCTATAGCCTCTCCACTACTGAAACCTTGTCATGTAAACCCAATATGAGGTCACTAGCAAGTTCAAAGAAATGTCTGAAGTGTGAAAGATGAGAGAAAAATAGTTGTGTAAGTTATGATTCACAGAAAACCAAGAACAGTGCAATTATTTTTAGGATGAAGGTGAGTTTTGTAGGATAGTCTAAGAAAATAGATCTAGAAACTTTGAAAACTGAAAAAACTTAGCCGATATAAAAGGATGGCTTGAAAATGGAATTGACTGGTAGGAGAAACAAAATACTTTACTGAAATGAACAGAGGAAATAATACAAGGATGAAGCTCTAACAGAATTGCCACATCACAAAAGATTGACATCTGACCTGCTAAGCTGTTTAGGAGATATTCACTGAGGCTCATGTGAGTACAAGCATGGTACATAAGCAAAGTACTATTAAAAAAGCATGACTGTAAACAGCTGCTGTGCAGTAAGGATTTGTATGTGACCTTGTAACTTGAGGAAAATGTAAGCTACAACACTTGTGCTTTCTTGGAACCTTCTTTAATTTATATATGATAAATTGTACCAAAGGTTATTTCGTGAAACATTTAACTGCTGTTTCATTAGAGATGACTTGAGAAATCTCCTAATTTAGTACTCCAGAGCACTAAAGAGACCTTGAATTACATAAAAATACTAGAGAAGCTGAGTACTATCTTTCAACAACAGTGAAAAGTAAATAGCTAAAACAACTGATAGATTTTACTTTTACCGTCAAAGAATCTAAAAGTACTTTCTGAATACATTGCAGAAGCAGCTATAGCTTTATGGACTCCTTTCTCTTTCGAAGCTTTTGTGTCATTACAGGTAGATGGAAATGCTTATTTCTCAGTCTGGCACTCTCCCCTGTAAGACTTTGTAGTTTTGGCAGACTGAACATTTGAGCTGCTTTTTTCTGAGATCTTTTAGAGCTAAATTACTTTGTGAAAAATATTTTAAAATGAGTCAACTATTCCTGAGACCCTCTGGTCTTCTCTTGTTTTAAATGAAATTTGGAAGATAGCTCTAATCTCTGCCTTTAGCTGATCCAATTAACTGCTTCCAAATACTCATAGCTGTAAACCCGGGGGGGGGGGGAGGGGGACGGACACGGGGACGGTAAAAGTAATGACTTATTGTTTAGTATCCACCTTCTCTGGTAAATTAATTCTGTGTACTTTCATGGACATTTTCACTGTCTTTCCAGTGGCATCCCTGAACTGCAGCAGACTATTCCTCATGAAATACCTTATATGAGAATGAGTTTGCCTTATTTGTGTCCTGTGGTCTCATGCTGGAGTATAGCACTGATGAATTAAGTATAGAGAAAAAGCCTGTGAAAAAGATTAGGAAACCAAGAGTACATGAATGCTGGAAATAATTATTGTCCATTCCTGTGCCTGTATGATACCTATGCAAACGGCTTCTGAATCCATCTTGCAATGAGACTGTAAAAATACTGGTCCTGGGTAACCATTAAAAATTAACAGTACCTGAAGTAACACCAGCTCCAGGAACAATTACACTGTGGCATAATGGTCAGGAAAAGCCACCTGATTAGTTTGAAAGGTGCATAGGAGTAAGATGTGGTTTGCTGTCTTTATGTGGTCATCATTACAATTAATAAAGCACACTGAAACACTGATGAAAATATCTGCAGTACTTAACCCAAGAGGTTTTAATATGGATTCCAACCAAAGGGGCTGGAAGAATACTATTCACTCTTTGTTTACCAAAAGTGAGTCATTATTCCACCATTTTGTTTCACCGTCAAAGAAGAAAATACTGAGTGTTGTATTTGACAAAGACTCTCTTTTCCTCCCACAATTGGGTATTGACAGATAATGGAAACAAATAATTTGAAAACAGTATTTTGAAGAATGCATTAACTTGTCTAAATGATTACATTACTATGTACAAGCTAGTAATTGAAAATCAGGATCATATCAGGATCAAACGTGAGAAAAATAACAGCCTAAACCAGTAAACTGTATCCATCAGCCATCAGTAGCAATGCTTTGGGGAAACAAAATGGAGTTGGGAAGCACTCCTTTCCTGCAACTTCCCACCTTATGGCAATAACCTTACTAATAAACTTTCAGAAATGTCCTGAAAACTGAACATGAACTGCTGTAGAGGAGACATGGTTATATAATAAATAAATCTGGTTCTGACTGAGACATCTCACTGCACTTAAACATTTAAAGAGAATAGGTACATTTTTTCCCCTTTTTTCCCAGAAAACTCCTCTATTAGTCACAGACTCTTCATCACCCTGAGCATCCTTTGTCAGTCTTTCTTTAACAGAACTGCTGAGGACAAGAAACTGTCTTGCAGGGTGAGAGAAACGCTAAAGCAAAAGTAGCATGTATCCTATATCTGATGAATACTGGGTGAAAGGAACAGAAAATAATGATCTTTTGCATAGAACTGCACATCATTGTGTTTTTAATCATTAGGTTGCAAATTTTTAAGTAGCAGAACCAGGGAATATTCTGAAAAAACACTGAATATACACCGGGTGTACACAGGCATTCCCCATAAGGGCATTTATTTTTGCATTCAGAGCATGAAGATAACAAAAAATCTGCTTCCGTAAATCTGGCCAAGGATGACTTTAATATGGATTATTCATGCAATGGGTTTGCATTTTTTTTTTGCTGTTTTCCAATAGACAGTGAGTGCCAAAAGGAAAAAGAAGTTGCTCTTTCAAAAAATCCTCTATTTTTTTTTTTTTTTGTGTAGGCAAAGGTTGAAATTTGCATGAATTATTGCCAGAAAATTTTACTCTTAGGTTCTCACTTGTCAAGAACCTGAAGAAGAAACAGAATATATTGTTTCATTTGACATATACTAAACAATATAATAAACTAAACCTTTTTAAAACCAACCTGAAAATGAAATTTCTGTACTGTAATGTTGAACTCTCCAGTCACAAGCTGTTAAGCTTTCATTCTGACATATTATAAATTTGTTTAATATGCTTTTTTTTCTTCAAACAAGTATGTAAGAGTAATGGCCACCCCAAAAATGCTGAAATAAACAATGCAGAGTTCATAACAATTTCTAGTATATGCAGTTTCAGTGAAAGCAAATCAAGTTTATATATTTATTTATTCTAACCGGGTACCATGAAAAGCTTTGCTTTGCATAACAGTGTGATTAGAAACTCTATCATACCTTCTGACTGTAGACCAAAGATGGAAATATCAATACTTTCTCAGAGAGATAAACCTAATACTAAATATGTTAGCCTGAACTATGTTTCACCCAGAAGGCTATTAGTAATATACGTGATAAACTATTGAACGATAGAGAGTGATAATAACCCACCACCCTACCTAATGGGTTGTCTGCCTGGGAAATGACCCCAGTTGTTCATATGGAACAGTTGTTCCCTGGCCACCTCTGACAGCACACGTGGGCCAGCTGAGGTGGCTTCTCACTGATGGGGAAATTGTCTGAACTCCTTCTCCTGGACAAAGAGATTTTCTTTGTCCAGTGCCCAGACCATGTCAGAAACACACAAAGCACAGCCTAAATAGCTCCCATTACTGCTTCTAGATGTACTGACTCAAAAAAAAAAGTTCTTTTTACAAGATATTAGGGGCAATTTTCCAATGATGAATTCTTGTTCCTGAAAGTCAGTCAGTGATGGTTTTTTTTGCAAAAGAAGTTGAAAAAAATATGTTAAATGAAATATGCCTGTCATTTCTGTTGCCAAAATTATACTTTACCCTTTATTGCTGAGATGCTGCAAATGGCAGGAAGTTGGATGACCAGTAGGCTGTAATTCATAAAATATTTTGAGATATTTCAGTATGAAAAGCTCTACAAAAATGCAAGATATTAATAACAAACTTGACAGTTCTAGGCTGCTCATATTTAAGGACAAATTCCCATTAGAGGGAAAAATGTAATTGAGATCTAGTCTATTTTTCAGGCCAATGTAATTGAAATAACTGATCTTTAAATAAAATTATGCTCTATCTGTTGTAGTGGTCAAACCAGACTCAACTTGGGGAATTTAACTTAATTCCTAGCCAATAAATTTAATTATTTATTTGCGTCTTGAGAAACAAATAAGACAAATATTTAAGTACTTGAAGAAATCACCTTCAGAGACTCCTCCTCAGTTGTGCCGTGTGGGTTCAGTTGAGCTGGCTGGAACTGGCTGGAACCAGCTGGAACCAGCTGGACCCTGCTCAGGGCTGCCCAGACCTCTCTTCACAGAGGCCATCCCTGCAGGTCCACTGCAGCCAGTACCTGGGCACTTGCACTCAGTACATCTATTTTGTCTGTTTTTTCTGATTTTCATATGCATTCCCAGTGGATTACACACCTCAGACTCCTGAAGATCCCCTCTGAAGTATTTGTTTTCATTTGCAGTATTTTATATTACATCAAAACCAAGTGACACCTTGAATGGCATAAAAGTTTTACCTTACTATAAGCAAAATATACAAGGGTATTTTTTTGGCTGATGGGCAATTTAAATCCCTAAGCTGTTCACTTTGAGAGAGGTTTGCAAAATTAAAGGGTCTTGCCCTGTTTTTTTGTTCTCTAGTGGTTTTGCAATTCTGGCAGTGCAGCTGTAAACCCCATTTACTCCAGGAAGCCTCCAGCTTTCCTATTTTCCATTACTTAAAGATCTCAAATTTGTTTACTGTGACTTTTCTTTTGATTTGGTTTGTCAGAAAGATTCCTAATGTAGCCTGTACTAGTCACATGAGGTGAATCTATATAAATTATAATCATGCAATCATAGAGCAGCCCAGGTTGGAAGCAACCTCAAAAAATCATCTAGTCCAACCTTTCATGTGAAAGGGAGCTGAAGAAAATCATTTATCACCCTGTTCAATCACATCTGGGAAACCTCCAGCAATGAGAACTCTACCACATCCCTGGGGAGGTTGTTCCAATGACTGGTTGTACTCACCATAAGAAAATCTCTTTCTTATCTTAAAATGAAGTCTCTCTCAGTGCTTTCTGTACCTGTTGCCCTTTGTCTCCTCCATGTGGGTCCTTATGAAAAGAGAGCCTCCATTCTCATTGTAGCTGCCCTGTAAGAACTGGGATACTGTGATGAGATCCCCCTGAGCCTTCTTTTCTCAGATGAAAAGATCTAATTCTGTCAGTATTTCCCCATGGGCAGGTTCTCCAGCCTGATGAGCATGGTCACGGCCCTCCTTTGGAACTTCTCCATCAGTTCATGTTGCCTTTGAATTGTGGGGACTAGAACTGGACACAGTACTCCAGGTGTGGCCTGACAAGCTCCAAGTAGAGCAAGATGACCTCATCTCTATCCCATCTCTAAACAGCTCAGGATCTAAAACAAATACTGTGCTTTCAGTCAGGAACAAGAAGAAGGAAGCAAACTGATGTTTACCAGAAAGCAAACAGTGGAAAAAATTGGCTCAGTATTTGTATTAAATATTTTTAGATAATGGCAAATAGTATTTGTCAATAATTTTGCAGAACAAATGGTGTTAACAGAATTGCAGGTTCTGATTGTAATTGTGTGAGTACCCTACTGAAGTACAAAATTTTCAAACCTTGTATTTAATATTAACATTTAGAAAAAAAAAATAATGAGAACAACAAAAATCTGTGCAAAGGAAATCCTACTCTACAGGGTGTGTAAAAGTAAGCTTCAATGTATGGAAGTCCTATAAACCAAACCAATTGCAATAGCTGAAGAGTCATTCAAGTACCATATTTTACCTATTTTTCTCATGCTTTTTGTATTTTCACATATAAATATGGAAGATCTCATCTCTACATTTGTGTGCTATTTTACAAGATAAGTGTTATTTTGGAAGATTGATATTTACTACCCAAAGAATAGACCTGGAAGTGCATTTAAATATGTCAAAGAAGCCTTAACTTTTAAAACTCAAATATATTTCTGACTTCCACAGTAAATAAATTAATCAGTTTGGCTCAGATTAGAGATTCTTTTTTGTTTGAGGGAGTTGCATACCCCTCACAGTAACATCTAGTATTTGGCTTGTAACTGAAATATTTGGATGTACAAACCAAAATATGAATCAGTGGAGTAAAAGAAAAAAAATACAGATGTCAAACCTGCTGCTTTGTTCTGTTGATGGGAAACAAAATGCTTCAGTTTACATTTCTCACATTCTCTTCGAAGACTTGTTTTGTATGTGCTTTCACTTGTTGGATCATCGCCCTTCATCCTTACTGTTCCTTCTCCGTCTGGCAATGTCCAGAGTGTTTGAGTCTCCAGTACCTTGTGTCAAAGGTCTAACAGAGACAGATGACATTTCAAAAGCAGATGATCCATTTGCTGTGCATGGATCCTGAAAATCTTACGTAGAATATGGGTTTATTCCAGCAGTACTACACTTAATCTCAGTTGTTCTTCTTGTGGTACGGTATTCCAGCTGGGATATTTTTCCTCTCCATCTTTAAAATGTTTTAAATTTCCCTTGACAATCATATCATTTGTGTTGCATGCAGAAAGGAGAATTTTCAGAGGGCTTCTGACAGGTCACTGCTTTATGAATTATTGAATGACATTTTCCCTAACAGAAAGCTATTTCTCAGATTTAATTTTTCCCACTCTTCACTTCAGGATATTTGAGCACTTCAATAATTACAATAATTTTTTATAATGACAATACTATTTTGTTGCTAGGTGCTTTTTCACTAAAATACCTGAAACGACTGTGTTAGCCTTTGCCAGAGATCTTTTCTGAGCAGGTACCAAAGATGATGTCTTATACTTTGGTCTTCAAAGGCTAGGAGATGAAGAACAAGAAAATTCTTACCATAATAATGGAAACACATAAGCAACATTAAATTCTGTAGGCAGATCTAAGCACCTGATTATAACAGTTTGTACAAAATCTTTAAAAGCTATCGCTTTCTAACTTTTAAAAATCCTCACTAGTACTTACGTTAGTGCAGATACCTATGCGTAACCCCCTTGTCATCTGGTCACAGACATTTCTTTCAACACAGTATCTTTGGGTCCAGTTGTAGACATTCCTACACTTTATTTTGAAGATACTTAGTTAAACTTTAAGGAATTAGTATAAAGAAGATTTTGCTTCAAATTCAAGCTATTTCAAACTCAGGACACAAGAGTGTCAGAGTGGGGCTCTTTTCAAAGGATGCATATTACCCTTTAGCAGGCATCTTATATTATTTTTTATGCCTTGCAAGAGATGTAAGCCAAACTCTGCTATAGAAGTTAATTCATTAGCTCAGATCACAGAGGATTTTGTTATAGCAGGTTCTGAGCCAAACACTGTGCATATGTTAAAGTGGCATCCAAGTTTTTCTTTCCTAAAAATATATTGAACCCATTTTGTCTGGATGTGCCCTTTAGCCTGGGATCATGAGCAATGTTCATTCAGCAAGATAAAATTGTTGAACTCTTTCAGTGACGTACAATAGAAAATTGTTTCTTGCAGAATTATCTAAGTGACAGTCATCTATATCGGATTCAAAAGAGTACGACTTATTCTTTTATCATCGTAGCAGTAAAACCCAGGATCATTTTAACTCATAAATGAGGGTTAGAGACAGATCATGTTTTACGTATAGCATGTCATGTCACTAGGAGCTTACTCAGTGAGAAAAAACATGAAGTGGGATTTTTTTTCAAGCTAGCTGGTATTGGTAGTGGTGTCACACCCATGGATATGAGAGCTGGTCAGATGTCAGCAAAATTTAGCTCTTCTCTTACCTAGGGCATACCAGCCTTACCCCATAAAAATTCAAAGTCTAAAGTACTTTTCTTTACTTTCTAAATGGCTTTCTAAAGGTATATTTATCTAGATAAAAGGAATTTGCTATTCATAAGTACATTTTTTTCCCTCCTCCCACCCCCATTTTTTTTTTTAAGTTGTTAACCATTGCTTTCCTCTTTTACTTCATTGTGAAAATCTCTCAGCTTTAAACACTTCGCTAATTGCTTTTCTTTTTTCCACATGCATAACGTGGCGAAATCTTATGATCTCCATAAATGGAAAAGTTCAGAACTCTTAGTGATGAATTTATAATCAGAGTGAAATCAAACCATTTAAATCTATGTATACTAATTAATTCTTTCAGTGGCCTTAAGCAGTAAAAAGGAAGTATGAACTTCCAGCTCACAAAATTCATTTGATGAGGATGCATGTTCTACCATTGCAAATTAGAAAATTTTTATATTTCTTCTTACATTTTTCTTACAGAATATCTGGAAAGTATTGTATTACATTTTGTCATATATATCATATGACATGGTATGGTATATATGACATATATACCATGTATACATATATATTTGGTAAGTGCCCGAATACCATGGTAATCATTTATATAGCCAGTGGTGTGGTGTATAAATGCAGACAACAGGCTGAAGATTTTTCAGTTTATTTGTTCACATTTCTTCATTTTTTATTTTTCTTTTAAAGAGAATTTCTTTTAAAGAGAAGCAATTAAAATGTAAACGTAATGATTTCTTTTCTTATAGTTGAAAAGAAAGAACTGGGAAGAAGAAAATTAATTTCCATGCCAGTCCTTGTTTTTTGGAGCCAGTAGCTCTTTGCTGCCCATGATTTTTTTTTTTGTAATGTTTTAAAAGTGACATGCTTTCACTATTCTCTATGTCACAGCAAACGAAGAACAAATTGAGTTCTTCTAAAGGAAAGGAAATCCTGCTCTAAAGGGTCATAACTTTCAATGGGAGAATTTGTGCTGAGCCCAAGGTTAGAATTGTAATTTCCTTATTAAATCTTGGAATAGTGTAGATGGTTAAAACTAAATTATACTTTCTCATTTCTTGTGCTATGAATTCCACATCAGATTTCTTTTCTTGTACATTCATAGTTAGGTGTATGAAACTGTAAATGAGCAACTGGGTTTATGAGAACTATGATGTGTATGCTGTGGACCACGAGCCACTGTATGAATTTTAATTAGAAATTAAAAATTAAAACAAAATCAAAACAAAACAATACCAAACCCTAGCAATTTACTAGAAAATTCAGTGCACACTAACTTCATTCAATAACATTTTTAAAATGGAGGAAAAACAATTTTATGGAGAACATCACAACAAAATTATCAGATCTGACACTGATAAACTATGAATTGAAGCCAAATAAGCAGGGATCTTATTTAATCCACTCTTTTCTTACCCACTCAAGCAGTTATTTATGTATCTGCCATGCTTTCATAAGCATTTCCTATTTTCCCACAATATCCCTTGTGCTTGGGACGTTTTAGGTGCCTAAGTACAGGCAAACCCTTAATGGTGTTTCCCAAAATGCTAAAGTAGGTTTTCTGTTTGATAGAAGGAGTGCAATCTGTTAAAGTGCTTGAGAAAACTCTGATATAAATCTGTTTGCATCTCTAAGCATTAAAAAGAATAGCAAATCTGGTTTTATCAGCCCATTTACTATATAATAAAATATTGCCTAAAACAGAGGAGACATAGAAACATTTCTTGGTACCTCTGCCTTTTAACATAGAGCTGTCTTCTCCCTAAACCTG
This sequence comes from Psittacula echo, assembly GCF_963264785.1. Taxonomy (NCBI): domain Eukaryota; kingdom Metazoa; phylum Chordata; class Aves; order Psittaciformes; family Psittacidae; genus Psittacula; species Psittacula echo. The sequence continues at coordinate 98,226,123 of NC_137737.1, read as the reverse complement.
GCCTGTAATCTCAGTTTGTAGTCTACTCTGCATTAATTGTATAGCAGAATGAAATGGCTGATTCACTGTTACAGCTGACCTCAATGGGGAGCTGCAATCATTTGGTGCATGGCAGACACCCTTTCAGGACGGGAGAGGACATAGCCTCAGTATTTCCCTGTGACCATGGTGACATTTTATGATGTTAATGCCCCTGCCCATGCTGGGTCTTTCGGAAGCACAGTCCCAGGAGGTCACTCTAAATGGCCATGCTTTTAACAGTTTGCATAACGAGATTAAGGACATGACCAGAGTGGCAGATGTGCAGATAAACACACTGCCTAGATTTAATCCTGCTTGACAAAGACTGTAAACACTGATGGGTCACCAACCACAGCATGCTACCAGAAATAAGAAAGAAAAACAAAACCCCAGTACTGTAGAAGAATGGAGTTTAAATTTCCCATGATGTTGATTTCTTCAGGAAATAAGATGACAACTAGGAGAAGTTCAATTTGCTCTTTATGCTGCATCTGAAACCAAAGACTGCCAACAAAAAAAAAAAAAAGAAGATGAGGGTTACTGTATTCACTTGGTTTCTGCTAACTTAAGTGGATGAGCCTTGCTGTGAAGCTGTGCTCCACAAACTAAACAACACAGAAAGCATATGAAAAGCAGTAAAGAAAGGAAGCTGAGATAAACTTAATTCATATCAGTCTTCTCTAAATTGTTCTATTTCACTTACTGTTTCTGTCTTTCCCCATTCTGACACCAATAAAACTGTATGTGCTGAGTCACAGTATTTGACTTGTACGCTTTTTATTTTCACAAAGAGATAAATGAAGGATGTAACAAAATCAGATTTCAATTCAGCAACAGTCATGTGCATTTTTAAACCTAATAGCTAATTAAGCCTTATTGATTTTTTTAAACGTAACCTGTTATGCTTTACTGAGCTCATAATTTTCTTTGAAGTTAAATATTGATTTTTACAATGGCATGTACAATATGATATGTTCATAAAATTTTATTATGCTAATCATTATTATTTTCCCTAAAAGTGAATCATAAGGAAAACAAATATCAGGAGTAGAAATCAGCAAAGTCTGTAATATTAAAGAATTCATTTATACAATATATCATAATTATGGATGTTGTGAAGTGAGCATTGCCACTCATAGGCAACACAGTAGCCTCCAGTGTGTGGCAATAAAAATTGTAACACCTAATTTTGTCAGCTGTTATATATTTTTACCATTAAGAAGAGTTCTCCGAAACATAAGCAAACCTCATAACAACAACAATAGGTTGATTTAATTCAACAGGTTGTAAAGACTGTGAGAATGTTTTAGCCTGTTTCTAAAGGAGCTGTTGCTCCTTTATTTTACAAAAGGGGTAATGTTAATTATTTGAAGTCGTTGTAGTAAGAAATTGAGATTGTTAAGAAATCTGTTAAGAAATCTATTTGTCTTTGAGTATGCCTGAGTAACTCGGGTATAAATAAAGCAGGAAGAAAACTGGTGGCGGTACAGTACTGCATTATATCATCCATACTATACACCTATCCATCTTTTCACAACAGTTGCAATTCTTCTAACACCAAGATATCTGAGAATTGTTCTGTAATGGCCATTTTAGGAGGTATTAAGTCTTTTATTTTCTCCACCTCCAGTAATAACCTTTCTGATTTGTGTGATTCTGCTGGAGTTTGATAAAAAGACAAGGTCTACATAGGTCTTCGCTTTGTATTGAAAAGGATGATTGTATTTTGTATTGAAAAGAATAATTGAAAAGAATGGAGCATCACCTGTAAATAAGATGAAAATTTCTACATCAGTTATAAACAAAATTATCCTTGCCCAAAGATTTTCTTTTGAGGCTTTGACTGTTCCAGTGGGATGTAGCTATCAGGGGAAGGGGAAACAGTTCATAGAAGTCATGTGGAAAAATTCTGTGAAGATATTGAGATGAAGAGTGAAACTTTGCGTGTTATTCACAATTATTTGGCAAATTAGTAAAGATAATGAACCCTGGGGATTTCCGATCAGGTGATCCATATCCATCTTCAACAATTCTGAATTCTTTAGAAACTTAAAGATGAATCTTCAGTTTATCAGACAGGCAGTTTATTGGACTTCAAACTATAAGTATTTGGACATGTCTTACACAAATAAATAGATGATTGATGATTTTTAATGCTATTAATGTTAACTAACATCCATTTCTGAAATGGACTGAATCAAACAGTCATGAGAGAGATACTGATCAACTCCAAGCTAGCCTTATAACATGCAGTGTACTGTGTTTTCATACAATTTAATATGCAACATATGTGATACTACTTTGATGTTACCAAGCACATACAGAATTTAGCTTATACTTTTCAGACTACCATTTCATCACTGACTTTATTTAGCTAACTAAATGGAAATGCAAACCAGATGATGGTGTTTTAAGTATTTTATTATTATGGGTAGCATTTATTAAAAGAATGAATAACCAGTCAAAATTTGCACAGAAATCACAAACTAATTAATATCTTAAAAGTATATGGATTTATTTAACATAATTTTATACACAGCTACATATGAGATTCTTAATGATTCTTATTTTCTCCATATTCAGGCAAATGCCCATTGATCTAATGCTTTTTCCTTCACAATGCATTACAAACAGGAGCAATAATAATGAACTATAAATCAGCTATAGACCGTTATTGATGTCATATTGTAAAGTCATGATCTTGATTTTATAAGTTCAGCTGTAATCAGTCTCCAGTACTGACTCTGATTTACAGACTCCATTAGTTCTACAAAGGCAGAAAGGAAGGTGCGAAACATAAATTCCAGAATCAGGAGCACTGAAAGGTTTAACACTTTTGGAATTACAGAAAACCAGAGAGTTTGTGAAACTTCTAAACTCTAAGGTTAAGGTACAAAGGACAAGAGAGCTGGATTATTCTGTTTGCATAGCTTAATGTAACACTACACTCAATAGACATACACTATATATATGTATGTATTTATACACGTATATACATGTATATATATGCATATGCATGTACATATGTGCATATACTTGTGTATGTATATGTATACATATATGTGTACGTGTATGCATATATGTACATACAAGTACACACAGATACACACAGTGGGTTGTTGTGGTGAATGGGTTTGCTGACAAACTTTCTTCAGAGTATTCGCACAACTGTATTAAATTATTCTTCAATATGTAATTTTGGCAATAAAACTTCTTACAGCATTTATTATTCTCCCTACTGTTACTTCTTCCAAAGGCTGGAAGAATTAGTACAGGAGGAATTAGTACTGTCACAATTTAATGGAAATTCTGTGAAGAAAAGTTTCAAATCCCTTTCCTTGTGCGTATTTGTGTCTACAAATTTTCTTCTCCCCATTGCCATTCTGTTTAAACCCTGCATAGAGGGGCAAGAATGTGGGGGGTTCTTTGTTGCCAAATAATGTTTTGAGACTTCTGTCGCAGTCCAAACCATTTATTCTTCTGGAAGAATAAAACCCAATAAACTGCTAATAATCTCATGGAAAATTTATAAAAAAGACTTAAGATTGGGATGGAGGATTTGTTTATCTGAATTGATTTTTGCTATAACTAATTCATCTATAGAAAGAAAAAGTACTTTTGCAATCTCATTTTACATAAAGACAGTGTTCATTACTTGTCAAAGACTGAATGTTGAGATGTTGATTGGGTCAGAGCTGCTCAGTCTGGATCAGCAACTGTGATATTCACTTAATTGTTCCTTTCAGAGTTTTGTTAGAAGGGTTTGGGATAGCTGTGATATTATATTTGCATGAGTGGGTGTTTATGCAAAGATCAGATGTTCAGGTAAAATGTTATTAAGCTTAGCAATTGTCTTGTGCTTTTCATTAGGTTTGTTGGCATGTAGTGTTCTCATCACAGATTTCAGAGCAGATGTTTCTTATACCAATTGTATTCCTCAGTTTGAAAATATTGCATGGTCACATGCCAGTTTTATCATTTTCTAGAACAAAATGTAATGAAGATGAAATGAGGAAAATGGTTATGAGGAAGATGCTATGAGCAAGTGTTCAGATCAAAGCTTTTCAAAGCTCAGCTATATTGAATTAGGACTTGGACTGAAGCCCAGTTTTCATTCTAACTTCTCTCTCCTCATGAACTAGTGAATTTTTCCATTCTCATCTAAGAACCTTCCTGTGGAGAAACAGAGGCAAGCCTTTTTCATCAAGCCCACTTTCTGCAATTCCTTCCCTGGAATACACAAGTGTAGTAGTATCTCTCTCATTTCCCAGAAACCAAAGAAAATCCTGAAGGCCTGCTAATGCTTTAGGAGTCCTTAAGGGAAAGGTGCAGGACACAGGTTGGGCAAGTTGCTCTGGTAAGCTACAAACAGTTCAGATTTGATCATTTGTTTCTGTAGACAGTGAATACCAATGGGAGTATTTTCTAATTAGCACAACGGTGACCGTAAGACTGGACTCTGGATCTCTCTTTGCTTTCTTGCAATCCTAAATAATGCCCTATTTTAAGGAATGTTCTTAACAATGCAGTCTACAGCTCTGATCAATGTGTTGCTCGTGATTTCTGAATTACTTATCCAGCAGCCCCTTAATGTAGTCTCTCTGATGATGCAAACATACTCTTTCCTATTAGTGACTTCAGGCCATTCATCACTATAGGTAACGTACAAATACAAAAAAAGTTGTGTAAGAGGTAATATAACATAATGCCTGATTGCCAAAAGCACTGAACCACATCTCACAATTTTACTTAAGATGGGCCTATTCAGAAAAAAGAAGCACAGAAGACACAGAGATTTCAGGCACAGCTAAAGGAGGTCTGAAAAGAAGCCTCTTTTTGTGACCTAATTCTATGAAAAAAAAGAAATAAATGGAAGGAACACTGGAATGGAAGAAGATTTTTGCCCAGGCTTCTCATGCATGTTTACAGCCATCAGTAAGTTTTTGTTTGCTGGGATGTGTCACCAGGCCAACTCTTCTGTCTGGCTCAGCTCTCTTGTAGGCTGAGCTGCTATGTCAGAATCTGTGGAGAGCTGGCTGTTTGCAGGCACTGCATTTTGATATGATTTGGACACAATGATTTAGTGTTGTCTAGTACTTTGTTATAACCTGTAACAAACTGTAGTTGGCAAGGTTTCCTACAGCCAAAGAGATCTGGCTGAGTTTTGACATAATCAACATAAACAGAGTAATCTGATTTACAGTGTTTTTAGAATAAAGTTATCTTATGTTTCCTGACCCAAAAATAAATGTCTGTTGATCTTTTATTTTATTTGCTTAGATTACTTTCTTCTTCATCTAGGTTGCAAAAGACAGGCCTAGGTGGCAGGCCTAGATAGAAAGCAGTTGCTGTTAAGCAGTGCTGGAGCATCATGTTCTATCTCCATCCAAATTGTGGTGAAAGCCGGTTACTTTTTTTTTTTTCCCCAAGGCTTTCAGCCCAGCTGTATTGCAATGATTCAGTTAGCCTATTGGTTCTTACTTAGTACTGCCTACTACATGTTATTTGGGGTTATAATCTCTTTAATTCTCTTCTAGTTTTTCATCAGTCACTAGTTTCAAATCTTCATACACTAGTGCTCTGGGAAAAATTAAACTATATCTTTTACTGAAACTCTCTAAACGTTTAATGTAGAATAAAAATATGCCCTTACCTCTTGGGCATTTCCTGGGGTATCTCCCGTTTCAGCTCCATAATACCTTTCAAAAGCTGCTTCTCAGTTCAGTGGTGGATATGAATTGGTTGAAACAATACCTATTTCACATATATCACTTGAAGGATAAATTGAATACACAATCAAAAGATGCTAGTAGTAGTACTGTTGCTTGAGCTTTTTTTTTTTTTCATATGATAGCCTCCATCAAAATGTGTAAAAACCTTAAAGCCATAAATGCTTACAGCATTTATATAGAGCAGGCAAAAAAAAATCAAGGTCCAGTGCAAGCCTTTGTAAGCTTATGCCTGTGCAAATCAGCACAGGGGTTGTTTTGAATCTAAACTGAACTTGAATGAGAAGGAAAAAGGTAGAAAATCAGCTACAGAGCTGACAATAGAAAGAACGACTGCCTGAGGAGAGCCTAGAATAAGTGATACCCCATCATTTTCAGAATGATCGTTATTTCTGAGAAATTGATGGTGCATGCAAAAAAGAACATTTCATCATCTATGACATGTTACTTTGTATTACTGCATCATCTTTATGCAGAAACAGAGTTTACAGCATTAATAAAATAATAATTTTTTATTGCTATTGATACATTACAAACATGGTGTAATTTGACTGCTTTTCAATAAAACAGTTTCATAGTTAGGCTGTCTGCTAACAATGATGTAACTCTTTCCTAGGTCTCCATGGGTAGAGATGGATATTTTGATGGCAAAACTCAAATAGAATAAAATGTCGTAGACAGTCACTGTTTACTTTAATTACAATCCTGGAGTGTAATTACGATTCCCAAAAACTGAATATTATAGGAAATTCAGTGGGTCTTTTTGTAACGTTTTATTGTTGCTATTCCCTTTCATTTGCCTTTTTATGTGTTTAAGATACCTGCAGGTATAATTTTTGTGAAACATCCTGGTGAAAACCTTGAAGATAAAAGGATACTGAGACTTTGAGGTAACTGCATCTTATCTCCCTGAACTGACAGCAGTAATTATTTGAGTAATTAAGGGTGGTCATCCTTCATTCTTCTATCCAGGCATCTGATTTTTCTGGGTCAGCTGAAATCTGATATGGACATCCTCAGTGCAGCAGAAATTGCTGTGTGATGTGGTGGCTTCCTCCTCTCTTTGTCCTCTGGAGTATAGGACTTCCTACACTCCACCAGCGGGAGGTGTGGGGATAACCCTGTCCCTCACTGCTTACACGTCGTTGCAACCCTTTTTTCCCCCTTGAACCTGGAGAAGAATCCTACTTTTCTGAAAAGGGAGGAATCATGGCTCACTTTCAACCCATCTTGTTGCTGTGTGAAATAGCAGCTATGCAGGTACTGTAACTAGTAGACCCTGTTTTGGGAAGAAAGAGGTGCAGAGGCAGAACCAGGGCTGTTGCAATGCAGCAGTGTGCAGGGCTGTTTGTAAAAATGCACAGGACTTATGTTGCCCTTACAATGAGACACTGGTAGCATGAGAATCCCACCATTTTGGTACTGTCTACATTTAAAAGCCTAATACTCCAATGGGTCTATTGCTCATATTTACTGGGATAATATATAAACATTAAGAGGGGCTGCAATATGTCTGCAAAGACCTTTGCAGAGCAATAGTTTTTGTAACATGTAATATTGATTTTTTCTTGCAACAGATATAACCAGCAAAATAAAGCAAAACATCAAAGAAAGGTCTCTGATTTACTCAAATGACTCATGAACATTTCCATTTGTGTCTTGTTATACAGGTGCCAAAAATGTCACAATGCCATTAAGTATTGCAGTGACAGTGACATTTTAGAGTGATGTTTTAGAGAGCATTTTGAGGAGGCAGGGAAGCAGCTACTTGTATGTTTTATTATCTGCCAGTAATAATATACCACTTTTGAAAGAGGAATATTCATTGCCATAGAAAAAATGAATGACAATTTTCAAAACCAGGCCACTAGCAAAGAAGGTCATGGAGAACTGGCCAGCAATCACCCATGTGCCTTTAAAAATACACTTCTCCAAGATAAATTGATATAACACAGTGTATAGCAACCATGAGTGTAGCTTTTCAGTTTTAAGTATATTTTGTTAGTGTGACTTTATTTTTCTTTTATAACAGCTGCTTATGATGAGGCAGGAAATGAGGAGGAGAAAATTATATCAAAGGTGGATAGTTGAAACCTATCCAGAAGTGAAGTTTGAAAAGGGAGGAAAATAGAGAGGAGGTTGCTTGCCTCAGAGAAAGAAAGAAGGACCCAAACATGAAGGCTGAAGGCAGCTGTACATAAAAGCGGAAGAATAGGGCAGGATGATGAGCAGTGTTTACAATTGTGAAAATAAAGCTGAGATGACACATTGAAGAACCAAATAATGGCAGTGCAAATGAGGATTATAAATCAGATATGGGAGGAAAAAAGAAAAAAACAAGGTATTTCTATAGAAGTCATTTCGTTCTTCATCTTGACAATCTTTACAGCCTGCTCTGATGCCATATTTGCACTTACAGTTGATATGTGAGAAGTTCTCGGACACAGAGACATCTGCAGAAAGGCTGCACCTTCCCTTGCCATAACTAGCAGCAGGAGTGCTGTTATATCCCTTCACACAGAATGAAGCTGACGACAAACCACTTGTGGATGTGGCTTAACTGTCACCTCGTACATGCCTCCAAGACCCAATGTATTTTATTGTTATCTGTAAAGAGTGTTATTAAAAGTCCTTGAGCTTTTTCCCTTACCTGGATTGAAATCTCAAGTTGGCTTTTCTTTTTCCTCAAGTCCAAGCTGTGATCTGAAATAGGCATTTTGTCTTCATGCTGAATATGTTGGGAAGCCCTTATATTCACAACAGTAACATCCAGACCCATACCCAAAGTGGAGAGGGAAGTAACACGTTGTACAAAATGAAATATTTTTTACTTTTAACTCCTAGCTCCTGCTTTTGTTACAGAAATTAAAAGTTCTGTCCGGAATTTTTTTTTTGTTTGTTTGGTTTTTTTTTGTTGGTTTGTTTTTTTTTGTTGTTGTGTTTTTTTTTTTTTTTTTTTTTTGTTTGGTTTTTTTGTGTTTTTTTTGTTTTGTTTTGTTTTGTTTGTTTTTGGGGGTGAGGGGTTTGGGGTGGGAGAGCTGCTCATTCTATGACTATTTTGAATGCTGGAGCCAAAGTGCTACCAGCTGATCAGCAGTATTTGAACCAGGGAAATGGAACATATTTGCTGAATGTAGCTGCTTTTGTTCCCCCTCCCTTCAGGTTCACCAAGTAAAATGTTTTCTGGTTTTCATCTGATGTAATTTCTCTTCTACGTGTAAAGGGAGTGCAAAGTGCAATCTAGTTCGGCAACCTTAAAGTTACACTAATTATACATAATATAATGATTGATATATATCATAGATTAAAAGATATATATACACAATATATATCATAGCTTATTTGCCCAAATCAGCTATAAATTAAACCAGGAAAAAGATCAGTGCAACAGCCTGTCACCAAGAATATCTTCAGTGAGGATTCTTAAATTATGTCACAATGTCTTCTGGGTTGTTTGAGTTTTTTTCCCCAAAAATTAATGTTGGATTTCCAATGACTTTAAGGTCTCAGCAAACTTAATCCTATTTCATGCACAAAAATGTTTCTCAAGACATAAACGATTGTGTTGTCCTCAGTCTTGTTTCTCATACGAGACAGATTTTTATGGACCAGCCATAATAGTCCTACTGGATATTGCACTTTTTATTACTCCATCACTTCACCAAAGTAAAAAATATGCTCTATATCATGCTTTTATTATTAAAGGAGAAAGTTCAATTATAGATTGTCAACATTAAGGATTGTTACTACTTACAATGTTGGGCATATCATGAAAGAACATAGTTTGTATAGAAATGAATCTATAGTCATGTAGTGTGCTGGAACATGATAATTATATTTGATTGTTGACTAAAATGTATAGTATTAGAGAAAAACCATTCAAAAAGGACTGAATGTTTTACCATATTTATAAAGGTCATATATATTATACAGAAATATTTATTTATTCTGTCAATCTGTATCAAAATATCTACATTAAACATAGTAACCAAGAAAGGAAATCCAGTTCTAAAACTTTGCTGTACTGGATGTTATTTTGTATTGTTATTCCAGAAATTCAGTTAAATTTAGGCTAATTAGCAATGCAGGTTGAATGCTGAATCATAGAATCATAGAATAGTTAGGGTTGGAAAGGACCTTAAGATCATCTAGTTCCAATCCCCCTGCCATGGTCAGGGACACCTCCCACTTAACCATGTCACCTAGGCTCTGTCCAACCTGGCCTTGAACATTGTCAGGGATGGAGCATTCACAACCTCCCTGGGCAACCCATTCCAGTGCCTCACCACCCTCACAGTAAAGAATTTCTTCCTTATATCCAATCTAAACTTCCTCTGTTTAAGTTTGAACCCATTACCCCTTGTCCTGTCACTACAGTCCCTAATGAATAGTCTCTCCCCAGTATCCTTGTAGGCCCCCTTCAGATACTGGAAGGCTGCTATGAGGTCTCCACGCAGCCTTCTCTTCTCCAGGCTGAACAGCCCCAACTTTCTCAGCCTATCTTCATACAGGGGAGGTGCTCCAGTCCCCTGATCATCCTCGTGGCCCTCCTCTGGACTAGGCTATTAAGCCATTAAGGTGGGAAGTTACTGTAAGACAAACTTAGAATTTCATGTGAATAAAGATTATGAGAGTCAATTTTATTTTCACTAATCTTCCATAGTTACCCTGTGCTGTGAAATGTTACAGTATTTACCGTCTTCACAAGCAAAATACTTCAAAACAAATTCCAAATATAAAACTTCTCGAAATGCAAAGAGTTGTACACCTTCTGCATGAAAATTGTAAGTGATCTTACTACTTTTTTCATGTACGGTACCTTGTGTTTTTCATGTAAATCTCTGCCCTTTGTATTATTTTTTTTTTATGCATTCTTTGTATTCTGTACATTTATCATTGTTTACTTATCTTCCATTTTTATAACCACCTATCTTTGTCTTACCACTTATTACTTCTCATACTAATGCAATAAGAGTGAACTAAAATCTTGCAACAACACTGCATTTTTTAGTGGAAATGAATATCAATTTTATAACCATCTCGGGTCTACCAGCACCTGCCACTTTATTGCTGCTAGTCATTACATCCTATTTGTGACAAGGGCTCAGACACCTGTTTATGAAGAGTTCCTTCAACTATATTTTTATATTGGTTGAAGTAAAACAGTATCACATGAAAGAACCTCAGGAATAAAAAAAAATGTACTTCAGACAGTATGAGAGAAAAAGAAAGCAGATGTGTATATGATTCTGCAGGTAGTCCATTTTTCCTCATAAACAACTGTTTCTTTAATCTTTTAATAACAAATGTTAATTCTATTTAAATTATCAGTTAAAAAAAAAGATGGAAAAAAAAAAAGCCAACAAATCCACACAGAGTGTGGTCTCATCTATCAGCAAGCTTGAGTTGCTTGCTCCTTGGAGTTTGTTCCTAACTCATGTTTGGGCTGCTAAATGGCAAGCATGCTGAATTTCTGCAGACACTCCCTGTCTTTGAAAATATGTAGGTAAGCAGCTACTGGTCAGTCCTGATTGACCATCCTGATTTAGATGCAAAAATTATCTGGCACTTTGGGTTCCATGAACTTTTTGGTCTTAAATGGATCTGTACTTCTCTCCATGCTCTGGCATTCACCTCCATATAATGTCTATACAGCACTGAATCTTATTCCTCTGAAAGTCTCAGACGCCCATGAAATTACTGCTGCTTCTGCTATTTGCCCAGCAGCACTGACATTCTGCTGATGTTTTTGTGAAGGCATTCCTATGAAGTATATCACATTTTCCACAGTGTTCTTCAACCCAGGACATGCTGAGAATGATCTTTGGTCTGCTCAGTCCCTCTGAGCCCTCTGAATACACTCAGCAACGTTTTGCGGCATCCAGACCCACGGACAGTTTTCTTGCTGACAGCCTTTGCTTTGTCCTCTAACATGTTGCTATGGGAACAGTGAGGCATATATGATAACTCCTTACAGCAACAACCCATTGTTTTTAGGTCTACTAATCTAAAAAAAGGGTTGTTTGGGTTGAGGGATTTTTGGCTGAAAAATAAGAAATGTATGTAACAAGCACCAGTCACAGTTCTTTAGAACAATGTACATAACCAGATGGTAACTTACATATATCTGTCAAAATATCTGTGTGAAAGACTTCAGCAAAGGAAAACTTCCTAAAATATTTATCTGTCTAAAAGCTCATTTATTTCAGACAAATTGTGCCCTGGGTTTCTGTGCACGTCTCTAACTTGTCAGTTCAAAGTTTGGCTTCGTGGGAACTGACCAACAGCATCACTGTAAACAGCAAGTTCAGTCACACCTGAGCACAGACAGCGTTCTAACACCATGTAAAAAAGACACATTTTGTAGCATCAAGAAAATATATGTGCATGCAAGCGAAAGAGTTATTCAGGCACCTTAGTTGGGTTTTTATTGGGGGGAGGGACAGAGAAATGCTGTATGGGACATACTCTGTAGCTAGATTAGAGAGTGTTCTTCTTGGTGAGGCTTTTGGCTGTGTTGATGTAGCTTGATAGAACTTGCAGTTAGAACCACACTTTCTTTGCTTATTATGATACGATCTGTCTATGATGTAGAGTTATGCTGATAGCTCTAAGGGAAACATTTTTATTTGTCTTGGTTTTCTATATTTTTAGAAATATAAACATTTTTTTATATTCAAAAGACGCACAGTGAGTTCTCTTACAGTGCATCCCACTCCATCCTATTCTGAGAACAGAAACAATACTGAACACCAACATAAAGAGTTTCTGTTTAAATAAATTAAAGAAGTGTATCAAAAAAGCTAAGAAAAATACAATTAAAACCAATTCAGTTTATAGCGACAAACTAAGATTAACTAGTTAAGGGTGCAATTTGGACTGCTATTACTTTGGGTACACTTCACATCCTTGTGGTTAATTTGCATCAGTTTGTGGGGTTTTTTTCTTGTGGTTGGGACGTAAAATTAGCCATTTAAATTTGTTCTGGGTTAAAACATGATTTAGAGAACACCATTTAGTGTCAACTGTATTATTTTTCCCTGCATCAATAATGAAAGCTTCTTTTCCCACAGGGTATTGTGTTGCGTGATTGGTACATATGTAGGAGACAATTGTTTAATTTGCAGCTGATACTGAAAGAACCAACCATTCCAGAGTTTTAGAGTGTAACAGGGAAAGAGTAAGCAAACCTGCCAGGCTTGTATGCAACAGTGCCTTGAAAAGTGATCACATTCAGAGCCACAACTGTTAATGCTAATGCCAAAAAATAAATGTGCTCCACATAACTCTTCTTCACAAGCATAGGAAAAGACATTCCTGTAAGTGAGCAAGTAAAGGATGGTGAAGGCAATGTCCTTACAGGACCTCACTGCCATGCTCCATGGGAATCCTGTATGCTACTACAGGATTGGGGTTGGCTTACGGGAAGCCAAAATATGTCGTAAAATCCCTTTCTGCAGAAGACAAAAATTTTTTCTTCAAGATTGTGTTTTCTGTGGTCAGTTCTGAAGATTCGTAGTGAATGATGATACTACATTCACATGGAAGAAGATGGAACAGTTTCTTGTTAATTTCTAAGGCTGGAATTGGGGTCTTCATTCTGGGTCTATGACTGATATTATTCTTACTCAACCTTTTATCCACAAAATTGGAAGTGGCCCGTATATGGGATTAGTTTGTGCCAGGAAAATTAGAATATCTTGGGCATGTCAGTTACTAACCAGGAAAATGTACGACTTCACCATATGTCTATGTCACCACAGCATGAATTAAAACCTTTCTGTTTTACTAGAATTGGATTCGAAACTTTGCTATATTGCACTGCTGCATCCACAATGGTTCTGTCACCAGTGATGAATTACCCTGCAAAATAAACATGAGATGGAGGCATACTGTGAACTAGAGCTGAACCTAACATGCAAACATTTTGCAATATTGATACACCTAAATGCTTCTGCAGCCCATCTCAAAGAGAGGAGACTGCAAACCCCTCCACAGTCAGGTGATCCCTAAATCTTAGAGAAAAGTCTCAATTTTTGCAACATTTTTGTGGGGGTGCTTTGCTCTGTATTAAATATGGAGTGATACTGACAAGCCTCTCAATCAAGTTCCGTTTCCATCCTTTGAAATCATTATTTTTCAAGTCTGATATATAATTTGACCCTAAGTTTGGGCAAGAAAGAGTGAGCATTACCATCTTAGTGTGCTTCAGGTTAGATTTTGTTTCTCAGTGACAGCTTCATTAAAAACCCTTGGTATTTCCTACACTAGCCTTTCTTTCTTGCCATTTTTCTGTTACTCATTTGTTTTTCCTTATTCCTCTCCCTCAGCTTAACACTTGTAAGGCAAGAATATCACAGGTAAGCATATGTGTATAACATGCAAAATGATGTGCAATATCTAATTTTCCACAAAAATTAGAAAAACCTTCTCTAGCAGCAGATTATTCCACATTTACCTACTACTGATTCTTTTTAAACATTTTTCTCTGAAGCATCTGCTACTGGCCTCAGGATATTGTCCTAGACAGTCCATTATTCTGATTTGACATGGCAATTTTCATGTACTTAATTGTGCTGATGACAGCATTCCTGAGCTAAAGACAGACTACAGTTTTGTGAATTCCTTCCTGTGTATAGACCTGGTAGGTTGGTTGCAAACATGCTGTCTAACTTCGGGTGAATGCTGGGAAAAGGCTGGATTGCAGCCCAGTCCTGCTGTTTTCCAGTTATTCTCCACCAGGGAAATGTTCACAAGAGGGATGCTGCCAATGAATGCAAATTAGAAGAGACTAAGTTTCCCCTGGTTCCTGTGATAAGAGCCAGAACTGAAGCTATGGTGTAGGAGGCAGACAGCTAACAAAAAATCAAATTCGCCCCCTCTCTAATCTGATCATGAACAAAGTTCAGAGACAAAGAGGCTATAGCACAAAGTGCTTAATAACTATCAGACATAGCTGTTCAGGTAACTACTCCCAGATTGCTTTCTATGCAATTGCCACATCATTTCCCATGCACACCTACTGTTGCATACAATCAACACTAAGTTGAAATAAAAGCCTTATTCTGAAACTGTAAGATATCTTCCTGCCACTCACAGTCCTTCGCAAATACTCTAGGTTGAATCAGGATATTTATCAGAGTGCTCCCGAAACTGCAGAGGTAAATCCAAACAGTTCTGCTTCTGTTAGAAAATCGTCTGCTCATTTGTAGTAATTCTAGCCCATCTGGAGGTTTCTCTTTCTCCTGTAAATGTCTGTGAGACAAGTCTGAAGTCCTGTTGAGTGAAGAACAAAGAAACAAGTAAGCTAAGCCAGCCATAACTACCGTGGTAACCTATTTCCCCTGCTCTTACAAAAGAAATACATATTTATGCTATTGCTTTATTTAATGGAGATATTGTACGCAGCAAAGTGCCAAAAGCCCAGGCTCATTAAGCATGACCCTTGTCCAGAACTGGCCTTATAGCTTTCTCTCTGGAGAAAGGATGATGCCATCTACATGTAATAAGATATTAGAATTAAGTAGAGATCCTGGTAAATCAGCTTTCAGAAAACTTTTCTATTGATAAGTTTGGTAGTGGCAGCTTTCATGCTATTAACACAAAAAATGCCTGAAAAGATTCTATAACTTTTTCAGCAAAGCTCCTTAGAAAAAAACAATTTGATGAATGGACTTGCTTCTGTTCATAGGCTTTACAAACTGGGAGAGATATTGGACACTACTCAGCACAAAGGCTTGTACAAAAAAAGAGACCATGAAAAATGAGACCTTAGCAGCAGTGTCATTTACATTTCAGTCATATGCTCTTTCTCTTGCAATTTATAATCACACATGGAATTCACACAGGCAGATTTTTGCGAAAAAAACCCTAGAATTTGACTGCATGCCAGTCAACTGATTCATCTGCATAGATAGGGATAGGGGACAGCAACATGTTTTCTCACACAGTTAAAGAAGTTTTCAAAGGTAAGCAACATATTCACAATGATAGGATGATGGAGACATTAGTAAGGAATTTGCAAGGAATTTGAGGTAATTTCTGAAATGAGCTGAGGAAAAAAGAAACAGTGCTGAAGAACAGAATATGGAATTGCTGTGGTGTCTTGGAAGGACCAGGCAGCTGACAGAGGCAGGAGTGGAATGAGGTTCAGTGTTCAGCTGGCTGCTCCTATGTGCAGCTGTAGCAGTCCCACCATCCAGTCATATCCATTCTGGATGACTTGGGAGTCTCTTGGAGGCTTTCACCTGGGGGAAAAAGTAAAACAAAACTAAGGAAGAAAAAACAAAAAAGCAGTACTTATTCTGAGTACCCTTGAACCATTCTTGTCAGATTGCTTACTCACCCCAATGCCCACCGGGAAAGCTGTCCCTTTCTCAGACTTAGCATGTGTGACGCTTGTTCAGATTTCAATATGCCTTCAAATTTTCTTTTCATTAAATCACTCCTACAGATTGTAATGGTTTCTCTTTATCAAGGGTATATAAAGTACATAGAAATTCCATAGATTTGATACATGCTGTGCCTATCTGTGGGGCTGATATTTATTCTTTAGTCTCAAAATCTCTTATTGAGTTATTGTGGTTTTGACATAGTTTGGGCTCTGGCCACCTTATTAGCTAAATAATGGATAGGAATATTTTTTTGGCAGATGCCAATTTGCTGATAATGTTACCATCATGAAGACTTAAACATTTCCAAGTCTAAGCAGGGGGCTGTGTATCTTCGAAGGGGTAGGGCAGCATTTGACTTGTTCACTGTGATATGTGAAAGTTGTAGTAAAGTAGGAACCTGAACTCTTCTTCCAGATTTATGCCAAGCACACAAATCTCTTGTCTTTTGTCATAGAATCATCTTAATATTAATAGACATTTCAACAGGATGAGATGGAGCTTTTGAATCGATTCGAGGCAGCGGAGAAATGAAAGGAAGGACTGTGCTTTTCTGCATATACCAGAGTCTAGAGATATGGGGTTTTCGGAAGCCGCAGAACATGAATTTGTAGGAAAGAAAAAAATCAGAAGTGTTGATATGGGAAAAGATTGTACCACAGTGAAACCTGGACAGTGATAGACACAATAATATGGAGACTGATAAGTAAGCTCACAAGACAGGAAATGTGGGAAGTGAAAGAAAAGTAAAAAGTCTAAATGAAGTATAAGAACAGAGTAAAATGCTATTATTTGTAGAAATAATTGACATTGCATTAAGGATAGCAGCAGCTTTAATGATTACATCTGATCTCTGAAAACTAAAGAAAATTCTTAGAATTTCAGGTGCTATATTATTTATATACAAATAATTTACATTAATAATACCTTGGGGCCAAATGGAAACATTCAGAAACTTGGAAAGTGGAAGACGAAAATGTTTTTGTTGGATTCTACTAGTTGAAGTCTCCTATATTTGGAGGGGTTTCAAAAGGTGACAAAATATTCTCAGAGCGTTGCTGCTCGTTATTCCCTCTGCAAGAAGATTTATCAAATTGGTTGTATTAGGTAATTTCATATAGTCGAAAGCAAAATTCATGTGGTGCTTTGACACCAAATTGCATAATTGTCAAGTTATTATGCTTATGCTGTACAACTCACTATAAACTGAAAATGAGCTGATAAGGTTTGAACAGGAACAATAAATTGTATAATCTTTGGTTGAAAATTATTTTTTACTTATTATATTCCAAGGTTATTATCTCATTCTGCATTTAATCCTTATTTTACATTTCTGCCAAAGTCAACAGTTATAACATTTAAATGTCAAATATATTTCTGCATACTATAAAATTGATTTCATGCCCTGAAGGTGAAGAATAATAATATGCATATAATGCATGACCAATAACCTCTTTTAGGAGTATTCCTTAATTATGGGCTTTTCAAAGAAATATGCGAGCTCAGTCAATTCACTAGAACTTTTTTGCTGAACACTGTCCATTATGCTTTGTGAATGACATTTGACTGGGATATAGAGGCGTGTACGATGGAATACATATGTTTTAAAAAGCATTCAAGTGAATATTTAAACAGAAATAGGATCATAGAATAGTTAGGGTTGGAAAGGACCTTAAGATCATCTAGTTCCAACCCCCCTGCCATGGGCAGGGGCACCCCACACTAAACCATGTCACCCAAGGCTCTGTCCAACCTGGCCTTGAAAACTGTCAGGGATGGAGCATTCACAGCTTCCTTGGGCAACCCATTCCAGTGCCTCACCACCCTCACAGTAAAGAATTTCTTCCTTATATACAATCTAAATTTCCCCTGTTTAAGTTTGAACTCATTACCCCTTGTCCCGTCACTACAGTCCCTAATGAATAGTCTCTCCCCAGCATCCTTGTAGGCCCCTTTCAGATACTGGAAGGCTGCTCTGAGGTCTCCACGCAGCCTTCTCTTTTCCAGGCTGAACAGCCCCAACTTTCTCAGCCTGTCTCCATACGGGAGGTGCTTCAGTCCCCTGATCATCCTCGTGGCCTCCTCTGGACTTGTTCCAACAGTTCCTTTTTATGTTGAGTCCTTTTTATGTTGAGGACACCAGAATGGTAAACAATACTCCAAGTGAGGTGTCACAATGTCTTTCACCTAACATCTCCAATGACTTTAAATAGAGGGTGTGTTCTTCCTTGGGAAAGCGACGATTGCACACAGGAAAAAAAGAATAATTCTTGGACATTATGGATACTACATGTGACAGAGACAGAAAGGGAAATGAAAAAAAGGTAACCACAGGTTTAAATAGACAAGAAAATAGATAATGTCAGATGATCTAAGAGGAATGCTGATAATACCAAATATCTGTACATAAGATACTTACGCACCACACACCTGGCACAACGCAAGAGGCAGAAGTAGAACTGCTGTAAAGTTTGTGAGCAGGCCAGGACACACTATATACAGTACAGGAATCCTTCATAATCACAGGAAGTAAGAGCTGCAAGTGTGGACAAGGCTCAAGGAGCAGAGAGCACAGGTCTCTGCTGCCCACAGTGAAGCGAAAGACAGCCGAGCTACTAACTCTCATTACTGCCTTAGAAAATGTAAGCACCATATTAAGCTTTTGCCACCAGCTGTGGAATCTGTAAATGTCACTAAATTTTTAAGGAATGTTCCCAAATCCATTTCTGGTCATGGAGGAGAGGGAGAAGTAAGACATCTTAACTAGAAAGATAAATTGCTGAAAGGACAGGTTTAAATGATTGACAATACCTGAAGAAACATATTAACTGGGTTTGCTCAACAAGTTACACAAGAAATAAACAACCAAGATCTGAGATATGTGGAAACATCATAGAATTATATTATAGTATCACAACAAGCATTATATCATTATCTATGGAACATAACTTAACCAACCAGAATTCCAACAGTCATACGCAATAAGCTGTCTTCCAGATGAGTATCTGTTTTGACATTAAGCATCACTATTGAAATGTAGAATTTATTTCTTTCATGCTGCTAACCACCTTTTTGACAGTGTATTCCTATTTATTAAATACCACTCTATAGCTCTGTAGAACTATAAAAGACTTTCTGTCAAAGTCAAATAAACCTTACATTAATTTGGAGCATCAATGCAAACACCCTAGGGATTAGATCCTGACTGGATCACTAAGGGAATACTAATCCAACTGGGGACACCTGCTGTGGTATTCGCTATGTTAAGTTCAGAAACTGAACACATACTTCCACATTTGAATTAGGTGTGCTGGGCTCCCTTCATCCCCAAAGGAGATAAAGCAGGCCATTCAGCATTCATTTGGTTAATACTAACCTTAAGATTAGATTAATTGTGTCCTAATGTTTCTTCTTCTGCCATCTCCTGCAGGAGGAGCATAAAGTAGTTTAGAAGTGATCATATGATAAATAATGACAGCTACTCAGATAAATAAATTGTCTTTTTGCCTGATTTTGAACAATACCTGCCACAGAATCAAATAACAAGATAGGTCAATTTTTAGAAAAATTAAAAAAAAAAAAATATTAATAAATATTCTGCTGGGTCAGGAGAAAATATGTCTATGATTATGTAAAATGTTATTAGAGTATTATTACTATAGAATATTAGCCATAATTATTTGTAAATGTTTACAAATATAAAAAGAATGTAAATAAGATTTTCTGTCCTTCAATTTCTACTGACTGATTAAATAGGTCAGTTAAACTGAACATCATTACTAGAAAGGAAAGGCAAATGGTCATCCTTTCATATAAGAGACTTGATGAGAAGAATTAATTGCAATATGTCTGTATTAGTCCAATGATTTTTTTTACTTCAACATTGCTATGCACGCATAAATCTTTCATGCTTATTGCAGGTGATTTACTATTAAAATGCAAATTTGCATAGCAGCTGATCAAGTGAATGCAATCTTGTATGCATAAATAATGCAACCTCCTTTTTCTTGAAAGTCTTCAAAAGAGACTGCTTGATATATGCTTTCAATGTAGAACTACTTTCAGTGTAGAACTACTTCTCTACAAGTGATCCACTTCATGGGCTAAGTGGTGCTCATGAAATAGAATAGATACTCATGAAACAAATTGTCTCATGATTAGTTTTTCTTGAAGAAGTGTCCATATCTGTCTTTTTAGCTGTCTCCCACATTTATTCCAGAAATAAGCTCCTTTCTTAGAAATGTATCTTGGACGTCAAGGATGGACTTGGACAAAACTGGGGCTTATAGCTTCATTTCATGAAAAAGTGTAAATGTCTATGTTTGTGTCTGTAGTCTGTACTCTTTCCCTCTCCTTTGTCTTTTTATTCAGATCCAAAGAGTCAAAATGCTACTTCCTTTGAATAATAAAACCATGACTTAAATTACAAGAGTTACAAGAGAAACACATAAAATTGGTTAACTAACTGTATGCACTTTGCATTATTTTCTGTGGTTAAATATACTTAGATTGGAAAAATGTAAGATGCATATCAATCTAAATATTTAAATATTTTCCCATGCACATATAAATGCACTGTGGGTATACAATATGAGATTATGAAAACTGGAAGGTGACTTTTCAGTACTTTTTGTTCCTAAACTAGCAGATAATGTCTAAATGACTACATTGGGAAAGCAGAGAGAGGAAATTCTGCCTAGAATTTTATGTCCAACACCATCAGTCTCTCTAGAGGACCAGATTCAGTACAAATAAAATCCTGCAATTATTTTCCTGCAGAGTACTATTAAATACCTTACAGAAGTCATCGCTGACGCTGGTAATAACAAGCACATAGCAAGCACCATAGCAGGGAACATTTTTCAGTGACAAGTTCCTGTGACTGTACAGTCAGGTGTAACTGCTTCCTGGAATTCTACTATTAAAATGAGAGTATATGGATTACATTCAGTGCTGAGCCAGCCTGATACATTAGCTGGTTGGTTTTACTTCCATTTTCTCTCACATTCTTTGAAAAAGTGAAAAATTTCCTTTATTCTCTAGGGAACTAGATGTGGTACCTCACAGGACTCAGAATTATCTCAATAGTGTGACATTATATGAATCAGCAGAAAACAAAGCAGTACCAGGAAATGGCTTCTGCTAGTTTCCATTGAGGAAAACAATGCTTTTCCATCTACAGTGTGGGATAAAAGTTATGAAGTAGGAAATTCCTTGGTAACTGCTGTCAAAGCTGAAAGGGCTGAGAAAGAGTGGCAAATAGTTACAAGAATGAACCTCCTTTGTCTCTGTTAGCCTTTCTGAAGGCCTGGTCTTTGGTTTCCCAAACAGGAGCTACTCAGGTAGCGATGAGGGAGGTAGTAACAGCTTTCAGCCTCTTGGGCTTAAGAGCCCACTTCTCTTCACTTTCTTCATCCTCCTACCTTACCACCATAAGCCAAGTGGTCAACTGCACGATGCATATTTGTTCTGACTTTATTGAATGAGAACTGCAGATCAGATCTTCATGACTCTGTCTTCACATGTGCTTACTTTTGACTATCCACCCAAATGCTGAAAGACTGGGCTTCATCTGCCAAATATGCATTTCTTTGGATATGGATATATACAACACAACAAAAAACTCATGCTTCTTGGGCCTTACTCTTTCAGGAAACAGACAGACTACAGGTTAAAAATTTCTCTTTCCTTGAACAATTTCACAAACACGTAAATACTTTTCAGCAATTGAGTATTTACCAGGATCTGGTTTATCATGGTTTAATTATTATTATTATTTTATGGAATGATATACTTTTTGCCACAGCATGGTTCACCTGCTGTTAAAGGACTAACCTTTGGGTGGCTGTAAGCAGCTCAGATTTCTGTTAATTCAATGTTTTCATTTGTTCTGTTTCCAATTACATTTGGAACTATTTTATTGACTGAAGTGTAATTCCTTTAAAGTGTTTTCTTCTAATTCATATAAATAGAGGGTAAGTAATTCAATAAGTAGTTCAATTTTTTAGGGGTTTCTTATTTTCACTTGTGGCTGTAAATTGAGCACTGATGGTAACAGATTCTAACTTTGAAAATACAGAAAAACAAACCTATTTGTATTTTACTTTTTAATCTAACTGGAAACACAGCTATTGTAAAAATCTCCGTTCATTCAAGGAAATAGTGTATTTCTGTCTTTATTTAATTAAAAAAAAATTAAGTAAGATTGACACAATTAACTGACTCTGTCTGATGGTTTGTATCTTTCTTTATGGACAGCCTAAACTCTAGGGTAGCTTACTGATTGAAATGCAGTTATGACAGACAAGAGTATAATCCAATGCCTCTCACATGAAATCCGACTGATTTTCAATAAGGCTTTGACTTTCAAAAAATCCTCAACTTGCCTTCTGATGCTATGCAGCCTTAGTTTTTATTCCTTGGGCAGCGAGAGCAAACCTGACTGATGGGTATCATCCGCTCCACAGAAAAGCGGTCCTGCCCTACTTCTAACTGTACTCTTTCAGACACTAAAAGAGGTGCGAATAGTTACTTTTTCTTCCAGTGTGCTAATTTCTTTTTGTGACCTTAAGCATATCAAATCTTTCTTTCCTTCTCTCGTCAACCATGCACAAACAATAATTCCTTTAATCCTTTGAGGTCCAGATTATCACAAGTGTTCCTGATATTTAAGTATACCAATCACATAAGTATTGTTTGAAGTCACAAAACAGGTTACATACAGGATTTAGGTGGCAGATTTTGCCTTCAATGGGATTTATGATCCTAACTTTCTAAAAACAATTTACAAGCCAGAAGGACACCCAGTTTTATTTTGAACCAAAAGCCTTTGAGTATTTGATCTTTAACACTTATTTGTCTTTTTCTAATGTTTATGCCCTCTCTTCGCAACTTCCTCCCATTCTTTTGTGGCTGCTACTGTGAAATCTAAAGGCAAGTCAGCCTTTAGATTTCACCTTTGTTGCACTTGAAAATAGCTGTGGTGTTTCTGTGTGAGTCTAGTATGAGAAAAATATTCATGTTCTTAAAAAAAGAGAATGTTTTGCAAAACTCAGAGTAGATACAGTTTACTAATCAGGACCGTAACAGATTCATCATTCCTAAGGGGCCATTACTGAAAAAAAAACTATGATCAATGTGTTGCCTACAAATGACCTTATATATCCTTTAGTCTGACTAAAAATTCTGCCACATGTTTTCCTTGAAAATATTGAATTTAATTTCCCCATCAAAGAATATATACATTTTATATATATATATAAAAATAAATAAAATGTATGTGTTAAATGAAGGCATCCTCTTTTTCTCATCTTTTAGACCCTCATGTCAGTAAACAAAAAGTTATTCAATAGACAATATTTTCAATAGAAAAATTATTCAAAAGACAATAGATGCTTTTATGATTGAGATATGTTTAACATCTTAGAAAAAGCAGTATCTCTCAGGATCTATTGGAGTGACATTTTATGTCTACTCAAACACCAGCAACTGCATGAGCAGAAATATGTTGGGAACCTGGGAGTCAAGGTTTAGGGGTTGGGAGCACACAAACTCTCCTTAAGGGGCACATGGGGAAGAGTAGAGGCGTGTGGAAAGTCCCACGTACACTGTCTTTCCCTCTTCCTGCTCTATCTTTCTCCCACAGAGACATGAAAATCTAATCCTGGTAACAAACATGGTCAGATGTGTTCTGTAGGCATAGCAACAGCCAAGTATGTCAGGCTACAAACTCCAGCACAGCAAACGATATCCCAGCCAGGGTCAGTGAAGTTTGAGCACAGCACGTACGACCTCCTCACTGTGCAGCTTACCTGCCTCTTGAAGAAATCACACTTCGACACACATCTGACACAAGGCATCATTCCCAGCCAGACCAGCTGTTGAGGTGGCTATGATAAAATGATAGCTGCATCTGAGGAGATGGAGTGCTTTTGTTTATTCATAGTTTAGGGTTTTTTTCAGTTTTGCTGCTTGCAAATTCTTCCCATTTCTCCAGGAAAAAAAAAAAAAAAATATCTGTCTGTTTAATTATAGATTATGTAGAAAGAGATATCATTTCTACATGCCATTATACTCCATCATAAGTACCCAGCTTCTCAGACAAGCTAGCTAAAACACCTTGTATTACAGGACTGCAGTGGAGATCAAGGAAATGCACAGTCTAGTCAGCCTAATGGTCTTATGGAAGAAGTAGGTAGATCTTGGACATCTCACTAGGTGCAGTCATCACCTCTGAATGTATGTCACAGCTAAAGCAGAGAAATGGTGACAAATATGTACTGAGTAACTTCGTTGATTAAAGAAGAGGGTGGCAAGAAAAGTGAATGCTAGGGTGCTGCTGAACAAGGTTCCTGGGCAGCCGCATGTGCGGGGCTGTTAGGATGGTGGCCAGTCCCAGCCATCCACCCAGGCCCTAGGTGCTGATGTCTGAAGACAGGTTTTTGTTTGTTCTTGTCTGGGGCATCCAAAGTGTACCTCAGTGATGCAGCCATAGAGACTGGGGGTGTCATTGCAGGATTTCTCAGGAATATGCAGCCTTTTTGATATCAACATATACAGCCTAAATTCTCTGTCTCTTTTTCCTCTTCTCCTTTGTTGCTTATTTTGGTGCTGATGTAAAGAAGAATCCAGTCTCTGCTTTAAAGCAACGATAATGAGAATGATGTAAAATATCATTAGAAGAGAAGCATGGCTAAGCTGGTCATATCTTCAAAGGCAATTCTTGCTCAGCCAAAGCAAGCGATTTCCTGTCAACTTGATCTTCAACAGTATGACCGTCATTAATTATGCTTATAATGAAAGTTACCATATGACAGAGTTTGATACCAGGACACTGTCTTCAACATAAAAATTGAAGAGTATGAGTAATTTGCTAGATTTTTAAGGTCAGAGTTGTAATTGCACTGCATTAATTTAATTACTCAGATTTAATCTTTTAGACCCACTTCCTATCATGTTTTAGTCTGTGTGACTCATGAACCATGAGCATGGTAGAACACTGAAAAAAACATACCATACACTGCAAATGGAAGTAAATTAAATTTTGGGGAATTATTTGAAAGTAAATGATGTGTGGGCGTTTAAAAGTAACTCATTCCTTTGATAACCTGTCAAGCAGTATTATTTACTGCATTTATCCTTATCACATAGAAAATGTTTTACAGTTATGGAAAAGTAAAATGTATTTTTTCAGGTTACATACGAAAAAATAACCTTTGTATTGTGTTATAAGTTAAGTCTAGTTGGGATATTATTTTTGTCCGTTCGATTCTTTTTCTCCTCTACTTTCTAAATTCACTCTTAGTTACCACTTGCTAAGTGGTTTTGCTTTATTTGGTTTCTCCTTTAATTTGCTAGTGTAAATCACAAACCTTCTGTTCTGAGATCAGGAAAGATTCAAAACAATGGACGTGATTCAAAGATAGACTTTCCATATAAAGCCCTGGTCCCCAGAGAGAGTGAAATTCCCATGAAAGAGGGTGCAATTTCATGATCAGTTGTTACTGAAAAGGGCAAACCCCATCCTTCCATTACATTCTCTGATCTAAAAAGATCATCACTTTCAATCCTTGAGAAGCTTGTAACTGAAATCTAACTAGGCAAACTGCCTAATCTCCTGCCCAAAACAGATATATCTTCATCAAGCCATGTCTCAGCAAGCTGATCTTACCCAGTACTCATGTAAAGGACTTCACAAGACAACTGAGAAAGAAAAAGAGTCTGGGCAGACCACAGTGTTGGCTGAGCTCATTATGAGACAACAGCCTCATTAAGTTCTCAAACATTTTAAATTGTATGGTCCTGTGAGCAATTGTGCTGATTTTGGTGAGGTAGGGTCAATTTTCTTCATAGTAGCTGGTATGGGGCAATGGTTTCTACATGTGCTGGAAACATTGTTGATGTTTTCATTATCTCTGAGCAGTGCTTACACAGAGTCAAGGTCTTTTCTGCCTCTCACAACACTCCACCAGTAAATAGGCTGGGGGTGCACAAAGAGCTGGGAGGGAACACAGCCAGGTCAGCTGAGCTCAATTGACCCAAGGGATATCCCATACTTTATGATGTCATGCTCAGCATATAAAGCTGGGGGAAGAAGAAAGAGGGTGACATTCAGAATGATGGTGTCTTCTCAAATAACCATTATGTGATGGATCCCTGCTTTCCAGAGGATGGCTGAACCAGCGGGAAGCAGTGAATTAATTCCTTGGTTTGCTTTGCTTGCACTTGCAGCTCTTGCTTTACCTATTAAACTGTTTTAAGCTCAACCCACAAGTTTTCTCATTTTTCTGATTCTCTCCTCTATCCTGTTGGGGGGAGTGAGTGCCTGCATGGCACTTGGTTGCCAGTCAGGGTTAAAAACAACAGCAATGAAAGAAGGACTTCTAAATAAGATATTGAAAAGAAACCAAAACCTTAACGCCTCCAAAACCTGTTATCTTAAATATGTAATTGAAGACAGATTGAGCAGATAGAAAAAAATGTAATGACAAAAACATTTGGTAGCTATTAAAACTTTGTTTTTAACAGATAATCTCTTCAATGAAAACATTCCTTTTAAAAAGAATCTATTAATCTAGAATTTATATGCTTTTACCCTATCATTGTCTGACCTTTGAATTAATCTTCCCAGGAACAAATTAAGGTCTTTTATTTTGACATATGTCTTCCTCTGGAACTACTACTGTGTATCATTTTTTAAGACATTATAACCCTTTTTTGAGGGACATTTTATGAAAATCAGGCAATTAGTTACAGAAGAAAACCTACTTGGTCTTCCTTGACAACAATATAGATTGAATGCAGGTGTATCCCATGATCTTCCTCAGTGTCCCACGAGATTTCATATCATTATTCTGTTACTTGCTCTGAAGCTAACTTAATAATGTAACATAAGGACATTCTGGAGATGTTACAAATCCACAATGCATTATGTCTAATTTATTAAAGTTAATTCACTATGGAGATATTCTGCTGAATCTCTCAGTGATTTTTATCAAGTTGATCATTGAAGTTTCTAGGTCTGTAAGTATGCCGGTAAATCATTTGCAAGTATGCCTATTCAGTCCTTCTTATCCCAGACTAATGGGCTCCTCATTTCAGTGGATTAGAGCATATGGCTAATGTCAGAAGTTCCATAATCCTATCAAACAAAATGTATCTCTCTTCTAGTCCTTTCAGTGTATGTCACTCTGTGGAAGGATGTTGCTACTGGTTTCACGCAGAGCATTTACATCATTTAAATGACCTCAGCATTTGTTTTTGATCAATGTTTTCACAAAATAACATTTGATTACTTTGGCTGTAATTCTAATGAAAATAAGTGGTCATTAATTTTAAACATTTTGAAATAGTAGATCATATATACAGGTATCGAACCGTTGCCTGTTGTGAGTCTTCGAAGTCAACTTGATCAATCATCTTTGAAGTTTGAAATTGCTTTTATAAGTGCTATAATGTAATAAGCTTTCATCTTACTTAAGAAGGGAAAAATTAATTTGTATCTTTGGATAAGATTTGCTGGATTTACTTTCTCATCAGTTACAAAACTTACCTAGAAAATCACATCCAAAAGCATTGTTTGAAAGCTTTGTAGGTAATGATCTTTTAGGCACAATGACAATTAGTGTTTGGAATGCTTAACATGTTTTATACCCGAAGAAGACAGACCAATTAGTTTTCCCGCAATACTGATCGTTATCAAGGATTTGAATCTTTCACACAGTTTCTTCAGCCTGTTTATATTAATGTGTGCTTATTGTGTAGTAATAACCCAAACAGATCAGTCTTGCATTGAGTGAGCTAAGCACCCTGCTAATATTTTTCTTACAGGCAATAGGGAATATTTATTTTCCTTATGATAATTCATCATGCACCTAAAAAATTATAATTTTTTAATACTCTGTTTATACAGCTATTGTATCCTTCAATAAATCTTCCTGGAATCTTTCCTTGAGAGTGTGGTCTAATGTAACATCTCTTGATAAAACACTAGGTAACTGTCTAACTCCAGTACCCCTTGCTTTTCTAAAATTGTACCTTAGTGCATGTAAACAAGAGACTATACAGCTAACGTTCTTAAATAAGATATACTCACATTTTTTACACAGAGAAAGTCATCCCTAGTAAGTTAGAGATGGATAATAATGGCTTATTCAATATCATAGGGAATTGGGGATTTACTCTTTTTCCATTTCCCAGTGAAAAGCCGCAGATAACCTGAACTTCAACATGAAATGTGATATTAGTTATGTAAATGTCAGGCTTAGATGATTACATAATCTTTGGTCCTAGTGTTGAATTTTTGTTCCAAAATTGTCAAAATTCATTTAAGTAAGAATGTAGGACTTAACAATGTACATATGTGTAACTCTTCTATACATTCAGTTCATGGCACAAAAAAAAAAAAATACCTATAAAAAGCATGGTGAGCAACATTCATTTTAGTTGTAAGCTAGATTCTTGATTTTTGAAACTAGAAAAACTTAACCCAGTCCTTTACAAAGGTCTGCATGGTATATCCCTATTTTCTGAGGATGTAGGGATCAGCCTAGGGAACAGTTCATTGACCTGGATTAGTTAACAAATTAAAATATAGGGTTTTACAGTGGAAGTTACATCTTTCTAAGAGTTACAATTCCTTTAGTAACCTGAGCGTGAGCAGCACAAGAAGATGACACAGTAAGTGATCTAAGGCATCTTGATAATTTGAAGGTATACAGCAATGAAGAAGTCTTAGATGATGACCAGCAGGTCGAAGGAGGTGATGCTGCCCCTCTACTCTGCTCTCGTGAGACCTCACTTGGAGTATTGTGTGCAGTTTTGGTGTCCTCAACATAAAAAGGACATGGAACTGTTGGAACAAGTCCAGAGGAGGGCCACAAGGATGATCAGGGGACTGGAGCACCTCCCGTATGAAGATAGGCTGAGAAAGTTGGGGCTATTCAGCCTGGAGAAGAGAAGGCTGCGTGGAGACCTCATAGCAGCCTTCCAGTATCTGAAGGGGGCCTACAAGGATGCTGGAGAGGAACTCCAGCTGTAAGAACTGTAGTGATAGGACAAGGGGGAATCGGTTAAAACTTAAACAGGGGAATTTCAGATTGGATATAAGGAAGAAGTTCTTTACTGGGAGGGTGGTGTGGTGCTGGAATGGGCTGCCTAGGGAAGATGAGAATGCTACATCCCTGGCACTATTCAATGCCAGGTTGGATGGAGCCTTTGGTGACATGGTTTAGTGTGGGGTGTCCCTGCCCATGGCAGGGGGGTTGGAACTAGATGATCTTAAGGTCCTTTCCAACCCTAATTATTCTATAATTCTATGATTCTAAAAACATTCTGATTTTAACATTGTACATTCCCAAATCATTCATGCCAAAGTGAAATTTTTTCAGGGCACTTTCTCTGTTGTTTCTTTCCTTATATGCACAAGTTTATTAGAATTCATTCAGGTGGGTTCCTCCCTTATGATCTTGGGAAAGACAGTGCAAGATGTGAATGTATCATGTTCTATCCTGTAGCCAACACACAACTCATAAAAGACACTGCATAATATAAATTAGAACAGTGATGTTTAGTACAGCTTTAAAACTTAGATGCCAAATCTAAAATGAGAAATGGAGCCAATATTCATTGACAGGATCACTTATCTGAGTTTAGTGAAGAGGTAATAACTATTGCATTTACAGTATCACATATTGCTCATCCTCAGCATCTTTGAAGCACTACCGAACATTAAGAAGAAAATGCATTGGCAAGGTCAAACTTTGACATGAACTTGTTAAGTACTAAAACAAAGCAATATCAAGCTGTATATATTGGCTGCACTACTTAAAAATAACTCATTCGATAAAAATGTAAAGCTTGTCCCAAACTGGGTTAGAGCACATGCTTTTTCTAACATGTGAAAGATCATCAGTATTTTCTGTTGTGTAGGGGGATTGCATATCATCAGTGAGTTTATCACTCTAAGCTAGTCCTACAGCTTTCCTTAAAAAGAAGAAATAGAGCAAATGTGTAGTTGCCCTGTATAGTAAATTCCCATTATTGTTGTTGCAGTTTCAGCAGCTACTATGTAAAGAGAAAAAGGATTTGATTTGATTAGAGAAAAACAATACATAAAAAATGAATATTTTTCCAGAGATCTGTTGATTTTGAGTGACAGCACATCCAAAAATTACTTCAATTCAGCTAAAAATGTTTCAAATTTATTGTGAAAGGGAACTAGTACTGAGAAAAATCTTCCCAGCACAACTGCAATGATGTGTGTATTTAGAGATTTCCCAAACTTATCTATTGTTATAATTTTCAATCCTATTATTGAATTACCTAATAACAGCTATATAAAGAATGACATTTATTGATTTTATTCGATTAATGAAAATTTTTGTTATTAATTTTTATGCTATAATGTTTGCCCACATACTGAGGTGATTATCAAAAAGTGATTCTAAAGTGGTACCTTAATAGTGTTTAATAGTGTTTCTACTTGCTGTAAGAGGGAATTACGTCTTTAAATGTTTTTCACTCGAAGTTTCTTGACTATATCTCCTGAGAAAATAGCAACTTAAACTAAATATTTCTTTATGAAATATTTTGGTCTTCCACATCTTCTTTTGCTTCTACAAGGTGACACTGAAATCAGATAGGAAATACTGGCTGTAATGTCCTCTTTGATTTGCCTAACAAGATGTAAGGTATATTTTGGGTGGTAGATTGCGAGTGTTTGCATACCATCAGACTTCACGTTCTGAACATTTTTTTTTCATCTTCATATTCAATTGCTTCTGGAAATATGATGAAATAGAGGAAAAAATAGATCTTTATTTTTGGGTGGTGTTTTAGAAATTAAAGTGGATTGTAATTCTTTCGAATTATTCAGAAAATAACATTTAAAAAGTTCTTCAGCTTCTTGCCACACGCTTCTCTGCTAGCAAAGTTGTTTAGGTGTTGTTTTGTTAAATGACTCAAAAAGCATTAGTAATGGTGTTAATTTAAACTACTTTTCTGTAAATTAAATGTAATACTATGTCTACAAAGTGAAATACATCACTTTCAGATGAATAGCAAAACTGACCTGGTGCATCACCAGTTGTATTGGTACACATGTTGACATGAGGGAAACTGGTTTAGAATTAGCAATATGCTATGCATGTTTTCTCAGGTACAAACAAAATATTTTTAATATTTATTTTGATCACACTGATGTGACAAAGGGTTTTAAAATGTTTCATCTTCATCAGCTTCTCTCTGTAGCTAAAGCATTCTCCAACTCCCACGAATTTTTCATAACTGGTGCTCAGTGAAGTTATCAAAGGCTATAGATCCCTTTTAGTAGTGAACAATATAAATTAATTTCACGCTCTTAACTTTTTAACTACACTTGTAGGCTTTATCAGCACAGGTAGGGTAAATGCTAGGTCCATTTCCTACAAGAATATACTCACAGAAGCTGATAGCTGTACAGAACTATTGCTGTGATGGACTGAAGCCACATGACTCATCATTTGGAAGACAGATTTTTGATCATGCCATCCTTAAATTGATGGGAAATAAATGAATGTGACAGAGAATGTAGTATGTCCTAAGTAGAAGTACCCTGCGGTAGCAGCAGTTACTGGCAACTTAAAAACAAATGATAGCAAAGCTTTAAATTGAAATTCACCAAGATTATAAAGTCCAGCTTTGTGAATTAAGGCTACTGAGGAATTTCAGTTTCAATTGACACAGCAACTCAATAGGCAATTTACATGGTACTTTAAATTTTAAGATATTAAACTGTTAAAGTAACCACTTGAAATTAAATAACCATAGTTGCACAACAGTTGCACAGCAGACTTACTAATATTTCAGTGTTTTCGTAGTAGGAAAATATTCCCTATATAAGGATAAAGACTTTGTCAGAAAATGCAGGTGAAGTGCTTTTCATCAGCTGATGACTCGTAAGACCACAGAACATTTTAAATAGAAGTTGTTTTATTGTCACTTGAATTCACCTTTTCATTTCAGGGCAAAAAGATTCTAGTTTCTCTTGCTAAGATTAAATCCCTTCATTTTGTGTCTTGTTATTACATTTTAAATTTTCAATGTATAATAAACCTTTACAGTGTAAACAAATCAATTCATTACCAAATTAGAGTCTATTCAGTTAATCGATAAAGGCAGAATGATTATGCCAAGCCCCCTTGCAGTTGTGGCAGGGAATAACATAATATCATACGGTAAGTAAAATAACAGAAGCAGAAAACAAAGTAACCTAAGGCAAGGAAAACCAAAGTGGCAGATATGTCTTTTCAGGAAAGAAATCTTATTCTGTAATCTGTCATCTTGGCAGCATACAAGAACATTGATGGAAAACTGTCTGCAAGAAAAGTCTAGGAGAAGAAACCATGCATAGCTACACAGTTTGTAATGGTTAGACAAGATGTTAATTACACACCGTTTTGAAAACCATGCACACATAACTAATTTAATAAGGGTAGAATAAAATGGAGTTTTATGGGAGCATGGTGTGTTTTATCAATTAATACACTTAGGATGTCCGAGCACTCATCGCAGCAATGACAACAGATGTTATAAGCTAAAATCATTGATGCCCAAAATATATTTTCATATCAGTTAAAGGGAGATAAGTTTTGTGTGTGTTACCTGCTTAACACATCCTTTGCTGTCAGTTTATCATAATGTATTTTTTAATGATAGATATATAACTGCAAGAAATCCAAAGAATATTAAAACTGCAAACATTTAATGGCACCAATTCTATCTCAATGCTTGTGTGCAAGTTGACATGAAAGTCTTTAATTATGTTATTATTTAGTATTTTTTCCTAAAAAATATTACCTTATTCAATATATGGAACAGATTGTAATATTCCATGTCTTATTTTTCTTCGTTTTTATCTATTTCTTCTTTTTCTGAAGCTTACGCAAGGCTTACTGCAAAGGGAGAATTACTAACTTCTCTATAGGCATTCTTCTGCCTTTTTTGAGACACCTAGTGATATCTTACTCATGGACATCTTATCCCCTAATATCAAAACCCCCAAAGTCTTGTGCAGACAGCCTGTGGAAGCCCCATCACTTCAAGTTTTTAAGAACAATGTGTACCATATCTGCCAGGGACTGTTCAGATACAGCTTGGGAGCATGGGCTGAAAAGCCTGCTCCAGCCCTAATTCCTCTGTTTTCTTTTCTTAAAAAGAGGTGGGAGTAAGGCAAATGTTTCTTCAGGTGATGCCTGAGTTTTAATAAAAGCCATGAGGTCCTGCTGTCTGATCAGTAGGTTCAAACACAGTGAGAGGGACTAGGCATTTTCAATCTTCTCCTTTCAGATAATCTTCCTGTTGATCATACCAGCACCGCTTCAGCTGTCAAGGTTGCTCACCCAGCAGAAGTTCCCAGCCAATGCTCCCTGCAGCATCAAGGGAGAAGAAAAGGTACTTTCCAGTGGTGTTGAACACCTCTGTCAGAGCACTGTTTTCATGGTCCAGGCTCAGCCAGACAGCTTTTATGTTGGAAAATCCCATTCATAGTTACGGTTTGGGGAAGGAGTAGGAAAAGGGAGAATGAAACAAACCCTGTATTCTGCAAGTCATGCCTGAGAAGCGGGTATCCAGGTTGAAAGGCCTTGATATCTAACAGCTGTGTGAGTAGTCAAAATAGTTTAATAAGGTCATTTGGTCCTATGTATCTAGGCTTTTTTCTTTTTTCTCCTGGTTGATGCACCTGATGCAGACCCAGTCTTCAAGTTCCTGAGAGTAGCACAGCTCAGGGGCAAGTTCTGGAGGGCTTCTTTTACCTAGGAATGAATAGCCCTCACATTTTATCATTCATAGAAGTTTGTGATCTTTCTGCCTCCCATATATGCTCTTTCATCTGTGCTTAACTTTAAGTCACTGAGCAGGCAAATTAATATGAATTCATTAATAGTACCTTGATGGGCAGAGGTGTTAGTGTGAATTGAGAAAAAAGGTTATTTTTCTTGAATGATATTAAAAAGCATGATGAGAAGATGTGAAATCTGAACTTCATTTATGTTCACTGGGAGTCTGAGCTGGCAAAGATTAAATCAATTAAGTTTACCACTAACTTTAATGGGTAGAAAATTGAACCCTAGCAGAAAAGAGAAAATAGGGAAAGGGAGTGGAAAAAGCCATTAAAGAAAATAATTCTGAAGTACTAAAGCATTCGTTTGACACTTTTTTAGGCTTTGATTGGCAACAGGGGCCAGGTTCAAATTTGATATGTCATGGGGTCTTACAACATGAGTGTTTCATTTCACTGAGGACAAAAGCGAAATAGGTACAAGTCCATTTTCACAGAGCTGAAAAAAGGTCTGCCTGTTTTTTCCTGAAAATAGAAGAGTTTTTTCTTCTAATTTGTCCAATGCAGTGGGTTACTTCATGCGTGTTGTAGAAGACTATGGTAATACAGTAAAAGAAGATCTATTAAAGAAGGTCATAATGGATCTCACAGAAGGTCTATTCAAATGGCTTCTCAGGGATACTGGAAAAATCAGGAACCTAGTGAAGTTCTTTAAAAAAAAAAAAGAAAAAACAGTGTTTTAAAAAATACTTACTTGAACGTTTTTCTAGCCTTCACCACTTCAGTCACAGAGAAGCTTTTCCATAGCTAAAAGTGTCTATTTAAAGACATGAAGTGAAAAACTGTTACTAAAGGGTAAAAAAGGCACATTTGATTTTGGAGAACTGCAAATGGTAAACAAATAAAAAGATTCACGGTTTAGTTCTGGTTTAAGTTTTGCTTCATTGTGGTATTCCTCTTCAGGTCTGAATTGGGCCTAATGATCTTGTTCAGATTCATGCTGCTATCATATCCAGGCAGATATTTCTAGGTTATACGCTCAGGTTGTAGTGCTTGACAAAGGTTTGCTCAGATTGTGAGATCCTGTTACACTGATAGGAAAAAATGTCTCATAAGGATGTTACCTTGAGATTTCTGCTCTTTCAGTGTGCACTTTGGCAGGATTGGTAAAGACATGAATCTCCCAATATTTTTTTAAGTCCATCATGCTCTTGTCTATAAAAAATAACCCAAAGCAGAGAAGACAGTACTTCTCCTTCAGATCTAATTGTATCTATGTTTAATAATAAATGAAAAATTGTGTCTCTGATTTATACAGATTCGTTCACCTCTATAGTGATTCTTTTTCAAGAAGTGATGTTTTAAATTCCTCATAAAACCATTTCTGTTTTACTTTGCACTGAAAATTAAAAGAGGATACACACATGTTCAGAAGTAAGTAATTAATGTTATCTTAATTTTTAAATGGCAGGTAGCACTATGTCTATGGCTTATTTTTTTCCATAATTACATGACAAAAAATCTATTAATGCATTTAATTTCTAAGAGGGAACAATATCGGTGGTGATGTGAAACACGATGTTTCTCAGCACTCTAACTGCCAAAAAATAGTTTTGATTTTTTTTTTTCTTATTTTGTAGATAGCTCTTTCAAGCAGCATTAGTCTTAATATCACTAGTAGGGAAACATGGCTTTTCCAATGTATTTTTATCCAAATCCAAAAGGCGCATATTTAATTTAAAAATTGTAAAAGTGCCCTATTCTTTTCTTGATTTAATTCTGTAAAACCTAACAGGACCCTTAAAATTGGAAATCTTCTCAAAACAGAGAACTTCAGGAAAAAATGCACAAAGATTGCCAGGGAAAAGATTACTTTTTGAAACCTTTCTTTATGTATTTCATGTTGTACAAAGAGTAGAAACATATAGTTTTGGTAATTGATATATACACACTATATAACTGGGGGGAGAGGGAGAAGCAGAGAAACCTTCAGATATTATCTTCAAAAGATTTCAATTTTAATTGTGATTACTGCTGTAGAGTAGTTCATAACAAGTTAATAACCTCTAAATACCATTGTGGTGAAACAGAACTTCTTCTGAGTCTATCTAATTGCATAAAGATTGGCTTATTCAGTGCTCTAAAATGCCTGGAAAAAAAAAAAAAAAATCATCCTGGTAACTGTGTTAGCATGATTAACAAAATGTTAAATAACATAAAGGATTTGCAGGGGATGACTCCAGATCAAAGACTGAGATTTCGAAATTGGGAAGGAATAGCAACTGACACAGTGCAACAAACATACATGTACTCATTAATTTTTTTTAAGTAAGTGCTTTTTTTTCCTGCCCCAAAATTATTAAAAACAGATAAACTGTTTATTCTCACAAAGAAATAGCTTTGGTGAGATAATGCTTACTTGAAAAATGAACAGGCAGAGTTCTGAGGGAAAGTGACATTGCAGTCTATGAAACAAAATGCTAGAGGCAACATCAAAATCTGAGACATGATAGATGCATGATGTAATAGTATTTGAAATACATTGCTTTTCATTGTCCTTTAAAAAAGACAAACCTCTTCCAATAAACCGACTCTGTGACTCTGGAAAGCCCTTCAACCTCCCCTCCTTCCTCAAAGCGCCGAAGCATTAAATGTTACAGATGAAACTTCCTGCAACAAAATATGTTTAAGTTGCAAATAATTGACATTGTTGTGTTAATTGTTTGTGGATTTGCAGGGACTGTGTGACCTTACCTGTATCTGTATTGTCCTTTGATAGTTTTCCAAATTTTAACCCAGCCCATTTCGTTTCTTTACTATATATTACTCTCATTTTATGCAGCATCTAGGATCTGTCCCATGGGATTCATGCTCTGATTGGAAATATACACAAACCGAAACCCGAATATGAAATAGATAGAATGTATTTTAGAAAGCATATTTGCAATATGTTGTGTTGCTAAATACAGTTCCCATCTGATTTATCTTTGCAAGATATGTAAGCATTTCATTATGACATAACAATGTTCACACTACCAGGATAAAGAGATGCTAGTAAGTAATGTTCTTATTTTTATATTTTGAAGACGGATCTCATATTTAATACTCCATGCAGTTCTGTTAGGATACCATTGATGTTTCTGAGAAATAGAAATTTTCATAGGAGGTCATTCATTCCATTATTCAACTCTATCAATAAAATTTCAGAGTGCATAAGTCAATGTGGTTCATTTCACTTGTTCTGTTTCCTTGTTATTTGACGATTGAACTTCTTCTAAGTTTCTCAGGAATTCATCTTACCACCTAAGAATAATAGGTTCATAGATAACTAGGTTTGTATTCTGAAACATTATTTATTCAGTAACATCAATTTTAGCCAGTGGCTCTTTATCTGGTAGTTGCTTCTGTATTTACTGGGAAATGATGAAATGTTGTAATTTTTTCTTTTTTTTTTTTTTTTTCTTTTTAACAGTAAGAATTATGTGAGCTTTATGATTACTTATTTTAGTCTACCAGAGCCATGTTTCTTGCATTTGCAATTAGAGGTATGGTGTTGATGTAGATAATAAACTAAGAGTGAAGGCTGCATGGTATTTTGAAATGGATTTATCTGAAAGACCCAGGAAGTTGCCATAGTACATAATAAAGTTCTTCATTAGCAGAGTCCATCATTTCCTCTGTGGCACAAGAAGAATTTTTGTGGAAAAGACTTGTCTGTGAGAAGTATCCTAAAAATCACTGAGCAGCAGGAGTTGGATTGCAAAGGTGACAGAGGGTATATAAAGGGCCATTCTGTATTCCACAAGTCTCACGCCTTGCTCAACATCATTGTTTCTGATCCCTCTCCAGTACACATCTTGGAAGAATCAGAGTAAGAGCAAGGATAGAAAAAATTCTACTGTCAGTACAATTGCTTTGTGTAATAGGATTCACAAATGTACTGAAATGCTTTTTAAGAGTAGAGGAGAAAATATATTTCTTCCTACTGGGAAGCTGTTTTAGGACCTCACTGTGTGGTGGCTGGAAAGTATTTTCTAATCTCTAGCCTCAATTCAGTCTGTTTCTGCCCATTGTCCTTCTGCTAGCATAATCTTTTAGTTTATACATCCCCTTTCTATCTCTTTGGAAAATATAATGATAAAAAATCACCAAGATAAAAAGACAAAACTTTCCTCTGGTTTTGAAATGGCATCATGAAAATCTGCATTGGTGATATTTAATCTCTACTGTGAGGGGAGAAATCTTTTGAAACCCCTGTTATGAAACTGCAGTTTAGAAGGGAAATGAATATTGGAGTGACTGGACATGAAGGTGCTTTAGTACCTCACTTCACTGGGATAGAAGTGTGCTAGATCTGATTATTCTTCCTTTGGAATAAACTTTCCGGTTGCTGTAAAGCTGTACTGCCTTACTACAGTTGCAGGCAAAGGTCTTCTGATGAAATATTGTGCTGTACCTGAGATCAGTACCATGCAAATTTAAAGTGGAAAAGATATTTTTGCTTTTGATGTACTACCCTAAAGAAAGTAAACATTTATATCTAAGTAGAGAATTCAGTTAAGTAAGAGAAACTTTCAGTCCTAAAAGTGAGACTCAAAAGCTGGTTAAGAGGTTTGGCATCTCCAGCCAGCGAAAAACTGCTCATGAGGTTATGGAGAGGGTCAAATTTATTGGTGTTGATTAGATGAAACATGGGCATGGGAGGCAAGGGAAACATGGCATGGTGAGCATCCTCTGGGAATAGTCCCCTCTGTGAGTGCACCTGCATCAAGTTTAGCATACAGATAGGTTCCTTTCAGCTCCTCAATCTTCATGTGTCTGTGCAGCCCACATCACTGCACCATGGATGCTCAGATGAGGGTTTTCATGGTTTCTCATTAGAGCAAAGGCTGGTAAGTGTGTGCTGAGAGTTTGTTAGAAAAAGGTAATGTTTCTATAAAGTTATAAAGAGCTTGGTTCAAACAAATCTGGATTAATGAGTTCCTTCTGTACAAATTCTATTAAAAAAGCAATTAGACTGAAAAATTTCTTAACTAAAACTTTTTGAACAGCTGAGCCATTTACCTGCTGCTCCAAAACTCTGTTTAGCTGGACAGGGGGAAAGAGGTCTTGTTTCAGAATTGCCTCATGAGTGTGTAACTAATTGAATCATATTATCTGCAGTTTTAGGCTGTGTAACCTAAATTGGTTTTGCATTCGAGAAGAAAAAGAGGCTTACGAAAATAATGTCTGTGATGTAGACCTACTTTTATTTTTCTTTTCCTAAACTATTAAAAATACTGACCTTCTTCATATATATAAATGTATATGTCGTAATAGAGGATTTGAAGTTAATGATAAATCACATTATCATAGCATGGCGTTGAGTTTACTCAAGTAATTTCAGGTCTTTTATTCAATCTTGTTATTAGAATTCGCTTGACCTCACAGTCTATGCAGTCAGCACTGGTGCTAAAAAAATCTCAATATTATAAAACCTTTCTTAGTGTCTAACCTAAGTGTCACTTCTCCAAATATAACTCTATTGCTTCTTCCTTTTTCGCTCTGGGGGACATTTTTTTTAAGAAACCTGGACTGTCCTTCAGTTTTTCATCTCTGAACTAGAGCCTCAGCTGTGTTTCAGCCTTCTTTTGTGGGGCCTTCTTGTGGACCTGGAATTATCTTTTTTGCTGTCACTTTGAAATTTCTTCACTACCAGTTACTTGAAATGTGGTACTTACAGCTGAATATAATACACCATCTTCTTGGTGCTATCTGCTTTAGAGCAGGAGTCCATTGGATGGCCTAAAGTTCTGTTGCATCTTCCATGTGATGGTATGATCATGGAGAGGCATGATGATGTTGATACATGTTCAACTTGCAAGATAGTAGAATCTCCAACCCTTCCTCCACAGAACAGTATTTCCCCGTTCTCTCTGTGCAGATTATTGTTTCTGCTTAAGTGCAGAAGCCTGTACATGTCCTAACTCAAAAATACTTCCTTCAGTTCATAAAAATTGACACAATCCAGTTTATTGGTGGAATTGCAGCACCTGCTACTTCAGAGTTTTGCACCCACCCTATATTCCTACCTTTTTGATATCTAAAAGTTTGCTTGTGAGACACTGTCAGAGAAGATCCGATTAAACATTAAATGCCTGATTAAGAGATTGGATATGCATATCTACAGCTTCTAATCCATCCCCAAGCCTTTTATCCTCTCACAGGAGGAGATTTGATTGATTTGATATTATTAGGAGAGTTTTTTTGTCAAGTACATTCTTTTTGATATTACTTCTTTTTTTTTCCATATCTTTACAATTAGCTAACTGGACTATTTTTCTCAGATACGGTAGCATAATATATAGCATCTTCCTCATTCCTTTTTAAAGACAGCCATCTTTTTCACCTCTGCAACCTTATGCTTCACAAGTTCTCTGTGAACAATTCAACCAATTCTTTAAACTTACCAGCTTCAACTTCATCAGCTTGATCCTTTATCTACTTACTATTTTTTCCATTCTCTAATAAATTCTGTTGGTTTTAATTATGTTAACTCTCTGTTTATTACCTTTAGTGAAGTACTGCGGTTTTCAGTGTCATTTCTCAAGACCTGTCACTTCTTAGATCATTTTGCAATTGATTTTCTTCTCACAAAATCAGCAGAATAGGTCTTTCCTTGGTTCTTTCCCTATTCTAACGTGTAGAGAGAACAAATTATGCCTCCTCAAGTTTGCTGAAGAAGAACAGGCCATGAATCAGTAGTTCTTGGACAATTAGAAGTCTTAGGCTGAAAATCGTTACCTACATGATATGAATTTCATTGCTGTCTCATAGAGAAACATTGCTACATGACAATGCTAATGAACAATGCTGCAAAGGAAATAGCTTTCTTTTGTGCCACTTTTGATAATTAGAACTTTTGAGATTCCAATGTGAAAGCTAAACAAATAAATTCTCAAAAATAAGACAGACTACAATCACTACTAAAGTGATGGATTGCATGGTGGAATTGAAGAAACCTACTACTCGTGTAAAAGTTTAGAGGAAAACCAGACAGCTCATAATTCTAATGAATAATACACATTTAGGAAAAACAAATTAACAAATTAATAATAATAGAAACCCCAACCAAACTCACAAAGTTCCAAGAGAGTATGAGTGCATTCACATTGAAATTTATGCAGTAAAAACATCCTGAAATACAAAAATATGGCATGGAGTGCAAAAGCAGCATGACAACATGTAGTTGCCAAGAACCCTCTTGGATATGCATATCTACAGCTTCTAATCCATCCCCAAGCCTTTTATCCTCTCACAGGAGGAGTACATGTACATTTGTTGATCTCTTAATGTAGCATCTTTTCATGGGAATCTGTGAACTTTACAACATGATCTCACACAGCCATTATAACCAATAAGTTACTGTTGTGGAAAACCCATCCTGAATGGCAACGGCCATAACATGATGCAAAATGAGCAAATAGTATCTTTCTATATGATGCAATAGTATGTAGGAGCACACTACTTCTAATGCTTTCCTTTCTTTCTTGTTTGCTCCTCTGTTTTGTGGAAGACAATGTTCTCTCCGACATAACTTTCTTATTGCCTCACAGTTACACTTTTTTCTTGGAAGTTCTGCATGGATTTGTTGTTATTATTAGATTTAGGTGGAAAATTTATAAATTCATAAGCAATGGCGTGCTTCCACCATTTCTCATCTCTTCTGCATTTTGGACTATGTTCATCTTGTCTCCTTTCTTTGCTGTTATCTTCAGTTAGTGCTGCTTTACTGCTTCCTGAGATTGGTCCAATAACTAGAGCTGAAGCAAGAATTTAAACTCTTTTCTGAATTTTCATATTGCAGGACCATCCATTAATTTTATTTTATCAGCTACAGAACTTAGGCCTATCAGAGAATTATTTGGCAGACTCTACAAGGAGTAGTGGAAAATAAGATCAATATTTTTTATCACATCTCTTATTAATTCTTTATGTTGGCTTCTAGGAATCATTATAAATAAATTTACACACAAAACAGCATAATCGGATTGGGTTGTCAGGGAACCTATGTTTATCCAGATTTCAAATACAGCCCTCAGAAGCATAAAGATTTTGAGCTCAATATGATTTATACCTATATTTTTCAGAAGAATAAAGGCTTATTTCAATCCATTTATGTTCTATATAACACAAATACGTTCACAATTTTTATATTAAAAATACTATAAACATGCCTAAATTAAAATGTGTTGTATATTTATGATTATTTTTGTGTTTATTTTAATGCTTACATTTTTTTTTTTAATGATTTTACAAAAATTCTTTCCCACTAGAGTATAGTTCCTATATTTATACTGTGCAATAGTTTTTTTACAGTATTTTGCCAGTGCAGATTCAGGATAGAATAGTGGATATTACATTTATATGCATCATTTTGTAGAACAGGGAATAAATTAAAATCAACTTAGCTGTGACTTTAAAGACTCAGGGCTCTATCTTCAAGTCAGAACATTTTTTTTCTGATGGGATCATCATCTTTTATTAATTCTTACGATAATTAAATCATACTGTTCTTGCACATCAACATTTTTAAATCGTTTTTTAGGACATGAGATGGTTTTCATAAGTAGCTTTTTTTCTCTGTTGTGACTTCACAGCCAGCCAAAGTGAGATGGTTTCAATTGCTGTTTTCTCAAAAGCTATAGAAATACCATCCTTTTTATGTTTAGACACAACTGCACCGTTGAAATGAGCAGCTCTATTACTGACAGCTGTTTTTCAAATATCACTCAGGGACTTAGTGAAACATTTGCAAAGTGCTGTGTTCCATGGAAGAATTTTTGAGAAAGCAGCATGGGACTGTGGTGTTTATTGGTCTCAAATAAAATACAGCTGCACCTGGTAGAATACAATCCAAAATATATGCAGTGATTTAGACCATAGTTATACATGGGTTTTCCTCCTATTGGTTGTTTCAGACTTAAAATCCATGCCAGAAGATGACAGTGACATGAGTCTTATTGTGTGATCAGTCAGACATATTTCCTTCACTGTGAACAGCATTGTGTGCAGTTACAGCTCCATAAAAAAATAAAATTAAAAAAAAAAAACCAAACCACCGAAAATACCCCAAACCCAAAACCTAAAACCAACCACAACAACGCCCAAAAGAACTGCAGTAAAAAATGGTTTTAAGCAAGAACTGGATTTTTAAGACTGGATGTGGTGGGACTTGGTTTATGTTCTAAAGCAATAAAAAGCATATGGCCAGCAAGTTGCAGATTTGGTTTGTGTATCCCCGTTTCTTATGTTGAGGCAAACTGCATGATTTGAATCATCCTCTATTAAGAAAAATTGCTTTGTAGTAGAGAAGGAATAGGCACTGATTAGTGAATGCTCCAAGTCTCTCATCCTGGTTTGTTTGAATGGTACTAAAATTCTACAGCTGATTTGCAGTTTTTGTAGAAACACTTCAAAAGACATGAGGGAAGAGTACATAACTTGTCAAA
Organism: Psittacula echo; assembly: GCF_963264785.1. Classification (NCBI taxonomy): domain Eukaryota; kingdom Metazoa; phylum Chordata; class Aves; order Psittaciformes; family Psittacidae; genus Psittacula; species Psittacula echo. Next base: position 98,182,673 of record NC_137737.1, on the reverse strand, counting down.
TACTTCATTGTATTTTTAGACCATTGTGTGGCAGATCCTAATACAGACTTTCAAAAGAGTTTCACACAACTTCAAAAATTACTGCACCCTGTGTGACATCTCAGGGCAATTTACATGCCTTCATACACAATCAAATTTTAGGAATGTTAGTAGAAGTGGCTACATGATTTTAGGAATCTCTTTCTCAGCAGTAGAAGAATAAAACTCAGAACTTCCTGCTGCAAAGTAAAAGTGCCTATGTGAAGCCAGTTTGCATCATAAGATACATTTACTATAGCTTAAATAAATGCAATTTAAAAAAAAAAAAAAAGATAAAAAAATAAATGCCCTGGAATACATGAAACGAAAGTGCTTTGTGTGGAATGATTAACTGTTCTCATGAGTCTTTTACCTCACGCACAGTTGTCATTCTTCAAAAATGATTTTGCCAGCTGTATAGCATGTCCTAATTAATTATAATCCCAGTGCTAATTGCCTTTCCTGTAACATTATCTGAATATCCCCTTTTTAATGCAGGGATAGGTTAAGCAATTTTTAATATATATATTCTATGATGTGTCATAGCTTTCCCTACTAATGATTCAAATCTAATCAAAGCAGTTCTTATTTGAAAATCAAATGTTTACTATTTTTGCCTATAGAAAACCGCAATAGAGTAATCTGAGAACAGTGTTTTGAGCTTAACTACAGAGGATGTGAAATGAGCAATGCAATAATGCTGTTCTTCACTGCAGTGTTATACATGTGCTCTTCTTGAGAAGATTTTTAGCATCTCAGAATTTTAATTTTGTGTTTTCATGTCTTTAGTGTCAAAACACAGATTGCAATATATAGAAAAAAACCTGTTCAAGTCAAAACTGTATTCATATTCAAGTGTAAAGCAGTCTTTGGTTTTAAAACATGAACTCCTGGAGGAAACCACCAGCCTTACTGCTTGTCCTTATATTACATTTACTCACTGCTAAATGTCTCGATGAATAAATAAATAGTATAAGGAAAAAAGTCTGTTTTCTAAACGTAGGAAAACTTCAGAATAAACAATGATAATAAGCTGCAAACAACATGTCAAATTATAGAAATGCAAAAGGGAGAGGGTGCAGTTTAGAACTACATGGAAAAAGAAAAGGAATAGCAAAGACAAAAGCTAAATAATACATGTTCCAAAATAATCTTAAAAGTACTCCAAGATCTGCAGAGAGAGTATGATACTCAATTTGCAAATACTGTCCCTGTCTAGAGGAGGTTGTTCAGGCAGAAAAATCTCTCAGATAACTTTTGGTTCCTTCAGTGTTTTCTTACAGCCCAGAAGAGCTTTCATTTTGATCTGATCTTATTGGATATTTCAAATGTTTTCCCATATTTCTTAAAATAAATAAATAAATAACTTAAATAGGTAAACCATCTAAACCTCAGTATTCTCTATAGCTATTGAAGTGTTTGATTAAATCTCATGCTTTGGTTTTCTAAAGGAGTGCAACAGTATTACAGTGCTTCATTCATGTTGTCACAGCTAAAGAGAAACATGACTTACAGTAAGAAATCATTCACTGGACAGGTCAGTGGAAGAAACAGGTAGTATTATTCTTAAATAAGATATACTCAGTACATTTTTCTGTGGAAAGTATAGGTGATAAAGTGAATACCCTATCTCATCTAATACGCCCATCATTTCTCATAGTAGACTAACCTCTAGTTACAGCAATTAACTTTTCTTATCACTGAAACATGCTACATCAGATTGTGATACAGTATGTTCTTTGGATTCTTTTTTGCAGAAATACTGTCTGCTCAATCATTTCCCAATTTATATCTGTGCTGCTGATTTTTCCTACTTATTTGTGGAAATAATGGTAGTTCCTGTTGTGTTGAAACGACATTCAGGTTGTTCTAACTCTAACCTCATCCTCAAAAATATTAATCTGTCACTTTTTTGTGACACCTGTGGGTTTATAAACATGTCTTTTATCATCCAATTTTGCCACAGAGAAAGCACTAGGACAGAAAATATAGTACAATTGAGGAAAGAAAAGAACACCTCAATAAGCTTTATCCCAGTCTGCCTTGCTAAGAGAATGTCAAAATTTAATCCTTTTTTTTTTTTTTTTTCAACAGAGAAGATGATCTACTTTCTTATTGAAGGAAACAGCTTGCTTGAAAAACCTAAAGAAAAGTAGACCTGGATAACTCAGGCTGTGCCCACAGTTATGTGTAGATACATTAACCTTATTAATCTCACTTCCTTTAGAGACTGAATTCTGGATCCCAGAGTGCCTCAGGTAAGAACTACACCTGCAGTAAAAGAGTTTCTTTAAATCTCTGCCACATGCAAACTTCCTTTTCTGTGTCTTTGGAATTGTATAACAGAATCTTTAGGTGTCTCTCAGCTTCACAAGAGCATATTTCATACAGAGGATTTCTCAGCTTTATTCTTCTGTAAGAGTTTCAGGCAGTGAAGGATGAGAAAGATCTATGTAGGTAGCAATATATTTTACTTTTCCAATGGTACAAGAGGAGGGTTTCCTCTAAGCCTTCTAGCTTTGAAAAAAAACATGTTAAAAACCACAACCCTTTTTCATCAAAGTGGAAAACACTTTCATGTATGGTTCAATTCTAAAAATTTTATACGGGAAAATACAGTAGAGCTGTGTTTCTCTCTGGTCTGCCATTAGTTCCATCTGAATTCACTTAAATTTTGTATGCATGCTTTATATAAATAAATTCTAAGAAGTCCTCTCTTTCTGATTTATCACTATCAGAGCACCACACCTCCCTCGAGATCGGGTCAGGCTGACAGATGAGTGCCTCTGTTTCTTTCAAAGTAGAGTCCCCTACCACTATGACCCGTCTCTTTTTCCTGGCAGCACCAGTAGTGATCTTCTTTACCAATGCACCAGCTGGTTGTTTCTGGTGCAAGTGCCCTTCCTTCTTAGCCGCCTGCAGGACAGCAAAGCGGTTCTGGGTGGGGACAACAGCTTTAGGAGGAAGACCCTTGTTTTTAATTGTCCTCTTCCTCTTTTTTTTTTTTGTTGTTTTTTGTTGTTACTATTTCCCAGCTTCCTGGGTTGACAGCCTCCTCCACTCCTCCATGAGCTTCAGGGGACAGCAGGTCACATGAAGAAGACAGCATTTATACAAAATTATTGAAGTAAAATTCCTCTTTAGAGATCTAATCCAAAACTCACTGTAGTCCTTATTCATTTTACAAGGTTTCAGATTTGGCCTGAGAACCCAAAGGAGACATTCTCTTCACTTTTTTTAAATTAAAAGAAAACTGTATAAGTTGCCTTTTTTTAAATGCAACATTTTATGTGAATGAACTTTTCCCAACTACATTCCTTAACAAATTCAACGATAAAGCTTGTATAAATCACAAACTTAGCAATTTTTATAATAAAGGTTTTTATCATCTGGTACTCTTTATGTCATTGTAGCTTTTGAAATCTTTAAAATATGCCAAGATGCAGAGGGGTTTCATCAATATTTGAACCCTCTGTGCTTTTGCAATAGGTATATTTTATGACACACAGCAAAAAGAACTCTAGAGTTTCAGAGTTTAGTTATGCAAATTTCTCTTAAAATTGGAAAGAGAAAGGGTTATTAAAATTAACATACCCTTAAGGTCCTTGCCCTTCAGAAACTCTACTTTTAGGATTAAGCCATGTATTAGACAGATAACAGGAGATTTCTATGTCATCTTTCTTCCTGAAAAAAGTGGTCATTATATTTTAAACATGAGAGATATAAATACTGCTAAGGGATAATGAAGGGCAAAAGATTTTATGCTGCAGTGTTCTGTATGATACAAGCTCATTGGTTTTGAAGGGATGAGGTTCTGGGATCAAACAAAAATTAAACAAAATGCCAGTGGATCTCATAGCAAAGGAATAACAGGCTCTAAAATTAGAAACATGAGGAAAACGCTATTGTCACACCTGCTCCATTTATACTGCATCTTTTTCTACTACTTTTTGAAGACTGAACATACCACAAAAAGAACGATGGTACCCCAAAGTGTTTGCAGTAACAAGGTCAGATAGGCTTGGGATTTCATAAATGGATTCATTTCCTACACAATGCCCAGAGTTTCTGATTGAATAACCCTCCATTGTTGGTGGATTGAAATTGGTAAGTTTTACAGAAGCATGTCAGCTCCCTAAAGAAAGCTGTGTTCAAAGGTAAACAAGCTTTTTCTTTCCACGCAGAACCAGTAGTGACATCTTTGTCTCTACTTCCAGCAAACATTCCCATATGAAATTAATTATGGAACAACAAAAATATGGCATATTTCTGTGAAAGCTTCTGATAGTTTTATACAATCTTTATACAATCTTTATGCAATATATAAGCTCTCATTGAAGACTGAAAAATGACACCTGCAATGTGCTTTTAAGAGCCTCACAGAAGTAAGAAGATTGACATGGATGTGTTTTTGGAGCAATGTTCTTCCAAATCACAAACCCTAAGCATCTTCTATCCCACCTGTTTTTGCCGTTAGTAGTTTCCTAACCAAGGGATCCTCTTTCTTTGGTCCTTGTAGAATGCTGAGCATGTACCAGAAAAATACATTCTCTTAAGTGCATAAAAAATTTCTTTGATGTTAAAACTAAGCTGGGTTTGCTGCCATTGAGCAATTTTTGGAACAAATGAACAGCTTACATTATCTTTTGAGGAAAAAAATATTAAACTTTTCAGTTCCTTTAAGGGAAGAAGCTGAAATGGTTTTGCAGTAAAAAACTTGTGCCATTTATGAGAGACAACCAGATTACTAGATACTTACTTAAAAAATTTGGATTAAACTCTAGTATTTATGTGAGTGTCTTACTACAATCATAGACATTTTTGTTATCTCTAGCATATAGTTTATTATTCTGATATAATCTGTTATGAAGAGATTTCATTGCCAAAACCGAAGGAAATATCAGGGAAAATATTTTTCACTTTGTGTCAGTAAGATTATGCTCTTGCTCTTTTTGAAACCGTGTCAGTGACCCCTGAAAGTGATGCATCACTGTAACAAAACTCAGAAGTCAGTGAAATCATAGAGGAAAAGGTTGAATCCCGTTATTCATTTTTATCTATATAAATTCCTATAAGCCTTGCCTATGGCTCTGTGCAAAAATATGTTGTCTGAAGTGGTACATGATGTTGTCATCCTACAAAGAAGGCTGTAAAGGGTACTTGAGAATATCTTTCCATGCTGGTACAAGGCAACAAATGGGGAAAAACACATTTTAACCAAGAACTTTTTAATATCTATGTAACATTTCATAAAACTTATAGGTCTGAGAGGGGGATGAGAAGCTTCTGGTTTTTTTTTTCTGATAAACACAGTCTAAGATAAATTTAGATTTGATAGGTGCAATGATAGGATGCTGAATTTACATTAGGTGATTTTCAGGGTCTTAGCTCTTAATGATTATTTTGTAGTGGATAATTATGAACACCAAAGTTAAGCATGAAGGCCTACAAGTCTAATATGACAACGTTTGGCAGAGAAGATGATGTATCAGGTCTTTGACTGGACTTGTGAATGTCAGCAGGAAAACAATAATGCACCTTCTACCAGTATGTAACAGTGTCCAAATGACACCAAGACTACGAGTGAACCAGCTGAGAGAGCTCAGGTTGCTCAGTCCTGACAAGAGAAGGCTTTGGGGAAGACCTTAGAGCAGGTTCCAGTACCTAAAGTGGACTTACAAGAAATCTGGAGAGGGACTTTTTACAAGGACACATAGTGACAGGACAAGGTGGAATGGATTTAAACTGAAAGAGGGTAAGTTTAGATTAGACATCAGGAAGAAATTCTTTACTGGTTGGTGAGACACTGGCACAGGTTGCCAGTGGATCCCCTGGCAGTGTTCAAGGCCAGATTGGATGGTGCTTTGAACAACCTGGTCTAGTGGAAGGTGTCCCTGCCTTTGGCAGGGGCATTGGCACTACATATTTAAAGTCTTTTCCAACCCAAATCATTCTGTGATTCTGTGATAATAATATGGAGCTAGTACAAGTCCTCCACCTTAGTTATATTGCTGATAGAAGAACGTAGAAAGAAATATGCCTTTACTTAGTGCAGTAATATTTGGGATCAGAGCCTGATATGAATCCTGCTTTGGACTTGCCAGAAGACCCTGTAACTTCCAAAGGACAGCAGAAGGAAAGACCAGGCCTTAGGGACCTCTAAGCATTTCTTATGCCCTGTCAGGTTGCTGTGAGCCCTGAACTCTGCAAACTCTTTCCAAAGAGAGGTCAAACTAAGGCTGATTTTCTGTTGCTTGAGGCTGGTTTTTCTTGGTATTTGGTATTATTAAAAACATCCCAATTACATGGGCTTCTCTTGTGGTTTTAATTTATTTTTGTTTTCTTATGTTCCTAAAACTAGTACTTTGAAGTGGTTGTTTTACTCTCACTTATCTGAAACTCATTCTTGGATGAAATAGAGCATATTTTAGACTTAGATTTACTTTAAAATATATACTTTTAGATTAAAATTTCAACGTTAACCACAATACCTATTTTGCCACCTAAATCCTTGTGAGTGTTCTTTACAAGGACCGCTATCTCCCTCTTGTGTTAATTTGTGTTTGGTTTGATTTGGGTAGAGACTCCCAGTGGGACAGTGAAGATCAGATCACTGGCAATGCAGTACCTCCCCAGCCAAAATCACACGTCAGAAAGTAGAACCAGGAGCTTGTTTGTTCATGTACACCAGCTAAAAAACCTCACACTTAAAGGCTGTAGTAGTTACTGGTTAAAATTTGTGATAAAGCCAGTATGACACTGCTTTATTTGATTTAAAAGAAATGTAGACATTCTGACCATCAATGCACCTCTGTTTACCATTTCTTTCACTTAATTTCACATTTATTTTAAATAAATTAATCAGTGTTTTGGAGAACATGCCATTGTAACAGAAACATAATAGAAACAATGTGGTTGTGTCCATGCTGTAATTAATAACAGACCAGACTCAGTCAAACTTGCTATACAGAAAGCAAGAAAACTCTTATACACCCAGGTTAAACCTGAAGTCCACATTGGAACACACTAGAAGTTCCTTGAAAATATCTATTACCATCTCCTTCAGTATGTTATTTCTCAGTAAGAGAATTTTGGGAAACTCAAGCTTATATAATTTGAGAATTTCTAATTATTTAGTAATTGGTTTGTTGGGGTTTTGTTTGTTTGTTTATAACCTTCTAACTATATAAAGGGAACAAAAAGCCCAGTATTAAAATTATTCCTTTTGTTCTAAATCAAATATGCTTTTCTGCCTTGTAGTAGTTAGCTAATTAAGTTCTTTGCTTCTTCTGTGTGAGCCTGAGGCTTCTTCAGTTGAAATTCTCATTTCAGTCGATACTCCTTTCTCTTGCCTTTCATTAATCAAGCTAATAACATCCATTAATGATTGTAGGGAAAAAATAAACCTATTTCTTGGATAAAGATTTTTATTATTGTTATTAAATCACAAATTGTCAAAACATTGTTTCTGTTACAATATGAAGACTTTAAACTTTTCATTTACATTATCAAGCTTATCAAGTTTCTGCTAAATCTTCTAAGGAGAAATTTTCCAAAAGGTAACCAAATTAAAAGGAAGGTGGCATCTTTAGGGAAATACCAAACTCACACACAGAGGCAAGAAATCTCAGTCATCAATGTATAGTAATTTGGAAAAAAATCCTAACAAGTTTACATTTGCTGCTGTTGTTGTCCAGGTTAGTTACACACGGTAGTTCTTTGAGGCCTTCTGAATTTCTAGATATACTACTGTGTATGCCAAGGAAAAGAAACAATAGGTCTTCTCTAAGAAGAGGCTCCATGCTAAAACCAAGGTGCTATAAACAGGAACAATAAGCAATAAACATTGAAAAGTCACAGTAACATTCAAATGAAATTCTTGTTCATTTCAGGGAGGTGGATTTCACTCTCTTCTCAGAAAAAAACGTTTTTATTTACACAAGTGGCAATGGCGTCTTTTATTCTGACTATCTAGTTCTAAGAGAAACATTTACTTACTTTCATCAGAGTACCATAAACGTTCTAAAATCAAAACAAACCTGTAAGAAGAGATAACATCTTGTTTCAGACCTACAAATAAAGCTGGAAAAATCAAAGACCATCATTGATCAAGCTTAAACCTCAAAAACATGGAAATCTAAATGGTTTTTGCTTGGAGAGAGAATCTCCATGTCAATCAAGGCAAACCCCATTTGTTAAGAAACTATCAGAAGATTAAATGGCAACTGCAATTTTTTCTTACCTGCTGAAATCCAGCTTCTTTCTCCCCTTATACTGGTTATAAGCTGGAGCTATCTGTGGTTCACATAAAGCCCAAAACTAAGGTTTCCATACTATGGAATGCAAATAAAGGCAGGCTGCTGGGTGACTTAATCTTTCTCCAAGATATTGATTAGACTGAGGTGTACATCCCAGGTCTTTTTCTATTTTCCATAAATAAGCTGAAAAGAATATAACAAAGAGTTCTGCCTGAGTCTGTAAAGTCAGGAGCACTCCCTCATTCATCAGTGTACAACTGTGCAGTGTGCGAGAAATCTTACATGAATCAAAAGACCCTTGATTCCCTCATGTAATATTTCCCTCTAATATTTCACTTCAGAAAGGTAATGCAGTGCAACCACTTCTGGCCCTCGTGCTGCCTGTCTGAGCTTCACTTTTTTCTGGGTTTTCATATCATCAAAAGAGAAAACTGATATTGTTCTCCTACCTTACTGAAGCAGGCATAACTCCTGTTAACATAAATAACCATTAAATTCATCAATGGATGTTAAAATATAATAAAATAACTTAGAACTTATTTAAAAGATCAGGAACTGAGTCAATATAAGCACACTATATGCCATTAAATAAGAAAGAATTATAAATCCCCAACTATTTAAACTTCCTCTGTTGTTGGTTGAACAATTTTCCATCACTCTGTAACAAAATGCCTTCAGTTTTAATTTACAGCAACATGATTTAAATAATGTCCTAAGTGAACTGCTAAATTTGCAGATAGCCTGAGAAAAGAGACAGGCAAAATAAGCAAGCAAACAAGCAAGAAAGGTTTGAAAGCACAGCAGAGAAATAAATGCATTTTTCTACAGGAAAGATTAAAATCCTATTTCGAAGAAATAAGATAAACTACTCAGACATTTATGAGTTTTCAACTGGCTACATTCATTAGCAAAAACAAATACGGCATTTGCTTTTGACAGCTCAATAAAAACAACGAATGAAGCAAAAAGAACTATTTCTTTAAGAAAAGAATGAAAGAAGCGCTAAAAATGTTAAGCTGACATATAAATCAAGTCCTTAATTCTCATTACCTACTTCCAGAAAGATAGCATAAAATTATTAGAGGCATAGGAAAGGCAAATTTCTAAATATCACCACAGCTCAGTTTTGAGAGAACAAAGGGTTAAGATGGAAATCATATTAGGTCACTGCAGAAAAGATAAACACATTCCCACATCAGAGCCATTCTTTGCAGGGCAATCTTTAGAGGATTTGTCTGAACTTAAATTGACTTGAGGAGAGGTTATGGAGCAATTTAGCCAAATCAGTTGCAACAAATTGCGTGGGCCAAACTGATCTAACCTGGGAGTCAGAAAACAGTTCAAGGATGAAGCACCTGAACTGCTAATGCATGTGACTTATTGACTGCTTCGAGCTGCCTCAGTAGCTGAAGGGTGATCTGCATACTCTTGTACATTGCCAAAACTGCTTCCAGTCCTCATCTAAGGAATTACAATCCCACAAGCTTGACATCTGTACTGGGAAAATGAGGTGAAAGTATAGTGAAAAGTAAGATTAATAGACACCTAATAAATATGACCCACTCACTGGAAAAGTCTGCATGGGGGGTTTGGTTGATTTTTGTGTGTGTGCATGGAGTTTTGGTTTGGGTTCTGGTTTGGGTTCATTGGGGGTTTTTAAGGTATTGTGTAAGTCTATTCTATTGTAAGATGTCCTGTAAGTTTACTATATTGGATATATTTGAAATTCAGAATAAAGAAGCACGTGAGTAAGAATTTGATTAAGTTTGTAAAAACGTTCTCAGCAAAGAGGTTTAGACTAGGCTTTAGGAAGCATTTCTTTACCAAGAAGGTGGTCAGACACTGGAACAGGCTTACTAGAGAGGTAATTGATGCCCCAAACCTGTCAGTGTTCCAGGGGCATGCCCTTAACAACGTGCTTTAGCTTTTGGTCAGCCCTGAAGAGGTCAGGCAGTTGGACTACACAAAATATGTCCCTTCCAACTGAAATATAATAATTTATTCTATTCTACTCTACTGGCCACAACTGCTTTATAGAAAATTAATAACCATAGCAGAAAAGGGAGAGCTCTTGCATGGATAAATATTTGGCTAAAAGAAACTGAGAGTGGAGAAAGGAGAGAGTGGCACTCACAAAGAGCTTTTCAGTGAAATGTCACAGGCATTTGTTCTGAGATACCTGCTGGTTAACAGCTCTGAGACTGGCCTGGCAGTGGGATGAGTAGTGAAGTAAAAAAATGTATTATGATGCACAGTTATCCAGAATCGTAAGGGCAATGAAGAATTAGAGATAGATTTTAGAAGAATAAATCACAGGCCAATAAATGGTTCAAAAATCATTGTGTATAAATGTGAAATACATGAGAAACTAAAACCAGCAATCCTGACTTCAAAGGCTAACCAAAGGACTCTGAGTTGACTATTGCTTTTTTGGAGAAAGGATTTGCGGGTGTGATAGCTCCAAGAAAAGATTTACTCAGTGTTTGACAGGGATCAAAGAGGCAAATCAGATGTTAGGAATTCTCAGGCAGAGAACACATAACAAACCAAGGGCATGATGTCACTGTTTGGATCCATGATTTGCCCACATCTTGAGGGTGCAGTTCTGGTCTTCTTGGTCAGTATGGTAGCGGTGAGAAGATTCGAAAGGAAAGCACCCTAGACTAACCTGCTTGCACTGAGGCTGGGGCTTGTCTGACTGCTGATGGAGTCCCATCAACTTGCCAACCCAGTGGAGAAATAACCCAGCAAAACTAAATGAATGTCATTGAGCAAGGTAGGAGTGACGGGGCAGAAGACAGATCCTCTCAAAACAATCAATGACAATTTATGTAGAATTTAAGGAATTAAATAGATACCCCTTTTTATTGTCATGAAAATACTTAAAACTAATAAAACCATGAAAAATTCAAATAACATTGCTTGCCTACAGTACTCTTCCCTAAAGAAAGCTGAGGCTAGGTAGCATCAAATTTTCATATATATTAGCTCATTTTACACCACTACAGCATTGTAAGAGGGATTGAAAAGCAGATGTAAATTATACTGGCACACACATTAAGGTACAGTTGGAGTAATGTCAAGTGCCCTCAGTAAATGAAATACTGGGTTTTGCTATGGCTAATAAGTGTATTCAATCACATTAGTCAGGACCACATTAAATGGATGAGGAATATAAATTTTCAGACCTCATGGAATAAACCAATCACTAATTAATGATGCTTGAAAAAAAATAATTTGAAAAATTGACTGTTAGCTGTGTTTTGAAGGCTAGGTATTTCTTCTAATGTCTATTTTTGACATATTTTTAGATAAACTGTTACTGGTTTCTCTGGGATACTGGCCTAGGTGCAAGTTCTGTATTTGGTGAACAGTCATTAAGTAGAGTAATATTTTTCAAGTGTAATATTTTTCAAGTTCTGCAGATCATGAACTCATTTTTCTGAAAGCCTTTCACTGAATCCTGTCTTGCTCAGGTTGACAGAGTCTTATCAGCCATATAGTGAGTAGGAATGAAGTTGCTTCAAATTAGTTTTTCTGAAATGTTGCTTTCCTCTTTCCTGTAAAAATTATTAATTTGGACAAGAAAAATATTAATTAGACATTTTACTTTTAAGTTAAGTTTATAAGAGTCTAAACTTTCCAGTATTAATTACTTACATAAACAAATAATTAGAAAATACACAGTTTGTTGACCAATGCGGTTTCCAGCAATAATAATCTCTGGGTAGTACAAATGAACAAATCATGGCAAAATGTATAACAGTAGAAATAAAACTTACTTAGGCATCCAGCAAATTCTTGGTACCATACAAGATAATTAACCAAAATGTATCCATAAATCTTCTTAGTGCCTTAAGCCATTATATTTTTCAATAGGAAATGTCACGGAATGGACTCAGTCGGAGATCAATGTGATCAGACAAAGCCATTTATTATAGAAAACTAACACTTTATATACTATTTCTTAAAGTTGTTTGCACTAACTTGGCCCATTGTGATTGGATACATATCTGTGAGGCCCTTAACAACTAACATATAATTGGTTAAGCACAGGTGTGAGAACCTGACCTTCAAAGTTTTTCAACAGTCCTCAATTTAGCAACTCAGTAAATTCCAGCTCCTTCTTATCTTGCTGGGATTCTCACTCCCAGTGCCTCGCTCCCATCCTCCTTCACCTTTTGTTGTTCCTTGGTTCATGTCGAACTCCATGTAGGCACTTGCTGATCTGGGTATGTGGCTGTTCTTTGCCAGAAAATCATCCACATCTCCCCTTTTTTCTTTTTATACAAGCCAAACACGCTTTGTAGCACTCATAATCATTTGTTGGATACATTAAAAATACACAGCAACAAAATCAAAATCGTTAAAATGACAATAAACACCATTAGTCCACCTTTTACTAGAGCAACCAGCCAACCTGTCAGTCCCCATTCACCTAATAAATTGTCCAGCCAAAAGGCTTGCCCATCCTCATACACCATGTGTAAGATCTTAGCATGTTTCCATATTTCTTCAACAGATGCCAATCACAAGCTACTGGGTCTGCCACTTTTCTCCTGGATGGCTCTCTGATAACAGGGGAGGCCATCCCCTCACATCAAGGTCTGGCATGGCATGTGTCCCCACCGCTCCACGCCTGCTGGGTTGCAGCCAACAGCGGAGCTAAAGGTTCTTCTTGGTGGCAAACACAGAGGCCAACCCAGTCTTACCCTTGACTGTGGCAGCAGGCATTTGGTCAACCTCAGTTCTTGTACCTCGTTGTCAATGCAGAGTTTCACCTGCTTCATCCAGTAACAAGTTGCTACTGTGGCAAAGCACACACAGATTTACATTACCAGAGTAACTATTACAGGTTACAGCAGCATGTTGAAGATGCTGATGGCAGCAAGAAACCAGCCAAAGAATTTTCTTACCAGAGGAGTTCTCCCACCCTCTTAATTTGTTCCATTACCTGCTTTATAACACTACCATCGTATTAGAATCTTTCTAGCTTTTGCTTTAGCATTTTCTAGCAGCTGCTGCAAATTTGCATGCTCTAACATCTCTTTTACAAGTAACAAATCCACACAATACAAAGTATAGTTTCTCATTAGCAACTGGCTAGTAAATACAGGTGGTTTTATATACAAAATCACAGCCTCTAATAATAGCTACGTTACAAGCACACATATTCAAGTTGTTACTTTTCAGTTGCCCTCAAGTCATGTCCTGTAATCATTCATTTTTTTCTTCCTCTATCTCATTCTGCTCGAGGTATTCACTGTCAGCTCCTATAGCTGAGACATTGGGTTCCTCCACTTGTCTGTCCAGCTCATGGCAAGGCTTGACAAACTTTGCAGGCAGCTGCCACAGACCTGTAGGTAGGAGAACACAAACACACCCCCTATCCCAGGCTATCAGCTCTTGAGAAGGAGTTGGGTTAAAGTGATTCAAAGGCATCCTGATGGAAAAGGTATGTGAAGCTACAGCTGCCTGCCTGCTTAGCAGCAGCCATAAATACCTGCTAGCAACCACACTTTTGCATTAACCCTTTCTTGTCCAAAATGTTAATCTGCTACCCATTAAAAACTTTTACACAAACCCAACAACAAAAAATACACAGAACACTGTCTGCCCTCAACACACACACACATGCATGCATGGGATCCCACAAGCAAACTCCATACAATTACAATATTTGAAATACAAAACCCAGACAATCATTATTCCCACTATACGGTCCCTCATACGGAATGTGGCGTAAGGACCCTGTGAAGACAATTAAAAAAAAAATCAGCTCCAAGCAGCATCATTGCAGTGTGAGGTGGCAGGCTCAACTTCAGTGGGCGTCCCCGCAGAGGCTCTGCCTCCCCCACATCGTATGAGTCTTGGGCTTTTACACTGACCAAAATGCACACTCATTCTGATGCAGGTGGCCAGCCTACATTGGAAGAAGTGGTCAGCAATATCCATAAAAGTCTCCAAGGGTTGATAGAAACATGGATATACTTATATTTGCCATCTTCTAGTACATGTGGATCACAGAGAGACTATCAAATGAGTTGTATATGGGGTTTCAAGTCCACAGTCCGCCACAATACTCATATAACATGTTCAAAAGGCTATAAGGGTTAAGACTTGCCCATTTACTTAAAGGGACTCCTCATAATGGTACATTAAATTGCTCTACATTTCCACACACCCAACAGTTTTTCACTTGCGTATAATTAACTACCTTTTCTAACAGATCTACATAAGCATTAGCCTTAATCTGTAACATAAACATGAATATTGAAAGAAAGCAGGTTCTATTTACACTCATGACTATGTCTATCTTCATGCTTCTAAGCAGATCGCTTAGCACACCTTCGCTTAGTCCCCTCCCAATGCTCAGGAGGAATCTGCCATTTGTATGACACCAGTAAGGGTTTTGAACATTCAAATTGAATAATGCGTATCTGCTTCTTCTGCTTCAATACCCGTCTCTGCAGCTTAAACTGTCCTTCAGAAATTCTAGGCGTGAAACCTGGCTCGTGCCTCTTCATCCAGCCGATTCATTCGCCGGCAATGAGGGTGTTCTGTCTTCTTTTGGCAACGCTGGCTCCTTCCAAGGTTTCACCCATTGAGCTGGTACCCAACGCGGACCAGAGTCTGTGATTACACACATATATCCTCTACCAGTTAGTTTTACTTCCACAGGACCCTTCCAGGTACCAGTTTCCAGATCCCTGTACTGGACCAGTATACCCTGAGTCTTATTCACATAACCTGACGCTAACGCTTGACATGTATTACAGCAGGAGGGTCACTAGAGTCTCCTACCAATCGCAAAAAGTTCATAACATACACAGCTTTCTGTATTCTTGCTGCCGGGGTAATCCCTTCTTCCCCCGTTTTTTGTTTTTCTAACAATTGTTTCAAGGTCTGATGCGTACGTTCAATAATAGCCTGACCTGTAGGAGAATGAGGAATACTAGTGATATGAGCAATGCCCCCATTATTTAAAAATTTAGACAGCGTTGAAGAAGTAAAGCTAGGTGTATTATCTGTTTTAAGCTGTAAAGGTACTCCCATAACTGCGAAACAGCCACACAAATGCGTGATTACATGTCTTGTGATTTCGCCAGCCAGAGGGGTAGCCCAAACAAAGTGCGAAAAGGTGTCGATAATAACATGGACATACTTCAATTTTCCAAAAGATGATTCATGGGTTACATTTATCTGCCAAAGTTGGAGAGGCTGGAGACCTCGAGGATTGACTCCAAGGCCTATGCCTATTGTCTGGCCCTGACAATCAGGACAAGACTGTACAATGCCTGTCAGGGACAAGCCAAACTGGCAAACTAACATTTTTCCTGATTGGTGAAAGAAGGCATGAAATGCTCAGGCTTGTTGAGAAATATCTACCGGTGGTCCTGCCCAAGCTGGAGCAACTAATTTATCTGCTTTGTCATTACCATCACTAAGGCTCCCTGGGAGGCCCAAATGACTGCGAATATGCATAATGAAGTATTTGCAGTTATGATTATTTACAAGATGTAACAGAGTTTTCAACAAAGTCCATAACCTGCAATTAAAAACCTCCTGTAAAATTGCCCTCTCTAGATGTTGAACAATTCCTATGACATACAAAGAATCACAATGTTAAGCAGAGTATCAGGCCATCGCTGAAATACCACAACAATAACACTTAGTTCAAACGTTTGTAAGAAATCTGTAGAGTGACCAGGTATTTTGTTTCTTCCAACCATCTTCTGTTTTCCAAACGTATCCGACTATGTGATTTTTTCTGCTAGCATCTGTAAAAACAGTTATACCTGAAACAGGTCTGTCGGAGTAAAAGGTAACATCTTCATATTGGTTGTTTTTTAGCACAGTAAACAAGTTATGTGGCGGAAAATGTACGCTAACTTGGCCAACAAAATCTACTAAGACAGTGAAAAACAGTGCTGGACTGCTGTGCCCACTCCAACCATATTTTGGTAAGGGGTAAACAAATTTGTGACGGATCACTACCTAGAATTTGTTGACAACGTTCACGACCTTGCTTAATTAAAAGGGCAAAGGCTTCCAATTGTGTAGTAACAATTTTGTGCAACCGATAAGGTAAGAAGATCCATTCCATTATACACAAGGGATTCTTTTTCTGCGGATTCCATTGTGCCAACAGACTAAAAGGATAATATTGATTGTTTACAACAAAGTTATAGATAAATCTGGGTTCCATCGGGAAGCATAAGAAGTAGATATTTTAGCCATAATATGGGCTAGGGCCTCATGCTGGATTTTTGAGAGTTCTCTTTTCCTCTGCCTGTGGTTTGCTCTTCAAAAGAGGCATTAGTTCTGCCAAATTGTCATTAGTAATTCCACATAAGGAACAGATCCACTGAATATCACCTATCGATTTCTGAATGTCTGACAAGGTTCTTATCTCCGTAGTAATCTTCATCTTCTGGGGCCTAACTTCAGTTCTGGAAATAATCCACCCCAGGTATCTCCATGGGGCATTACGCTGTACCTTTTCAGGTGCAATCACTAAACCTACTTTTGCCAGTTTGGAGAGGTATCAGTTATGGTAAAAGCTATTGCTGTTGCCATGTCCACTCTGGCACTCCCTGCTGTAGCGGAGGGGACACGGTCCAAACACTCTGATTTCGTGTCATCGCGTGGGGTGGCATCTCGCTCACATTCAAGTTTCCCAACAGAGTTCCATCTTTCTTATACTTCGAGTGACATTCATGTGCCCTATGGCCATGTTTGTCGCATCTAGTACAATCACCTGTAAAACCTGAAGCACCACCTGCTGAGTTAGTTTTCTTTACTCTACATTGTTTTCTATGATGTCCCATTTGCCCACAATTAAAACATCTCACGCCCTTCATACCCACTCGATCACCTCGACCTTGCTGTAACAGAGGTTTGACAGCAGCGGCAAAGGCAGTAGCCATGTATTCTGCCTTTTCTTCGGCCGTGCCCACCTTAGAACAAGCGTCCATCATTTCCTGCAAGCCAGCAGATTTCGGTAAAACCTGTAAAATACGCTTACAAGCTGGGTTAGCATTTTCCATGGCCAAGGACATAAGCACAGATTCTTTAGCATTAGGTGCCAAATCAATATTCTTTTCAACAGCTGCTGTCAATCTATCAATAAATTGCATATATGGCTCAGTAATTCCCTGTTTTATCGACGTATAGGAGGGATTAGGTTTTCCTGCTTCTGGCACAGCTTTTAAAGCAGCTAAGGCCAATTGCTGCGCTTGCTGTAACACCTCGGTTCTCACACGAGCCTGTACTGCATCAGGGTGAAATTGTCCCTTCCCTATTAACATTTCATATGTAACACCATGTAAGGGATCATTAGGATTGCGACCCAAATTATCATCAGCAGCTCTTTCAGCAAGCTCCTCAAACCCACTTTTAAAATGTAACAGCTGTGAAGGAGTTAACAGGACTGAAGCTACCTTAAGACAATCATTGGGAGTTAAGACCATACTACAAAACAAGGCAGTTAACATTTGTTGTGTATATGGAGAAGACAACCCATATTGAGAAATTGCTCCATTAAGTTCCTTTATGATTTTCCACTCCATAGGAGTCCATTGGGTTTGTCCCTGAGCATTTGTAAGGACTGGAAATGCAGCAGGGATGTCAATTGGTAGAACAGTGCCGTCTATCACTGCGTCTTGAATAAGACCTCGCCATCTCAAGGCACTAGGGTTGGCTTGCAGAGGGGGCTTCATGGGCGGTGGCAAGGGCGTAGCAAAAGGATTAACCTTGTTTAACTTTTCTGATTCGTGCCCCTCTCTCTTTGCTTCAATTCGCTCCAATCGGTCTCGTAGGTCCCGTAATTTTTTATCTAAAAGCTTAGTCCACTGCCCCCAATCCTGCTCAGTTTTTGGCCCCGGTTGGGGCAACGCTAACGATGGTGTACATGGTACGAGTGGGTATAAATTCGGAGTCTCACTGTCCTCCTCCGGAGGTTCCCATTCTTCTGCATCAGGCGGTGGAGCAGCGGCGGTGGCGTAAAAGCGGTCGTAAGGTGGGGGGGGGCTGTAACGGCGGCGTGAGAGGCGAGCTGGCCAGCGTGAAGGAGGGGCGGGCCGGCGTGAAGGGCGGGCGGGCCGGCGTCGACGTGAGGGGCGGGCGGGGGAATTTGGGGGCTGGGCTCAGGGGTGGTAGCGGCACGAAAAGGATTCGAGTCAGGGCGTTTCGGCGGTGCATCATCCTTTTCAAAATCCCAATCTCTAGTTATTGCTGCTGCCGGTGAAGGCGTTGTCGGCACAGGATAGGGAGGATGCGCTGGATCCTCAAACAGTCGCACCTTAGGGCGCACAAGCTTTCGATCCAGATGTTTTGCGCTTGAAGCGGCAGGCAGCTCCCCCTTAGCTACGGCGTTAGGTGTCGGACTCACAGCAGCCGGTCCAACACCGTTGAAACTGTCCAACACCAACGGTCCAACACCGTTTTTGTGACGGTGAGTCAGAAAAAGCCGCAAAAGCAGACTTTGCTACTTGTTGCTCAACCTTCATTGTGCATATAGTTTCTTTGAGTAACCGCCACAGGGTAGCTAGAGATTTTGCTTCTTTAGACCCAAGGGTAATTTCATCCCACAAGCGTACCCCGATCTTTTCCCAAGTCCCAAGCTCAAAGGCTTCGCCAACCCCCTGGGTTAAGTTTTTACTCCAGAGCAACAACTTTTTTAACATAGAGTCATCATACTCTATCCCTCTCGTAAAGAGGATATGCTGGAAGAGCTTAAATATTGCTGCTGCTTCTTTACTCAATTGAGTCCCCATTTTAATCCTTTTCCGAACACTCGGCTGCTCACCTGAATTCCACTGTAGTGTCTCCCGGGCTCACAGGTTCCGTAGCGTTCCGAGGCGTCTGCCTCCTGGGCTCAAAGGCCCCGTAGAGTTCCGGTCCTGCCAGATGAATCCAGGTCCTGCCAGATCGACTTCCCCGCGGCACTGCGTTCTTCGTTTCCAATGTGAAAGTCCCTGTTGGGCGCCATTTGTCGCGGAATGGACGCTCAGATGGAGATCAATGTGATCAGACAAAGCCATTTATTATAGAAAACTAACTCTTTATATACTATTTCTTAAAGTTGTTTGCACTAACTTGGCCCATTGTGATTGGATACATATCTTTGAGGCCCTTAACAACTAACATATAATTGGTTAAGCACAGGTGTGAGAACCTGACCTTCAGAGTTTTCCAACAGTCCTCAATTTAGCAACTCAGTAAATTCCAGCTCCTTCTTATCTTGCTGGGATTCTCACTCCCAGTGCCTCGCTCCCATCCTCCTTCACCTTTTGCTGTTCCTTGGTTCATGTCGAACTCCACGTGGGCACTTGCTGAGCTGGGTACACGGCCGTTCTTTGCCAGAAAGTCATCCACAACTGTTTGGCACTGCCTTCTTGCCGCGTGAGCCAAGGCCCTGGCCAGCAGACAGGCCTATGGGCAGAAGGGAGCAGCTGCCCTCCTCCAAACCCCCCCTCTTCCTCCCAGGGCCTCTGCAGCTCCACAGCCGGAGCCCTCCAGCAGGACCGTGGGGTTTGGCCCCAGGGGGCAGAGGGCCTTTCAGCTGAGCCTCTTCCCCACTCCCAGTGGGTTTCCCAAGCCCTGGGACTGTTGTGCTGCCCACAGCGCTCGCCAGCTCCTCCATCGCGTCCCCCCGGCACCCTCTTTAGGCCCTGGGGGCCTGACCCTCCGGCTGATGGTCCCAGGAGGAACAGACCCTCATCCTGTCCTCAGGGCAATGAGGGCTGGATGGGGAGGGATATGGACCTGTTAGGGTGGGGGAACTAAGGGAAGAAAATGGCCGCCATATGCTTTCCTTCTCCAGGAAAGCTCCACGGAGTGGGAGAGGGCAGAAACGCTGTCAGGGGCATGGCCGAGGCAGCAGTGAGGGCTCTGGCAGCAGGGCTGGGGTGAGCCGAAGGGAACCACACTGCTACAGGCATGCTCGTGGGCCCCGTGGTTTTGTCCCACCTCTCTCTACCTCGGAGAGCCGTGTCTGCAGCGCTGCCTGCTTTCAGGAACGCCGAGCACGAGCCCAGCCCAACAAGAGCCGTGTGTTCCAAGAGGCTAGACACCAGGATGGTCTGGGAAGTGCAAGCAACAGTTTTTGTGGCACCAACAGACTGCCAAGAGGGACCTTCGCCAGTGCTCAGCACAGAAGGGCAGCCCGCCCCCCCCCCGGAGTGAGCACCTGATAGCAGCAAAAGGCCTAGACCCTGGTGTCCGGGGTGCCAGGTCTCTGGTGGGATGGAGGGCTGTGTCTGGGAGAGACAGGGCGGCTGAGCCACCATCATGCCCCTCCCCAGCGGTCAGGCTGCTCAGGCCTCCCATAGCTCAGAAACCCCTCTTTGGTCCCAGACATGGCTGCACCCATTGTGGACCCCCACTATAGCCAGTCCCCAGAGCCAAGGTGTCCCCTGAATGGAATAGGCCTGTGCTGTGGGGATCATGGCCCCCAGACAATGCCAGGCTCTGAAGCCTCCTTCCTAGGGCAAAATGGGAGGCAGTCCTTGTGCCAAAGGATTTTGTCAAAGACCATAGGCAAGGAGAGGCTGTGAAAGCACGTCTCCCTGTGCTTCCAACGTGGGGATGTTTCCTCCGGTTAGGAAACATTGCTGTGGTGGAGAGAAAAAGGAAAGGCTGAGGAAGGCCTCAGCCTGCAAAAGGCAGAAAGAAGTTGGCTGCTTTGAGAGGGACGCTGAAGTGACATTGCTCTGCACCAGACAAACAGTCACATCCCTCTGGTGTGTTCCTCCATTTTCCATTTTAATTCTTATCGAGGGAAGGTCTCCACATGAGTCTTTCCAATCACATTTGTCTCCACCATCTTCCCATGCACCTGCACTCGATAAATGCAGGTGTATCTTGGTTTACCCCAGTTGCTCTGTAAGCCCAGTTTCAAAAGTCGAAAGGCTCTGGGGATGCCATTCTGCAAAGAAACCACAGCAAAAAAGCAGCGTCACTCCTGGGATGCAAAGAGTGAGAGCAGGCTCCACGTGTCTTCCTCCGCCAGCCAGACCCCTGCTCTGGGACCAGCTCCTGCTCTGACTGAGGAAGCAGCTTCTCCCTCCTGCCCTTCTCCCAGCCAGGAGGCAAAGGATCCCTGTGCCCTTGCAGAGCAAACACCCAGCCTCAAGAGAGAAGGTGGTGGGCAGCTGTGGGGACCTGAGGGTCTCCTGTGCCAGGAAGCAGGACCAGGGGAAAGCCCTGCTGCCGGAGCACAGTGCTGAGCATCCTCCTGGCCACCGCCTGCCCTGCAGGTGCCGACAGGCAGCTCTGGTCGTCACAAGGTTCAGGCCCCTGTCCTGCCAGGGACTGTCCACTCTCCCCCTGCAAGCCACTTGCTGGCAAACTGGTGTTTCTGCCCTGGCCTCCTGCCCACACGCACCCACTGTACCTGCAGAGGGAAGGTCTGAGTTGGCTCTTTCTGCATGCTGTAGATAAACGACCCCAGCAGAGTTTCGCCCTGGCCTTCCTCATCCAGTCCCTTGGAGATAAATGCACAGGAGAGCAGGTCAGGCTCAAGCTGACCATGAGCAAATGCTCATGCCAGATCTGGGCCCGTGATCTGCACCACACTCCTGCGCCTCTGGCGCAGTCTGGCACAGAGGGAGACCCATGCGGCTGTGTCTCCTCCTCAGGCCCCTGGGGGTGCTGGGCCAAAACCTGCTGAGCAAGTCTGTGAAATGTCCCTTCTAGGAAGGGCAGTGCTTGGGAGCACACACATCTCTGCAGCTGCACAGGGAGCAGCAAGTCCTGGTTACAGCTTTACCCGCGGTCAGGTCCCAGCCCCGAGCCCAGCACAGACTTACAGAGACCGTGAAATCCTTGGGCACACTACCGAAAGTCCCCAGTGGAGTGGCTATATTTGAGCCGTACTGTAAGGTGATGGCCGTTGGTTGTACTTCGGTGGGCAGTCGGATTAGCACCTCGCTCCGAGACTGTTGCATAGGCCAGCAGTACGCTGGGGAAGCATCAGGCTAAAAGCAGAGGGCGAGAGAAGTGAATGTGAGGGCTTTGCTCCCCTGCTTGCCAGAACCACAGGCAGCACTGTGCCCGGGGCTGTATTTCTGCCGGACATGCATGGTGTGTTGGGAAGCAGGCAGAAGCGCCCGCTTTTTCTAGGCAGCCAAGCCCCGTGTGGGACCTCAGCTGTCAGGCACCCCATCCTTGCCCTGGACCTGAGCAAGACCCCTGGCCTGACAGGAGATGACCCAGGGCTTGGCTTCAACTTGATCCAGAGAGGCAAGAGAAGCAGCACTGACGGTTTCTGCTACTGTACCTGCACAAAGGTATCTTCAAAGGGTTGATGAAACAGGGACCAAAACCCCCTTCTGAGCCATGCAGAGGTGCTGGATGATCTCTGCAGGTCGATGGCAGTCCCTGAGGGCAGAAGAGAACAGCTGACTGCAAGTGACCCCAGGTGCAAAGCACCTGGTGGCTGCAGGCGACTGCTAAGGCATGCAGCACTGGATGCTCGGAGGTGCCCCGGGAAACGCAGGGGATCCCTGCGCCCGGTGATGGCATCTCTCTCCCAGCCGCACAAAGAGAAGATCTGTGGGTGCTGGGGGACAGTGAGCCCCCACGGCAAGGGCAGCGGGCACAAGGCAAGGTCGTGCTGCGTGGACAGCAGGGAGTGATGCAGCTGTATGCTTTCATTCTCCAGGAAAGCTCCACGGAGTGGGAGAGGGCAGAAACGCTGTCAGGGGCATGGCCGAGGCAGCAGTGAGGGCTCTGGCAGCAGGGCTGGGGTGAGCCGAAGGGAACCACACTGCTACAGGCATGCTCGTGGGCCCCGTGGTTTTGTCCCACCTCCCTCTACCTCGCAGAGCCGTGTCTGCAGCGCTGCCTGCTTTCAGGAACGCCAAGCACGTACGCAGCACAGCAAGAACCGCCTGGACCCAAGGGCTGCCCGTACCTGTGCTTTTGAGAGCCCAAGGAGGCACCTCCGTGGGGTCAGACATTGCTGCTCTCATTTGCTGAGCGTCCTGGGGAAGACACCAAGGAACAGGGAAACCACCATGTCAGAGCTGGCCAGGAGAAGGGGCTCTGCAAGCGGAGAAGCTCAACCCGCAGCCCCTGGCAAGGGAGGGGTGTGTAGGCCGGGACGAGCAGGGTCCCCTGCACCAGGCCCTTCCTGGGCCAGCTGGTGGCCTTTTGCTGCCCAGCCCTCTTTCCAGAGCGCAGGATCACCTTTACAAAGCTGATTTCTGCAGCCAGACGTGTCACCTCATCCCTCAGCTGCTGCATCTCTCCAGCTTGTCCTTTCCACACACCAGGTGTGTTCCTGCAATCCCCAGGAAATCGGACCTTGTCAGATCACTGCCCAGCAATGCGCAGAGCCTCCAAGCCCAGGAGCAGCGCAGACAGTGATGCTCAAGCCCCTTTTCTTCCCCTGCTTTGCAAGCGCTTCCTTCCCCCTCCAGGTTTAGCACAAGGCCCGGACAGGAGCAGAAGACACGAGCTCTGGGCGCTGTGCAAGTGAGAGCAAATTGCATGGGCTCGTCTGCCCATGCTGTCCCCACCAAACATGCTGCAGGGCTGGGGAGAGGAGAGGGCTCTTACCAGAGTGAACTCAGGTCAGCTGCAGGCTGCCCCTGGAAGGGAAAGGCTCTTGTTGGAGTCCCACAGCAGCCAGGGCTTCCCCGAGCTGGCAGCTCTAGGCAGGCACAGCAGAAGCTGCTGCCGCTGCTCTGGGTCACTGCCTGGCATTGGAGAACTGGGCGATTCACCCACCCACCCATCGCCTGCAGTGCTCCCTGGCAGGACTTTCCTGTCCCACTGACCTGTGGCGCATTCTTTCCACGCGGCCCCATGAGCAGCGAGGTCCCGCACCAGGCACCAGCTGTAACTTCACCGAGAGAGAGTCATTTTACTGCGGTTTCTACGGATCCCTGTAGTCACACGGTCTCCTCCCACACCAGGCTGGCAAGAGGTTGGCCGAGGACACCACAAAGGGGTGCAGGGAGAAGAGGTAGCTCCAAGCAGGGGCTCTTGCCCTGGGCCTTGGGGCGCTGCACAGCTCTGGTTCCAGGCTTTGCACCCCACTGCTATGCCCCATTTCATCTGCATGCAGCGAGCATCTTGTGACCTCCCAGATCCACAAGGAGTGAGATGTTGCATGGGCCACACAGGCTCTCAGCGCCTCTCCCTCACGTTGAAGCTCGCACCTCACTCCTCTGAGCCTCCGCTGGCAGCGGGTAAATACTAACCGAGAGCAGTGAAGCTGATCAACCAGATCATGAAGAGCCCCTCTTTCCTTAGTGTCGCAATCTGTTTCCTGAAAAAGAGTGGGTCCTGGGGTTAGCGGTGCTCAAGGCAGAGCCCTGCCCAGAGGAATTTCTCTTACCAGCTGAACAACGATTTGCAGGGGAGCCAGAGGTTCTCCTCGTGGGGAGCACCACCAGCTTCCCATCTGATCACCCTGACCCTCTGGCACCCCAAAGTTCCATGTCAGTTACAGACACTTGTTGTACTCACAGGATGGAGATGCTTATTCTGAGGCATCTCTGAAGGAAGATCACGGCCATTGCCACTCTGCAAGCAGTGCTGGATACCAGCCCTGGGCAAAGAAATGGTAGAAAAGCCTGAGGAGCCTTCTTGAGGAGCCCCATCTGGAGTATGGCAGACCTCTGCGAGGAGGTGGGTGCTGGTCCTGCACACTTCCTTCCTGTGGGACAGGGACAGGGCAGGCTTATGCCCTGGAGGGGGTTGCTTGTTTCTCGCTGGAGGCCCGGCAGGATCCCCTTGCCGGCAGGGCACTGACAGCAAGGCTGGGGAAGGACTGTGGATGAGGCTTTGGCCCCTGCATCTCTACCGCACGGGCTTGCCCCGGTGGTTATGACAGTAGCCCCATGGTTATTACAGACATGGACACGGTGGCCAGCTCCATCATGATCACGTAGGCAAAATGGCCCCAGGCCGCTCGTGTGGCAGGATGGTACTGACTATTCAGGGCTGTCGGTCTCAGCTGAGCCAGGCAGGCCCGGTGCAACCACGGTGTGAAAGGCAGCACGGAACTTACGCTCTGTGTCTGCAGCACTGCAGCCGCAGCGTGCTGGCTCTTTGCAGCTGGTCCCCTGGTCCTCCTGAGAAGAGGGGCACCTATGGGAGGGAAAGGGAAGGACACTCTTTGGCACTGCCTTCTTGCTGCATGAGCCAAGGCCCTGGCCAGCAGACAGGCCTATGGGCAGAAGGGAGCAGCTGCCCTCCTCCAAACCCCCCCTCTTCCTCCCAGGGCCTCTGCAGCTCCACAGCCGGAGCCCTCCAGCAGGACCGTGGGGTTTGGCCCCAGGGGGCAGAGGGCCTTTCAGCTGAGCCTCTTCCCCACTCCCAGTGGGTTTCCCAAGCCCTGGGACTGTTGTGCTGCCCACAGCGCTCGCCAGCTCCTCCATCGCGTCCCCCCCGCCCCTGCTTTAGCCTCTGAGGGCCTGGCCCTCCAGCTGGTGGTCCCAGGAGGAACCTTGTACCTGCTCCCGAGGACCTGAGTGGGCTCAACTGCACATCCGTATCTGCTGCCGCTGGCTGTCCTCACGAGGGAAGTGCCCCGCGCGCTTGGAGGAGCCTTTCTCCTCCTCATCTCTGGGACAAACAAAGCTCCCCTGCAAGCCTGTGCGTCCTCCTTCCGAAGCAGGAGTGTTGCCTGGCTAGGGGAGGGCACTTGGGCAAGAGCCCCAGACCAACTGCCAGGAGGAGAACACCAGACACGGGCAGATAGCCACCAGGACACAGCAAACTCCTACCAGGCAGGAGGTGGTGGCCCGAGTGCTGTAGGAGCCACCTTGACGTCACAGGTTCCTGGCTCCACACAATGTGCAGCCGTGACTGTGACATCACAGGTGAGCAAGGTGCAGGGATACACCCTGCTGCCCACTTAGTGCTCTGGCTTACATTTGTGACTAGCCAGTGCTGAAAATACACCAGCGTTTCTCTGGTGCTGACCTGTGCCTTGCAGGGCCCAAGGCTTGCTCGGTTTCTCTCTGGGTGTCCCTCCTTGAGTAGGCTGTGCGGGTGGGCAAGAGCTGGGACAGCCAAGCCAAACTGACTCAGCTCCATTCCATGGGAGTGGAATTCCATATAAACTGCTTTGGAATAAAGCCTCGGTCTTTGGTCAACCCTGTCAGCTGAAGGTTCCCATGGGGAAGCAAAGGGGTGCTGCCTCTGGGTGACACCAGGCCGGGGCTGGGGCTGCATGGGGCTTTGGCTTGCTCTGTCCCTCTGTCTCCACACTGTCCTGGGGAGCTCCGGTCACCAAAGGGGCCCCAGGAATGTGCCAAGGGGCTGCTGCGTGCTTCCATCCTCAGTGAGAGGCATGAGCACCCAGGACACCGCAATGACTCCATATGGGCTGGCCCACGCACCCCAGTGACTCCTCTGGCACGAGCCAGCCGATTCCTGTGAATCCATGTGTCTCCAATTTAGAGAGAGGCACGGATTTCATGGATGGACTGCTCAGTGGATAAGGAATTGGCTGGATGGCCGCACAAAGAGAGTTGTGGTCAATGGCTCAGTGCCCAGCTGGAGATGGGTAACGGGTGGTGTCCCTCAGTGGTCAGTGTTGGGACCAATCTGCTCAACATCTTTGTTGATGACACGGAGAGTGGTATTGACGCGCCCTTAGCAAGTCTGCCGATGACACCAAGCTGTGTGGTGTGGTCGACACACTGGAGGGAACGGATGTCATCCAGAGGGGCCTGGACAGGCTGGAGAGGTGGGCCTGTGCAAACCTCATGAGGTTCAACAAGGCCAAGTGCTAGGTCCTGCACCAGGGTCGGGGCAGTCCCAGGCACAACTATAGGCTGGGCAGAGACTGGATTGAGAACAGCCCTGAGGAGAAAGACTTGGGGGTGTTTGTTGACAAGAAGCTCAAAATGACCCCATAGCGTCCATTCGCAACCCAAACACCAACCATATGCTGGGCTCCATCAAAAGGAGCATGACCAGCAGGTTGAGGGAGGTGATCCTGCCCCTCTGCTCTGCTCTTGTGAGACCCCACCTCGCAGTGCCGCATCCCGCTCTGGGGCCCCCAACACAAGAGGTACGTGGACCTGCTCAAGTGTACCTAGAGGAGTCCAACAAGATGATCAGAGGGCTGGGGCACCTCTGCTGTGGAGGCAGGCTGAGAGCGTCCCGCTTGTTCAGCCTGGAGAGAGAAGGCTCTGGGGTAGCCTTCCAGTACCTAAAGGGGCCTACAAGACAGGTTGGGAGGGACATTTACAAGGGCCTCTAGTGACAGGACAAGAGAAGATGGTTTTAAACTGAAAGAAGGGAGATTTAGATTAGATATTAGGAAGAAATTCTTTATTGTAAGGGTGGTGGAGCAGTGGCACGGGTTGCCCAGAGAAGCTGTGTCCGTCCCACCCTTGGCAGTGGTCAAGGCCAGGCTGGATGGGGCTTTGAGCAATCTGGTCAAGTGGAAGGTGTCCCTGCCTGTGGCAGGGGGGTTGGAACAAGATGATCTTTAAGGTCCCTTGCAAGCCTAACCAATCTATGATTGTATGTTTCTATGATACCTACGGGAGGTAAAAGAGCCCTGCTGTGCCAGCTGAGGCAGGAGGGAGTCCCCGATGTGGAAGCCCGGCCAGAAGGAAGCCTTGGGAAGCCTCTCGGCAGATGTCCCTTGCCACAGCTCCTCCGCTGGCCACAGGCCCGCAGATTAGTCTTGTTGCCTGTCCATGCCCATTTGCTCCAATTGGTCTCGTAGCTCCCGTAATTTTTTATCTAAAAGCTTAGTCCACTGCCCCCAGTCCTGCTCAGTTTTTGGCCCCGGTTGGGGCAACGCTAACGATGGTGTACATGGTACGGGTGGGTATAAATTCGGAGTCTCACTGTCCTCCTCCGGAGGTTCCCATTCTTCTGCATCAGGCGGTGGAGCAGCGGCGGTGGCGTAAAAGCGGTCGTAAGGTGGGGGGGGGCTGTAACGGCGGCGTGAGAGGCGAGCTGGCCAGCGTGAAGGAGGGGCGGGCCGGCGTGAAGGGCGGGCGGGCCGGCGTCGACGTGAGGGGCGGGCGGGGGAATTTGGGGGCTGGGCTCAGGGGTGGTAGCGGCACGAAAAGGATTCGAGTCAGGGCGTTTCGGCGGTGCATCATCCTTTTCAAAATCCCAATCTCTAGTTATTGCTGCTGCCGGTGAAGGCGTTGTCGGCACAGGATAGGGAGGATGCGCTGGATCCTCAAACAGTCGCACCTTAGGGCGCACAAGCTTTCGATCCAGATGTTTTGCGCTTGAAGCGGCAGGCAGCTCCCCCTTAGCTACGGCGTTAGGTGTCGGACTCACAGCAGCCGGTCCCCCATGGTTTTGTGACGGTGAGTCAGAAAAAGCCGCAAAAGCAGACTTTGCTACTTGTTGCTCAACCTTCATTGTGCATATAGTTTCTTTGAGTAACCGCCACAGGGTAGCTAGAGATTTTGCTTCTTTAGACCCAAGGGTAATTTCATCCCACAAGCGTACCCCGATCTTTTCCCAAGTCCCAAGCTCAAAGGCTTCGCCAACCCCCTGGGTTAAGTTTTTACTCCAGAGCAACAACTTTTTTAACATAGAGTCATCATACTCTATCCCTCTCGTAAAGAGGATATGCTGGAAGAGCTTAAATATTGCTGCTGCTTCTTTACTCAATTGAGTCCCCATTTTAATCCTTTTCCGAACACTCGGCTGCTCACCTGAATTCCACTGTAGTGTCTCCCGGGCTCACAGGTTCCGTAGCGTTCCGAGGCGTCTGCCTCCTGGGCTCAAAGGCCCCGTAGAGTTCCGGTCCTGCCAGATGAATCCAGGTCCTGCCAGATCGACTTCCCCACGGCACTGCGTTCTTCGTTTCCAATGTGAAAGTCCCTGTTGGGCGCCATTTGTCGCGGAATGGACGCTCAGATGGAGATCAATGTGATCAGACAAAGCCATTTATTATAGAAAACTAACTCTTTATATACTATTTCTTAAAGTTGTTTGCACTAACTTGGCCCATTGTGATTGGATACATATCTGTGAGGCCCTTAACAACTAACATATAATTGGTTAAGCACAGGTGTGAGAACCTGACCTTCAGAGTTTTCCAACAGTCCTCAATTTAGCAACTCAGTAAATTCCAGCTCCTTCTTATCTTGCTGGGATTCTCACTCCCAGTGCCTCGCTCCCATCCTCCTTCACCTTTTGCTGTTCCTTGGTTCATGTCGAACTCCACGTGGGCACTTGCTGAGCTGGGTACACGGCCGTTCTTTGCCAGAAAGTCATCCACAACTGTTTGGCACTGCCTTCTTGCCGCGTGAGCCAAGGCCCTGGCCAGCAGACAGGCCTATGGGCAGAAGGGAGCAGCTGCCCTCCTCCAAACCCCTCCTCTTCCTCCCAGGGCCTCTGCAGCTCCACAGCCGGAGCCCTCCAGCAGGACCGTGGGGTTTGGCCCCAGGGGGCAGAGGGCCTTTCAGCTGAGCCTCTTCCCCACTCCCAGTGGGTTTCCCAAGCCCTGGGACTGTTGTGCTGCCCACAGCGCTCGCCAGCTCCTCCATCGCGTCCCCCCGGCACCCTCTTTAGGCCCTGGGGGCCTGACCCTCCGGCTGATGGTCCCAGGAGGAACAGACCCTCATCCTGTCCTCAGGGCAATGAGGGCTGGATGGGGAGGGATATGGACCTGTTAGGGTGGGGGAACTAAGGGAAGAAAATGGCCGCCATATGCTTTCCTTCTCCAGGAAAGCTCCACGGAGTGGGAGAGGGCAGAAACGCTGTCAGGGGCATGGCCGAGGCAGCAGTGAGGGCTCTGGCAGCAGGGCTGGGGTGAGCCGAAGGGAACCACACTGCTACAGGCATGCTCGTGGGCCCCGTGGTTTTGTCCCACCTCTCTCTACCTCGGAGAGCCGTGTCTGCAGCGCTGCCTGCTTTCAGGAACGGCGAGCACGAGCCCAGCCCAACAAGAGCCGTGTGTTCCAAGAGGCTAGACACCAGGATGGTCTGGGAAGTGCAAGCAACAGTTTTTGTGGCACCAACAGACTGCCAAGAGGGACCTTCGCCAGTGCTCAGCACAGAAGGGCAGCCCGCCCCCCCCCCGGAGTGAGCACCTGATAGCAGCAAAAGGCCTAGACCCTGGTGTCCGGGGTGCCAGGTCTCTGGTGGGATGGAGGGCTGTGTCTGGGAGAGACAGGGCGGCTGAGCCACCATCATGCCCCTCCCCAGCGGTCAGGCTGCTCAGGCCTCCCATAGCTCAGAAACCCCTCTTTGGTCCCAGACATGGCTGCACCCATTGTGGACCCCCACTATAGCCAGTCCCCAGAGCCAAGGTGTCCCCTGAATGGAATAGGCCTGTGCTGTGGGGATCATGGCCCCCAGACAATGCCAGGCTCTGAAGCCTCCTTCCTAGGGCAAAATGGGAGGCAGTCCTTGTGCCAAAGGATTTTGTCAAAGACCATAGGCAAGGAGAGGCTGTGAAAGCACGTCTCCCTGTGCTTCCAACGTGGGGATGTTTCCTCCGGTTAGGAAACATTGCTGTGGTGGAGAGAAAAAGGAAAGGCTGAGGAAGGCCTCAGCCTGCAAAAGGCAGAAAGAAGTTGGCTGCTTTGAGAGGGACGCTGAAGTGACATTGCTCTGCACCAGACAAACAGTCACATCCCTCTGGTGTGTTCCTCCATTTTCCATTTTAATTCTTATCGAGGGAAGGTCTCCACATGAGTCTTTCCAATCACATTTGTCTCCACCATCTTCCCATGCACCTGCACTCGATAAATGCAGGTGTATCTTGGTTTACCCCAGTTGCTCTGTAAGCCCAGTTTCAAAAGTCGAAAGGCTCTGGGGATGCCATTCTGCAAAGAAACCACAGCAAAAAAGCAGCGTCACTCCTGGGATGCAAAGAGTGAGAGCAGGCTCCACGTGTCTTCCTCCGCCAGCCAGACCCCTGCTCTGGGACCAGCTCCTGCTCTGACTGAGGAAGCAGCTTCTCCCTCCTGCCCTTCTCCCAGCCAGGAGGCAAAGGATCCCTGTGCCCTTGCAGAGCAAACACCCAGCCTCAAGAGAGAAGGTGGTGGGCAGCTGTGGGGACCTGAGGGTCTCCTGTGCCAGGAAGCAGGACCAGGGGAAAGCCCTGCTGCCGGAGCACAGTGCTGAGCATCCTCCTGGCCACCGCCTGCCCTGCAGGTGCCGACAGGCAGCTCTGGTCGTCACAAGGTTCAGGCCCCTGTCCTGCCAGGGACTGTCCACTCTCCCCCTGCAAGCCACTTGCTGGCAAACTGGTGTTTCTGCCCTGGCCTCCTGCCCACACGCACCCACTGTACCTGCAGAGGGAAGGTCTGAGTTGGCTCTTTCTGCATGCTGTAGATAAACGACCCCAGCAGAGTTTCGCCCTGGCCTTCCTCATCCAGTCCCTTGGAGATAAATGCACAGGAGAGCAGGTCAGGCTCAAGCTGACCATGAGCAAATGCTCATGCCAGATCTGGGCCCGTGATCTGCACCACACTCCTGCGCCTCTGGCGCAGTCTGGCACAGAGGGAGACCCATGCGGCTGTGTCTCCTCCTCAGGCCCCTGGGGGTGCTGGGCCAAAACCTGCTGAGCAAGTCTGTGAAATGTCCCTTCTAGGAAGGGCAGTGCTTGGGAGCACACACATCTCTGCAGCTGCACAGGGAGCAGCAAGTCCTGGTTACAGCTTTACCCGCGGTCAGGTCCCAGCCCCGAGCCCAGCACAGACTTACAGAGACCGTGAAATCCTTGGGCACACTACCGAAAGTCCCCAGTGGAGTGGCTATATTTGAGCCGTACTGTAAGGTGATGGCCGTTG
The DNA here is from genome assembly GCF_963264785.1 of Psittacula echo. Classification (NCBI taxonomy): domain Eukaryota; kingdom Metazoa; phylum Chordata; class Aves; order Psittaciformes; family Psittacidae; genus Psittacula; species Psittacula echo. The sequence goes on along the minus strand of NC_137737.1, from coordinate 98,150,647 downwards.
GTTGTACTTCGGTGGGCAGTCGGATTAGCACCTCGCTCCGAGACTGTTGCATAGGCCAGCAGTACGCTGGGGAAGCATCAGGCTAAAAGCAGAGGGCGAGAGAAGTGAATGTGAGGGCTTTGCTCCCCTGCTTGCCAGAACCACAGGCAGCACTGTGCCCGGGGCTGTATTTCTGCCGGACATGCATGGTGTGTTGGGAAGCAGGCAGAAGCGCCCGCTTTTTCTAGGCAGCCAAGCCCCGTGTGGGACCTCAGCTGTCAGGCACCCCATCCTTGCCCTGGACCTGAGCAAGACCCCTGGCCTGACAGGAGATGACCCAGGGCTTGGCTTCAACTTGATCCAGAGAGGCAAGAGAAGCAGCACTGACGGTTTCTGCTACTGTACCTGCACAAAGGTATCTTCAAAGGGTTGATGAAACAGGGACCAAAACCCCCTTCTGAGCCATGCAGAGGTGCTGGATGATCTCTGCAGGTCGATGGCAGTCCCTGAGGGCAGAAGAGAACAGCTGACTGCAAGTGACCCCAGGTGCAAAGCACCTGGTGGCTGCAGGCGACTGCTAAGGCATGCAGCACTGGATGCTCGGAGGTGCCCCGGGAAACGCAGGGGATCCCTGCGCCCGGTGATGGCATCTCTCTCCCAGCCGCACAAAGAGAAGATCTGTGGGTGCTGGGGGACAGTGAGCCCCCACGGCAAGGGCAGCGGGCACAAGGCAAGGTCGTGCTGCGTGGACAGCAGGGAGTGATGCAGCTGTATGCTTTCATTCTCCAGGAAAGCTCCACGGAGTGGGAGAGGGCAGAAACGCTGTCAGGGGCATGGCCGAGGCAGCAGTGAGGGCTCTGGCAGCAGGGCTGGGGTGAGCCGAAGGGAACCACACTGCTACAGGCATGCTCGTGGGCCCCGTGGTTTTGTCCCACCTCCCTCTACCTCGCAGAGCCGTGTCTGCAGCGCTGCCTGCTTTCAGGAACGCCAAGCACGTACGCAGCACAGCAAGAACCGCCTGGACCCAAGGGCTGCCCGTACCTGTGCTTTTGAGAGCCCAAGGAGGCACCTCCGTGGGGTCAGACATTGCTGCTCTCATTTGCTGAGCGTCCTGGGGAAGACACCAAGGAACAGGGAAACCACCATGTCAGAGCTGGCCAGGAGAAGGGGCTCTGCAAGCGGAGAAGCTCAACCCGCAGCCCCTGGCAAGGGAGGGGTGTGTAGGCCGGGACGAGCAGGGTCCCCTGCACCAGGCCCTTCCTGGGCCAGCTGGTGGCCTTTTGCTGCCCAGCCCTCTTTCCAGAGCGCAGGATCACCTTTACAAAGCTGATTTCTGCAGCCAGACGTGTCACCTCATCCCTCAGCTGCTGCATCTCTCCAGCTTGTCCTTTCCACACACCAGGTGTGTTCCTGCAATCCCCAGGAAATCGGACCTTGTCAGATCACTGCCCAGCAATGCGCAGAGCCTCCAAGCCCAGGAGCAGCGCAGACAGTGATGCTCAAGCCCCTTTTCTTCCCCTGCTTTGCAAGCGCTTCCTTCCCCCTCCAGGTTTAGCACAAGGCCCGGACAGGAGCAGAAGACACGAGCTCTGGGCGCTGTGCAAGTGAGAGCAAATTGCATGGGCTCGTCTGCCCATGCTGTCCCCACCAAACATGCTGCAGGGCTGGGGAGAGGAGAGGGCTCTTACCAGAGTGAACTCAGGTCAGCTGCAGGCTGCCCCTGGAAGGGAAAGGCTCTTGTTGGAGTCCCACAGCAGCCAGGGCTTCCCCGAGCTGGCAGCTCTAGGCAGGCACAGCAGAAGCTGCTGCCGCTGCTCTGGGTCACTGCCTGGCATTGGAGAACTGGGCGATTCACCCACCCACCCATCGCCTGCAGTGCTCCCTGGCAGGACTTTCCTGTCCCACTGACCTGTGGCGCATTCTTTCCACGCGGCCCCATGAGCAGCGAGGTCCCGCACCAGGCACCAGCTGTAACTTCACCGAGAGAGAGTCATTTTACTGCGGTTTCTACGGATCCCTGTAGTCACACGGTCTCCTCCCACACCAGGCTGGCAAGAGGTTGGCCGAGGACACCACAAAGGGGTGCAGGGAGAAGAGGTAGCTCCAAGCAGGGGCTCTTGCCCTGGGCCTTGGGGCGCTGCACAGCTCTGGTTCCAGGCTTTGCACCCCACTGCTATGCCCCATTTCATCTGCATGCAGCGAGCATCTTGTGACCTCCCAGATCCACAAGGAGTGAGATGTTGCATGGGCCACACAGGCTCTCAGCGCCTCTCCCTCACGTTGAAGCTCGCACCTCACTCCTCTGAGCCTCCGCTGGCAGCGGGTAAATACTAACCGAGAGCAGTGAAGCTGATCAACCAGATCATGAAGAGCCCCTCTTTCCTTAGTGTCGCAATCTGTTTCCTGAAAAAGAGTGGGTCCTGGGGTTAGCGGTGCTCAAGGCAGAGCCCTGCCCAGAGGAATTTCTCTTACCAGCTGAACAACGATTTGCAGGGGAGCCAGAGGTTCTCCTCGTGGGGAGCACCACCAGCTTCCCATCTGATCACCCTGACCCTCTGGCACCCCAAAGTTCCATGTCAGTTACAGACACTTGTTGTACTCACAGGATGGAGATGCTTATTCTGAGGCATCTCTGAAGGAAGATCACGGCCATTGCCACTCTGCAAGCAGTGCTGGATACCAGCCCTGGGCAAAGAAATGGTAGAAAAGCCTGAGGAGCCTTCTTGAGGAGCCCCATCTGGAGTATGGCAGACCTCTGCGAGGAGGTGGGTGCTGGTCCTGCACACTTCCTTCCTGTGGGACAGGGACAGGGCAGGCTTATGCCCTGGAGGGGGTTGCTTGTTTCTCGCTGGAGGCCCGGCAGGATCCCCTTGCCGGCAGGGCACTGACAGCAAGGCTGGGGAAGGACTGTGGATGAGGCTTTGGCCCCTGCATCTCTACCGCACGGGCTTGCCCCGGTGGTTATGACAGTAGCCCCATGGTTATTACAGACATGGACACGGTGGCCAGCTCCATCATGATCACGTAGGCAAAATGGCCCCAGGCCGCTCGTGTGGCAGGATGGTACTGACTATTCAGGGCTGTCGGTCTCAGCTGAGCCAGGCAGGCCCGGTGCAACCACGGTGTGAAAGGCAGCACGGAACTTACGCTCTGTGTCTGCAGCACTGCAGCCGCAGCGTGCTGGCTCTTTGCAGCTGGTCCCCTGGTCCTCCTGAGAAGAGGGGCACCTATGGGAGGGAAAGGGAAGGACACTCTTTGGCACTGCCTTCTTGCTGCATGAGCCAAGGCCCTGGCCAGCAGACAGGCCTATGGGCAGAAGGGAGCAGCTGCCCTCCTCCAAACCCCCCCTCTTCCTCCCAGGGCCTCTGCAGCTCCACAGCCGGAGCCCTCCAGCAGGACCGTGGGGTTTGGCCCCAGGGGGCAGAGGGCCTTTCAGCTGAGCCTCTTCCCCACTCCCAGTGGGTTTCCCAAGCCCTGGGACTGTTGTGCTGCCCACAGCGCTCGCCAGCTCCTCCATCGCGTCCCCCCCGCCCCTGCTTTAGCCTCTGAGGGCCTGGCCCTCCAGCTGGTGGTCCCAGGAGGAACCTTGTACCTGCTCCCGAGGACCTGAGTGGGCTCAACTGCACATCCGTATCTGCTGCCGCTGGCTGTCCTCACGAGGGAAGTGCCCCGCGCGCTTGGAGGAGCCTTTCTCCTCCTCATCTCTGGGACAAACAAAGCTCCCCTGCAAGCCTGTGCGTCCTCCTTCCGAAGCAGGAGTGTTGCCTGGCTAGGGGAGGGCACTTGGGCAAGAGCCCCAGACCAACTGCCAGGAGGAGAACACCAGACACGGGCAGATAGCCACCAGGACACAGCAAACTCCTACCAGGCAGGAGGTGGTGGCCCGAGTGCTGTAGGAGCCACCTTGACGTCACAGGTTCCTGGCTCCACACAATGTGCAGCCGTGACTGTGACATCACAGGTGAGCAAGGTGCAGGGATACACCCTGCTGCCCACTTAGTGCTCTGGCTTACATTTGTGACTAGCCAGTGCTGAAAATACACCAGCGTTTCTCTGGTGCTGACCTGTGCCTTGCAGGGCCCAAGGCTTGCTCGGTTTCTCTCTGGGTGTCCCTCCTTGAGTAGGCTGTGCGGGTGGGCAAGAGCTGGGACAGCCAAGCCAAACTGACTCAGCTCCATTCCATGGGAGTGGAATTCCATATAAACTGCTTTGGAATAAAGCCTCGGTCTTTGGTCAACCCTGTCAGCTGAAGGTTCCCATGGGGAAGCAAAGGGGTGCTGCCTCTGGGTGACACCAGGCCGGGGCTGGGGCTGCATGGGGCTTTGGCTTGCTCTGTCCCTCTGTCTCCACACTGTCCTGGGGAGCTCCGGTCACCAAAGGGGCCCCAGGAATGTGCCAAGGGGCTGCTGCGTGCTTCCATCCTCAGTGAGAGGCATGAGCACCCAGGACACCGCAATGACTCCATATGGGCTGGCCCACGCACCCCAGTGACTCCTCTGGCACGAGCCAGCCGATTCCTGTGAATCCATGTGTCTCCAATTTAGAGAGAGGCACGGATTTCATGGATGGACTGCTCAGTGGATAAGGAATTGGCTGGATGGCCGCACAAAGAGAGTTGTGGTCAATGGCTCAGTGCCCAGCTGGAGATGGGTAACGGGTGGTGTCCCTCAGTGGTCAGTGTTGGGACCAATCTGCTCAACATCTTTGTTGATGACACGGAGAGTGGTATTGACGCGCCCTTAGCAAGTCTGCCGATGACACCAAGCTGTGTGGTGTGGTCGACACACTGGAGGGAACGGATGTCATCCAGAGGGGCCTGGACAGGCTGGAGAGGTGGGCCTGTGCAAACCTCATGAGGTTCAACAAGGCCAAGTGCTAGGTCCTGCACCAGGGTCGGGGCAGTCCCAGGCACAACTATAGGCTGGGCAGAGACTGGATTGAGAACAGCCCTGAGGAGAAAGACTTGGGGGTGTTTGTTGACAAGAAGCTCAAAATGACCCCGTAGCGTCCATTCGCAACCCAAACACCAACCATATGCTGGGCTCCATCAAAAGGAGCATGACCAGCAGGTTGAGGGAGGTGATCCTGCCCCTCTGCTCTGCTCTTGTGAGACCCCACCTCGCAGTGCCGCATCCCGCTCTGGGGCCCCCAACACAAGAGGTACGTGGACCTGCTCAAGTGTACCTAGAGGAGTCCAACAAGATGATCAGAGGGCTGGGGCACCTCTGCTGTGGAGGCAGGCTGAGAGCGTCCCGCTTGTTCAGCCTGGAGAGAGAAGGCTCTGGGGTAGCCTTCCAGTACCTAAAGGGGCCTACAAGACAGGTTGGGAGGGACATTTACAAGGGCCTCTAGTGACAGGACAAGAGAAGATGGTTTTAAACTGAAAGAAGGGAGATTTAGATTAGATATTAGGAAGAAATTCTTTATTGTAAGGGTGGTGGAGCAGTGGCACGGGTTGCCCAGAGAAGCTGTGTCCGTCCCACCCTTGGCAGTGGTCAAGGCCAGGCTGGATGGGGCTTTGAGCAATCTGGTCAAGTGGAAGGTGTCCCTGCCTGTGGCAGGGGGGTTGGAACAAGATGATCTTTAAGGTCCCTTGCAAGCCTAACCAATCTATGATTGTATGTTTCTATGATACCTACGGGAGGTAAAAGAGCCCTGCTGTGCCAGCTGAGGCAGGAGGGAGTCCCCGATGTGGAAGCCCGGCCAGAAGGAAGCCTTGGGAAGCCTCTCGGCAGATGTCCCTTGCCACAGCTCCTCCGCTGGCCACAGGCCCGCAGATTAGTCTTGTTGCCTGTCCATGCCCATTTGCTCCAATTGGTCTCGTAGCTCCCGTAATTTTTTATCTAAAAGCTTAGTCCACTGCCCCCAGTCCTGCTCAGTTTTTGGCCCCGGTTGGGGCAACGCTAACGATGGTGTACATGGTACGGGTGGGTATAAATTCGGAGTCTCACTGTCCTCCTCCGGAGGTTCCCATTCTTCTGCATCAGGCGGTGGAGCAGCGGCGGTGGCGTAAAAGCGGTCGTAAGGTGGGGGGGGGCTGTAACGGCGGCGTGAGAGGCGAGCTGGCCAGCGTGAAGGAGGGGCGGGCCGGCGTGAAGGGCGGGCGGGCCGGCGTCGACGTGAGGGGCGGGCGGGGGAATTTGGGGGCTGGGCTCAGGGGTGGTAGCGGCACGAAAAGGATTCGAGTCAGGGCGTTTCGGCGGTGCATCATCCTTTTCAAAATCCCAATCTCTAGTTATTGCTGCTGCCGGTGAAGGCGTTGTCGGCACAGGATAGGGAGGATGCGCTGGATCCTCAAACAGTCGCACCTTAGGGCGCACAAGCTTTCGATCCAGATGTTTTGCGCTTGAAGCGGCAGGCAGCTCCCCCTTAGCTACGGCGTTAGGTGTCGGACTCACAGCAGCCGGTCCCCCATGGTTTTGTGACGGTGAGTCAGAAAAAGCCGCAAAAGCAGACTTTGCTACTTGTTGCTCAACCTTCATTGTGCATATAGTTTCTTTGAGTAACCGCCACAGGGTAGCTAGAGATTTTGCTTCTTTAGACCCAAGGGTAATTTCATCCCACAAGCGTACCCCGATCTTTTCCCAAGTCCCAAGCTCAAAGGCTTCGCCAACCCCCTGGGTTAAGTTTTTACTCCAGAGCAACAACTTTTTTAACATAGAGTCATCATACTCTATCCCTCTCGTAAAGAGGATATGCTGGAAGAGCTTAAATATTGCTGCTGCTTCTTTACTCAATTGAGTCCCCATTTTAATCCTTTTCCGAACACTCGGCTGCTCACCTGAATTCCACTGTAGTGTCTCCCGGGCTCACAGGTTCCGTAGCGTTCCGAGGCGTCTGCCTCCTGGGCTCAAAGGCCCCGTAGAGTTCCGGTCCTGCCAGATGAATCCAGGTCCTGCCAGATCGACTTCCCCGCGGCACTGCGTTCTTCGTTTCCAATGTGAAAGTCCCTGTTGGGCGCCATTTGTCGCGGAATGGACGCTCAGATGGAGATCAATGTGATCAGACAAAGCCATTTATTATAGAAAACTAACTCTTTATATACTATTTCTTAAAGTTGTTTGCACTAACTTGGCCCATTGTGATTGGATACATATCTGTGAGGCCCTTAACAACTAACATATAATTGGTTAAGCACAGGTGTGAGAACCTGACCTTCAGAGTTTTCCAACAGTCCTCAATTTAGCAACTCAGTAAATTCCAGCTCCTTCTTATCTTGCTGGGATTCTCACTCCCAGTGCCTCGCTCCCATCCTCCTTCACCTTTTGCTGTTCCTTGGTTCATGTCGAACTCCACGTGGGCACTTGCTGAGCTGGGTACACGGCCGTTCTTTGCCAGAAAGTCATCCACAACTGTTTGGCACTGCCTTCTTGCCGCGTGAGCCAAGGCCCTGGCCAGCAGACAGGCCTATGGGCAGAAGGGAGCAGCTGCCCTCCTCCAAACCCCTCCTCTTCCTCCCAGGGCCTCTGCAGCTCCACAGCCGGAGCCCTCCAGCAGGACCGTGGGGTTTGGCCCCAGGGGGCAGAGGGCCTTTCAGCTGAGCCTCTTCCCCACTCCCAGTGGGTTTCCCAAGCCCTGGGACTGTTGTGCTGCCCACAGCGCTCGCCAGCTCCTCCATCGCGTCCCCCCGGCACCCTCTTTAGGCCCTGGGGGCCTGACCCTCCGGCTGATGGTCCCAGGAGGAACAGACCCTCATCCTGTCCTCAGGGCAATGAGGGCTGGATGGGGAGGGATATGGACCTGTTAGGGTGGGGGAACTAAGGGAAGAAAATGGCCGCCATATGCTTTCCTTCTCCAGGAAAGCTCCACGGAGTGGGAGAGGGCAGAAACGCTGTCAGGGGCATGGCCGAGGCAGCAGTGAGGGCTCTGGCAGCAGGGCTGGGGTGAGCCGAAGGGAACCACACTGCTACAGGCATGCTCGTGGGCCCCGTGGTTTTGTCCCACCTCTCTCTACCTCGGAGAGCCGTGTCTGCAGCGCTGCCTGCTTTCAGGAACGGCGAGCACGAGCCCAGCCCAACAAGAGCCGTGTGTTCCAAGAGGCTAGACACCAGGATGGTCTGGGAAGTGCAAGCAACAGTTTTTGTGGCACCAACAGACTGCCAAGAGGGACCTTCGCCAGTGCTCAGCACAGAAGGGCAGCCCGCCCCCCCCCCGGAGTGAGCACCTGATAGCAGCAAAAGGCCTAGACCCTGGTGTCCGGGGTGCCAGGTCTCTGGTGGGATGGAGGGCTGTGTCTGGGAGAGACAGGGCGGCTGAGCCACCATCATGCCCCTCCCCAGCGGTCAGGCTGCTCAGGCCTCCCATAGCTCAGAAACCCCTCTTTGGTCCCAGACATGGCTGCACCCATTGTGGACCCCCACTATAGCCAGTCCCCAGAGCCAAGGTGTCCCCTGAATGGAATAGGCCTGTGCTGTGGGGATCATGGCCCCCAGACAATGCCAGGCTCTGAAGCCTCCTTCCTAGGGCAAAATGGGAGGCAGTCCTTGTGCCAAAGGATTTTGTCAAAGACCATAGGCAAGGAGAGGCTGTGAAAGCACGTCTCCCTGTGCTTCCAACGTGGGGATGTTTCCTCCGGTTAGGAAACATTGCTGTGGTGGAGAGAAAAAGGAAAGGCTGAGGAAGGCCTCAGCCTGCAAAAGGCAGAAAGAAGTTGGCTGCTTTGAGAGGGACGCTGAAGTGACATTGCTCTGCACCAGACAAACAGTCACATCCCTCTGGTGTGTTCCTCCATTTTCCATTTTAATTCTTATCGAGGGAAGGTCTCCACATGAGTCTTTCCAATCACATTTGTCTCCACCATCTTCCCATGCACCTGCACTCGATAAATGCAGGTGTATCTTGGTTTACCCCAGTTGCTCTGTAAGCCCAGTTTCAAAAGTCGAAAGGCTCTGGGGATGCCATTCTGCAAAGAAACCACAGCAAAAAAGCAGCGTCACTCCTGGGATGCAAAGAGTGAGAGCAGGCTCCACGTGTCTTCCTCCGCCAGCCAGACCCCTGCTCTGGGACCAGCTCCTGCTCTGACTGAGGAAGCAGCTTCTCCCTCCTGCCCTTCTCCCAGCCAGGAGGCAAAGGATCCCTGTGCCCTTGCAGAGCAAACACCCAGCCTCAAGAGAGAAGGTGGTGGGCAGCTGTGGGGACCTGAGGGTCTCCTGTGCCAGGAAGCAGGACCAGGGGAAAGCCCTGCTGCCGGAGCACAGTGCTGAGCATCCTCCTGGCCACCGCCTGCCCTGCAGGTGCCGACAGGCAGCTCTGGTCGTCACAAGGTTCAGGCCCCTGTCCTGCCAGGGACTGTCCACTCTCCCCCTGCAAGCCACTTGCTGGCAAACTGGTGTTTCTGCCCTGGCCTCCTGCCCACACGCACCCACTGTACCTGCAGAGGGAAGGTCTGAGTTGGCTCTTTCTGCATGCTGTAGATAAACGACCCCAGCAGAGTTTCGCCCTGGCCTTCCTCATCCAGTCCCTTGGAGATAAATGCACAGGAGAGCAGGTCAGGCTCAAGCTGACCATGAGCAAATGCTCATGCCAGATCTGGGCCCGTGATCTGCACCACACTCCTGCGCCTCTGGCGCAGTCTGGCACAGAGGGAGACCCATGCGGCTGTGTCTCCTCCTCAGGCCCCTGGGGGTGCTGGGCCAAAACCTGCTGAGCAAGTCTGTGAAATGTCCCTTCTAGGAAGGGCAGTGCTTGGGAGCACACACATCTCTGCAGCTGCACAGGGAGCAGCAAGTCCTGGTTACAGCTTTACCCGCGGTCAGGTCCCAGCCCCGAGCCCAGCACAGACTTACAGAGACCGTGAAATCCTTGGGCACACTACCGAAAGTCCCCAGTGGAGTGGCTATATTTGAGCCGTACTGTAAGGTGATGGCCGTTGGTTGTACTTCGGTGGGCAGTCGGATTAGCACCTCGCTCCGAGACTGTTGCATAGGCCAGCAGTACGCTGGGGAAGCATCAGGCTAAAAGCAGAGGGCGAGAGAAGTGAATGTGAGGGCTTTGCTCCCCTGCTTGCCAGAACCACAGGCAGCACTGTGCCCGGGGCTGTATTTCTGCCGGACATGCATGGTGTGTTGGGAAGCAGGCAGAAGCGCCCGCTTTTTCTAGGCAGCCAAGCCCCGTGTGGGACCTCAGCTGTCAGGCACCCCATCCTTGCCCTGGACCTGAGCAAGACCCCTGGCCTGACAGGAGATGACCCAGGGCTTGGCTTCAACTTGATCCAGAGAGGCAAGAGAAGCAGCACTGACGGTTTCTGCTACTGTACCTGCACAAAGGTATCTTCAAAGGGTTGATGAAACAGGGACCAAAACCCCCTTCTGAGCCATGCAGAGGTGCTGGATGATCTCTGCAGGTCGATGGCAGTCCCTGAGGGCAGAAGAGAACAGCTGACTGCAAGTGACCCCAGGTGCAAAGCACCTGGTGGCTGCAGGCGACTGCTAAGGCATGCAGCACTGGATGCTCGGAGGTGCCCCGGGAAACGCAGGGGATCCCTGCGCCCGGTGATGGCATCTCTCTCCCAGCCGCACAAAGAGAAGATCTGTGGGTGCTGGGGGACAGTGAGCCCCCACGGCAAGGGCAGCGGGCACAAGGCAAGGTCGTGCTGCGTGGACAGCAGGGAGTGATGCAGCTGTATGCTTTCATTCTCCAGGAAAGCTCCACGGAGTGGGAGAGGGCAGAAACGCTGTCAGGGGCATGGCCGAGGCAGCAGTGAGGGCTCTGGCAGCAGGGCTGGGGTGAGCCGAAGGGAACCACACTGCTACAGGCATGCTCGTGGGCCCCGTGGTTTTGTCCCACCTCCCTCTACCTCGCAGAGCCGTGTCTGCAGCGCTGCCTGCTTTCAGGAACGCCAAGCACGTACGCAGCACAGCAAGAACCGCCTGGACCCAAGGGCTGCCCGTACCTGTGCTTTTGAGAGCCCAAGGAGGCACCTCCGTGGGGTCAGACATTGCTGCTCTCATTTGCTGAGCGTCCTGGGGAAGACACCAAGGAACAGGGAAACCACCATGTCAGAGCTGGCCAGGAGAAGGGGCTCTGCAAGCGGAGAAGCTCAACCCGCAGCCCCTGGCAAGGGAGGGGTGTGTAGGCCGGGACGAGCAGGGTCCCCTGCACCAGGCCCTTCCTGGGCCAGCTGGTGGCCTTTTGCTGCCCAGCCCTCTTTCCAGAGCGCAGGATCACCTTTACAAAGCTGATTTCTGCAGCCAGACGTGTCACCTCATCCCTCAGCTGCTGCATCTCTCCAGCTTGTCCTTTCCACACACCAGGTGTGTTCCTGCAATCCCCAGGAAATCGGACCTTGTCAGATCACTGCCCAGCAATGCGCAGAGCCTCCAAGCCCAGGAGCAGCGCAGACAGTGATGCTCAAGCCCCTTTTCTTCCCCTGCTTTGCAAGCGCTTCCTTCCCCCTCCAGGTTTAGCACAAGGCCCGGACAGGAGCAGAAGACACGAGCTCTGGGCGCTGTGCAAGTGAGAGCAAATTGCACGGGCTCGTCTGCCCATGCTGTCCCCACCAAACATGCTGCAGGGCTGGGGAGAGGAGAGGGCTCTTACCAGAGTGAACTCAGGTCAGCTGCAGGCTGCCCCTGGAAGGGAAAGGCTCTTGTTGGAGTCCCACAGCAGCCAGGGCTTCCCCGAGCTGGCAGCTCTAGGCAGGCACAGCAGAAGCTGCTGCCGCTGCTCTGGGTCACTGCCTGGCATTGGAGAACTGGGCGATTCACCCACCCACCCATCGCCTGCAGTGCTCCCTGGCAGGACTTTCCTGTCCCACTGACCTGTGGCGCATTCTTTCCACGCGGCCCCATGAGCAGCGAGGTCCCGCACCAGGCACCAGCTGTAACTTCACCGAGAGAGAGTCATTTTACTGCGGTTTCTACGGATCCCTGTAGTCACACGGTCTCCTCCCACACCAGGCTGGCAAGAGGTTGGCCGAGGACACCACAAAGGGGTGCAGGGAGAAGAGGTAGCTCCAAGCAGGGGCTCTTGCCCTGGGCCTTGGGGCGCTGCACAGCTCTGGTTCCAGGCTTTGCACCCCACTGCTATGCCCCATTTCATCTGCATGCAGCGAGCATCTTGTGACCTCCCAGATCCACAAGGAGTGAGATGTTGCATGGGCCACACAGGCTCTCAGCGCCTCTCCCTCACGTTGAAGCTCGCACCTCACTCCTCTGAGCCTCCGCTGGCAGCGGGTAAATACTAACCGAGAGCAGCGAAGCTGATCAACCAGATCATGAAGAGCCCCTCTTTCCTTAGTGTCGCAATCTGTTTCCTGAAAAAGAGTGGGTCCTGGGGTTAGCGGTGCTCAAGGCAGAGCCCTGCCCAGAGGAATTTCTCTTACCAGCTGAACAACGATTTGCAGGGGAGCCAGAGGTTCTCCTCGTGGGGAGCACCACCAGCTTCCCATCTGATCACCCTGACCCTCTGGCACCCCAAAGTTCCATGTCAGTTACAGACACTTGTTGTACTCACAGGATGGAGATGCTTATTCTGAGGCATCTCTGAAGGAAGATCACGGCCATTGCCACTCTGCAAGCAGTGCTGGATACCAGCCCTGGGCAAAGAAATGGTAGAAAAGCCTGAGGAGCCTTCTTGAGGAGCCCCATCTGGAGTATGGCAGACCTCTGCGAGGAGGTGGGTGCTGGTCCTGCACACTTCCTTCCTGTGGGACAGGGACAGGGCAGGCTTATGCCCTGGAGGGGGTTGCTTGTTTCTCGCTGGAGGCCCGGCAGGATCCCCTTGCCGGCAGGGCACTGACAGCAAGGCTGGGGAAGGACTGTGGATGAGGCTTTGGCCCCTGCATCTCTACCGCACGGGCTTGCCCCGGTGGTTATGACAGTAGCCCCATGGTTATTACAGACATGGACACGGTGGCCAGCTCCATCATGATCACGTAGGCAAAATGGCCCCAGGCCGCTCGTGTGGCAGGATGGTACTGACTATTCAGGGCTGTCGGTCTCAGCTGAGCCAGGCAGGCCCGGTGCAACCACGGTGTGAAAGGCAGCACGGAACTTACGCTCTGTGTCTGCAGCACTGCAGCCGCAGCGTGCTGGCTCTTTGCAGCTGGTCCCCTGGTCCTCCTGAGAAGAGGGGCACCTATGGGAGGGAAAGGGAAGGACACTCTTTGGCACTGCCTTCTTGCTGCATGAGCCAAGGCCCTGGCCAGCAGACAGGCCTATGGGCAGAAGGGAGCAGCTGCCCTCCTCCAAACCCCCCCTCTTCCTCCCAGGGCCTCTGCAGCTCCACAGCCGGAGCCCTCCAGCAGGACCGTGGGGTTTGGCCCCAGGGGGCAGAGGGCCTTTCAGCTGAGCCTCTTCCCCACTCCCAGTGGGTTTCCCAAGCCCTGGGACTGTTGTGCTGCCCACAGCGCTCGCCAGCTCCTCCATCGCGTCCCCCCCGCCCCTGCTTTAGCCTCTGAGGGCCTGGCCCTCCAGCTGGTGGTCCCAGGAGGAACCTTGTACCTGCTCCCGAGGACCTGAGTGGGCTCAACTGCACATCCGTATCTGCTGCCGCTGGCTGTCCTCACGAGGGAAGTGCCCCGCGCGCTTGGAGGAGCCTTTCTCCTCCTCATCTCTGGGACAAACAAAGCTCCCCTGCAAGCCTGTGCGTCCTCCTTCCGAAGCAGGAGTGTTGCCTGGCTAGGGGAGGGCACTTGGGCAAGAGCCCCAGACCAACTGCCAGGAGGAGAACACCAGACACGGGCAGATAGCCACCAGGACACAGCAAACTCCTACCAGGCAGGAGGTGGTGGCCCGAGTGCTGTAGGAGCCACCTTGACGTCACAGGTTCCTGGCTCCACACAATGTGCAGCCGTGACTGTGACATCACAGGTGAGCAAGGTGCAGGGATACACCCTGCTGCCCACTTAGTGCTCTGGCTTACATTTGTGACTAGCCAGTGCTGAAAATACACCAGCGTTTCTCTGGTGCTGACCTGTGCCTTGCAGGGCCCAAGGCTTGCTCGGTTTCTCTCTGGGTGTCCCTCCTTGAGTAGGCTGTGCGGGTGGGCAAGAGCTGGGACAGCCAAGCCAAACTGACTCGGCTCCATTCCATGGGAGTGGAATTCCATATAAACTGCTTTGGAATAAAGCCTCGGTCTTTGGTCAACCCTGTCAGCTGAAGGTTCCCGTGGGGAAGCAAAGGGGTGCTGCCTCTGGGTGACACCAGGCCGGGGCTGGGGCTGCATGGGGCTTTGGCTTGCTCTGTCCCTCTGTCTCCACACTGTCCTGGGGAGCTCCGGTCACCAAAGGGGCCCCAGGAATGTGCCAAGGGGCTGCTGCGTGCTTCCATCCTCAGTGAGAGGCATGAGCACCCAGGACACCGCAATGACTCCATATGGGCTGGCCCACGCACCCCAGTGACTCCTCTGGCACGAGCCAGCCGATTCCTGTGAATCCATGTGTCTCCAATTTAGAGAGAGGCACGGATTTCATGGATGGACTGCTCAGTGGATAAGGAATTGGCTGGATGGCCGCACAAAGAGAGTTGTGGTCAATGGCTCAGTGCCCAGCTGGAGATGGGTAACGGGTGGTGTCCCTCAGTGGTCAGTGTTGGGACCAATCTGCTCAACATCTTTGTTGATGACACGGAGAGTGGTATTGACGCGCCCTTAGCAAGTCTGCCGATGACACCAAGCTGTGTGGTGTGGTCGACACACTGGAGGGAACGGATGTCATCCAGAGGGGCCTGGACAGGCTGGAGAGGTGGGCCTGTGCAAACCTCATGAGGTTCAACAAGGCCAAGTGCTAGGTCCTGCACCAGGGTCGGGGCAGTCCCAGGCACAACTATAGGCTGGGCAGAGACTGGATTGAGAACAGCCCTGAGGAGAAAGACTTGGGGGTGTTTGTTGACAAGAAGCTCAAAATGACCCCGTAGCGTCCATTCGCAACCCAAACACCAACCATATGCTGGGCTCCATCAAAAGGAGCATGACCAGCAGGTTGAGGGAGGTGATCCTGCCCCTCTGCTCTGCTCTTGTGAGACCCCACCTCGCAGTGCCGCATCCCGCTCTGGGGCCCCCAACACAAGAGGTACGTGGACCTGCTCAAGTGTACCTAGAGGAGTCCAACAAGATGATCAGAGGGCTGGGGCACCTCTGCTGTGGAGGCAGGCTGAGAGCGTCCCGCTTGTTCAGCCTGGAGAGAGAAGGCTCTGGGGTAGCCTTCCAGTACCTAAAGGGGCCTACAAGACAGGTTGGGAGGGACATTTACAAGGGCCTCTAGTGACAGGACAAGAGAAGATGGTTTTAAACTGAAAGAAGGGAGATTTAGATTAGATATTAGGAAGAAATTCTTTATTGTAAGGGTGGTGGAGCAGTGGCACGGGTTGCCCAGAGAAGCTGTGTCCGTCCCACCCTTGGCAGTGGTCAAGGCCAGGCTGGATGGGGCTTTGAGCAATCTGGTCAAGTGGAAGGTGTCCCTGCCTGTGGCAGGGGGGTTGGAACAAGATGATCTTTAAGGTCCCTTGCAAGCCTAACCAATCTATGATTGTATGTTTCTATGATACCTACGGGAGGTAAAAGAGCCCTGCTGTGCCAGCTGAGGCAGGAGGGAGTCCCCGATGTGGAAGCCCGGCCAGAAGGAAGCCTTGGGAAGCCTCTCGGCAGATGTCCCTTGCCACAGCTCCTCCGCTGGCCACAGGCCCGCAGATTAGTCTTGTTGCCTGTCCATGCCCATTTGCTCCAATTGGTCTCGTAGCTCCCGTAATTTTTTATCTAAAAGCTTAGTCCACTGCCCCCAGTCCTGCTCAGTTTTTGGCCCCGGTTGGGGCAACGCTAACGATGGTGTACATGGTACGGGTGGGTATAAATTCGGAGTCTCACTGTCCTCCTCCGGAGGTTCCCATTCTTCTGCATCAGGCGGTGGAGCAGCGGCGGTGGCGTAAAAGCGGTCGTAAGGTGGGGGGGGGCTGTAACGGTGGCGTGAGAGGCGAGCTGGCCAGCGTGAAGGAGGGGCGGGCCGGCGTGAAGGGCGGGCGGGCCGGCGTCGACGTGAGGGGCGGGCGGGGGAATTTGGGGGCTGGGCTCAGGGGTGGTAGCGGCACGAAAAGGATTCGAGTTTTCAATGTGAAAAAGCCTGTTTGGGTGCCATTTGTCGCGGAATGGACGCTCAGATGGAGATCAATGTGATCAGACAAAGCCATTTATTATAGAAAACTAACTCTTTATATACTATTTCTTAAAGTTGATTTCACCAACTTGGCACATTGTGATTGGATACATATCTGTGAGGACCTTAACAACTAACATATAATTGGTTAAGCACAGGTGTGAGAACCTGACCTTCAGAGTTTTCCAACAGTCCTCAATTTAACAACTCAGTAAATTCCAGCTCCTTCTTATCTTGCTGGGATTCTCACTCCCAGTGCCTCACTCCCATCCTCCTTCACCTTTTGTTGTTCCTTGGTTCATGTCGAACTCCATGTAGGCACTTGCTGATCTGGTTATGTGGCTGTTCTTTGCCAGAAAATCATCCACAAGGAAACCCAGAAGTGGCCCTAGAAGGCAAAAATCCCACATCCTGCCCATTTTATATCATTGGGACCTACAATATTTGGCATCCTGGGTTTACAGAAAAAATAAAGACTTCTTTTTGGACGTAATCCAGATGACTCATCACCACTCTGTGCCCAGTTCTGAATGACTGGTCCCCTACATATGTATATAAATATATACATGTGTATATTTATATGTATACACACACACAAGCGTCCTACTGCTAGACTATATACTACATATGTAGTGCTTGTTTATAGTCAAGGATAGGAAATCTCACAGCCTGTATGGCCTGATCATATCTTTTTTCTGGTGAAGAACAGATTGGATCAGACTTACAATGGATTTCTTTTTATATTAAGGAAGGTCCTGTAGAGAGGCAAGAACCATACCAGCTTCTATTGGTTTTTGTTCTCCGGCGTCTACAGTGTTTGTTTCCAGTCCAGATCTTAACTCTGGCCTGGCTTCTTTAGTCAAAGAAAGGTGTATTGTATACCACAATTATGATGGAGAACTACTGTGCATGCAAGGGTCTTTTTCTTTATTTTCGTATGGAGCTTCTGTGCATACCAATAGGTATTAAGGTTATGGGATGGATCTGTAAGACTTCATTAATCCCGGAGAGGATTTCAGGATTTATGGACTTCATAAATCATGCTATTATATTCTAGCCTAACTTTAGCAGTCATTAAGCTAGTAAACCTAATGTTAATAAAGAGGGAAAGGACCATAGATAACACATCCATCCATCTTAGGACTCCGATTGTTTTGTCATTTTGTCCAGATTCATCTCACTGATTTTAGCTGTCTAAAAAATAGGTGTCTGACCTAAGCTAGCTGTCTAAGCTTCCTTGGTATCCAGCAGAGGGAAAGGCACTTCTCAAGGGTGATTCAACTGGCTTATTTTACAGAAGTATTTATTAATTACATTCATATGTTGGTTTAACTTAATAACTGAGCTGCAAGGGTTTAAACAAGCAAGTTCCCAGTAAACATGGCAGGGGGTCATACAAATTCTCACTGCTTTTCATGGCCAACTCACAATGCTGAAAGCAATTACAATCAAATCATGTAGGAGTAATAATTTTTGAACGAACTACGTAGTATTCATGCATGACTACAGGAAACAAGGAAGCCTAAGTTTCCCACAGATCTATATCTGATGCATGAATGCTGGCTGCAGTGCAGCTTACATCTGTGGCAAGTATAATGGCATATAGATTTTCTGGGGCAGGAGATTATGATGGCAGTCACCCCTGCAATTAGCTTTTCTGTGTTATCTTCTCTGTTGACTTTTCATTAATTCATTGGCAATCTGGGGGGATCTCACCCCTGGCAAACTGAGAAGAAACTGAACTATAGGTTCAAATATTAGTTGGGTTACAGAGGAAGGAAAGATACATGCACAGACACAAAAATATATGCTTGTCATGATCACATAAACGTCCTTTTCATAGTAGCCCATGCTAAAAAAGCAAACAATACTTATCCAAGAAAAATGAGATGCTCTAAAACCACAATCTAGTGTTTAATTTTCTCTGCCCATCATGCTAATTAAAAATGTTTTGGCCAGCCTACTTTCGACTTCAATTAAGGCTCATGTAAAATAGCAACTATCATAATACCCACAAGACCACCAACACAATTCACATGGAAAATAAATTGTACACTGACATCAAAAGCTGTGAGTTACACGCAGAGGATGGTAGAAAATTGAAAAATGAAGCAAAAAACCCCACCCCGTTAGTTAGCAGCATTAAGGTCAGTACGAAGAAATTTTCAATGATTAAGAAACAAAATAATGAAATGCTAGCATTCATCGACCTGTCGTTAGGTAGGTATTGTGGAGATCTTAATAATAATTCAGAGTGGCTTAGATTTTTCAGTGAAGTTTATGTTCTGTCTTTGGGAGAAAGCAAACAAACAGTTCCTGTTGAAGAAGAGTGATGAATAAATATGTGCTAACTCAACTGTCACTTTGAACAGGGTGATCAATAAAGACAGAAGCTTCCAAACCAGCAGTTCTACAAGGTTTCATCCAGCAGCTGGCCTAGAAGCAGCTTGAGCTGGAAGAAGACTAGCAGTGCACCGCTAGTCAACAACCCTCACTATTCTATGATTCTATAAAACACAGTAAAAGAACAGCCTCTGTGTGGTGTCACAGTTTTAAAGACTTTTTTTTTTCTATGCTGCTAGTGGAGTCTTGATCAGATTGCAAGTTTGGTTGATAAAGGTAAGATTTTTTGATGTAGCAGACTTGTTCCAGTAAGGCATTTGACTTAGTGTTGCTTGACATCTTAATCAATTATCCAGGGTGGTACAGTATGAACACAGCACTAATGAATTTAGGACAGATTAAATGACAAGTCCCAATAGTAATTATAAATAAGGAATCATTAGTGAGTGATTATTTCTCATGATTCCCTGCAGAGATCAGTTCTTCAGCCTCTGGTGCTTAATGATTTTATCCATGTGCTGAAAGAGACTAGATTATCAGTGATGAAGTTTGCACATAAGCTGTAAAATTAAGTGTTAAATTCGAGTGTCTTTGGTTATGGAAGGACATGTATTCACAACAACTCTCTGTTTCTGTAAGTAGGATGCAGTCTATCAACAGCTAAAATCAGATAGAACAGTGGGTTGCTCTCTGCAGATCTATAAAGGATAGTTTAAAATTAAATTTCTGGTGTGGCTGAGATGAAACTGTGGTTATTGTGCTTGAAGCTTTGAAGCTCATTTCAATTCTTTTTCCATCACTAAGCACTGTAAATATAGCTACAAATAATAATGAATTGTTTTCTGCTTGGTTAATGATCTGAAATCGCTCACTGCAGGCTGATGAGTGCTGGAGCCAGCATGAAGACGGCAGGGTGAAAGCATGGCAGCAGAAAGAGGTGCTGAGAGGGCCGGAAAATGGTGGCCAAAACCCACAGCAGCTCCTGTGAAACTGTCTCATCCCATAAGGTTCCTCTAAACCATATCCACAATATGACCCGTATAACCTCATAATTGTATTTTATTTAATCTTGGTAATAAATGCATACGATACATGTATGCAGAACTAGCCTAGCTCTGACTCGAAAGCAAAGTGGAAAACGTGGATTCAATCTGGATTGCAAGTGCAAATATGACAGTGTCATCTGACACAGCCTATCAGAGAATGCTAGCGAGGTTGCAAGAAGTGTTTTCAGTGCCTACAAATTTCTGCAGCTTTTATTTCCCATTGCAGCTGTGTAGCCCTGCAGGCTGATGTTGGCGGGGGACAGAGATCTGTCACATTGAATCACAGGCATGCAGCGTCACAACCAGCTTTATGTGACAGCAGTCATGGGGCCTGGCTATTTCCCTGTTCAGGGCTACTGCTGAGCATATGGTCTGACATAATTAAGCTAAAGGAGCCTGACTATGATCCCATTTAGAAGCTAAGCTCACTTGAATTTTTGAATTTTTCAATTTTCACACCAGTTCAACCATGTTGGCTTCACTGGAGCTATTCCCTGAGAAAAGAGACTGCGTGAAAGGTGATTCTAGGTTGTTCTGTCCCTCATTGTAAGCTAAAATAACTCATTAATCAAAGCTACATCAGTATACTTTCTTTTGCAGAAAAGTGATTTTTAGAGATTCCTAATTTTCCTGGTTTACCTGCTCCTATGCTGTCTTTCACTGTCCCTCATTTGCACTAATTCAACTGGGGTTTCTACTAAAGATTGGTGGAAAGACCAGGTGAAAATAATAGTTTTCATTTTGAGGACTGATTATTTTAATGAAGATCATTGCAATGAGAAAGCTTGTAGCAGGATGTCTGATGGAGAAAAGGCTTCTGCGGGAGTTGGGATAGATGAAGCAGAGAGGACTGAGGAGCAGAAACTTCACAAGCTGACTTTGCTGGCAATGGAGACATCATAAAAGGACAGTCTGTATGTACTTTCACAGTTGTAAAGATATTTTGTCCATTACTTTCTTGACATCTCCGCTTAGTGACGGTATAATGGCTTTTGTGTGTTAAAATTAATATTTTAGCTGTTATATGCATCTTTATCATATCCTTTGGCTTTAAAGTAGAAACGTTACCCACTTCAAAGCAGGAACATTACCCTACTCTCTCCTAGATAAATCACTTGGAAACTTATTTTCAATACAGAATGGATTTCAGACTAGATCAGTACAGAATAAATCCTTCTGTGTAACTTTCAGTCTGAGAATATACAATCAATTTAGCTCACAGGCATTTCAAATTAAGCCCCCTTGCTGTGATATTTTAATTATACCAATTAGTGAAGTAAAACTTCTATGTATCAGAATGTCAACATTTCTAAGTGATAAGTAAGATTGCTATGATCTAACTGGCAAATATTTCTCTGTGTTGAAAGCATGTCTAATGTCAGGTGATTTCACTAAGAGGCATGGAAATTTTCCTGACTGCTTACAAAATGGCAAAGTATTTACACTTTCTGAATGAAAAAGACTAAAGATAAATGATACACATCTTCTTCAAAGATAAATAACTTTCATTAATAGAGTTGAACTTATCTCAGCAACTAATAGATGACCATTTCCTTTTTTATTCTTTCCACTTGTCCTTTGGACTTGCCTTAGCAACTCCACTGTGACTGGGGAGATTAGAGAGGATTGTTAGAATCAGTATTTAATATGTTCAAAAAGTAGAAGTTTCATAGCAGAGCAGTTTTGAGTATCACAGTACCTAAGCT
Organism: Psittacula echo; assembly: GCF_963264785.1. NCBI lineage: Eukaryota > Metazoa > Chordata > Aves > Psittaciformes > Psittacidae > Psittacula > Psittacula echo. The sequence continues at coordinate 98,129,486 of NC_137737.1, read as the reverse complement.
TTTTCTGTTTCCTCATATATATATATTATTCACAAACAAACAACAATATGGTTATTCCATCATCTAGATTTTAAAACAGTATTAGAAAGATCATGCTTACAAACTCTTAAGGGGACTTAAAACCTCCTGGGTAGGTAACAACAACTACAAACACTTTTTTGTAACTAAAGCATAAATAGAAATTAAACCATTAATTTTTGTATCATCATGCTTTTACTGAATTACAGGCATGCAGGTGGAAGCCTGAGCTTAGGAATCATTATGTATTTCTAGGGCAAGTTTCTCATGGTATTGGACCTTTTAATATAGTATTTACTTTTGCTTATTTTGCTTTCATTTTGTACTCCAAGTATGCCAAATGAAAATTTTTCTCTACTCAGAACTGATCCTAAAGGGTGTAGGACAGTCTCTTCAAAGGCAGGAAATATTAGCCGGATGGCTTATAGGCTAAAGTCCTGCATTGTGCAATCACATCCCAACCATGAGATGAGCTGGTCCAAGCTTCCAGCTTGCTGCTTTCGAAAGATGTGATCCTCGCCTTCCCCTCTCCTCTCTTCACCTTTCCTCTCCCTTCCAGGTGTGATGGTGCCTGATGGGCAGGGAGCAGATCCAGGTTGCCATTCTGGTAGGTGTGTTATTTTCTGGCTTACTTGAACTAAACACAAAGCTTCTTGCTTACATTTTATGTTTGAGATGTATCCAGAGCAAGATGGCAAGTGTTAAGCTGTGCTTTACAATGCTTTTTTATGTGAATAATCTTCTGATGCTTAATGAGCTTATCTGAAAGAAAGTAGTAAGACAATAAAGAAATACTCTCAGAAGAGTGTTTGCAGAAGTCTGTGACTGTAAATCCATACCAGATAAAGTCTATAATTTCTGATATTAGAAATGAAAGCAAAGAACTGAAAGCAAGAACATGACAGTTACAAAAAAAGTAAACGTGCCCCACTGGGATTACAGACGCCTAGTACAGCCAGCTTGCTCTTTTGCAGTGACAAAAAGGCAACTAAAGCTTTAGGACTTGATTTCAAATCACACCACTTTGTGCTGACTAATATGTCACTATAATAGAAGTAATTAAACAGGTTTCCAAGCCCAAGTACATATAAATTACTTTATTAATAATGAAACCGGTGAGAAATCTTATTATTTATAAAGAGCATTATTATAGAGAAATTATTCCAAGTATGAATCTGTTTTTGTCACTGGAACACTAGTGCTCAGTGGTAACCTCATATTTGTTCCTTCCATACTAATTTAACTCCTAATGTAAGTTCTAACATCCATGCCTCCTTATACGACAATTATAGTCAAGTAAACAAAGGTACAACTAACAGAAAGCTGGTTTAATTCAAGAACTACCTATGCATTAGCCCTGAAAGAGGAAATGCTGAACCTGATCTTGCGTTGCTTGCTTCTTTCATGAGTGTGCACTTGCACACATTATAGCTAGATGCTTTCAGAACTGCTAAAAAGGCTCCAAAGAAGGCAGGACTCTCCTGACTCTGTATCCAGCAGCTTTGGAGAGACATAAATTCAGGGGTAATCTTCCTTGATGCTATTTACCATGTTTGTTTCTTGTCTGGCATGTATTCACAAGAATGACCAATTCACAAATGTTCACAGATAGCTTTTGGAATGATACTGTAATTCTTTGCAGGTAAGTTTACAATTACCTACTGTTCCTATACGTTAATCATACCGATACTTATGGAGGTTGCTAAGTCAGATATGTTCTTTTTTTTTTTATCCCAATATAATTTCTGAAGTTCTTAAACTCTGCAAATACGAATCATTAGCTGGGATACACTTACCAAAACTGACATAAAATTAGCATACTGCTGAGGTTGTGAATGCTCCATCCCTGGCGGTGTTCAAGGCCAGGTTGGATGAGGCCTTGGGTGGCATGGTTTAATGTGGGGTGTCCCTGCCCATGGCAGGGGGGTTGGAACTAGATGATCTCAAGGTCCTTTCCAACCCTGACTATTCTATGATTCTACTATGCCACTTCAGTTCCCATTTCTGACAATAACAGACCACCCCGGAAAAATCAGCAGGTGTGATACATAACTGAAATATATCGTAGCTCTGTGTTAACCACATACTTACAAGGTGTTGTATGAATCAAGTGGACTTCCAGATTTGGCCCCAAAGCTGTCTGTATCTGAGTGGTAACAGGGTGTCTGGTCATTTGAACTGCAGTCAAAGACAACCCAAGTTTCTCTCAAGTTGTTAGCTACAAAAGCACGCTTTAAGGCCATCGAATGAATAACTGGCCTTGGCTTGAAAAAGATGGTTTCTGCAAAAAGGGAGAATGGAAAATGTGAAACTCACTCCTGGACATTGCTGCTAAAAACTTCTTCAGAATACGTGCAGGAGAATAACACAATGTGGCATTGCAGCTCTCCTAATGATTTCTCATTTCACATTTTGAATGCTGTTCTCTTATGAGTTTGACACATGAAGAAAAAAACCATAGCAGGAGCCAAGATAAAAAGGTTAAAGAACAAATTAAATAGTCCTAGCCTCTAAACATCTTGAAAATATGGAGAATTACAGCATGTGGCCAAGAGAAAGGCAAAGGCTGTTACCCTAGCCTAGGGATTAGCTGCTGGGGATGCAGAAAGAAAGGGCTGCACTCAAGCTGCCTCATTAATGAGAACTGGGGCAATAAAAGAGAGTAATACCAGCTGCTGATTTTGTTCACATCTATTGGCAGAGATAGGCAAAATGGCATGGTTGGGGTCAGCCCAGTTCTTAACATCAATCACACGCTCCCCCAGTAATCAGAAGAAATACTGATAAATTCAGTCAGGAGTTCTGCAGCACCAACAGCGTACAGGATTCATCTCAAACAGTTTCCTGCCCTTAAATGACTGCAACGTTCTCTTCTTGCTCTCAAATCCTTTACCCAGTAACACTGTTCGCATCTTGTAAATGTTCATCCAAAAGCAACCCCCTGCCATGTCCACAAATGACTTTGCCAGAGACAGCTTCTTTTTTATCCCAATTCTTTTTTATCTCCTTTAACACAGCATTTTGAAGGGTTCAGCAGGTCTGAGCACAGACATGCACAGAGCTTTCAGCTGTTGGTCCTCTGGCTCACAGACAGTACGTGGTAACCCTCTCTTGAAGGCTGGCTGTTTCTCAGCTGGAATGGGTGGGAATGAACAACACACTTGTCAGGAACAGTCCAGGGGAGAATTTATTGGCATTACAGCAGTAGTAACACAGTTTGTTCTCCAAAGTTCTGTCAAATTATGTTTTTATGAAAGACATTTGTCCTGACATGTGGCACAGAAGCTGTAGCTGAAGGACTGACCCATGGGACTGATTTGTTCTTTATTTTAAGCTTGGTTGTATGTTTCCTCCTTAGAGTATGGTGATATTCCTGAGCACAGATATTTCCAACTACTGCCATCGATTTCTAGTTTCTGCAGTCTGTTGCCCCCTTTTCCCAGGATAATTTGCGCTGCAAAATCAGAACCATGTGAGACCTGAATTTCAATTCACGGTCTGTTAAAAAATCCTCAATTATTTTAGGGTAAACCTAAAGTGATTTCACTGATGAAATCCAGGGTGAAAGGAATTTGAGGGGTAAAGGAGATGAAAAGGCTGTTCTGCATGGCAATAAGAAAAGGAATGAAATTGGATGCAGCAAACTGCTGAGAGGAAGCACAAATCTGTGAAAGTGAAGAGTTTGAAATAAAAACCAGAGTTTCGGTCTCATTTTACATAGTTCAAATATTATCTGCAGTTGCAAAACGTCAGATAGTAACTCTTTTACTAAACAAACCAGAATTTGTGGTAGCAGTTTGGTTTCCTTCCAGACAACCTAAGGGCATGGTACCACCAAAAGCGGGGAAGGAGATGCTGGTGTTCCCACCCACACTTCAGTCCTGTTTTCCCTCACTTCCTTTTCTATCAATTAAAGTACTTGATGTAGCTGTGCAATGACTGAATGCAAATTTTGTACACAAAAAAAAAAAAAGATTTGTGTTCAGTCAGATCAATGAACTGGTTAAGTTCAGGAGACTGTGCCATCATATGGAATATAGTCATGACCAGGGGAAGTGTAAGATCTTTTGGCAACAGCATGGTTTTAGACCTGCTTAAATTGCCTGAAAAACACGTCTCCTGCTCATACCCAGAATGTGATACATAGAGGGCACAGAAAGAGACTTAGATTTTACAGCAAGAGTGATTTTCATCTGAAAACAAATATTACAATATTGATTCCCAAAGCACATGAATAATCTGCTGCTGGACAATATCTCTGCTTGGTCACTGACCATTAGCACATCTTTCTTCTGAACTGCAGTCTGGGGGAGTTTCTTTGGCCACCAGCCCTGGGAAGATGAGCCCCTCAGTACAGCACCTCACTTGGTGCACTAGAAAAACTGAAACTGGTTGGGAGTGAAAAGTGCTTTTTTTGCTGGGACAGTCAGCCAGCAAATCTGTATTTCCATGAGATAATAGGAATAACAGTGTAAGACCCAAGCCCCTGGCATATAAATAAACTGAATCTATTTATTTATTCAAAACTTTGTACAAATAGTTGTTCCTTATTTGTCTCTGTGAATGTCTTCAAAGTGAATAAATCTGGGTGTCTAGGATAATAGAGGAATGAGGGCAAATTTCTTATCTCCTCTGTGTATTTCATAAACTACTAGTATGAATGTTAAATTCAGCAATTACATATACAGAATATTATTGTCCTTTTTATATTCACCATAATATTGAGTTAGCAAAAGCAACTTCAGCAATGTGGCAGGGAAACAATCCCTGTTCCCAGATGTGTGTCTCCAAATTTACCAAAAACAAATGACAAGCTGGAGCAGCTTGTTCAAGACCGAATATGGGGATTGCTGCAATCCAACGGCTTTATTTTTATTAAAACAAATGCTTTGTGACAATTAACTCACCTGACTTATGCATCTCGTTAAATATTTTTATGACTAGCTTTCTACTTCATTCTTGGTGGTCATTATTATTAGTTTTGGATATGTTTTGATCTTGGATATGCTGATTCTGGTTTTCAGTTTGTTTCTGCCTTGTTTAGGCAGAGACCAAAGTCTCTGCAAAATAGTTTTCCTCCCTGTTCTTTTTTTGAGTTTGTTATTCAATTTTAAGTTACCTTTATGAGCTCTTTATCCTTTTACATATTTTTTACTAGTACAAAATTATTTTCGAAGGGCTAGTAGCACCTCATGTTAACTTACATTAGTTTTGGGCTCCTATTTGCAATAATTGTACATAGACCTGGTATTTAAGGCATGTGAGGAGAAAGAAACTGTCCAGAAAGGCCCAGGCAAGGAGGAGCATTGTGCTGATATAAAGAAGAGAGAAAAGGGAAGGACAAAAGAAGGTGTGCTGCACTCTGTGCTTTTTCATATAGGATGTTATTTCTTTTGAAAGGTAGCGAGTGTACCATAGAGTGAAGTACAGAGTTAAGATAGTGTTGGTAAGTCCAGGTAGGCAGAGGTGAGCATTTGAAGCAAATGGTCACCCTAACCTAAGGCAAGAGCTTACAGCCCTGCACAAATCAGGACCACAGGAGAAGAGAATTTGTTTAAAATTATTCATTTAGGCAGTATGGTTCTCTACACTGCCGTCTCTTTCTAAACAGTAGAAATCGTGAACTGGAAAGAAGGGGTAACTGGAGAGGAGGAGCTATCTACATGTGAGCCAGCAGAGCCAGATGGGCAACTTTTTTTAGCTTAAAACTAGTTCGTACGAGTAGATGGTGGTAGCTCACTCTTCTGTGTAAGAGGAGGGTGTTCAGGAGGTTGATCCCATTGTCTGGTGGCTGACGTCAGCATTTTCAAGCGTAATTTTAGAACTTCATAGAAAGCACTGGAACTTCAGAGGCACTGTGAAGGAGGAGAGATTATCAGAAGAGTTGTCTCCCACCACTATTGGTTATCTTTTAGGTTTGGACTGTTGAAAAAATCAGGCCTTCTTGTTTGACTCCCTTTTGCCAGTTTGTCTTCGGTTTACCCATCCCCCCCAAACTCCATTCTGTGCATGTTATTACTGCGGTTGAATTTGAGTAAAATAACCTGAGAAGGAATAAACTTTCCAGAGTCCTGGGGTTTAGGATAGATCAAGGAGTTTAGTCCTAAATTCAGCAGCTGCATTTGGGTTCCTACTGAGAAGGAAATCCTGTCTTTTGCCTCCATCATTGTCAGATTTTTTCTGCTGGAAGACTGAAAGGTTTGAAATTATGAACAGAGCTTGAGGAAGTGAGCTAGAAATGGCTGAAGACTGTGTAACTGCTTATAAATACCATACCTTACACCTGTGGCATTATATGAGATGTGAGTTTCTTGGCTCACATGCCTATCAGCAGCAGCTTTGCAAAATGGACTCATCCATGTTTTGATCCAACCCTGATTATGTATCTCTCTTTTAAGAGAGATACTGGAAATGGAATTTTATAGCTCACCTTCATCATTTACTGGCTGAGAAAGATGCAAGATTGACATCTGTGACAATTCATAGTCACCCCTTCCCTTCATTTGCTTCAAAAATCATAAACACCAAGCAACTGGGGCTGATGTTGCTTAATTTGGTTCACATCATCTACAAAAAGAGGCCCAGGAAAGGCAAACAACCGCCATATGTAACCCCTGTGTTTCTTACCACACTCAGCAAGAAGAGTCTGGGAGAAGCAGCAGCCACAGCCACAAGAACTAGGTCAAGTTTCACTGGAGTGTCACAGTGCGCTGAAAACGGCAGTGAGTCGTGCAGGCATTTTGAGATTTCAGTTCCATGTCAGCTGTACCCAGCTAGCAGAAGTGCTCTTACCAGAGTTAGTCATCGTGAGGCACCTGGCAACTGGCTACATGTGAAATTACTACGCAAGAGAAACCTGAATTTGCTGAAGAGTGTTGATCACCAAAAGAGGAGGTTATCCCAACCAAGGATATTTCCTTGCGATGCTGCTGCCAATGCAAATGCACAAAGGTGGCAGCAGCAGCAGCACCGTTGCCTTGCTAGCCCCATATGGCATCCTTCCCAGGGAATACTAAACACTTACAGCATCACTGGTAATCTGAAGAGCTTGGCTGAATGAATGGCAACTTGCTGCTGTCATTGTGAGCCTGCTGCTATCACCATGGCAAGGGATCATGTGCTTTTGCATATGTGTGTTAGAGCTGTAGTTCCTTTTTCTTTCCTCTTGCACCAGCATCTGCATTCACAGCTAGTAAAGCACAAGGCGATGCCTGAAAATCATGTTCCCACACTGACTGCTGCCACACTGATGACGTGGTCCCAGAGTAATTAGATTACTAATCTGCACATTACTATTTCCCAAGAAATGCTCAACTCACTGCATGCTGAGGGGTAAGACTGTGGTCTTTTTTCCTTGACAGATTATATTGACTTTATGCTGCTTAAGGGCTGTAAATTCCTGCTGAGAGTGACATCTATTCAGGAGGTTTCAAGGCTCTCAGGCATTGCCATATGTCTCACACATGACTGTCTCTTTTGAACACCAAACTGGACTCCTGCTCTTACAGAGCTTCCTCCTGCCCTGATTACCTCTACTATCAAATTCAGCCATTACTCCTAGCTAAGGGTGGTCTTTTATCCCTACATTCACCTGCAGCTTGATTAAAATATTTGTTATCAAGCATACATTAATGAAGGGAATTATCCACATCATGGGAAATATAAAAAATTATGATGTGGTGTTTTGCATATGCCTAAAGTCTTAATATCATCAGTAATATCGAGAACAAGCATCCTAATCTGTGGAATAGTGGGCACACTAAATAGGGTCCATTTTCCTATTTTACATTTTGGGTTTTTTTTCTTTCAGTAACTACAACTAATTTATTGAATTCTGCTGCTTCTTTTAGCGATTAAAATTGTGAAAATAAGAAGATTGTTTGTCTTGTCCTTTGTGTTCCTGGACATCTTTTACTCCTGGATGACAGCAACTAACCGCTGATGGTCCCAGTTATATGAGTATTTCATAGCAACAGCTGCTGCAGAAAATGAGCATAAAATTAAATGCCACATTTTGTTGCCATACCACCTTATCAGGCAAATGTAGGCTATTTATCAGACAGCTGGAGAATGACAGAGATAAAGCTAATCAGTCACCAGTAAGGGTCCTGGATATAGCCTGTCATGCTGCTTAAGGGCTACAAAATATCTGTAAATTCTACCCTGTTATCAATTGTACATATATATACATTATAATTTATAAACAATCTCCTTTAATGTCTATTAAAGAACTCTAAAATTAATTTCCTGGAACTGGGAAAAAGGTCCTGACTTATTTTGGATCTTTGTTGTTTAGCTCTATAAAGCTAAACCGTGTCAGTGCTCTCTGATTTTGCATTCCTATCTGTGGTGCTATCCAGTCCCACAGGTCAGTATTTACACCCTCCAGGAGTTTTTGGCTTTGCCACCCTTTGAGGTAGCAAAGACCCAGTTATGTGTTAACAAGAAAGAGCTACAGCTGAAGTACTTTCTTTCCCCTTCCCTTAAGGCTTACAAGCTCAAATGAAGGAATGAGAAGCACCCAAAATTCAGAATCACTTTGGAAAACACTTTTCCGCTCATGTATTGCTATTATACTCACTGCTGTGGCTTGTTGCATCTGCGATGCTACATCACATCCTGATGTGCTGCATCATCCCTTAAGTGACTGCACAATGTGAGTGATGTAACACACCATTAAAACAACTGGAATACATTAAGGGCTTGCAGCAGGGTTGTCTTTAAGTACTGGCTGTGTTTATTTGAATTTCTTGTCATCATAATTGTTTCCTCCCCTCTTCAAATGATATTGAATTTGCATTCATTTCTGTCAAGTTAGGTATTCTATTTCTCTTCCTTATACAGCTTCAATATTTAAACCAATGCCCATAGAGACAACTGGCACTCAGGTGGCAGCATTCTTCTCCCACCTCTCCAATGATGAAATCTTTCTATTACATCTTTTCGTAGCCATATTAAACCTGCAGTTATTTATTCAACTAGCCCTACTTACCAATGGCATCTAAACAGCAGTTATACAGTCGTGGTATTATATACGAACACTCTTTAACACACATATATTATTTTCTCTCTCTTCTGCATAGCAATTCTGAGGTTACAGATTTAAAGTTACCTATTTTATGTGTCAAAATGAACTAATGTCAACAAGAAACAGCAAATTGCAAAGATCCATGCCAGAAGATTGCTGATGACTCATTATGAAATAGACTTTCTAATATATATTTATTTTTAAAAAATATTCTTCATTTTAATGCCATCTTGATGCTTGCTGGTTTGTTGTTTGAAATCAAGTTCTAAAGCTTTAGTTGCCTTTTTGTCACTGAAAAAGAGCAAGCTGGCTGTACTAGGCATTTGTAATCCTGGTGGGGCATGTTTATTGCTTGCGTAACTGTCATGTTCTTGCTTTCAGTTCTTTGCTTTCATTTCTAATATCAGAAATTATAGACTTTATCTGGTATGGATTTACAGTCACAGACTTCTACAAACATTCCTCTGAGAGTATTTCTCTATTGTCTTGCTATTTTATTTCCAATAAGCTCATTAAGCATCATTCACAACACATAAAAAAGCACTGTAAGGACCTTTTTGTTTAGTATCTCTGGATAGACCACTTGTACCTCAGATAAATTTAGCTTAAGCATATTGAAAATCTTTACTTCATAGCAGTTAAATGAGGCATGTAAGATGCTTAGGAATGATATATATCTGAAGTTTTACAGTTCTCCCTTGTGTTCAAAGAAAGAAACAGTAGAAAAGGAAGGGCGGAGACTTCCAGAAGAGAGAAAGGAGGTGAACAGAAGTAAGCATATTGCATACGGTTTTAATCATTTATTTTTCACTGAAAATCCATCCTTAACCACTGAACTGTAGCAAACTGCCCTTTTCCACAGCATAGCATATGACTTTAAGCCTGCAATAAGAAGATTGCAACTATTCGCATGTTTCTCACAAAGGAAGGAGCAAAGGCATGACTGGGTCCAACTTCCACAGTGCTTCTGCTTTTTCCTCTGCCTAATGGACGATAATGGCCTGTGAAGTGCAATAAGAGCACTCTGAAAGGCTTTACCCAGGTGATACTGAAATGTGCTCTGGGCTCAGAAATCATGCTGTAAAAATATAAGCTACTGACAGGTTGTTCAGAGGTGTAAGCTGTTTGATCAACCCAGATAAGGCTGATATTTTTTTCATATGCTTAGTCCATTTCTTATTCTTATGCTTTACTTAATAATCTGTTACCGTACCTACAAAGAGTACAGTGTTTTATTTCATCCCCAAGGAGTATGTAGACCTTCCAGCATTCCTGAAAGCCTCCAAGTTTATCTTGCCAATAGAGTTGTGGACAGTGAATAAAATTGCAGCAAAATGTTCCACATCTGACTGTATTCCTACCGACAACAGATATATCTCATTGCAATGGTAACAGCAAGGCATCCAGAAATGTCACATGGGAAATTAATCAGACTCCGCTCTGCTATCTCACTGAGTAGGCTTTGGAGCAGAACAATGCACAGAGTTGTTGTTTGATACAAACACAGTATCTGTTTTCTAGCGATGGAGAAGTCAGGCTCCCACCCAACTGCAGTGCTGCGGCTCTGCCTCTGACAAGAATGCCCTAACCACTCTCCCACAGTGAAGAAACCCTCACCCTGTTCCTGCTTCACTACCTCTTCTTATCAGTGCAATACACACTCCATTAGCACCATGGCTACAGATAAATTTGTTTACAAAACTGCTTTAAAATACTGCTTCCTTTTAACGCAAACCCTACCCCATGCATCAGAGACATTTACCCCTTCACCTGTAGCTCGATTATTGTTGTGGCAGTGACAATAAATCCTGGAGAATAAGATCCTAAATAGCTCCATATGCTATACACCCCAGACAGGTCTTGCCTGAAGAGGTATCACCCTGGTGCTCCTGCAGCCCAAGTGGTATCAGTCTGCTCATGGCAAGTGCGTGTTGAAGAATGAGTTCACAGAGTAGGTGCTGGGAGACAACATGTGATGAACTTACTGCAACCCCCATTCCCCATCCCCCTGTTCCACTGGCAGGGAGAGGGTAGAGAAACTGGGACTGAAGTAAAGCCCAGGAAGAAAGGAAGAGTGAGAGGAAGGTGTTTGTAAGATTTGATTTTACTTCTCGTTATCCTACTCTGATTTGATTGGTAATACATTAAACTAATCTTTCCCCAAGTTGAGCCTGCTGCCCGTGATGGTAACTGGTGAGTGATCTCTCCCTGACCTTATTTCAGCTCATGAGCCTTTCATTATACTTTCCTCCATCCAGCTGAGGAGGGGAGTGATAGAGCAGCTCTAGTGGGCACCAGGTGTGCAGCCAGGGTCAACCCACCACAGAGCTGATGCTGGGGAAGCTGCAGAGGGGTGCTTCTTCTGGCCACAAGTTACAACAGCTGTTTAATCAGCCAAGTCCTTAATTAAGTTCATCTTTTGAAGCAGTATGAAAATTGGGCAAAATCAGTGCAGGAATTACTGTACAGTAAAAATGCAAGATATGTTTTAACATTCCTTCTTACAGCATTGCAGCTGTTGATTTGTTAGAATATTCTGGTGATAACGTTAGCCTAACAATTTGTTACCATGTTTAGAGTCTATCTGGCTTTGTGGAAAATGAACCAAATTGAACACCACCTACCTGCTTTTAGCAAAAGATGCATTTCTTCATCAGAATAAACCCCTCAAAGTTGCATTTTTTAATACCTGACCTATCCAATTCACTTATGTACAAATTATTGCATTTTACTTAATAAAACACAGAACATATCTTTTTCTATTGAAAAATACACTTATATCTTCCTTATAATATCATCAGGATCACAGTGTCATCAGATACTAACTTTGAAGGCACCTTAAATGTCTGTAAGGACCCTTGGTGTTGAAACAGATTCATTACCTGGTGTGCATGTGCTTTGAACCTGACATGAATCCCCAGCAGTGTAATGCTGTTGTTATGCTATTAACATGAATCATGTAGCTTTTCTTTTTATATATATCATCTATATACATAATATATTGGTTAAGACTTACCTCTTTCTTATATCCAAAATTTCAAATACTCTTATATCTGTTACTAGAAACCAACAAGCTAATCCTCTCAAATCCTAAAAACCGTTTCCATATCCATTTTTATAAAAGGCTTTGAAAATGACAACAAATATCATATTACTTACATCTGTATTACTTAAATTTCCATGTTGTCTGCACTTTAATAACTGACATATGACGACTTTAGAAAGTAAAAAAGCCAGAGTTTTTTTCCCAGTGATGTGTTAATAAAGTTTCTGGCTACCGTTTAAATCCATTCCCATGTATATCTTCATGCACCAGTTTCTACACAGCATTCAGGGTGAAGCAGCATTAGTCAACATGCTGCTGCCTGTTGTATGGCATGATTAAACATATTATTTGGGATGGAGGACAAATTGTTCTAGCAGCGGGCAGGCGGTTAGCATCCACTTGCATCTGTGGAGTCTTTTTAGAAAATAAATTCTAAGTAAGACTATGTATTAACCCTCATCTATTTTAAAGAGTGAATTTTTCTATTAAAATGAAAGCTAGGAGGAAATATACATGTTTGTGTATATAAATTTATATATGTATAGCCCCATATATGTATACATCCATATATATATACACCCTCATAGCCATAGATTTTAGGACAGCATTGTCGCAGGCTAAAAACATCCGACTTTGTGTTGCAAGTGAAACAGGGAAGACTGGAGACCTTCTTCATGATTGGAAGACCCATCTTTCTTCATGCAGTTTATGTTTTTTAAACAGTAGTTTAGTGGTAAAATCCAGTGTCTGCTTTCTGGTTTTCAAAACAGACAGCATAAGCTAAAATATTGATTTCTTGGTGAAAATCTCAAAAGTGGAGCAGATACGGCTTCTGCAAGAAGCTGTTGTGAAATGTTCTCAGGAGAAAAGGTGGTGTCCCATTAGGCTCTTGTAATCATCTGAATTCACAGAGATGACCAACCAGAAAAGTGAGCTTAAGAGCTTTTTCAGGTGGAATGCAATGCGTGCACACACACCACTCCCTGTACAGACATAAGAAGAAACCTTAATTTTGCTGAAATGGAAGATCAAATTCACAAAGGTATGGTACTAAAAAATGTGCAACTATGTATTATTCTAATAATATGAACCAGAGAATACCTAGTCTACATCCAGGATCAGGCAAAAGTAACAGAAGGGAGAAGTCAAGGTCAGATTAAACTGAAAAAACGTACCAGAAGACCAGAAGGGAAGGTCTGTTGGATGGGCTCTCCAAAATATGGCAGGAGTCTGGAAAGACTCATGGAAAAGTAATGACCTACTGAGCAAGAGCGAGAAATGCAGGAAGTGCCTATCTCAATGGCTTGTGGATTATTGCTCCTTTTCTCCACTGAAATTTTGCTGTGAAACTCCCACAAAATTTTCAGTCCCATAGAAGTGACTACGCGAATGGGAAAATATTATTTAGTGAGCAATAAATAATGGGATGAACATCAGAAAACGAGAAAAATCACTGGATCTTGTTTTGTATGCAAGGGGGAAACATATTTTCAACTCTTTCTCTTGGATAGTGTGCTTACAAGTCTACCTATCCACGACCATAGATTCACATTTGCCCTATTCACTGAAAAAGTGTCTCATAGTCCCAGGAACTATAAAGAGAACAATAACTTCACTACTACTAAAAAATGGGTATCCATGTAAATAAACATCATGCTAAAGAGAATTAGTCCTAGTTGTAATAAGTCTTAACTTGAAGTGCACCAGGGAGACACAAGAACAGTGTCAAACTTGCTTTCCTTTCAATCTTTCTTTTGTGCTTTTGTTCACATTGTAAAAAACAATCAGCTGCTGCTGAATGACACTGTATTATAACATATAATAAAGCATAAAAAATAGATACTTCCAGAACATTCATCCTATTATACCTATTTAGAATCTGAAAAATTCAATGCAATATAGACATGTATAAACCACATATTACAAAATACGTGGTATAAATCACATATCACAGAATTCTCCCCCATTTGCTCCTGGCAGTACATGCTGAACTTGCTTAGCAAAGCCCTGTGTTATTTACATATAAAATATAATTTTGGATTTTCAGTGGACATTAATATTCCCTGGCTCCGTAGGGTTTAAATGACGAGTTAATACTGCCCTCTGCAGTTATTCTGGATTCACAATCTCCCACAGCTCTTACAGCGTCGGTAGCAATGCTGTGGTTACTATGATGGCCTAAAGATCTAAGAAAAGCTTTTTTTAATTATTATTAAATTATTGTAGCTTGGAAAAATCCCCAGAGATCAGGTCTGGGGAGGGGGGCATAAGATCTTCTGGTCTAAAACAGAAGCAGGAAGTGTCTTTTTCAGGCTGGGAGAAAGGCTGTTATGTTGAAAGCTCCTCTGTTTCTTCCAACCTGTATGACCAAATTAATTAAAGATATCACCACTCCCTACAAACCTTTCTGACCTGAGTAACTGCAGGCATACCTGGGTAAACACAGTCCAGGAGTGCAGCACAGGCTGGCATCTGCCCAGCTGGGGAGCAGCTCTGTAGGAAGTGACCAGGAGTTCCTAGTGGACATCAAGTTCAATATGAATGAACAGTGTGCAGCTGCAGCAAAGACCGCCAAGAGGATGCTGGGCTACGTCAACAAGGGCATCACCAGCAGAGAAAAAGATGTCATTATCCCACTCTACTCAGCAATTGTAGGGCCACAGCTGGAATAATGTGTTCGGTTTTGGTCCAAGCTGTACAAAAAAGATGTGGACAGACTAGAGAAGGTCCAGAGAGAAGCCACAAAGATGATCAAAGGACTAGGAAGCCTGTTTTGTGAGGAAAGGCTGAGAGAACTGGGATTGTTCAACCTAGAGACTGAAAGGCTCAGGGGAGACCTTATCACCATGTTCCAGTATTTAAAAGGTGCCTGCAAAGAAGATGGAGACTCCTTTTTACAAGGAGTCACATAGAAAACAGGAGGGGTGCAAGTTACTCCCAGGGACATTCCAGTTGAACTCTAGAGGAAAATCTTTCACAATGAGAACAATCAGCCACTGAAATAATCTCCCCAGAGAAGAAGTGGATGCCCTAGCATTGGGCATTTTTCAGATTTGGCTGGATAGGGTGCTGGGCCATCTAGTGTAAGTCATGCCAAGAAAGGTTGGACCAGATGATCCTTGAGGTCTCTTCCAACCTTGTATTCCATGATTCATACACAGATCATGTATTGGATAAACCTGCAAGGATGTCCAGCTCTCTTTACTTAGAGAAAGCTTTGAGAACCCTCCAAATAGCTTGCCTAAAATCTCTCTTCCTAATGTGAAAATGGGAAGTGGTGAGGAATATACTATACCCCCATGGTCATTTACCCTCATTGCACAAATATGTGTCTTCTTATCTACATCTGGGCATAGGAAAAATGCTTCTAGGCTTATCTAACTTTTGTTTTCTCTTGCTTGTCAGCCTCCCCTGACTTCAGGACTATAGACTTCAACTTCACCATAAGAAAGCCATAAGTAAGCTTTAAGATCATTTTACAAGAAAGATGCATGTTTTACAAAGCAGACAAAGAAAAAAGCAAAGGCAGACATGTTGATGTTAATGTCACTGTAAAAGAAGCCATTGCTCCTTACCCCTGTCACTTAGCTCTGCAGCCTTCTACAAATACAGATTTATAATCATACATCTATTGACTGAAAAAAAATCTTACAAAATATTTGAAGGAGAAAGCATGTTTTCAGCTGGATTACTAAGAAACATTGCTACAAAGAAATTTCTAGAGACCACATTGCGTTTGATGTGACCCCTTTTTGACTCTCCTTTATTTACCATGCCAGTTTTCATGCACTTCATAAACAGAGCCAAACTGCATCTCCAGTTTGCTACTTCCTACAAGCATTTCCTTTCCATTTTGTTTCTCCTCACTCATTACCATGACTGGGCACAGTGAATCCAAACAGTCGTTTCATTACGCTTCAGATTTATAACTTGTTATTCATGATGCATTAAAATACTGTTAAAAATTTTCCTTCTGCTATTCTGAAAACACCCCTGGAGCTGTACAGGAGGATATAAGAAGGTATTAAAAATGGCAAATGTAGTCATTCTCCAGGATAGCATGGATCTATTAAGCCAAATTCTACTCTGACTGACACTGATAAACCTTTAATACTTCGTTGAAATGCCACTTTTTACACCTCTTGCTCTGGTTAATTAAAGGATAATGTTGGTGTCTGTTGGTTTTAAATCAGTGTGGAATCTTTGCCACTGTCTCAAATACAGGCAGAATTTTACCCAATTTCAGTTTTATTTCCATTATAATAGGTAGCTCCATTTTAGATCTCTAATTCACTTGATTTATTCCCTAATGGATCCAGTGATTCATTTTTAATATTAGTTTTGTTCTTTACCTTTCTTTGAAACAAATGCAAGCAACATTATGGTGAAACACCTAATGAAAAAATTTCATGAAACCCATAATGAATCACAGAATATTTAAGACAAGAGCAATCTAGACTATATTACTTCATTCCAATACACTGCAGCAATGGCATTGAACATCTTTCCGTTAAGGGATTTATATCCTTCATTGTTAAAATGTGGCTTTACTGATAGGGTTAATTGGAGCTCTTTCTATCTGATACCATATTCATCCTAGCGTAATGCCTAAAATCTGCCACATTAAGCTCAGTATTCCTAACTGACTTAAGCAGAAGCATTAACATTTCTAAAAAACAATATTAGAGAAATTTAAAAATATAACCCTATGATCTAATAACTTTTGAATTATTTGCAATGAACAATACCAAAAAATACTCTGTAAACTTCATCTAAATGAAATATATTCACTCTCCCAACAAAACTAAAACTGAGCGCTTATTAACATATGCAGAGCACTAAATCATATTTTGTCTCTTCCAAAAACTGATTCTCTAATTTCTGTTCAGTTAATGGCTTCAGGACAGCCCTAGAGAGCATTGCTGTGATCATTTATTGCTTGTTTTTGTTTCTAGGTCCTGTCATACTTGTACCATATCCCAACCTCGAAGAAAAGACTGGGGCCAGCATTTATTTGCTTTACACAACCCTTAATGCAGGCCCATACAGGAACACCTACGAATATGTCTGTACTGTGTAAGGTCCCTTGAAATTAATTTTTTTGCTGCATAGTAGAGATAGATGGTGCAAAACAGTGGTTAAAAAGATTTGCCATTTTTTGAGATCATTAATGAAGAAGTATTTAATTCATGCTGTCTTTCATGCTCATTTTTCTAGTGTGTTTAGTTTCTTATTGAGTTAGCCAAAACTTGCTTCAATAGCTTGTAAACATTTTCCAAAGTAGCCACATTCACATCTATAATGCTATACTGAACAATAGGTTTTAATAGTTAATATTTAGTATCCAAATAATGTATCAATCTGCTTTGTAAAAGTACACCATATGGAGAGAGCCACCTATTATAACGCAGATACAAATTTACAGATGGGATATCATGTACCTGCTATTTTTTGGAAATGGACATAAATTATAAAAAGTGAATTCAAGTGTGTAAAAAAAAGCTGTTCTCCTCCTTTGGATGTTCAGTTCTTGGGAGGAAATGTCTTTCTTAATAAAATACAAAATAATCAAGGGAAATGTTATTAGACATAATTTAAGACTAGAGCGATGGTTATATGGCTATTATCCTTCTTTTATTTTAGTGATTGTCACTTAGAAAATCAAATGAAAAAGGGGCCAGTAGAAAACTGCTTGAAACAGAAAAATTGCACAGATGCTTTTCAACATAATTAAAGCTGATAGAGCTCTGAATTTAATTAATGGTACATGAATTAGTCTAGGCTAGCCTGAAACCTCGCATTTGAGAAAAAGTAATCTTCAAAAAAAATTGCTTCCAAAATTAAAACAAAGCATAAAACATTTCTAAAATGCCTCTTGCCTCTCTTTGGCTTCTTAATTGTCAAGAAAATTTATTTCTTTGTCAGAAAAGCTCTTCCCACAAGCAGAAATATCTGTGCAGTGGATATTGTTTGACTAGTGTCATGCCCCTATAAACCCACTGATTCATATCCTACTTTGTCACTCTTAAATGGGCTTTCAACTTTGGTTTATATCCTGAATCAAAATAAATCTAGTTTATATTCTCTTTCATGAACCATCCCTAATACTAATAATCTTTTCAAAATACTAAAATCTACAGAGCTACAATGTCAAACTTTAAGTAAGGCTCAGGATGCAGGAGCTTTTTGTAAGTAATAATAAATAATTCCTCACTAAAGGCAGAGCTTAAGCCCAGCGTCCCACTTTTGAGGGGAGCCTTAGCCTCTGAGCCATGGCTGAGGGGCAGAAAGGCTGGTTCCCTGCTTTAATCGGGGTTTACCCCTTTGGGGATGCATTTGATGTGAACCATGTGGAGGAAGGACTGTATCTAAAGCACACACCTAGCTCAGCCCCAGCTAATCCAGGAGCTGATGTACAGAGATGCTGACGGTACCTGGTGGCAGGACACAGCTGAGACATCAGAAGGATCCTTCCAGAATGGAGAAGTTAGAAAAATCCAGCCTTGTAAACTTAAACTGAACAGCATCCAGTTTTGTACCTACACCTTCTCTCCCTTGCCAAACTCTACTATTTAGTGTATTAGATATAAATTGCTGGGTATGCACAAAACGACTCAAATTTTGCAACCATATCATGAACTTTCATCACCTTTTCACATAGTTGACTTGTTTTGCTATAGTTACTTTACAGAACTAAAACTGCAAGCATTTGTTGGATTTTAGTGGCCTTCTATGATGGAGCTACAGAACTGATGGATAGGGACAAAGCAGTTGAAATAAAACCCATTTATGAGTAAAAGCTATTTTAAATAAAGTTAGTGCACTGTACATATTTACATCTAAACATCTGCATCTATCATGCAACTGGATGAGCTTGTATTGTTTCTGCAATAGCTGGCACTGTCAGTACTGAGGAGACAATAAGATAGGCCCAGGGGCAGATACCTTAAAGAACACTGGAACAGGCTGCCCAGGGGAGCTGTGGAGTCTCCTTCTCTGGAGACATTCAAAACCCGCCTGGACACATTCCTGTGTAACCTTACCTAGGTGTTCCTGCTCCGGCAGGGGGGTTGGACTAGATGATCTTTTGAGGTCCCTTCCAATCTCTAGCATACTGTGATACTGTGACTTGCACCTTAAATATGTTTCAGAAGCCAGTAACTAGTTTTACTTGCTGGAAGTTAGATTAATGTTAGCATCGTTAATAAAGTATTACCACCCTATTGCTGTTGCAATATATACAAAAATGACAGAAACACAGAAAAAGCACCGACTTAGTGTTAATTCCTCATACTTTGGGCTTGTAATTTGGCAGCTGTACAGGCTCAATTTACATTTACATCAATTTTACATATTACATAGTACTGTAGATGTTGTAAATATTTACATCTGTAATATTTTTTACATATAACACAACATTTTTTACGTTTGCATTTTGCTTGTCTTTAACTATGGGTAGTTCTTTGTAATCGTTGGTCGGTTTGAATTTTATTTAAGCTCCAGTTAGCCAGCATAGTTATCAGTTCCAAGGGTTTTTTTCCAGGCTGATGTTGCTTACCAACTGAGTAACGGTAACCTCTGTTTTGTTAGCCAAGTTGTCGGTTGAAATACTGAAGAGTACCACACCCAAGACAGTAATCTGGGGATTTCCCTCCTTTACATATCCTGATGTTCCCTTGGAGTGCACGTATAGCCCTTAGCACTCCCATCATACCCGTCATATTCCACAGTATTTACGTCTTACTGAGAAGTAAGTCATCAAGGCACATATGTTCATACTGGTATATGCATTTAAACAACGAAACCGTTCATTTGTTGGCTTTTTTGAAATCTATTGTATCAGGAGCTTGCTGTATTTTGTACAATTTTAAAGCGATCTCTATAAGGACTTAACTTGGATCAATTTGGGTTGGAATTTGATGATCTTAAAGTCCTTTCCATCCCCCCAACTATTCTGTGATTCTATGATTGCATCGTTGAAACACCCAAATACAGGTAAATTTCTGAAAGATTTTCCCATAGCTGTGAATGCAGGTAAAATGAGAGACTTTGTTGCCTGATAGAAAACAATTAATTGGGATAAAAGAATGCAAATAAAAGATAACAAAACTGAGTGCGTCTGAAGATTCTAGTTACAAGTCCAGGATTTCCAGCTAGAGGATAGTCGGAAGGAGCAGAGCGGATGGTAAGCAAAAAGGACTGTTGTTAGCCTTGATGTACACCAGGCTCCTAAAGTATCCAGATCCCATAATTTCCCTGTGTTTCAATCAACACTGCTTGGTAACTGATCCAAACTGAAACTGAAGTGTCATTCCCATAATTCACACAAGTGCACCTTGAAATAGAAGCTTGTAAGCAGTCTCATCAAATTAAAAGCTTGATGTCAAATATAAAACACTTGTCATCCCTTTCAGGTCTTCTCTTGGCTCTGTTCTCTCTTCACTTTCTCTGTTGTTTGTCACCATGAAATAGTTGATTCCCATCAGCAGTGACAGCTTCATCAGCTACTTCTCTTTCCATAAAAATTTACAGAAGAGTACATCTTCCTTCCAATAATCTCCTTCACTTAAAAGAAAATTTACAACTTCTGTAGGTAATGTAGACAAAGTGTGACAAATGGAGGTGAAATGATTTATGAAGAGCCACGCAGCCAGGTCAGGATTAGAAGGAGGATTAGGCCTCAGACTGAGGTTTGAGGTCCCATGCCCTAATGTGTTTGCATTGCTTTCACAACAGCACTGTGTGGAAGCAGGCTTGCATGGTACTTCATAATGTATTCTTCAGGGGACATTTTTTTCCCTAGCCTGACAAATTCCAAGCATCAGTTGACTATTAATACTTACGTTTTTGCTTTGAGCATAGATTAGACAGCTAATATAACCTCATGAGTTTCTGAAAACATCAGTTCGGTTTGATGTCACTTTACACAAAAATAATACTGCAAGGTTTATTGCGGCAGATCCAGTCCTACACTGTGCTTTCCTTGAACCAGACACGTAATGCTAAGAAAACTGAAAGCCATAGGTGACATTAAGCTGGTAAAAAAGGAATGGCTGCCTTCAAGTTATTAAACATCATTTTCCCATGTTCTCGCTGCTACTTAATAACTTGCCCTAACTGTATCTATGATTGCTTTTCATCACTTCCAAACTTGCTTTGCTGCTTTAATTAGATAGAGAGAGTATAGATTATATGAGTCAGCCTTCATTTTCTTGAGCAGTGTGCAAGCAAAAGAAAAACGAAGTGGCTCAAGAGAAATATTTATCTGCAGCAATTTAGCATGCACTGTGAAAATTGCTTTCAGAAAAGGAAAATGGAAATGTTTTGAAGGACACGTGTCAATGAGTTTCAGACCCACTTGCCTGTACTTTCCTTGATAAAAATCTTTTCCTGGTACAAACGCTCATGCACCAGTGCACCAGTGTGCAAATAGATGGTTTGTAGTAGCTGTTAAGCAGAAACCTTCAATCCCGTCAGATTTATGGCCGATCTAACTCACTCTGATTTCTACAGCTGACATGGCTTCCCACATAATATTTGTTTCATTGCTGTAAATATGTATTGCATCTAGAAGTGTGAGGGGAAGGATAAGAAAGAAGCATTTTCTTGATAGGTTCTTGTTTATGAAAAATATTGTAATGTTTAACTCCGGTATGCATGAAATGCAAAAAAGATACATGTGTTTCTTACAGGAAAATAAGTGTAAATTCAACTCTCAGCACCTCATTATCTTAGTTCACTGCTTTATGAAGGCTATCGTACGGGGTCGGAGAAAATATCCAAGGCAAGATGGGAAAATATGGGTATTAAATATGGCTTTTTCATCTCTGAATTGATTACAGATTGCTGAAAGTGAAAGGGGAAAAAGTTTTCTTAGCTTTTTGTAGCATAATTTTGAATGTGTTTTAAAAGAAATATGTTTTGCCACTTACCAGTGATGCCAGTTCATTTAAGGGAAAGAATAATGTGCTAGGAAGGAAATAACACTGATATTTAGTGTTCCTCACCCCTATTATAATTTTTATGAGTCAGGGCTCTCAAGAAAGTCCTAAAGGTTATTTGGGAGTTAGGAAATGAAGGGAGAAGCTGAAAGCATATGCTAAAACCTGTTAGATTGTGATCAGTTCTTACTCACTCCAAGTTCCCTAAATGAAGCTGAGTCAAAGAGAAGTGAGATAAATAGCATAAGATTAAAGTTGGAGGTTCTGGTTTCAGTCCCAAACATGAATTCAGATTTCTTCATTCAGTGCTGCCCAAGTTCAAGCTTTCAAACTCGCTAGTCAACCACCCAATATCACAAGACACCTTAAAAGTGCTGAGATGCCAGAACATAGCAGAGATTGCCTTTAGCTTTATTTAAACCTGTCTTTGGGTCATCCTCTTCAAATCCTTCTCTACATTTACACTGGCCAGAACCTTCCTTAAATGATCAAAACCGTATTGCTCTAAAATACTTGTTTTTACAAAATAAACATTGTGCTAATCCATTTTTACACACTAAAAAGGTCAATCGTTGCTGTCTGACTTCTTCCTAACTGGCTGTGAGTAAGGATGGAGTTTTCTGGTACATAAACTGTTTGTTTCCACCTCTTTTTTGCACTTTCTTAAATTCCATTTAGCTCTTACAGGTAATCTTCTAGTGTGCTAGGAGGCTCCCTAAGTCTTGCTTTTGTCCTCAGAACCTTCCAGAGTGGGTTCAAGGCCCCTCATGAAACCAGCAAAGGGATTTTAGAAGAGATCTTAGACATGGCCCTGGAATTGATGTAGGAATATGAAATTAGGAGTTGTTGTCCAGTCTCTGACATTAAATCTGAATGCAATCCTGGGCTCCATCAATTTCTATTATCAATCTGGTCTTTCAGCTAGGCATTTCAGGACACCAGACTGTTGTGGGACTGTACTTCTCTTCTATAGCCTTCAGTGTGTCCTCTTTAGCACTGACAAAATGTAACTAGTGCTAAGACCATAAATACTTACAGGTCATACGTAGTATGAACATTAAATTCCTGCTGTCATCATATGAAAAGTGTAGTAGTTTTAATATATGTAGAGTGTTAACCTAAACTACTCCCTTAAAAAAAAAAAGGATTGCTGTTTAAAAAAAATACATGCTCTTTCCCTGGTTTCTTTATTAGGAAAATTATTTACTTATTTCTAGTTTTCCATAGTTCTCTCAGGATTCTGTTAAACCACAATGGAGTAGCTGGGGAAACATTGCTTAAGATGAGCAAATAACACTAGCATGTGCAATTGAGAAGATTAGTTTGCTCATGGGAGTTTCACAGAGCTTGTATCAGCCCTCTCCCAGATTCATGAGCCAAGACAGTGTAAGTGCAACCATTTAACCAAACTGCCACATTTACAAAACACAAGGCTGGATTATTGTGGAATTCGATTTGATGTGTACTAAAGTATTTAATAACAGCCATCCCTTTAAATATTTATGTTTTCTTCCCAAGTGTATATTGCAAACACTTTGCTTTTAATTGTGACTGTGCCTTGCATTACTTTTCAAACAATGTCATGGTGCTTGACTCTACCTAAGAGGCACAGACTGCCCTGCAGTTTGCTCTTGCTGAAAGCATCTAGCTTTAATGATGTGCCTCTCTTTCTTCGTATCCTTGTGCAGTGCTCATATTACTGTATGAGTCTTCAGCTTCAAACCCTAAACTCCAGCTCTGTCAGAGGAGCTGAGAGTCTCCATATTTCCTTACTGATCAATGTATTCTTGACTGTACTTGGATTTTTCATAGAAAGAGTAAGACCTTATTATGTAAGAGAATGCTGGGGTTTCTATATGTTCCAGTATGGTTAAAAACAGCTGAAAATTCTTCCCTTATTACAGAACTAGATTCAAAGGTAGGTCTTAGCTGTTAATTACCAGAGGGTTTCAGAGTGACCTCTGCTGAACTTCCACATAATCCATTTACTGTAGATAAAAAATAAACTGCATAGGAGGCATATCAAATGCACCTACCTACTGGACTTGCTCCAGTTTATCAGTGTTTTCTCCTGGTCTGGGGAGCCTAACCTGGAGACAGATAGCAATTCAGAGGTGACCTCAAATGCCTGATAGAGGAAAACAACTACTTCCCCTCTTGGGAAGTGATAGCAAGGGCTAGTGGCAAGCTACCAATCAACAAGGGCTACGCTCTTGCTGACACAGCCCACGATGCAGCTGGCTTTCATTGCTGCAAGGGAACACTTGGCTCATGTTCAACTTGCTGTCAGCCAGCACTCCTTCTGTGAAGTTGCTTTCCAGCTGGCTGCCCCAGCCTGTTCTGTTGCATGGGATTAGTCTATCCCAGATGCAGGACGCTGCAGTAGCTTTTGAGATCTCTTATGAGATTTGTCTCTTTCTACCTAAGCCTTGACCTCCTGCCTATACGCTGCTGTTTGGTATCTATGAATGTGCTGAGGTTGTACTACTTCCCATTGTCCAGGTAATCAAGATATTTAAGGTACTGATGCCAGTAATAACTGTTGAGGGATATCACTAAGGACTGACTGCCAGTGGGGCTCCCTACCACTGGCTGAAAACCTTGGAGCCTGGCAGGCGAGCTGATTTTCCATCCACCTGTCAAAACCACATTTCATCGATTTGGTTGAAATATTATCATGTGAAACTGTAAAAACCCTTGGTATAGTCAAGGTGAGAAAACAGCCACTCCTGTCCTCTAGCCAACTGAACCAGTCATTTCTTCAGGTTGGTCAGATCCAACTTGCCTTTAGTGAACATAACCTGGATGTTCCCAGTCATTTTGCTTTGCTTCTTGTACTTATTACATATGACTTCTAGGATGATTTTCTCCATAACCTTCCTGGGAACCAAACCTGGCCTGTAGCTCCCTGCATCCTCACAAAAGGGTAGTTTCCATTGTCTGCTCATAAGGAAGTAAAGAAACTTCAGCTGTTATTCACCTATTACACTAGCAGCAAATGCCTAAGAAACTATATCAGTTTGCTACTTGCTCCACCAACTCTGCACTGATGCACAGTGCAGTGGGTAATATGTGTACACGTTCTCCCCTGGGAACAAGGGCTTAATGCTCTGGATCTGTATTTGCTCAGATTGCCTGACTATGTTTGTCCCTTCCTGCTCTTCCAGGTCTGCTGGAGCTGAACATCTGCCTGAAAACAGCCAGATGGGTGTAAATCTGGACTTCAGCAGCCTCTTCTGCTGTAGAGCAGTGCTACATGAAAATTATTAGGCCAAAAGTCTTGTGCTGCTGTAGAGCCTTCATTAGTTCTTCTAAATATATGGATGAACACTTAATTCTTTTTTCCCTTGATGCAATCTTGTTCTATTCATTTATTTCTTAAGCAGCTTTGTAATAGGAGACTATTTCCTTACTGCCACCTTACACAAGCAGCAGACGTCTTGATGCCAGAGCCACAGGGCCACATTCAGTTGCGTTGCAGGTGGTTTCAAGTCTCATTAAAACAGTCACCATCATCTTCTGAATCTGAATCATTTAATTTTGGGTTTACTTTAAAAATGGTGATCAATGAAGTTAACTATGGGTTGTCATAGGCACAGGGTACACACTCATCTTCCACCAGACCATCCTCATCCTTGGCAATAGTTTAGGAATGTGAAGATTTTAGACTTTTGAAACCAGGTTCTCAAAGGGCTTCTCATGATTTTGAACAAGTCTGTAATGCCTTTTATCATCCTCATTGTAGTTCAGTCCTCTTCTAGACATTCAAGAGGATTTGGAAAGGGAAATTGGGCCTTTCAGTCATTTTTGCAAAGATAATGAAGATGTATTCAGCTCCTGGCAGCCGAAGTACAGGGGAAGGATTTGGAATTATTCTGAATGCATTTTTCTTTTTCCCTCAGAAACAAGGTCAAGAAAGATTATTGTTTTATTGATTTGTTCTTTACTCATCCTTGAAGTAGTGTCAAGTCATCACAACAGGAACTCAACAGAGTTTGGAGAACAGAGAATGAGGAGGAGAGTCAGTCAAGCAAGAACTTGCTAGGATTTCACCATGGTAATTTCACAAATGCCGCTTTACAATTCATCTATTATTCTCAAAATAGCTCTAATGTGCTCTGTAATTCACACAGAGAGCAGGAAAAAAAATGTATTAATCACAATGCAATGAACTGCTGGCTCCCAGATTAAAAAAAATAGTAACTAGAGACTCTGAAAGACACTGGGGGAGAAACTGGCCTTCAGAAATCCTGAAGATAGTATTAAAGTGATGTATTACTTTTAATTAAGATCCAAAAGTGCTAATCAAGCTCAAGTCTTTCTTGTGTAAAGTACTGACAAGATACACACCAAGAGATAGGGCATAACCTCTGAAACACACAGACAGGTGTCACTGAGGTTTTGACACACCAGATACAGTATTTTGAACTCAGTAATGCATACACAGCTCAGGAACTTCTACAGTAAGCAAGAGGCCATAAGTGCAGTGGGCAGTGTCTGTTGAAAAGAATCCACCTATGTCCCTATCCATCCATGTCCCTGTGCTCTCTTGTATAGGATTTGCAGCCATGTTAAACCCCAAGCCACCAAAATATGGTGCTGCTGCCTACCTACAGATACCAACCTTACAGTTGCCATCTGGCATCAAGTTCTGAAACTCCATAACTTCAATTTCCTCTGCAATGACAGTATGATAGGCTTTTTTTTTCAAAAAGAGAAGCTAATGCTTGCTTTGTTACAATTTCACTTTACGGGGTCTAAGAGAATGCCATATACATTTCTAATGAAGTGGAGAATCTGCAACACAAACATTAAAATGAAAAAGCTTTCCTCTGTACCTCAGTTTATGCAAGAGAAGGCACACATAACATTTGCTCAAATGGTTAGGTCTCCTCATTGCTCTGGGCTGCAGTTAAACTAGCTTTAACTATCATTGGCTTAATAATGCCTTAGCTCAGGCTTGAACTGACAGCACAGATTTCTGCTCTCCAATCTGAAACAGAACAGATTTTAATATCTCCCTAAAGTCAAGTAGTAAATGCATAGTGCTGCATGTCTTTTTAGATGGCCTTTAATAAGGCCTTTTTAACACAAATGATTTTATTTTCATTTTAATTTTATTTAGAATTAAAAATAAAACAACAAACAACTAACTCTGAATAGGGGCTAAAAAATCAGGTACAAACTGTATGTTAGCACAAAAGTAATTCTAATGAATATTTCCTCCTTAAGTGGTAAAATAGAGAAAGTTAGCTGTAAAAAAACCCAGCCAGCCTGGAGAGGAAACAGAGGCTATACACCCGTGAAATACTGTGGGACTGCTGCCATCTTCTGGGACATGAAACAGAGGCACGTCAATATTAAACAGTATACTCTCCTTTGCAAGAACAGACAAGGTTAGGGTTTAAGACACAGAATAGAAAGAAATTCTTGAGGGCTGGCACATTTGCCCATATCATATTCCATTTCATCACTATTTACATATTCGACTCCTAAAAACTGGTTTAACATCATTTTATAAACACAGAGAAATTATGCTCCTTTAATTTCAGTTGTAGGGCAGAGACTTGTAAGCATTTGTTGCATTCTACTTCTGAGAAGTTTCTCAGAGTGACTGCATGGGAATAGTGTACATTTTGTATTTGTATGATACTGATTGGAGTGCCTTGTTATGGTTCACAATAAGAGCTTCCCGAAGTATTGTTATATATTATACAAACTTGTAACTCGGAGGATGTGTTTCTGTGTGATGCATTTTGTGGTAGCTTTATTGCATATTTTAGACTTTTTCTTCTTCAGGAAGGACTATAAGCAATAAGAGAGTTGGATTCATTTATTCGTTTACTTTTTTTAGTTTGCAGCATGTTTCATGGGCTTGTTTTGACCCTGGATTGATTGTGAACAGGGAAGTTTGTCATAGGAGTTCAACACTCAGTGTATAAGCTATGAGTGGTTTTGTTATGGCTGATCACAAAGGACTTTCATGTTTCATTATGGGAGCACAGTTCATGATTAGGAGGCAAGTGAAAAAAATCACATAGCACCAGGCTTCTCAGGGATGAGTTAAGACTTTAGGACCTCCAAAAATAAACAATTATGAATAAATAATTTTTAAAAATAGAAGTTAACTAAATGAATAAATAAATAGGACTCTTAATTCTGTGAGTGATACATCGCTCCCTTTCAAAACACTGTAGCTGCTGCCCAACCTGAAGTTCTCAAACAGCCACCTATTAGATTAAGCTTTTTAATATTACAGCTGATACTGAAGGAATATAAATAGCACTTCTGCCTACCCTGTTAAATATTAGCCTGTGTCATAACTCAACTTGTGATGTTTTTATTTATTTCACCAATTTCTCCCCAGTCTCTCTCCACTTCATGTTGGATGCCTCCCAGCCTGAAATTACAATTGACTTCTGGGCTGGATTTTGCAGGATGACACAAGCAAACAAAGAAAAAATGTTACCTGTTCAAAAGGGCTGCCCTCTAGGGATGTGTGGCAGAAGAAAAACTGCAGCCATCTACCCACAGCCCAGCAAGATAGATGAGATTTCTGGTGGCCTTTGGGACAGGGCTACCAAATGCATGTCATGTGAGTTGTAGAATACTTGGCACCCTGCCTTGGGTTTATCTTTGCTGTTAATGCCAGCCATCAATCTTGTTCCTCCCGAGGCTGACTGCTCCTATGAGAAATTGCTTTATTTCTGCCCACTCATTACCTTTCACTCATAAAGGACAATTTTATACTGTCGACACAGCTATATCAGTCTGTTGGCTCAGGAGAAACCACGTATGTCTTGACGAACTCCTCCACATTCAGATAAGAAAGCAAAGGAAAGTTGCTACAGAACCTTCAGGTAGTCTGGATGTGAGTTTATAGATGGCAAGTGAAATACACCACTCTCCAGTAACAACTGAAAAATGAAACATCTGGGACAAGATCTGTGCAACATTTAACTGCTGCTAAGATCCCATTTTGTTAAAAATCCCAGCATGTTTCCACATTTTATCATGCCAACTAAAATGAGATGTAACCTGGCAATTCTGAGCAAGGTAGTTTATTAGTTACATGATGTAGTTTCTATAATATGAATCTCATTCCTGTGATGTCCCAGGTTTCCATCATGATGTTTATTACTATGACAATCCAGAGAAAACAAAATCCATGTTTCATGTTTGTCCTTTTGGCATGATTGAGTAGAAATTGTGTTTAATATTTATAATACTGCATTTATACTACTTGCTTCATTTTCATCTCTGTTGAATTGAGGTTGTTTAACATGAGAACCATGAAAAAAAAGTTTCCATCAGTTTTTATACCAAGCACAGATTTTGCTAATGGTGAACAGTACTTTTCAGAGCATAGGTTCCATAAAACTATGGGGACAATCTGTCATCTATCAGGAAGTGTTATTCAAGTTATGTTGTGTCCCTAGGAGACATGAAATACAATTCAAACAACTTAAAATTATTTATTGACTTGTTATCTCTGCATCTTATGCAAAACTGTTCTCTACATTCCAGTATTAATATTTTGAACAGCTACTACTATGTTGGCACCGTTGCTATTTACAGGAAGGAGGGGGGTTTATTGCTTCAGGCTGATCCAACACCTTCTCATGTGTTTGCAATGCAAAGTTATTTCTCACTGTGCCTCTGTTCCCTAGTGGAAGACATATAGTCTGTAAGATCATTTAGGTATGACCTTTGAGCTGTTAGTAAGAGTACAGTGCATAGCACAAGTATGCATAAAAATATGCCTGCTCCTAGAAAGCCTGCTATGTTCTAAAAAGGCTGAGATACACATTTACTGCAGTGGTAGAGAAATGTATGTTGTATTCCTCTTACTCAGTTTTGTAACTGGAACTGGCAAGCTGATTAATTAAAATTTACTGAGGAGCTAGGAATACCCAAAAGGAGCAAATACTCAGGGGTACCACCCTTTTATTGTCTGCTACCCTACAAAGCATTGTACTCAACAGGGATGGTCCAGTTGATGAAGCCTGTGCTGCTCATATAGGATGTTTCCCAACAGAGATCCTCATTGTCACTAGGAGTTATGTTCAGGGAATGCTGCAAGGTCTTCTCCCATGAAAGGGAGAAGGCAGTGTTCTGTAAACAGCTCATACTCTTGGTTTACTTGGTTGAAAGAATAAAAAACACCAAGAAAAATGAAGGGGGGTTTGCAATGGATATAATGGGCTTTATTTCAGGCTTGCATATCTGCTAAGTTTCCAACCAAGGTATTTGTTTTGAACAAGGTATTTTGAAATAAACAAAATAGCCCATTCAGGAAATGTGGAATGTTTTAACTAATGTTCTTTTTTTGGTCTTTAAAAAATTCAAAATAAACTTTGATTTGACTTTAATGTAGAATTTTTTTTAAGTGAGGGAAAGTTTTACATCTATTTTGATACTTACGGAAAAAGAAAAAAAGAAACCACTAATGGGACATCATATCCATAAGCCACTCTACAAGTAATCAAAATACAAACGCATTGTCTTTTCTACAGTGTGGTAAAAGCTCCTGTGCACACCCACAAAGGAGCATGGAGAGACAATGGCAGCTGGAGGAGCCCAAATACCTTGCCCTGGTGGCTCGCAGGCCCATTGCAGAAGTCATCATTCACCTCCAGTAGCCCAGAGGAGCACAAGGACACAAGCATACAGGAACCCGAATAAAGGACTTGGAGGACTCTCAGGGCAGCCTCAGCCACAGGGTCCGGGTGTGACACGCACCATTGTAAAGCAAACCTGGAGCACCTTCTGATCTGAGCGGGGCTGCTGCCTGCCCAGGGGTGTGAGGCACTTGTTGGGATGCAGTAGAAGAACACTTTGGAAGAGACTATTTAGGGAGACACCAAAGGAGGGAGAAAGGAGGGATTGAGGTGATTTGGGGAGGAACAAGTATGGGGAAATTAGATGGGTAAGGGGATTAAAAGGGCTGATGATGTGTCAATAGTCGACTGGACAGTACACTTGTCTGACCATGTTTTGTGCTCTATGGAATACATGTGTAGGGTGCTGAGTGATCCCAGTAATGTCTACTGTATCCCCAGATCAGTCTGATTAGCAAAAGCCTGGGCTAAAAGTTGGGTAAATCAAAATTTGCCTGAGGTGGGTTCCTCCAGTTTTATTATTGCCTTAACTCCAAATGAAATGGTAATTGTGAGTACTTTACAATGACCATCAGTAGAAATCTAACCATCCTTTACTGACTGTACATTTATTCACACATTGCCTAAAACAACAAATGACATCCATTGCTGTCCTCAAAGTCAAGGTGAGCCAAAATGAATTTAATATAATTGCAAAGACAATTGAAAGTCTAAGTTGTGTAACTATTAAATTATCAGTGTCTTGTGCTCTGATTCAGCAAGGTTAAACCTAGTTGTAACTAAGAGTGGTTGCCTTGTTCTATTGCGCACCAACAGATTTAAAGTAAATGCGGCTTAAATGTTACCCTGAAATGAAGGCACTGAGCTGTATCTATGGACTTGAGAATGTTGCCATTTTTGCAAATAGCAGCAAATTCCTCTGAAGATACAGAAGTTGTTTTACACCACTTTATCTGCAACTTTTGAAACGTCCTGTAGAGAAGAATTATGCAATATCTGATGCAGAAAATAAAAATCCTTCTGTGGCAATATGCAGCATTTCTCCATTTTAAATATGTATATTCATATTACCTTTTACATGTGTATGCACCACATCTTTTTTTCCATTAATAAAGTTTGACAGTTTGCGACAGGATAGAAAGTGAATTCATTATATTTAGCACAGAAAACTCATTTCTCATTTTTCTAGTGCCAAGCAGCTGCAACAAAATTGCCTAAACCACTGTATCAATTCCTCACCATTGTGGCTCTTCAGGTCATTCTCAAGGGTCTTCAAATTCCTTATGTTCACAGCTTGGCACCTGGTAATTTTCAGAAGCAGGAAATATAAATAAGCTATATATTTTTATTTGGAGAAGGATTTTTCTTTATTTAAGAAGTAATAAAACTGTCAGGTTGAAAATATTAAAAATCAGAAGCTTGACTGTAGTAATCACAGCAGCGTCAACGCCAACTTTGTTTAGCAAACTTGGGAATGAAAATTTTCTGCATGACAAAGAAACCTCCCCTCTCCCTGAAAGAAATTGTCCATGTGCAGGGGAAATTGAATTTTTAGTTCAATAGTCAATGGAGTTTAAAAAGAAGTTATGGCAATAAATCTGAAATGTACCCAGCATTATTTTTCCTTTAAAAGTTACTCAGTATTCCTGCTGCTTGTAGTCATATGCTTTGTATACCAGCATTAATAATTGAGGAGATGCTATAGTAAGGAATAGTACAGAATTCAATCTATTTCCTTAAGAATGGCTTCAGATATTTGTTTTGGGCTCTTGCCATGAGGTGAAAGAAGGGTTTCCTTTTTCTCTAACCTTATTTCCACTGAACATATATTTCCAAAGTCTTTATCTGCGTATGGCCTGAAATAAATTACTTTTTCTGTTCCAGTTAAAATTTTGCTATTAATGGAAATATAAGGTTTCTGAATTTGAACACAGAAATCAAAAGCAATAAAAACACTAGATAAAAAGCATGTTGAGAAAAAGACTACTTCATATTTATTCAAATAAACCCTCCAAAGTCTGCCACTTTCATATGTTCTCAGACTAATTTGTTTTACCATGGTAAATGCAGGCAATCAAATTTGCAAATTTGATACTAGTGTCACAAATTTAATTACCATGGTGTCATAAAAGCATCAGTTTTGTGCTCTGCTCTGTCCTTTCCTGTGCAGCTTAACCAGCTCAGTCTTGCTGGGACATGCCTTCCCCACATTCTCTGTCCCTGGCTCTAGGTCAGCACCTTTAAAGCCTCAAAGCTCTTTCAGGAGAGGGCAGGAGAGGATCTCCACTGCCCCTTCCACCCCCCAATGACACATTTTCAACAAGGAGAGCAGTGGCCTTACAAAGGAGGTTATACAAACTAGGATTACTTCAGTAACATGGAAGACAGTGAGATAAAAAGGAGAATTGTCTTGAGTCTTGCTTTGTGCTATCATCTATCATCTGCTATTACCTTCCCAGAAAAATCACATCTTCTGAGGAATGTTTGCATTAGTGAGGAAAGTGAGAGGACACTCCCTAAAAGCATTGTACAGCACAACAAGTCTAAGATGATACAGGGCAGGACTGATCCCTCTCAAAGTCAAAGCAGATTTAGAAATTCAATACCATACTGGATTTACCAATATAAGCTATTCTTTTAAAAGTTCATTCAGGATTTGGGTCTGTTCTACTATGAATGCATGGGCTTCAGTCCAGAATCAGAGATATGATTTCTTAATATAGTTTGAACAGATTTTTTACCTCCTCTGCATGAGCCCTGTGGTTGAGAATCACTTATACTGGTGTTTGCTAGTAATGCACATACAGATCTTCAACCCAGCCAGTTACTAGTTCAGTGCAAATGCAGTTGTGAAAAGCTGTATGTTATTAGCAGATTTTTTCCCAAGTTGAAGTTGTGAGAAACCCAGTCTGCCAGGGGCTAATAATATGATCTATGGACATATTCTTTCATGCACAAACATACAAAGGCATAAATCAGAAGCTACATCAACTCTTTGCTATGCATCTCATTGAAAGAAGGAACCTCCTTGATCAACCCTTTTTCCTCCACAATGCAAGTGAATTTTTTGATCATATCCTTCTGAGATAATCCTTCTGGATCAATTGTGGAAGATTTCCTACTGCTACATCAGTAGGAAAAAAGTATGCTCATGATGCATCTACAGATTTACTAGTGTATCTGGTTTTAAAGCCTGCCTTATGAAACAACAATTGTATATAAGCAAATGTACGTTGTCTTGGACTTTCTTTATGGCTAAGAAAATATATAGGTCTTTCCTAAACCAACACCTTTTATAATATTTTTTTTAGAGTCAGTGGTTGACTGTTTTCCTGAATTATTTTAATAGCTTGACATCTAATTTTGTTTTATGTTTCAAGATATAAATGTGATATTTTGAATCTCTGAGGATTGCATGAATGGAGATGTTAATGGCTTCACATGTCTTTGTTACTGACACTTATTTTATATTACTGAAATCCGTCAGCATTTAATTTCAAAAAGCTTGTTTTGAAAATTAGGTGGTTGGATGGCTGTTTGTTGTTTTAGCTGTTGTCTTAGCAAAACCCCAAGACTACTACTTTATAGCAAAGCATGCCTGCACCCCTCATCATTACTTTTCAAAAAATGCTGTAACTTGCTAGCTGACTGGCTCAGTTGCGCGAGGAAACAGCCAAGCATGCAAATACATATCAGATCACTAGATGTCCTCCTGCCACAAAATTTCTTCTCATTCTCAGTTAGCAGACTGGTAACATTCTCTTAAAACCTTCAATCGTGCATAGCACTAAAAGATTGCTAGTGCAGATTTGTGCAAACAGCCTCGGGGTAGGTCAGACCACTGCACTTATTTTTTATTACACACAGATTAGAACTTTAAGGGATACAGAGGAATTTTCTGTCACATTAAGTGCTGCAAAAGCGGAGCTGTATGAGTGTCCTGGGTTCAGCAGTAGCAGTCAGTTTTTCTCCTTCTTAGTAGCTGTTGCAGCACTGTGTTTTTGACTTTCAGCCTGGGAACAAAGAAGATAACAGCGATGCTTAGACTGACCAAGGACTTTGTGAGTCTCATGCTCTGCCAGGGAGGAGGAGAAGCCAGGAGGAAGCAGAGACAGGACACCTGACCCAAACTAGCCAAAGAGGTATTCCATACCACAGCACGTCATGCCCAGGATGTAGAACTGGGGGCCGGAAGGGCTGGATCATGGCAGGGTATCACACAGTATCACAGTATCACAGTATGTTAGAGATTGGAAGGGACCTCAAGAGATCATCTAGTCCAATCCCCCTGCCAGAGCAGGAACACCTAGATAAGGTTACACAGGAATGTGTCCAGGCGGGTTTTGAATGTCTCCAAAGAAGGAGACTCCACAACCCCCCTGGGCAGCCCGTTCCAGTGTTCTGTCACCCTCACTGAGAAGAAGTTTCTTCTCAAGTTTAAGTGGAACCTCTTGTGTTCCAGTTTATACCCATTACCCCTTGTCTTATCATAGTTTGCCATTGAGAAGAGCCTGGCTCCATCCTCATGACACTCCCCCTTTATATATTTATATACACTAATAAGGTCCCCCCGCAGTCTCCTCTTCTCCAAACTATAGAGACCCAGCTCCCTCAGCCTTTCCTCATAAGGGAGATGCTCCACTCCCTTAATCATCTTTGTCGCCCTGCGCTGGACTCTCTCCAGCAGGTCCCTGTCCTTCTTGAACTGAGGGGCCCAGAACTGGACACAATATTCCAGATGCGGTCTCACCAGGGCCGAGTAGAGGGGAAGGAGGACCTCTCTCGACCTACTGACCACCCCCCTTCTAATACACCCCAGGATGCCATTGGCCTTCCTGGCCACAAGGGCACAGTGTTGGCTCATGGTCATCCTGCTGTCCACTAGGACCCCCAGGTCCCTCTCCCCTACACTACTCTCTAACAGGTCGTTCCCCAACCTATACTGGAACCTGGGGTTGTTCCTGCCCAGATGCAGGACTCTACACTTTCCCTTGTTATATTTCATCAAGTTTCTCCCTGCCCAACTCTCCAGCCTGTCCAGGTCCCGCTGGATGGCAGCACAGCCTTCTGGCGTGTCAGCCACTCCTCCCAGCTTAGTGTCATCAGCAAACTTGCTGACAGTACACTCAATTCCCTCATCTAAATCATTGATGAATATATTAAATAATACTGGTCCCAATACTGACCCTTGAGGCACTCCACTAGATACAGGCCTCCAACTGGACTCCGCCCCATAGACTACAACTCTCTGGCTTCTGTCCTTCAGCCAGTTCGCAGTCCATCTCACTACCTGATCATCCAGGCCACACTTCCTCAATTTAGCTATGAGGATGCTGTGGGAGACTGTGTCAAATGCTTTGCTGAAGTCAAGGTAGACCACATCCACCGCTCTGCCATCATCCATCCACAATGTTATTTCCTCATAAAAGGCTAGGAGGTTGGTCAAGCATGACTTCCCCTTGGTAAAGCCATGTTGACTGCCCTTCATAACCCTCTTATCCTTGACATGCCTTAAGATGGCATCAAGGATAAGGTGTTCCATCACTTTCCCAGGGATGGAGGTGAGGCTGACCGGTCTATAGTTACCCGGGTCCTCCTTCTTGCCTTTTTTGAAGACTGGAGTGACATTTGCTTTCCTCCAGTCCTCAGGCACCTCTCCCGTTTCCCAAGACTTGGTAAAGATGATGGAGAGTGGTCTAGCAATGACTTCCGCCAGTTCCCTCAACACCCGCGGGTGCATCCCATCTGGACCCATGGATTTATGGATGTCCAGATTGCTCAACTGGTCCCTAACCCATTCCTCATGGACTAAGGCAAACCGCTCCAGTGACCTGACTTCATCTGAGGTCTCAGGAGTACAGGGTTCTTCAGGACTGCCTCCAACAGAGTAGACTGACACAAAGAAGGCATTCAATAACTCTGCCATCTCAGTATCTTCTGTCACCAGGGCACCCATCCCGTTCACCAGTGGGCCAACCTTGCCTCTGGTATTAGTTTTATCAGCTATGTATTTGAAAAAGCTCTTTCTGTTGTCCTTGACCCCTCTGGCCAGATTTAATTCTAAGGAGGCCTTAGCCATCCTAGCTGCCTTCCTACATCTTCTAGCAGCAGCCTTATATTCCTCCCGAGTGGCCAGCCCCTCCTTCCATGACCTGTAAACTCTCCTCTTCCACTTGAGCATACCCAGCAGTTCCTTATTCAGCCACGCAGGTCTCCTGGCCCTCTTCCTTGACTTCCTACGTGTCGGGATGCTCAGCTCTTGAGCTTGGAATAAGCAATTCTTGAATGCCAACCAACTATCTTGGGCCCCTTTACCTTCAAGCAGCCTTGCCCATGGGACTTCCCCTAGCAATTGCCTGAAAAGGCCAAAGTTTGCCCTGCTGAAGTCCAGGGTTGCAATTCTACTTGCTATTGTACTGGTCCTACCACACAAGATCCTGAATTCCACCATCTCGTGGTCGCTGCAACCAAGGCAGCCCTCAACCCTTACTGCTTCGACCAGCCCCTCCTTGTTAGTGAGGATGAGATCCAGCAGCGCTCCTCTCCTGGTTGGCTGATCCACCATTTGCATGAGGAAGTTATCATCCATACACTGGAGGAACCTCCTGGACTGTGGCTGGGTTGCTGAGTAGTCCTTCCAGCAAACATCAGGGAAGTTAAAATCCCCCACGACGACCACGGCCTGTGACTGTGAGGCCGCTCTCAGCTGCTTGTAGAAGGCCTCATCAACTTCCTCACCCTGATCTGGTGGCCTGTAACAGACACCCACAACAGTATCGCCCCTGCCAGCCTGCCCCTTAATTCTCACCCACAGACTCTCAACTCGCTCATCCCCTGTTCCTGGACAGAGCTCAGTACATTGTAGCTGCTCTCGCACATAAAGAGCAACCCCACCACCCCGCCTGGCTGGCCTGTCTTTCCTGAAAAGGACATAGCCCTCCATGAGTATATCCCAGTCATGTGAGCTGTCCCACCACGTCTCTGTAATTGCCACCAGATCATAATCTCCTGACTTAACACAGGTCTCCAACTCCTCCTGCTTATTTCCCATGCTGCACGCATTGGGTGGGGGTGAGGTACCGGTTGGTGAGCGGTTGTATTCTCTTCCTTGCTATTTCCTTTATCATTATTATTATTAGTGGCAGCAGTAGTGATTTGTGTTATACCTTAGTTATTAAACTGTTCTTATCTCAACCCGTGGGAGTTGCATTCTTTTGATTCTCCTCCCCGTCCCTCCGGAAGCGGAGGGAAGAAAGGTGTGGGGGGGGAAGTGGACTGCGTGGTTCTGATTTACGGCCTGGGCTTAAACCACGACAATGAGTAATTAATCACACAGCAGCCATGGTCTTAGCATGATCCCTAGTTTCTTTGCCTTTTCCCATAACTGCCAGGTTCTTAGATGTTTCTGTAATGCTCTTAACACTCCCCAACAGGTAAAACAAGAACTTGGTTTGCACTTGCCTGCTCTTTATGTCTCAAAACAAAGTTTGTTATCAGAATTAAGTTGTTTCTAGCAGCAAAGTCTTTCAACAGTATCATTTCAGGCAGCATTTCTAAACCAGCCAGATAATTTTCTTGGCTTCTGCTTGTTCCTGTCCAGCAGAATCGTGGAGCAGTACTACAAAATGCCGAGTCTGTAGTGCAATGGTTCTCTACAGCCATTTACTGAAAATAAGGAACACAGCAGCACTGAGAATCACAACACTAAATCATGTATGTGGGTTTGGGAATTGTTCACTAGTTTTGTCCTGTTTTGATGTGACAGCATATTTTGAAAGTCAAGGTACATCGTCTTTGCAAGGAAGCAGAGCATTCTGACTATAAAATCCTTACATGAAAAACAACACTTTTTTATATCAAATAAGACTTTTGGTTTCTGATCATGTTTCTTATTTGAATTCATTGGTGTTCTAAGAATAGAACTACCTGCATATTTGTTACTTGGGGTGATGGTAAAACTTCAAATTGGACAGAAATGTGTAGATTACCAGTTTATTTACCAAGGGAAATAAAGATTTTGAGGACATGGAAAACTGTTGAAATGTTTACCAAACTGGAAAGGCTTTCAGCTGAAGTAGAAAATAGTGTCCAAATATTTTGTTTGACTTCTAAATGTAACTTTAAAAAAATTACGTTGTATACCCTTCTTGCTAAAATAAGTGAAAGGAATAAGCCAAAACCAACAAAAACCTTTCATGTTGGGTTAAACAACACACATTGGCTGACAAACATCTGTTGCTTCAAAAGAATAAATAGTATTTGACAATTGATTAAAATTGATTCCCCTCTTCTTTGTCCTGATTTTTTTATTTGGTCTACTACACAGGCAGTGCTATCTATTGTTAGGTTCTGTGCTATGCTGGGACCTCACGGGCACTTCAGTCCTGTGTTTCATATCTCCTGGAATTTATTTGTCTGATCTTCATGCTTTTATTCAGAGGAGAATTCCCTCTGAAGTCAAATAGGATATTCGTCAAATGAAACGATGCATGGGTAGATATCAGCCTGTCAAAAATTAATTAAAGCTTCCATAAATGGGAAGGTGACCCACATAATCTTGTAGCCAAAGAGTGTGCACTGGAATATGGGTGCTGGTGTGACCCCTCCAGGTAAGTGTTCTGTTTTCAGATAAGCATGAGAGGGGTTGTTTGCTTGGTTTGGAATTTGAACTTCACTTTAGAGGGATAAAAACTGTTCTTAGATATAATTCACATGTGGGTCACATGCGTATGAACTCAATCAACAAAGGACAGATCCAGCAGACTTGCAAGTATTAAAGATAATAAAACAGTATTGATGCAGTGGGGATCCAGAAGGGATTTGCATTTCATGCAATGTTTCTTTGGAAAGCATGATGTTCTCATGGGTAAGTAAGGCCTTGTCTTAAATAATGGCATGCTTTTGATTTCTAAGATTCATTTGAAAGTTAGACTTCTTTTTTTTCTGACTTGAAGCCTCCTGGGTACCCATGCAGTAGTACCAAGCTGGCTGAGAAGAAGCAGACGGTGTTCACCCCTCTCCCAGGCAGATTCATGTTTTGTCATGCCGGCTTTGTCATCAATTATCTCAGTGTGTTAAAACAATGATGACTCTCATTCGAATGATTAAGGCCTATGACTGGAATCATCTGTGTGCTAGCTATGTATGTGATGAGAAATTCGTTTGGGAAATTATGAGCTGATCATAAACTTCAATGTATAAAGTAAGGTTACTACAGTCATGCACCAAAAGTTTACCAAAAGCTTTAAGTTTCATCAGCATATCACATTTCTGGAAATTCTTCTACCATGACCAAATCCAAGGTCCTGATCCATGTGGAACAGACTAAGGAGTTAACCTGTAAGAGACAAACAACCCTTAATTGGATCATGTACACAAATAGAATATGAATGTTGTTGTCATGTCAGATCTTTCATACTTAGCAAAGTTATCCTGGTTTCGGCAGTAGCAGTCATTTTTCTCCTTCTTAGTAGCTGGTGCAGCGCTGTGTTTTTGACTTTTGGCCTGGGAACAGCGCTGATAACACCGATGTTTTTAGTTGCTGCTCAGTAATGTTTACTCTGACCAAGGACTTTCTGAGTCTCGTGCTCTGCCAGGGAGGAGGGGAAGCTGAGAGGAAGCAGAGACAGGACACCTGACCCAAACTAGCCAATGGGGTGTCCCATACCACAGCACGTCATGCCCAGTATATAAACTGGGGGCAGCTACCCAGAAGGGCTAGATCACTGCTTGGGTCAGGCTGGGTATCGGCCGGAGGGTGGTGAGCGGTTGTATTCTCTTCCCTTGTTATTTCCCTTACCATTATTATTATTGGTGGTAGCAGCAGTGGTTTGTGTTATACCTTAGTTACTGGACTGCTCTTATCTCAAGCCGTGGGAGTTACGTTCTTTTGATTCTTCTCCCCATCCCTCCAGGAGCGGGGGGAGGAACGGGGGTAAGTGAGCGAGGACTGCGTGGCTGACTTGCCAACTGGGCTTAAACCACAAAAAAAGTTAAATAGAAGCATTGCCCTTATTGCTTATTACTTCTGCACTTTTTTTCCCCCCAATTAATAGCTTCTCCTTCTAATTATAGAAACATTCATGTGCAAATCACAATTTGGCAATGCAGGGTTTTTTTAAGTAGCTGTTCTGGGATATGGTAATGCTTCAAATGTAAACAATCAGCTCATGAAGCATCTCACAGCTTCATGCTTTTTTCTTATCCTAGCCACTAGAGGGCAAAAGACTTAGAAATTACTCGGGCGTGGTGTTCTTTCATAAGGTTTTATATTATGAGTATTGCAAACTACAGGAATAAGTCAGCGCCTAACAAGAATCTACAAAGGCTGTTTTCTTAGATGGATTTCAGATGTCTTATATGGGACACAAGTTTGCTATCTTCTCACAAACTGAAAAGATAAAGAAGTAATAATGGGCATACTGAACTACATTTATAGACAATTCTGAGTTCAGCGTTGCGTAAGTGAAGTTGTCATTAACTCAAGAGTGATCTCCTTTAGGGACGTGAACAGGTTTTTCAGTGTCTTCTTTGCTAACTGCCTTGAGGGGTGTGTGGCACTGACTGGCTCCATTCAGCTGCCTTGCTGCCATGAGAAAACTGAAAAGCAACTGCAGCAACCCCAGAGGAAGCACTGAGACCCAAGAAAACCTTACATATGGTGGGAAATGGAGCAGACAAGAGTGCTCATTCACCGTGTAACTCCACTCGCTTTGTTAGTTATGTGAATGACATGTGAAAAATAATTTCCTGCATCTCCAAGGCTTTAACCCCAGTAAAACAGTAGCAGTTACGTTGCTCACCTCCTGACTTTCAGTGTGGCTTGTCCTGGGCCATTGCACTGTAAACATGCAGAGAAGATGGAGTAGTTGAATGTCAGTAAAATATATGTATATATCTATCTTAGTGGCAGACATTAATAAGCCTTTGCTGTATATTACATTTTAAGCTCTATGTTCTAGTCTTCAAATTATAATGACTAATTAGAGGTATGTGAACACTGTAATTATCTTCTGGCAATAAACTGCAATACATATTCATAGTTACATGGATTTTATCTTCTGTGAAATGGTCCTTATAAAAACAGCACATCAGAAATTAATCCTTAAAGATGGATGGAGAGAATGTCCTTTTCCCTTTGTCTCTGGTTTATTTATGTGTTCCCATTAATTATGTCTGATTTTCTGTTGGCACTTTTCTTCTTAATGCAATTCAGTTTTGACATGTCTTTCCATAGACTTGTTAGTAGGTAGGATCATCATTTATACCATGTAGCACAAATATTTTATAATCCACTAATCTTGACAAAAAGGAAATGCCTTACCCATAAAAAAACACATGAGGCGTAATGATTCCCTGCTAATAACTTATTAGGTCAGATCACCCAGTTTGAAGTGTTTATCACACTTTAATTTCACCAGATTTCTTCCTTTGGAAGCTGCTACTCTTTATCTTTTATTGTGGTTATTTTTATACCAGCAACTCATCCCTTGCCAAAAGAAACTGCACAGTCATAGGTCAAACAACAGACACAAGGAA
This sequence comes from Psittacula echo, assembly GCF_963264785.1. Lineage (NCBI taxonomy): Eukaryota > Metazoa > Chordata > Aves > Psittaciformes > Psittacidae > Psittacula > Psittacula echo. The sequence goes on along the minus strand of NC_137737.1, from coordinate 98,087,294 downwards.
GCAGCAAGGAAAATTCCTGGATTAAGCTAGAATTTCTTCATGATAAGAGTGGTCACACAGTGGAACAATTTGCCCAGAAGCTCAGTCCTATTCAAAACAACTGGAGAAGACTCTGACCCAGCTCTGAAGACAGCCCTGGATCATGTGGCTGCTGACAACCCAAGTTTGCTCAGCAAAATAGGTGATGCAGAGCAAGTGTAAGGAGAAAAGGCTATGGTAAGAATAAGAAAGTACTTTAACCAAAAAGCTATAATTCTCCTGCCTGTAGACCAGTGTCATACCAGTCCCCCCCGCATATTCCAGTGCATTTGCACACAGCCTAGCCAAGAGGAACTCCAGCTGAGGCCGTAGCGGTGTCATGTAATTTGTGCATGTTTAATTCTCAAATTTCCAGAGCTTGTTCTAGGAAACTGGTAAAGTTGCTGTACCTTACACAAGCAATGTTTAATTACATTTATAAACAAAACAAGCAGTGATCATAACCAGATGGCAGAAAATGACAGGATAAAATCAAACTTACTTCCACTCACCCTCAATTTTTGTCTGGTTAATCACTGATCTTAAGATAGGCTTAGGTCAAGACAGTAGCAACAGGTAAACTGTTGATCTCTAGATAATAGTGTAATAAAAATCTCTAAGTTTTGCTTTATGGCTGGAGCCGGTCAGATAAAAACTGATGTAGGCGGGCACTCCTGTTGCACTGTAGGTGAACTAAAAGGCCTTTTTTAGTGTTTATAGCACCAGCAGCTTCAGGCTGAGATACATCCTCTTTCGCTATGCATACTGAAGCCCTCCTTCCTGAGAAGTGGCTGGACATCACCTGCTGATGGGAAGCAGAGAATAAATACCTTGGTTACCTTTGCTTCCACACTTGGCTTTTGCTTTATTAAACTGCCTTTTTCTTGACCCACAAGGGGTTTTTATTCCCATGTTATCTTCTCCCTGCCTTGTCCTGCTGAAGATGGGAGTGATAGAGCTGCCCCATGTGCGCCTGGCATCCAGCCAGGGTCAGCCCAATACAGTTAAAAACTATGTTCCTCAAATTGTCACTGATGATGATGTGAAAAGTCTGCCCAGCACAATTTACTCTGTAGAAATCATCCTTCAGTTTACTCTAATGTCTTAATCTCTCCTTACTCTCACAATTGAGTTCCAGAGACTTCAGCTTTAAATCAGACTAGCTTGGCACATTGTGGATGCACAGTATCACTAATAGTTATCACCATTATGCACAAAACAGATGTCATTATGAAGTTTTCAAAGAAATGTTAAAACCACGTCATTACTGCAATCTTGTGCAGCCAAATAGAATAAATTAAAACCACTGACATTGTGAGTTGATTAATCAAAAATAGATCGATTTATAGGTATTATGGCTCTTTGGAAATTTACTAAAAGCTTTGTATGATCCCTTGTAAAACTGATTGATGAAGTCTGTCATTCAATACATTAGGTACATACTATTGATAGTTTCTAGCATATACCAGTGCATATTGATGCTTTCATTCAATATAACAAACTACATAACAAATAAGTGCAAAAAGGGATGTTTTCTTCCTAGCAAAAGAAGCCATAAACTAATTTATATAGTGTAAAAGGTATTTATATTTTGTTATTTTATGCTTAGAATGTTAATTTGTAAAATCAGTGATGTAAAAGATGCTTGACCTATACTGAAGTGTTGTGGGCTCATAGAGATAATGCATGTAATGAATATAAGTAACTGTCGTGGTTTAAGCCCAGGCCGTAAATCAGAACCACGCAGTCTACTTCCCCCCCCCCTTTCTTCCCTCTGCTTCTGGAGGGACAGGGAGGAGAATCAAAAGAATGCAACTCCCACGGATTGAGATAAGAACAGTTTAATAACTAAGGTATAACACAAATCACTACTGCTACCACCAATAATAATAATGATAAAGGAAATAACAAGGAAGAGAATACAACCGCTCACCAACCAGTACCTCACCCCCACCCTGCAGTGATGCAGCCCTTCCAGGAACTCTCAGTTCTACATCCTGGGCATGACGTGCTGTGGTATGGAATACCTCTTTGGCTAGTTTGGGTCAGGTGTCCTGTCCCTGCTTCCTCCCGGCTTCTCCTCCTCCCTGGCAGAGCATGAGACTCACAAAGTCCTTGGTCAGGGTAAACATCTGTGTTATCAGCTCCGTTCCCAGGCAGAAAGTCAAAAACACAGTGCTGCAACAGCTACTAAGAAGAAGAAAAAATGACTGCTACTGCTGAACCCAGGACAGTAACAAAGTAGATGCTACATTATTTGTTCATCTTACTTCAGAAATAATATTTTAGCAAAAATATTTGGTGGAATACTACCAAATCCTTCAACCACCTGTAAAACATTTATAAAAGCTGTACCACATTAAGTGTGCCTTTAAATGCACATCGTCTGTGTCTCAGCTGTGCTGTAAATATGTCTGTGGAAGTGGTTTAGAAATCTCAGAGCTAACCATCCAGTTGCTCTTTTGCCATTCACTTTTTTCAAGACTTAATTAAAGCATCAGCCATTACTAGAAAACAAGGACATGCCTTTGTTTCTGTGGTCTAATGATAAAGAGTAACCTAGCATTCATTATAAGCCACATAGCAAATTATGAAAAAATAGCAATGCCCTGAAGTATTTATTACAGAATAACAGTCCGCAGAGCAATAATACCTTACCTATTCGCGTCTGGCAGATCCCCCACCCTCACTCCAAACTTGTTGCAACCTCTCTGCTCCTTTGACCTTGTCGTACTTCCTCCCTGCTTGTTTTCAATGGCACTTTTTCAAGTTCCGACTTTTCAGTTTTTTAGAACTATAAAACTACCCGACCTGGTGGCTCTATTTGGAGCTGATCCCTAGTTTAATGACAGTGAACATGAAAACCTCTCTTCTCAGCACCATCTTTTCTCAAGAATACAATTCAGTTACCTAAGCAGATAATTCTCATTCACTTAAAGTGAGAAACATTACATACTAAAAGAGAGATCATCAATGCCTGCTGATTTTCAACACTTTTTTCTCATTTCAGACATAGTTTTTGACTGTCATATGTTTTCCATTTAAAACCTTGCCCCACTTTGCAGCAGAATTAAATTTGGCTTTAGTGATTGTCTTGCTGTAGTCGGTGCTGCCCAGATTCTTCTTTCCAAAAGCTACACCCTAGTGGTGCTTTCTTACTTGCCCTGTACTTAGACTAAGAGAACAAATTTCAACTGAAAAGATCAGACTAAAATTGTTCCACAATATTTTGATGTTGAATCGGGTATTTCTTGAAAACGACTCATTTGTTGGCAAAGCACGAGAGTGCTAGAGAGCCAGGAACAACTTCACTGACTCATCAGGTTGCTTGGAAGTCTTTACGGTATTGTCAAAAACAAGCTTGGAGAAATGAAAAACGTTCCTTTAAAAAAGAATCTGAATATTTGTGGAAAAACAATCTCATTGCTCAGAAAGGCAGACTGTGTGTCTCCTTTTGCTGATATATCGCTTAACTGATACAAAAAGCAAATAGGCCTAGCGGTAGCCTTACTGAAAAGGGATAGCAAAGCATGATGGCCTCATCTAATATTTTTACAACCACCTTATATGGGCTGCTAAGGGCAGCATCTGTCTCATTATTGCCATAAAGCTGACTGAGCAAATCCTTAGGGATTAGTCTTCAAGGATATTTTGTGTGGGGGGGAGAGAACATGATATAAACTACTTAATTCTATTTTCCCTCCCCTGAGAAAGATGAATAAGAAAAATTCTCCAAATGTCACTTTCAGACTTTCTGTGATGTATATGTGCATTTTAAAGATAGGTACTAAACCAGATATGTGCACATTTTCTGGTTTATTCAGAGAAACCAACATTGTTTTCTGACTTCCATCATTTTGTGATAATATATATCCTCATTTACATTCTGGAGTTCACTGTCGAGATTTGGACAGAAAGTGAAATACTATCTAAAAAAAGCTCATTTTGTAGGAGACTTCAGCTACAGTCAAATGTCTTAATATATCTATGAGCCTTTTTTCCGGTCCAAAATTTTGCTCAAAATGTTCTCTCTTTATCAGTGTAAGTGCATACAAAAAGCAGTCATTTCCCATACATTAGACTACATAATTCTCTGTGGCAGTGTTATCACAGATAACTTCAGCTGGCTAGACAATCTTCAACCGAATCTCCACATTTTGATGGGAAAATTGCAACTTCAGTTTTCAATGGGGTTAAAAAGTACTGCAATAGTAATAACATATGGGACGATTTAGACAATTAAAAACTTCTGGGGCTAAAATGGTATTAAAACACTGTTAATATTTTAGTAATATGAAAATACTTCTGTTCTGCCATTTTAAAACTGTAAAGAGTTCATAGTTAGACATCTTTGCCACCTTCCAATGTGTGACTCCTTCAGCTGCCATGAAATGTACCTTTGTTTAATCTGAAGGCGACATTGCAGTAATTTCTAAAGAGACACATTTTATGAACCCAGTTTTGCAGTAGCTCACTACCACATGAATGGGGTTCTGAATAACTTTAAAAATAATGTGGTTACTTTTAGGATTAGGCTAGAGCAATTTATGCTATTGTTGCATGAAGAAGTTATTTTTTCCTCCTACTTTAGATTTGTCAGTAGTAGCATTTTTAAAATCTGTGTTATGCTCTGAAAGCCTATTCTTCCAAGACCCATGCACCAACCACGCCAACATCACTGTCTTGTGTATACAGACCTTCACCTCGCATTCACAAAGGGAAAGCTCTATGAATTACAGAAAACTGAAAAGAAGTCAAATATCTCTCTCTCCAGATCTAGGGTGGGGTAAAGTATGAAATCACTGTGGTTTATGTGTTATTTGCCATACACACAAGCTGCCACCTGGAAAGCTAACAGCTGGTAGAGAATGTTTGTTTTTCCTTCACAGCCAGCAGTTGCTTTTGATCAAATAAGCTCAGAAATGTTTTGAAAAATGCAGAAATACCCTCTGAAGGATACACAGTAAATTGTTCAGTTAAGCTTCAACAACAACCACAAAAAGTGCTAGCAGATTCTTCTTCAGCACGAAGAAAGATAAGTTTTGATACAGTCCTTTCTGACTAAATTCTGAGTAAAGTAGTCTTAAGAGAAAGTTCCCTGTTATTGGTTACCTATAAAAAGATCGAGAGATTAACACTGAAGGTATTTCCTGGCTATAAATAAATAATTTGCGACCACACTGTGCTCAGAGCACAAACAGGACTGGGAACTCAGAGTGCCCCTAGCTCTCCAGCATATATATTTATCATTGGTTTGGTGTAATGAAGATAACTTGATAAGGATCGCACTATGACAGTTTTTCTTTTGCACTGGCTGCTGAACGACGGCAACAGTTTCCTGTGGCCAGCCAACTATTGATCTAATTCCCTTCTGCCAGTGGTGCAGTTAATGGGAATTCCACAGGCAAACCAAAGCTACATTTTGTCTTCGTTTTCATCTGAAATACGAGTTGATCTCTTGTACTCTAGACAGCCATTTACCACTCACTTTCCTTCATTGAGGTTTATGAGCTGAGGTATAAAATGATTATCAAATGTAGTTTAAGTGAGACAACAGTTGACGTTGTGACTGTGACTACTGCTGCACCATCAGCTGCATTAATTCCATGAATCAAGGTTTGCTTATAATTCACCTTTGAGGCAGCACACAGCAGAAAGTATCCTTAAAATGCAACTATGCTGTAGCTGAAGAAATGCAGCAGTTTGTCAGCATAAGGACTGAGGGGAGGAAAAAGTGCCCAAAGTCTTTATCAAACAGCAACAGAACAGTAAAGTCTTTCCTATTAATTTACATTCAAGGACTTTTCCCCACACCATGTCTAAGAAATCATTTCAAAATGCTCATTTTTAGTTACTTCTTAATATTTTTCTCACTAAATTATTGGTAACGATATGAATAGAAGGAACAGCTGACGTACACAGCAAGAGAGAAAGCCAAGGCACTCGATTCACTTGTAAAATGGTAAAGGACAATCAATACTATGGGCAAGTATTTTTTATATGCAGCTATCACTCATAAGGTACAGTATATCTCATCTCATTTCAACAACAGCTGATGCCTCCATTTCCCCTTGGAAACCCCTGCAGTTGCCATTATAAAAATTATAAGTAATATGTTAATGAGATATAGATTGATTATGTTAGAAAAGATGACATTTTCATACATCATTCTACATGATGTTTAATGATGGATTACCAACCAGTAATTCCTCTGGTACAAGATTAAGTAAAATAGCAGGCTGTTTCAGCAGGCAAGTCCAAGGAGATGGCAATAAATCTGCTCAATTATTGTTATTACCAATCCTGTTTTCACTGCTAAGGATATTATTATTTCATTTAGACTTGTTCATGCATCATAGTTTATTTCAGTCAGTCAATGGGAGAAACTGCACTATTTTATTCTCAGAGCTGCAAAGAACTGAGCTTTGAGAGAACACAGTGTATGGAGATCAGCAGGCCTTAAGTAGGCATAAAAAAGCTAGCAATCTATCAGACCAAAAATACATTGTGAAAACCACATTTTAGAAAGTAGCATTTTGTTTGCAACCCCGCTTACTTTACTTACGTGAAAATTCTCAACCAAAGCATACTGCCTGAGAAGCTGTCCCATTGAAACAGAATTATTGGATCCTCTATGATTCATACTTCACCTTGGTCCTGTAATATATTGAGAATTAGGTCATTAGACTATCTTTTGGCCAGGGAAATTAGACTGCAAATAAGTGTAACAAAAAATGTCCCCTTTTTTCCCTGCCTCATGCTCAGGAGGGGAGAAAGCATGCAAAGAATTAAAAGAAGTCTACCACAGAAAGTTATTTTCTTTGCCAGCCAACCTGGCCTTGCAGTTCTCATGAACTCCCCCTCCTTGCAAGGAAATCAAAACCGTTGCACTTCTCTCAGTGCCCACGTTCTCCCTGGGTCATTTTGTAACAGCAGATAAGACTCCAGTATGGAGCATATCTAGTGCCTACCTAACCAACTCAGATGTGAGGGAACTTTTAGATAGATAAGCAAATTTTAACCATCTATCCCAGACTGCTTATCAGTGGGGCAGGTGGTCTGTGGAAACACATTGCATGTAAGTGTGAATGATCCCTGTTACTCTAGCACTTATTTTTCTGTAAAAGAAGGGAAGATGAGAATAATGGCTCCTCTGCTCTCCAAACATCAGCAAGGCAACAGCCTTGCAGTAGCAAGCTGTAATCTGTTCCTTGCAGAAGGGAATTTCTCCAACCCTGATCCAAAACCTGCTTCCCAAGTTTTGACAGACCTGACTCTTTCCCTGTGCTCGTGGGCATCCCCAAAAGAAAGATGCCAATAAAGTAGGATTTTCCTCAAAGCACAGGATCATTTATACTCTAGCTGTGGAAACAGTACTGAAGCAGCTAGATGAACAGGAGAGACACGTGGAACGTAGAAGTTATTTCTTTCCTAATTTCATCTCTCAGGGGTCAGCAAACAAGGGAAAGCTGCTGAGGTGCAACAGAAAATTTGCTTCAGGAAAAAGTTTCCTCCCTGACTTGTTCCTGTTTCACAGCCCATCAGATAAGCTTTTATCTGATTGACCAAAACAAGGGCATGTTGCAGAACAGTGCCACCATGGAAGCATAACCATGAGTATCTATGCAGTGCTGGACTAATTTAGCACTAGGGAAAGCAGTATGGGGGTCAGTATGACTAGGTCTTAGAAAAAAATCATTAGTCAAAAAGGCAATGAGAATTGATAGGAATTATTGGGACAGGAGTGGAAGTAAAGTAAGAATATCATTGCATCACCGCATTTACTAACATTGCCCGTTCAAAAATGGTATAGCAGAGTTAGAGAATGCAATACAATCAAGAGGCAGACCAGCCTAACCTTACCCTGCTAACAGATCAGCAGCTAACTGCTAATTTTAAAAAGACAATGAATCCATCTCAGATGTTGCACTTCAAGGATGCACAGCGTTGTAGAATTTCATCTTGGGCACCCTGACAGTGTTTGCTCTGTACAGAATTTTAAATATATTCATGTTATCAATCTAGAATGATCACTCTGAAGACAAACCCAAAAGCCAAATAACTCAGTTAAAGGACAAATTCCAAAGCCATGTACAGAACTCACACACACCTGAGTACATTTATGACGAGGATACAGCCCAGGCACAAACTCTCCAGACTGCATTTGTCTGGTCTCATGGTTTAAAGTCTCTCTGCAGGCCCTGGCACAAGGAGCACAGCACCCAAGGACGTTGCACACTGCTGACTACTGTGAAGGGAGGGAACAAGATATTTTTGCCATCATGGTCTGTCTTGCTTGTCAAAACAGCTTTGTCTGAAAGCTGCATAATGAAGGACGTCAGCACAGACCTAGGAGCAGAGCATGTCATTGTGCTGGCAGAACAAGTGGAGGGTAAATAAATATTGTAATCCATGTAACATGAGCAGATGGCATTTCATCAAAGTTATTAACAAAAATGGTTCAAAGATGTTTATATTCTCTTAACCTACACAACAATATATACCCGTATCTATTTTTCACCTTGGACAGCCAATAGATTATGATGATTTCTATTTTCTCAAACCAATTTTTATCTTTCCAGACTACTTTCCTTTTCTTCCACAGCCAATGGCATTTGACAATTCCTACCTTCTCATGTTGTTTCCTCACTTTTCCAGACTATTTTTCACCTTTCTATGTGATAAGTTGCTGTTATAGCTCCTTAGTTCTGTGATTATCAATGGTATCTCAGGATGTCTCCAGTTTTCTGACACTCAGCTGCACTTCAAAGATGCCAGCTGAGTTTCTCCAGGATGCTTCTGGTTTCCAGGCTGGAGGGATTTTCCCTGTCAATATTTCAACAGGCATCTCCTGTTATGCATTTTTTCCTTTACAAACAGGTTGCCTTTATGGCTGCTCCCATCAGTTGCTGAGTTTGCTTAGTCTTTAATAAATTGACAATGCTTGACTCAGGAAAATGGTAGTTTGCAGGTGCTACAGGATTACCGGAAAGGAAAGGTGTTCTGAAGATGTAAAAATGTCATCTCTTCAGCATATGACTGTTTATACCTCCTCTTTTTACTTTCCTTCTGATTCCCACCTTACCAAGGCTTTCAACAATAGGCTGTATGACATTTCCTGTAGCTACTCAAATCTGCCTTGATACAAGGAGTCAGTAATTCATGTACTTGCTCTGTAACACAAGAATTACAATCTCTGAACTGTAATACTGGGTTGCTTGTGGATATATATGAAGGAACCTAAAGGAATTGCTTGATGATATTTTTTTAAATATTTTTTTCATGCTATGCTTTTGTATAAGTTTTGATTCCTCAGTTTCTGTAATTTCCATGTTTAGGCCAGACTTATGGAGACGGAAGTCTGCTTATTTGATGTAAATAATATTATTATTATTATTATTCTAATAACAACCCGTAAGGATCAGTAAGAATGTTATAGTTTTTTCCGATGCTGACTAAGACTGCTTGGCTTTGAAGAGGAAGTGTGTGTGGGGAGAGGAAGCCTGGCTATCTTTCCATGCCTTGCAGCCTTCCTGTAAGCACCGACGCAGTGCTTATTTAGAGACCCAGTGGGGGAACATGCTTTGCGTGGCTATGAGTTCCTAATTTTACTGACTGTAAAAGGACCAGATATAGCTTCACTTTTTAATTATTGTTATTTCTTCTGCAGGAAAGATTCTTCACTTCTATACTCGATGCTAGTGCTTTCTGAACCATTTGAGCAAGTATGCAGAAGGCTCCTCGGCACAGCACAGGCTTAGGGAAATAAGCCCTCTTCTGGTCCTGTCAGGAGGTACCTCCCACCATTTTAGCGAAAGCAGGGGGAAAGGATGAAAGCAGCAACTGTCACTGTTTGCATTCTCTGCATGGCCATAGCTGGTCCAGTGCCCTGGACTTTCTTGAACAGACTTCCTTCTCCGTTGAACAAACAGGATGCAGCTAGACCCATGCAAACACAAAGGAGTCAGCAAAAAGCTCCCACTCCAGAAACCTGGCAGCAGCAGCTATTCCCTTCTCACTGCCTGAAAAACACTGTGAAATGGAGGAGCAGACCAAGAAAACACTATTACCGCAGATGGCTGAGACTTAAATGGTATTTTCTTGCTGGGCAGATTCTTGCCTTTCGTAACACTGATGAGCTGATAGGCTTAACATCGATGAAATAATAGGCTGAGTGTGCTATAGTAAGCTATCTAAAGATCACTAAAGCTTCCAAACGTGGTCAGTAGGTAAATACTAATCTAGCTACCTACAGCTGTTTTCTGCAGTAGGTGCACTCAGCTGGTCAGAAACCAGCCCTGCTAAGCTGTCATCAGCCAGGACAGCTAGCTCACTGCCACACATCCAGTGGATACCTGACAAGCAGCCCCCCTTCACCACCAACTCCCCATCCTCCAAATGGCCATTCTGCCACACACTTGGTACCAGTGGCAGGGAAGTCCTGACTAGAGGCATGACATCACTGCAGCTTGCAGAGAAGTTTCTGTCATTGCAGGGGACTTGTGCAGCCCTCTGGGTACCCCGCACCCCTTTCCCCTGCTCACCTAGTGTGTTCACAACTCAGCCTACTGATTTGAAGTTTTCCATGTGACATCTGTTCCAAAGAGGTCTGGGAGATGCACTCTATTGGCTACCAAACTTTTGTTAGACTGTGTTGGGCTTTTTCAGAAATACCCTTTCTCCACACTGCCCATCTTGACTGGATAAAAATCTTGACCTGTTTCAGTTCAAGGAAGTGTCTTGTCAACACTGGAAGAGGGTTGCATTCACCTCCGCAGCATCTGAGACAGACTTTTTTCTGATTCTTCAATAATTGGGAGAATTTTTGAAAGCCACAATGAGGTGAGCTCCCTTTCTTGGCCGTGCTTGGCCAGCCTTGTCAGTTGTACTCATACACAGTATCTACTACCATGTCCAGGTAAAGCTTCTCCCTCAACAAATGATTTCTGAATAGGTTTTCACTAGCTTCTTTGCCCCACCAGTAACGGTATCAGTTATGTAAGTGCAATGACTGTCTCCTTATGTTAGTAGGCCAATTTCTTGTAATATGTGCATAAATACATAAAGGTAACACATTAGTGATTTTACAGTGGGTTGTTGCAGATATAGTATTATTTTCATTTCAGTTGTTGTAATTTAGCAACATTTCTGCCTACCGCAGCTCCTCTTTAAGCCTCCTATTTTCTCAGCCATTACCAAAATGGCAGTGGTGCACTGATGGCTTCTCAGTCACTGGGAGTCTCTTCTCTGAGCTGATGTTACACAACAAGCCTTGTCTCCAAGAAATAAAAGGTGCTATTTATGCATCTTCATTAATGAGTCTTTATTATACTCTAAGTGAGAAAAATCCTGGGAAGTCTACCCTAATGATGTTAAATGAAGTCACTGTAACCTCTCCTTGGTGTTTACCTTGGATATTTCAAGATAGCACCCACAGGCACTATGTCTTCAGCAGGATTTTGTACCAGATTGGCTGTTACTGGGTAAAAACATCAAGAGATGCAGAAGTGATAACACAACCTTTGTGGAGTTTTGCAACCGTGCTGAGCTGATGCAACTGAAAATCATGCCAATTGCCCATAAAAACACAGTCCATTTGTTTGTGTAACTGTTCTAATCTTTCACTTTGTACATAACAATAGGCTTTGCAGGTGTTGACATAATACAGGTTATCACGTTTCTGTTTTGATTTAGTCATTTTGGATGTGTCTTGTCTGTTCTTGTATCAAACTAACGTCTAAGCCGGTACAGGATGTGTGATCTTAATAGCTTTAATCTTCTATGCACTTCAGCTTTCTAAAATGAATTTTTGTTAGTTACAGTTTCAGATTACTCCCTACAACAAAAAGCATCCATATTCTTTAGGCATACATTTCCTATCATGATAACATAGTTATCTGCTGCTATTGTGGGTTTGCCTGTTGCTATTTTTTTTTTCATTTTTTAAATCCATTTCCTTATTATGTGCAACCCTAGATGTTTATAATTTATTTTGTTGTATGCATTTCTCTTCTCTTTTAGTAAATTCAAGCTCTTTTGACGTAGAAATACCTAAGACTGGCTGGATCCTCAGAAGAAACTGCTTCTCTTGATACCTGAGTCAAAGTATTACTAAAATAATGTCTCCAATAATGCCTGATTTCCACAAGGCCCATTGCTGCTGTTGATTATTAATAGGAGACAATTATTACATTTTCTCACATTCACATGTTTGTACAAGTCTTTTGGGATGCATAGATGCCATAATATTATGTTACTGACTCAGGAAAACAAATCAAATTACAATTCTTGTAGGCCAAGAAATCTTTTGCTTGGTTTCACTTTGTTATTTCTATCCCTTTACGTTTCAGTTGCTCTATTCATCTGATATTTTACCTTTTACACCACTGATTAAATTAAGATGCAAATTAATTTAAGGGCTCTGACTGCTCTTGTCAGCAATTTGGATGCTTATTAAGTGGTTTAAAGTATAATTAATTAAGGATGTATTGCTTCACATCCAATAGTCATTAAAATATTCAGCATTTACATCTTAAATTTATTTAAGCATTATCACTTTCTGTAGTTTGAGTTTTAAAGGCTGTATTCATGATTTCCTCATTCTGAAAGAAAGACTAACCACTAATTGCACTGAATATAGTCTTCCTCTGGCCTTTTTAATTAGAAAATTAATTGGCCTTTACAAAGTGCTACATCTTTGCTTGTTCCTAATGAAAAAATTATGTACCCACTCACTATCTATTTCCCAGGTTAAGAAAGACTGCAGATCAGTAAGTCAATGCTACAGATGGGTCTAGAGTTTAGGCACACACTGCTCCGACTCTTTTCTCTGTTCTTTCACCTCCGTATTAAAAACCTATTCTAGATTAGCAGCAATCAGTCTTTTTCATATATTTCAAAGCAGTCCAGAAGGTGCAGCCACACAAACAAAAGCAGCCATAATACTGAATGCCACATAAACGGATGTTTCTTGTGAATTTATTGTGCTTTCCCCTTCTCCAACACCTTTATGAAAGTTAAACCATTATGCCCCGCCTTCACCTTCCTCACAAATCCTTTGGCTGTAACTACCAGGGGGGGTAGGAGGGGTAAGTGGTTAAAACAAACCTCATATTTCTTTGAAGGCTCTTGGTGAAGGAGAGGATGCAGCAAGTCAAAAGCAGTGACTGGACCAACCCCATTTTAAACCTGGAAGGAAAATCCTGGCCATTGTAGATATTTTTAACATTTTTATATAACTACTTATTTGGGAATAGATAAAAGAGATCACATGCTCAACAGGAGTTAAAAAAAGTACCAGTGACTTCTCCCTCCTTGTTTTTGAAGCTGCATTATTCTAAAATAATGGGGTATGTTGAGAGCAATCAGGACAGGAGCATTCGGACATCCTTCCCAAAACAGGCCAGCCTCTTTCACCTTTAGTAAAAAGAATTTGGTGTTTGGTGTTTAAAGAAACAAAAGCAGAACTGGAGATTTCTGCAGCTGATGTCGGTGGAGATGAATTAACCTCCTGAGGTTTATTTGCTTGTTTAGTAAGGGCACCTAGCCCTCCTGTTGAATCAACAGAAAACCACACCTACCACAGGCCTCCCCATTCCTGAGACAAGGAGGAGCTGGTTCAGGATCCTGACTATACAGCATCCGGTTAGAGGGAGGTTTATATTGGAATTTAGGAAGCATTTCTTTACTGCGGCAGTGGTCAGACACTGGAACCTGCTTCCTAGAGAGGTGGCTGATGCCTCAAGCCTGTCAGCGTTTACGGCATTTGGATACTGCCCTTAATAACGTGCCTTAACACTTGGTCATCCCTGAATTGGTCAGTCAGACTGGATGATTGTTGTAGGTCCCTTCCAATGGAAATATTCTATACTATTTTATTCTATTCTGTTCTAAAGATAGGGATCCACAAATACATCTTCTGCTGCCCTGTATTGCACCAAGCCCCACCTGCCATTTTTGCAGGGAGCAAGACAGGGCAGTATCTGGACACATTCCTCCTTCCCCAGCACTTAGCTGTTTGCAGGCAGAAACATTAGGCAAAGCAATAACGGCATCAGTGGACTTTTCCTTGCTGGGCAGGTAGGGCCGCAGGAGGGGTGTCAGTGCTGTTTGCCTATGTGAGAAGCTTGCTTTTATTTCTAAGTTATATTGGGTGCAGGTGCCCAGGCACTTGCAGAGGGGGGCTCCAGGGTGGCCAGACACAGACACACAGTTTTAGCCAGCTCAGATGGACCCATCACAGGGCACAGCCCAGCCCCACAGTCAAGGTGGTACCTCCTCAGAGAAAGCACATGTAAGACAGGGCAGAAAACGCGGGGCAGGCAGATGATCAGGGAACACCAAGGTCAAAGAAGGTGCTCCATGGCAGAGCCTGTGGAGGCCCACCCCAGAGCAGAGGAAAGGGGAGAGGCAGGGCATAGCCGAGGTGCAGTTGTGTGCACCAGTCATTCCCTCCTCTCTTGCCACTCCTTACTTTGCTGAAGGGACAGAGCATGACCTATGGAAGTAACAAGGGGGAGGAGAGGAGCATGGGGTGATGCTGAGCCTGGAAAAGAGGAAAGCAAAGGTGTTTCCCCCTAGTATGTTAATGTTCATCTTCTTGCTTCCCAATACCCAAATCAGTAATTAAACATACAGATAAATAACTTGGTCATAAATTAATTTCCCCAAATCAAGTCTGATTTGCCCATGAGCGTAATAGGTAAGTGATCTCCCTCATGTATCTCAACCCATGAGCTTTCTTGGTTCTGTTTTTCCTATTTCTTCTTCCCATCTCACTATTAAAGAGGACACTTGAACCAGCAGCTGGGTGGGAGCATGGCTACCAGTCAGGGCCAACCCAGCACAGATGTTCAGCAACAAAAAGTTGTTTGTAAACTCTGGACTTAAGACAAACAACAATTTAGGCTTGTCAGTCTCTGTGTTCACTTTGCATCATTGACTTGAGTTGTCTGTGCTTCCTCACCATGACTGTACAATAAACTTCACATGAGAAAGACCTTTCCTTTTAAATCAGCTTATTAGTTTGCACATCTATAAAATCACAGCTTCAATGAAATTGGTTATACAATTCTTTGAGTAAGAAAGTCTGTTTGATCTTTTGCAAAGTCAGGGAGACCTAGAGCTGCTCAAGCTTTGCACAGCAGCTTGTAAGAGCATTGTTTCTAGAAGCTCACTGGAAAGATAAAGCTTTTTCATCTGCAACTCATACCCAGGTTAATAAACAGTTAATATAAAGTAAGGTATATACTATCCCAAGTGAACAATTTCCATGCATTTGCCTATAATCCTTTTCTTGTCAAATAGAAGTCACATTGTTCTTAAAACTGTTTGATATTAGTTTTTAATTCTTACTTAAGAAACCCTCAGTCTGTGAAAATCTAGTGATTCTTCCCTCAGCTACTTTACTGTCTTGTCTGAAGGGGTATGTATGTACAACACAAACTTCAGAAGCTAATACAAAACACCTTACACAAGACAGGGTTGCAAAGGACAATGGAAATGGTTACAAAAAAAAACAACACAAACACAATAAAAGTATTCTTAACAAAATAAGTAAAAGCAGTATTTATTACGAGATTATAATACATGCCAAATAAAAGGGGCTTTTAAACCACCAACTGTGTTTATGAATTGTGTTTACAGGTTTTTCCTCCCATTTTAAAACTGGAATTTGGTTTTGTATTTGTGTAATTGTTAAAAATAAATATTCAAAAATGTGATTTGAGAACAGATGCATACAGTAAGGAAATGGAAACCCTAGTTTGAAATGAAGCCATTCTAGCAAAAGCAAGAGCAGAGGATGCACTAGGGTTGAAAATGTAAATATGCCCTACTTAAACTGAGAGGGTAAAATTTTGTAAAAACAAGAACAAATCACCTAAAAACTAACAATACCAGCCTCTTTCACAGTATCACATCAAAATTACACAGAACACCCCAGTGATCACTAGGGAATCTGCCACAGTCCAGTTTTTCCAATCCGATTAAGTCCATACTTCGTGGGATAATATGTCCCCCTCCCCCTGCAGGCCGAAAGTAGATGCGGTCAAATCTCATCTTGCACTTGTATGCTGCATGCAGGTTGGTATTGGAGTGGGTGTCCCAAGTATAGCGGCAGTGTTGTGGTTTACCTAAAAACTCCCACATATCCATAATGTTGTTAGGTAAGTTTCCTAGTTTAGTGACCTGAAAGTAGAAAACGGGGGGGGGGGGGGAAATACACAAGACACTGAGTCCACAAATTTTACCTTCAAAACCAGATATGAGTTGTCACAACATCACTTTTTCTGCAAAACATAAGTTGTAGAAAACAAAAAGAGTGGAGATGTTTCTAAATCGTGGTATTTCTCAGGATACTCTAAAGCATAACCAATTCCTGTAGTGCTTTCTAAATCCAAAACATGTTACAAAATATACATTAAAAAAATACCTCTGAAATTTTGAGATACGGGGTTCAACACCACGTTCTCTGAATCAATGTCATTCCAGTTCACTGCAATGGAATTTTATGACAGGGGAAGATGAAACACTGACCTTTTAGTAATAATGCACAAATTTTACTTTTAATATCAGCAGCCAAAAATGACTTCTAATTTTGAATGTCTCGATGATGGGGGATTAACTCTGAACTCCACAGATCTATTTCTCCAGAACATTAACCCTCTGAGAATCAGAGAGTTGAGCAAGCAAAGATCAGGTTCTCAAAATGAGAAGATGCTTTTGAAGTCGAAAATTCATCAACTATCCCTGCATCTTCTCAGATATAAATATTGCTAATAAAGCATTTTGTTATTGGGGCGGTGGGGGGCTCCTCATATGTATCACCTCAACTATAATAATGCCTCAGCATAGCAATGCCGCAGATTCTACTTACTCAGACTTCCACTTTTTAAGAATGTCTCATATCTCTGTTCTGTCTAAGGAGGCCATTTCTCATGAAGACAACAGAAAAGCCTGAGAAGATTTTGTCAGAATACCATCCCAAAATAACAAGGTTGCTTATTTCTATTTACCTCACTATCTCTAAGGTTTGTATCCCCTCCAAATATAACAGTGGTGGACTCAGACTCCTTCTGCATTTCTTTAAACACTATTTGTAGTTGCTTCATACGCTCCTTGGAGTGATCTTTAGTGCTCTCAAGATGAGAAGTCATAAGGCAAAGTTCATTACCAGATATGCTCACCTGTGTGTGAAACGAAGATACACTACGATAAAAAGTTCAAAGACAAAAGTCTAATATTGAAGTAAATTACTTACTGACAGAGCTCTGGTTAATATTAATTCTACATTGAAGAAAAGTGGCTTACAGGAGGATAACAGACTTCTAGTTTTGTTTTCAGACGTTATGAGACTTGAAAGCAAAGTATGACCAGTAACTTACATAAAAGATTTAAGTTTGTTAGTACCAAATGAAGCTGAGTTTGAATGTTTGGTGAAGTTTTTCTGCTGTTTGAGACTGTCATAGAATAAAGCCAGTCCAGCCCTTCCTGAGATTTTTTTCTCTTTTGAAAGCAGAAATGCAGCTGTTAAGTACATACTGTCTCACTCACATGCACAACCAAAAGGTTCCTCATCATAGAGGTTGTTGGAAAAGGTATTATGTCATGTTTCAGTAGCTTCACTCTTGATTTCTTCAACATTATGACAGTGAAATAGCCATCTATGTTACCTGAAGTGGAACAGGGAAAGACATGGTCAAGGGTATCTTCTGCTGTGCCATAAAGAAGGTTCTGAAAGAGACATTTTTGCCATAATCCAGAAGAATCCCATTAATTTTAAGATGCACAAAGTCATTAGTTAGAAGTTTCACAATAGAGGTGTGACTTTTTTAGACTTTGTAAATGCAAATATTTAACAAATTACTTACCTATGGAACTTTCGTTTTTTTGTTGGTTTTTTTTTTTTTGCTACCTTTGCTATCAGTTTCTCAAAATGCAGAAAAAATAAAAAGAAATCTGGAGAGAGACTTTTTACAAAGGCATATAGTGACAGGACAAGGGAGAATGGCTTTAAACTGATAGAGGGGAGATTTAGATTAGGCATTAGTAAAAAAATTTTGACTATGAGGGTGGTGAGGCACTGGCACAGGCTGCCTAGAGCTGTGGCTGCCCCATCCACAGCAGGGCTCAAGGCCAGGTTGGAGAGGGCTTTGAGCAACCTCATCAAAACACTAGTGGAAGGTGTCCCTGCCCATTACAGGAGGGTTGGAACTAGATGATCTTTAAGGTCCCTTTCAACCCAAACCATGCTATGATTCCAAACCAACAGGCAAGTAAGTTTTTCACATGCATAACTTGCATTATATCCTGATAGTAACACAGAAAGTCATTTAAGTGCTTCTTTCTTGACTTTATTCCTTTCATTCCTGCAAATGGTCAGAGATTTTAGCAGAGGAGACAGAATAAAACTGAACTTACTTCTTTGGTTTCTATCTGAAAGTGAGGGTTATTTCTTACCTGGAATCATAGTGTAATTGCTTGCTTTCATCTGCAGAAGACAGAGATGTGGTGGGACAACCTCTTGTAAAAACACAACATCTGGACTGTATCTGAAATCGGCAAGATCAGATTTTAAATTAACTACTGAAATGTAGTACTGTTACACTCTGAGGCCAAATGGAACAGGGTCGGGGGTTCAGGTGCACCTCAGTTCCTTACAACAGATCCCCTCAGGTAACCTGCCATGCATTTTCTCCAGTCTCATCAATGACGAGCTCTTTTATTTCTTAGAGTTTTTCAGTCAGTAACAGTTTGTGTGAGGCAGCAGTCCTGAAAATACTGATTTAGATATGACTTTACAGCTGTCCCTATATTTGCTATACTGCTAACAGCCCTACCGTAAGCAGCTAAAGGACAACCCTATCACCTTACTTATAAAAGAAAAATATGTCACCCCAGGTTAACAAAATCAAGTGGAAATTATTTAGTTAAGGGGTGTCTGCTGGTTTAAGAGGAACTTAAATTATTACTTAATTATATTAATAATATAATTACTTAAATTATTAATTTACGCTGATAAAGTTACTGCGTTAAGATAAATCAATTTATGTAATTGTTAAGCTGCTCATAAATATATCCATGGAAGGTTTCCACTGGTGGAACTATAAAAGATAATCACAAATTCTA
The DNA here is from genome assembly GCF_963264785.1 of Psittacula echo. Lineage (NCBI taxonomy): Eukaryota > Metazoa > Chordata > Aves > Psittaciformes > Psittacidae > Psittacula > Psittacula echo. The sequence goes on along the minus strand of NC_137737.1, from coordinate 98,068,148 downwards.
CTGCTTTTATCTTACCTTGCACATTTTCTTTTTCAATAGACAAGTAACAGTTACAGCAAGAGACCCACTTTTCAAATTTCACTAAAAAAGTCTCCATTGTTTCAGTTTGCTCTAGAGTGATGTTATTCACACTACTGGAATGAGACAAGTTTCTTGCAGTTTTACACTTCTCATATACAGGATGGAAGTATGAAATACGCTCTTGATACATGACTACAACTTGCACAATATTGATCATTATAAAAAAAGCTTTTTAAAATAGGCATCACAGAATATTTAACCTTTGGGATGCTGCACGGGCTCATACCTCTTCCAAACAGTATAGCAATGTTTCTTCAGCTATTTAGGATTTATAAAGTGATTGTATTGTTGTTTCTAACGCTAAGATAATCTGGGCATGAAGATATGTAAGTATCTAAACCAAGAAGCTTGCTTTTTCCTTTAAAACTAGGTACATGACAATACAGAGATGAACCTGTACTTACAATGTCAGGTAAGAACAGATTCCTCTAGCTCGTTCTTTTAGATTTCCTAGATCCAACCCATCAATGTTCCAGGTTATCAGTGAGAAGCTGCTGTCATCTTCTTGTTTCCTTGAGTCTGCACTATTGACGCTGGCATCACTAGTAGTTGCATCTGCTGTGAGGTCAACACTAAAAAGAGAGTTTATTTGTTTTAAAACATTCATTACACTACTCTTCCTGCAATTACCTCCCTTATCTTCTAAAGCAAAATGTTTTAGACCCATCTAAATAGCCCACCCATAGGTGGCCATTAAAACTTTCCCAACAAGTAAGTTAACATGTATTGATCTCAACATAATTTAAAAGCACAGTAACATACAGACCTCAGTCATTCATAGCCTTAGTACACAGGAGAAGTAAGTGGGTTTTCCTCCTCCTCATACACACAAAATAACATTTACCATTCTGATTTAAGTTAATCATACAGCCACCAATGTAATCCAAAGCACTCGAGTAATTCAACTCTTTCCCCATGCTAGAGACAGGCTGGGTGTATTAGTTTTTCAAACACTTTCCAGCATACTAGAAACGAAGGACTGCAGCCAGGACTTGCTTTTATTATGTGCTCATCTTTGTAGTAAAGCCAAGTGTTTTCAATTGCCAAACCCCTGGGGAGATAAATGTGTTAACTCATTATGTAACGAATTGATAGCCCTTTTCTTGGGGAATATTCATGCCAAATCCCACCTCAAAAACATATATCCTGTCTACCCTGTGACCAAAACAGTGTTGGTATCACAGGGATGTGTTAGCTGTTGTGAGCAGTGCTTACACAGCATCAAGGCCTCTCCTGCTTCTGCTGTTGCCCCTTCAATTTGCAGGCTGGAGGTAAACAAGAGGTTGGGAGGGAACACAGCCAGGACAGCTGACCCCCACTGACCAAAGGGATATCCCGCATCATACAACACTGTGCTCAGCAATAAAAGCAGGGGGAAAGGAAGAGGAAGGGGGAACATTCAGGGTTATGGTGTTTGTCATCCCAAGTAATCATTACACATGATGGAGCCCAGCTTTCCTGAGTATGGCTGAACAGCTGCCTGCCCACAGAAAGCGCTGAACGAATTCCTTGTTTTGCTTTGCTTGCACTCACAGCTTTTTCTTTACCTATTAAACTGTCTTTACCTCAACCCATGAGTTTTCTCACTTTTACCTTTCCGATTCTCTCCCCCATCCCACCAAGGAGAAGCAAGTTAAGTGTCTGCGTGCATCTGAGTTGCCCACCGGGATCGAATCACAACAGTGACCCAAAGTAAATTCCTTGAGTAAAGGTAAAGTCTGTAACAAAATACATTAAACAGTATAGCTAAGACTAGATAGACTGTATTTTGGCAAAGTAGGGATACCAGAATTTTCTTTTAAACATAGAATTTGTATGCACACATGAAAATAAGGCCTGGAACCAAACCACATCTATTGCCTAGATCTTAGTACTGGTTTTGTACTTTGTGCTGCATAAACAACCTAAGAGTCCACTACAATGCACATGCAATCTAAACGGAACAGAAAAAGGAAAGCAGAGAAAAAAGAAGCAGCTAAGGGATATTTAAGCAGGTAAATAACGTGGTATATGCCTCCAGTATCTCCATGATGACTTTCTATATTTATACTGTAACCTGAAGGGCTGAGATGAAATATAAAAGCCTATGTGGTCTGCAGTGATCTTCCCCTGACTGGGAAGTCTCCAAACAGTCCTACCTCCCAACACATTCTGTGATATAACAGCTCAAGACAGAACCCACAGAGCAAAAAGACAGAGGCAAGTAATGAAAAAGGTGCTGCAAATTTGATACAGATATATTCTAACTCATCATGGACTACATACAGACTAATGTTAATGTTCAGTAGGCTTGCATTTTTTCATACATACTTATCAAGCAAAAGCCGATATGCTGTTACCAAATACAGCTTATAACGATAAAGATCATAAGAGGTCTTATGATCTTTATAGTGCAAGGTCCTGCAAGGAACAAGTGCAAGGTCCTGCATTTGGGTCAGGGCAATCCGAACCACAACTACAGGCTGGATGAGAGCTGGACTAAGAGTGGCCCTGACGAGAAGGACTTGGGGTGTTGGTTGAGGAGAAGCTCATCATGAGCTGGCAGTGTGCGCTTGCACCCCAGAAAGCCAACTGTAAGCTGGGCTGCATTAAAACGAACATGGTCACCAGGTCAAAGGTGGTGATCCTGCCCCGCTACTCTGCTCTTGCGCAGTTCTGCTCTGGGGCTTCCAACATAAGAAGGACGTGGGACTGGTCAGGCCACAAAGATGATCAGAGGGCTGCAGCACCTCTGCTCTGAAGATAGGCTGACAGAGTTGGACTTTTTCAGCCTGGAGAAGAGAGGGCTCAGGAGAGATCTTATAACAGTCCTCCAGTACCTAGAGGAGGCCTACAAGAAACCTGGAGAGGGACTTTTTACAAAGGGATGCAGGGATTGGATGAAGGGGAATGGCTTTAAACTGACAGAGGGGAGATTTAGATTAGATATTAGGAAGAAAATCTTCACTTTGAGGATGGTGAGACACTGGCACAGGTTGCCTGGAGAAGCTGTGGATGCCCTATCCCTGGCAGTGTTCAAGGTCAGGTTGGATGGATCTAGTTGGAAGGTGTCCCTGCCCATGGCAGAGGCATTGTAACTAGATGATCCTTAAGGTCCCTTCCAACCCATTCCATAATTCCATATATAACACGCAAGTCTAATATATAAAACCACAATAAAAAAAACTTCCCTCAGGACTGTGTATGGCAGGGATCTGTAAAAGTTCAATTCCACATGCAGTTCAATACCCTCAGTATGCTCTATGGGTATGCCGTGAGATAATCTATAATCTGTGTGTACAAGGCACAGATCTTAGATTCTAACTTCCACAGGTACATTTAACAATGTGCGCATGTACATGTCAGTTTTATTTATAGAAATATAAATGCACATAGAATCACAGAATCAGCTAGGTTGGAAAAGACCTTTAAGATCATCAAGTCTAACCTTTACCTCAGGACTGACAAGTCCACCCTTAAACCATGTCGATGAGGGCCTCATCTACAGTGTTTCTGAACACTTCCCTGGGAAGCTGTGAATGCTCCATCCCTGGCAGTGTTCAAGGCCAGGCTGGACAGAGTCTTGGGTGACATGGTCTAGTGTGAGGTGTCCCTGCCCATGGCAGGGGGGTGGAACTAGATGATCTTAAGGTCCTTTCCAACCCTAACTATTCTATGATTCTAAACCTGTTCCAATGTCTGACCATCTTTTTGGTGAAGAAGTTTTTCCTTATATCCAATCTAAACCTCCCCTGGCACAGATTCAGGCTATTACTTCTTGTCCTGTCAACTACATGTAGCATATGACATATATGCACAGTTTACATATATACAAATGTGTGTGTGTGCAGTAAAATCTGCATATGTATTACTGCACAAGACAAGGAAAATGAGCTCATCCCTTTTCCAAGACTCACAATCCCAGAGGAAGGTGGCTGAAGCATCCACTGAGGGAAAGTGCATCCCACAAGTCTGACAGCCTCCCAAGAGAGCTATTCCCCTTGAAAGGGACAGCACTGGGGAGCAATGAGAACTCCTGCAGAAACTTCAGTGTGAAGACCACAAACCACCTGCCTCACTGCATGTCAGCAGACGTACGAGGTCAAATGGGGAGAGGAGCGGCCGCTCCCCAAGGGTGCACTACGACCCGGAGACAGCTCTCTCGGGTGTGGGGGACCCTGCGGGCACCCGGGAGGTACAGCGGGTGGAGAGGCACCGCTCACCCCACCCCGCCCTGCCGAACCCTCCTGCTGTCCCCGGCACCTACCAGCGCCCGGGGCCCCGAGCAGGCCGTCGGCACCCCTCCCGCCGTCTCATCCTCCTTCTCCATCGGCGGCTCGAAGTAGGCGTTCAGCGCCCTCTGAAACACAGAGGTAGATGACAGGGAAGGAAGGGACCGCTGTCGGGGCAGCCCACCCTAGCCCCCGGGCCAGGCGTACCTCTATGTGCCAGTCGTTGCTGGCCAAGAAGCTGCGCGCCACCGCCGCGTCGCTGCTGGTGATGGCGGTGAACTCGGAACACAGCACCCTCCTCCGCTTAGCAAGTGGGGACTCTTCCTCCTCCTCTTTCTCCTTGTCCTTCCTTCTGCTTCTCCTCCTCCGCCGCCACCGGCTGCGGCTTCCTCGCCTGCGGGTATCGCGCAACCTCCTCCTCCGGCTGCCGCCTCTCCGCCGCCGCAGCCTCCATGGTTGCCCGGCGGCGGGAACGCTGTGGACGGAAACTAGG